>NW_026642407.1:0-600000 GCF_028554395.1 Pezoporus wallicus
CCCCCGCCACGTCAGCCTCTCTCTCGCAAGGGCTGCTGGGGCTTCGGGAGATGTCGGGAATCGCGATGTCTCTGCGCTATCCCCTCTGATTTTCCTAATCTCCGTTGACCCTCGCGTCGCTGAAGCGTGCCGGCTGTGGCTCTAGCTAGGCTAGCTCCGATCAGCTGTTTTTTAATTTCTCTTTTTGTACACTGCGAGTTTTTCAGCTGCTCCATAAACCAGGAAAAAACTAAAATACCCCATCAGGTGAGGGAGGATATATTTCATATGCATATACCGTAAAGTAATAGTTTTCTTCCAGAGGGGGTTCTGAATCTTGCAAATGAGGAGCTGCTTCGTCACACATTATGAACTGGAATGCTGCTGTTGAATCCCAGCATTTCACAGGATTACTTTACTTTATCTAAATCCTTTTTTTGGGGAAATTAAAAGAACTCCCACCAATTTATATTATTTTATTTCAAATTTCAAAGGCTAGCTTCCATTCCTTGTGAAGGAAATAAGCAACCTCTGCCCCCACTGAAAAAGCTTCAGACCCAGGGAGCTTTCCACGATAAGGATTTTTTTTTTTTTCCACACTTCCTTCTCAAATCTGTCATTATGCACAATTCCAAGAGTGAAGATGACAGTAGTTGGCACTTTTCTATTTTGTTATTTGTAAGTGCGGTCTATGGACATATCTTCTTTGTTAATCTTTCCTATTAGCTTAAGGTTAACCTCTTTTCCCAAATGGGAAAGTAAGACTCAAGTTTGAAGTGTTGGGTACCTTGAGTACTCAAGCAAAGACTTGAAGAGCTTGAAGCTAGAGCCATGCTTAGATAAGATAAGTACTAGAACAGTAAACACGATGTCTTTAGGAGAAGAATAATTCTGCCTGTCATTCTTCATCTTAGTGCAGCTTTTCTTCAGGGAAAGTAAATAGATTTTCTAATTATGGTTTTCCAGCTTTTTTTTTTTTTTTGACAGCTGGAAACAGGGAAAGAAAACCCTGTCTTCTTATTTACATATTTACAGAAAAAACATACCCTTCCTTCCCTTATACATGCGACTTCCTCTCTCCTTTCAGGGTGAACTGGTCAGTCGATTGTGGTTTACATGCACAGTAAGCAGAGTACTGCCTTGCCTGGCATATTAGTCATAGGCAGTTGTCATGGTTCAACCCTTCTGGGAAGCCCCAGCCTGGAAGGAGGAAAATGTTAAAATCAAAATTCCCCCACTTATTTCTGAACCTCGGCTGCTTCCACAGGCAGCACTCGTGGATCTCCAGGGTCTTAATGAAATTTTCCTGCTCATTTAGCGAACATAAAATATCTGTTTCATTGCTTTTCTTCCAAAGATCCATAGTGAAGCAAATGCTCAAGGCCGTCTTGGATGCGGATGGGCAGGTGTGAGTGACATGGAAGTCCCAGCAAACCCACTAGAAGTAAGTGACTGTTTTGATTGTTCTCTGAAATGCCACCTGATTAATAGGAACAGCTTGAACAGATATCATACATGTCGCTTTCTAAACTGACAATTATGGGCTCAGGTTTTGTTCCAGTCGATTTGTCTGAATGCTTTATGTTGTTTAATAGTAGAAGGAAGTGTTAGAAATATTTTTGTATATAGCATTCTCAGGAAGAAAACCTTCCCTAGCAGTTCCCTTCTACCCCCAAAAGGTATCTACCTGGTCACTCTAATCTGTTGTTATGCAAAGGCTAGAAAGTGATTCATTTTAGTGACCTAACAACTTCTGTGCCCCGTATCTGGGCCATTTTGCACCAAGTGTACATAAAGCTGTTATGTATGCCAGCTGGATATAGTTAATTCTGTGCTTAAATATCAACCAGCCATAGCTATAGTAAATATCTTAGGGCGGAAGGTATCATATATATTTTGTCTTTTAGCTCACAAATTAAAAAGGCTTCATCACATAAAAGTGAAGCTAATGTGCACAATCTTCAGTAGGACAAAGCAGCCAGAAAAGTAGGGCTTCCCTAAAATAGTCAGGACTAGGGAGGACATGAAAGCAGAAATCTTCATGACTTCCACGATTTTTTTAATCATTGATCCACATCACCACAGATCTGTTGGTTCTTGTCCCATCACTTGTAGTTGGATTATGAAGCCTGGAAGTTCACTGGGGCTCCCTGTAATGAGGGAGCGCTCAGATAAATCTTTCATGAATGCTGGCTCCTATAGGCAGAGAGACTATTTTTTTTTTTTTTTTACTTCTTGGTTGTGTGGTATCTATCTTCACTTTTTTTTGCAGGTGCGTGGTGAACCTGGCCACTTACAATTTTGCCCAGTATTCAAAAAATCAACTTTTTGGAATACCAAATCATTGACTGACTCTTCCCATCTCCTGTTTCTTTCTATGAAAAGGAAGTTTGCAGAATGACCTCATGTGCTTATCAGGAAAATTTTCTCTCTTAATATTTTCCAGTAAGCTTTAAGGAGATCTGGATCATTTATTGGATTTTTTTTTTTTTTTCCCAAAGAGAAGAGGAATTTAAATGGCTCTTCCTTCTTTAATACAGGACTGTGTATGCCTCTGGCTAGATCATTTGGATGTGCACCACTGCAGAGGGAATCCAAACTGCAAAAGGGAAAATAGAAACATCAAAATGGAAAATTCATTCAGAGGGACAGACCCATGGTAACTGTCCTTTGGCAACCAAACAGTGAGAGACCCAACTGAGTTAACACTAATAGAGAGTTTGCCCAGGATCAGTAAGAGTTTCCACTGCAGTCACAGCAGTGAAGCTTGGAGGTGGGAAGGGGTAAGTCAGTGGTGGGAGACTTTACATGCAACCAGATCCACTCCTTTATGCTCATCTGCTGAGAGCTGAAAGCATTTGAAGGCAACTTCAAGGTGCTGTACCTTTCGGGATCCTTTGTTGGCTTGCCATAGTCTGTTACTTGCTTTTCAGCTAGTTGAAATGAAATCAAGACTGGATGTGTCAGAGAAGAAAGTCACTGAACTGGAGGAAAAGAGGCACCAACAGCATCCAGAAGATGAGAGACTGCAAGCCCTGGGCAGAGAGCAGTCACTGCAGGAAATGGTAGGAGGGTGCAGTCTGTCACCCCATTTGTGCAGAGTGTTGGAATCTGTCTTGACTTTCCTCTTTCTCGTGAGGTTGGAATCTGTCTTGACTTTCCTCTTTCTCGTGAGTGACAAGACGTGGGTTGTCGCACAGCTGTAATGATGAGATTGTGGTATTGTGTGTTCTTCAGTACTGTACCCAAGGCGGTGGCTGATCTTCTGTCTGATCAACGAACTATGTATAGAGTCATTTACATAGAAACTGGCGGAGAGGACAGCTGTGGGCAGGGTGGGGGGAGGAGGAATAAAGAGCACATTTTTATGAATACTCCAGAGACTTCCTTCCTAGCTGCTCAGTTTGGGGTGAATATCTTTGTGAATGAAAACACTACAGTGATTTCAAACGGAATAGGAGCATCATTACAGATGTTACAGCAAGCGCTTGGGAATAAATATTTGAAGGAATGAATTCAGCTCCAGACAACCACATTTTGGTATTACAATGTACATTTTTATACATGTGCTAGTTATCTCAGCTCCCTGTAAATATTACTGAGGTAGTTAATGCCGTTATTAGAGCTAAAAGTGCCTTGGCTGATCTGCTGCTCTAGAACGGCATTCACCTCACCCTGAGTGGTTGGGCAACTCTCTCAGGACTCCTTTGGCATTGGCTTTTGTGTAAGAATTCATGTATAAATTAGATCCCTAAGCTGAATTTCCCACCACAGTAAAACCACCAACCTGAGTGATTGGTATATATGTGCCCAACATATATGCAAAATGTTATGCACTGTTTTACAAGCACCAAAGAGTGGTGTTTCTTAATCTCATTCTCCTTCGTGGTATCACACACGTATAACCTTTTGTAAAGGCTTCTGTATGGTACTCTGACAGCTGAAGTCATGCTTCTTTATTCACTTGATAATATGAAACAAACCCGAAAAGAAGTGGCAATCATGTTGCTTCCAAACTCAGATAAGATGCAAGTTAGCTAATATAGGAAAGCAAATGCAAAGCCCTTAGCTTTTATCTTCATAAGCAGGACATTCATCTTACTTGCTTATCACTTATGGTATGGTCTTAGCTAAGCACTTGATTTCCAACCAGTTGGACTGTTTACATGTTTTAAAGCAAACTATGCTGTTTTGCACTTACTGAATCACTGTCTGTATTTTTTCAGAGTGTGGATTCACTGAGAGATAACATCTTCCTGTTCTTATTACTAAGTTTTTTACTGCTTTTATGAAAAGGAGCAGTACTTCCCCAAGTTTTTTACCACATAATGAACTAAATGACAATATAATCCAAAAATCTCTTACAGGGACAGATTTACTTGCATGGAACTTCAGCCATAGATTAACAATTTCTTAAATAAATTATATACTCATCAAGTAATTGCTTCTATTTGTTCTGAATTTCTTTACTTTTTGATTGTCATGCAGGAGATATACACCTTTTCAAAGGTAGGTGCTAAAAGTAGAGATTGTTGAATGAGCAGCAACTAACATTCTTCATACCCGCATTTGATTTTTTACATATATATGTTTATATATATATATATTTTTTTATTATTATTATTTTCTTGAGAGGTAATAACCCTTTCTTCTTCAAAGAGCTGTAGCCACAGAGCTGGAATGGGCTGTACAGGGCAATTGCCAGAGCAAAGTAATGTTTGTTCTCTACTTGCTTATCTAGTTGAGCAGCCTGACAGTACCTTTTAGATCTGTTTACTCAGTGGCAGTTCTCTGGATGCTCTGCTGAGCCATTTAGGAAAAACAGCAGCACCAAACAACCCTGAGACAGATTACATGAAGCTGGCTTACAGAGCTATCTTGTTTTTTTTAATGCACCCAGAGGTATGTCTCTTAGAATGATAATGTGAATTTTGTCTGTCCCCATGTCCTTCGTGGCCCACAGAGGAAAACTGACTTTTCTGGAGGTTTAATTTATTCCCCCCCCCCCCCCCCCCGAGCATGAAATACTACCCATAGAGAGGAATCAGACCAACCTTATCACTGGAAAGTCTAAGTGCCGTAACACCTAAGATTCAGTGTCAGCTAAGAAGCAATAGGATGTAAGAATTCAGATGGTGCAAAAACCTGAACAAACTGGAAATCTTCAGTTATAAAAGAGGCCATGCACCTGGAAGTGTCAGCCTCTGAGAAGGAAAATATGTGCTAGGAGCTAGGAAAAGAGCAAGGCAAAATTGAAGAGAAGAACATATCTAAAAGCCTGTATGGGTTTTAGTGTTTTGCTTTTCTTTATTATCTTGAAACGCACATGCAAATGCCAGTTTGAGCTAGCTCTTGGGGGAGTTCTTAAAGTAGAGATATCCTGCTTATCTTGCCCAGTTTTTGGAGAAAATGAAGTGTTCCAAGTAACTTAGACCAAAGGAAACCAAAGGTACCTCATGTGCGAGCAGCAGTGTGTTTTTCACTGACTAAATTAGCACATGGTCATGAACTTCTCATGAGCTCAACCTGTAAATGCCTAGTAGCTGACTGCACAGAGGTATGCCTGTTACATAGAAAAAGAAGCATTCCTATGGTGTCCTGTGCATGTGATTGTTCGATCTCTTTTTGTTTGCTTTTTTTTCTTTTCCATCATATAAAGCTGCTGCAGAAGAGTACTTCAAATACTTTCTTGTTTTGTAGAAAAGGCCATTCTGTTTCGTACGTCTGAATAGCTTTTGTCTAAGGCAGTCTGCCTAAAGTGGGCTAGTGAGGAATGCATTACCCTGTGAGAGTTTATACAATGCTGTTTGCTTCAGGGTCTGATTCAGATCTTAGCTCCCTTCAATGTAAAATGAAAATAGCCATGCTAAAAGTGATAGAACAAAAGTCTTCCAGATCTGTCCTAGTAACTCCTATAAATTTCTATAATACCATCTTGAAAGACTAGTGTGTAAGTCCTGCTGCACCTGTACTTTGCTGGGGTGGCAACAGTGTAGGCACAAACACTAGTAAGGGTCAACAACTGTGATGGGGTCAAATAAAGTGGACTTTGAAGTCTTCCTTGGTAACTTGGTAATCCTTGAGTGAACTGAGGCCTGCCTCAGTCTCTTGTGTAGTGTGAAAAATCCTCAGACTATGTGATACTAAGGTCTGGTTTCATCTTCAGTGTTGTATAACAGTGGGAACTGGTGGGACTTTACCAGTGCTTAGGCCTGGCCTTAACACTGTAAGTAAATAAGAATAATACAGGTCTGGGATAATCATTGCAAACTGTTACTGATCCGGTTGGTCTGCCAGCTTCCTTATGCCTTTGTGTAACTGCAGGCTGTAGAGAGCAGGGATTTAGTCTAGTATGTTACCTCTGTCTTATCATAAGGTGAGTGGTCAAAACAATTATAACAAACTTTACCATATATGGTCTTTACTAATGGTCCTTATTCCTTTGACTTCCTTCCCTGCTGTGTTTGGGACAACAAAAATGCAGCATATCTGCCATACAGCAGATATTCTGAAAATCGCTCTTGAGAAACGGTTCCATCTGCATTTCAGCAGCATCTCTCTGTATTTTTGCATTCCAGAAAGAAACAAAAGTCCGTAGTGAAGCTCTCCATGAAATGAAGGAAGAGAACAGGCTCCTGAAGCAGAAGAATGCCTCAATAATGAGAAAGAAAGAACACTATGAGTGTGAAGTAAGTCGTCTCAATAAGGTATGAATATGGGTGAGCTGCTGACCAGGAACTTTACCTTTAATATAGGGTCCCAGTTGTCAACCAGTGACACTACCAGATGCCCATCTTTTCAATCATGAGTTAACAACCTGTTCATGGTAGTGAGCTCATGATCACTGTTTGGGATCTGGGGAAACAAGAACTTACTTTGGCTAATACCTGTGCATGCTGTTCTTGGCAAGTAGTAGGGTTGTATTGTAAAGAAGAAAGTTAAAAAAATCCTTGGCTTCTCCTGTGAAACCTCTCTACGTGTCATATCTAAGCTCTTTCTATGTTCTACCTCCTTAGAAAAAAAGGGAAATGGCACAAAGATGCTTTCATATGCATCCAGTGAAACACTGTGATTAAAAAATGATTTCAGACTGTTTAAAATCTGTTGTTTTACATATATTCCATTTTTAAGAATAATGGCTTCTCTTCATAAGACATGCTCCTGTCTTCTTTTTTATATACATACACAGAAGTATTATGTGTATATATCTCATTGAGGAGATTGCCATAAAATATCTAAATGGGATTGCTATTTTTTTTAACTGAAGGAAAGTAATAAATGTAACTTTGTTAAATCAAAAGATCACATAGATTAGTGGGTGTTTTCTAATAATTTATATTTCGTGGTGAGCCACATACACTTCCTGAGGAAATGCACTGCAGTAACCATTGCTATGTAACTTTGTGGTACATGAGGGTGTACAAAAGTCGAGGCAAAAATGTCATGTTACCATATTAAAACATCAGACAGAACATATGACCTCTAGGTCTTTTGGAAATGAACTGACAGGACTTGCTCAAAGCCTCAGTATAACTTTCATTTGAGGTCTTGTTTGTAAAACAACTTATTTCAGTGTTTTATTTTGCTGTCTTATGGTTGGATCTAAGACAGATGGGTAAATAGACCATTCTTTGAAATGGAACAGCAATTTCATGTAACACACATTCCCACGAGTAATTTACTGATTTTCTGTTTATTTGCATCCTTCAAATCTCATGTCATGGGTGTAAATACGACTGGAAGGGACCCTCTGTACCCTTTTAAGTCTAGTCCCCTGCTATCACAGGTTCAGTGAATATAAATTCTTATAAATTCTCTGAAATCAATCAACTTTTTTCTTAAAAATACTTAAGCTCTTTCTACTGTGCTTGTATTGGAAGGCTGTTTTGGAACTGTAACCCTTCTTTCATTTGATGCTTTCTTCTGTTTCAGTTGGGCTGATATTTTTCTTCCTAGGTGATATTCATTTGTTTTTCTGGTGGTAGTAGTGTCACACAGATCTCCTTCATTCCTTGTGCAAAGCAGATGTGTCCTTTCTGTGAAACAGAACTGTCCCCTAGTAAAAATACGATTGGTCTCAGGGGCACTTGCTCTTTCCCTATAGCTACAGAGAGCAATTGAATTTTCACTGGAGGACAGTTTAGATAAGCTGACCCAGCTCTTTTGTTCTTTTAAAATACAACTGTGCCTGATAATATGAATGTCATTCACCTCAGTCATTTTGAACTGCTTATCTCTCAGTTTATGGAAGACACTGCTACTTGTTTCTAAGTATGTGAACGTTTGTACTTCAAGTACTTTGACCTTTCTATCTTTGGCTTCACGAAACTTTAATCCAGTCATCCAGAGTATTAAGAGCTTTCTAGGTGCATGGAACACTTACCCTTCTTGTATCTTTGGAAACCAAGGTAGTTACTTTTCATTCATACAGTTCCATTTCTGATATTGAAAAAATCAGAAAACCTCTGTGCTGCTTGCCTTGCAATTTCAGGTTTCAGTTCTCAGTACTTCTGAATGAATATTATTTAACACCACATTAAGTTAAGCTCAATTTAACTCAACGTGCTGTGAGTTCTTTCTCACTGGTACATCTTCCTTATTATTAGCCACTGCCACACTGCTCTGCTTTTATCCTTCTCATTAGAAATACTGTTTCTAGTCTTGCTTTCCTGTGTAATACCTTCATTCTTGAGCTCATTTTTATAGTGAGAAAAAAATCAGCATTTTATAGTTTAATTTCTTTTGCAACACACAGTTCAGTGTGACTGTCTCTCTTACCACTTTTATCTGAAAGGTACCAAAAACGGTAGCTTTTATTGGGATTCAATCTTTTTTCCAGTCCCTGAAGACATTTTATTTCTATTTCTTGAAATTATTCATCCAGCTGTCCCTCAGGCATTTTTCTACACAATTCTTTTCAGCTTCTTTGATGTATGATTTTCTAGGGGCTAGGGAAGTGGTTGGTTTGGTTGGGCTTTTTTATACTTTGACTTTTAGTGAAGTAGGTATAGCCAAATGATCTGAAAAAAAATTGCATAGAGGACCAGTTCTAGAAGGTGCTTAGAAGTTCATTGTCATTCTTTAGATTTCCTAATTTGAAATTTCAAGTCTTAGTTAAATATTTAAAATAGCTTATTTACTTTTCATTTCAAGTATCTCATCATAATTTTATTCAGCATTGTTGTTTGTTTTTTTTTAAACCAGTGGAACAATAATATCTTTATTTCTTCCATAAATTATTCTAAACCAGCCCCACCTTTTGTCAGTTCAAAGTGATGGGAATTTTGAAAGAAACATATTCCAATTACATCTTTGAATATTATCTTTATTAGTGTTTAGTCTCCATTTTATACATGGGAAACCAAATCTCCGATGACATAATCATCAATAATTTGCTAGTGACCTAATAACAGCATTACAAAAGTTTACGTACACACACAGAGCATTTCTCAATCTTCTTACAACCTGTCATTAAAGACTTTGCTCTGGGTTTATTATGAACTTAGGGACCAGTTCAGCTTTATTCATGCTCCAGTTTTGTATTTTATTTGAAATGATAAAATAGGGTCTTGCAATATTGCTTCCAAATGTAGGTTTAAAAAACTCCACACCTTATTTTTTGCTACTGTTAACTTTTAGAAGTTCAAATATTCTGGATTTTTCTGTGAGTTTTTTGTTGTGTTTTTTTTTTTCTTCCCATAATTCTAAGATGTAGAATCCCCCCCACCAAAAAACAAAAACAACAAAAAAGAAACTAATAAATCCTGAAGAATTTCCCAAATACCTAATACATCTATATGATGGTATGACGCTACAAAATGAGCTGCAAGAAATATAGTCAATATAGTGACAACATATTGAACAGTAGGGCAAAAGGAGAATTAATCATTAAGCTTTCTGTATCTTCATCCTCCCATGTTTATGTTCAACACATATATTGACATGGCATACAAACTTGGCCACTACTAGACCAATTTCTCTTTTGCACAATTCATAGGGACAGTAGCTCAGAAAAGGCCTCCCTTTTCTGTGCTCTCCATGGGAAATGCTAATGTTTTGGGGTTGGTTTTTTTTTAATACATTATTTTTTTGTTGGCCTTAGGATAATACTAATCCTTGGTTTACTTTGAATACTGGTTCTCCTGCTTGGCCACTGTCCCCACTGCCTCTTCCCACTCCAAATTATCTTCCCGCCTTCCCTTATGGCACGAATGCAATGTGGCTAACAAGAGAGAGCTGGGGATCATTAGCAGGAATTGAACTTTCAAAGATGTGTGAAGTTAGCCGAGTCCACATTTTGTGCAAGAGACATTGAACAGTACTGAATGGTGAGTATTTGTCCTAGAGTAAAAAAAAATATGTATGTGTGTATAGTGTGTGGTTATAGGCAGAGAGGGGTAAGAGCAATTTACAAACAATTCCAGACCAAGGGAGTTCTATGTAATAATGCTGAAATTAAAAGAGACCTGCAATGAACAATGGCAGAATTTGAGTGAAAAATAGTGCATTACCAATGTAATGTGTGTATTCATAACACCATCTAGTGACAAGCTGTAGAGACTACATAACTTTGTCTCAGTCTGGGTTTCCTTTGGTTCCAGTTGAAGAAATTTATACTCTTACTGAAAAAAATGTTTCAGTCAGACTTCACTGTAGTTACATTTCAGGGCATCTTTAAATGTTTCTTTAATCTTCTTGGGGTTTTTGTTTGCTTGTTTTTTGGCCTCAGCTGAATTTAGAAACCTGCCTTTGTTTTCCCAAATTCTGACTTGTACAGAAAGATGGTCTTTATGAGTGAGATTTGCAGCTATGATTTCCATAGGTAAATGATGGTTACAGTTAAAAGTAAAAGAACAGTCCCTTAAACTGTCTCAAATTCACAGATGTAATCCATGTGCTTTGAAATTTGGACTTAGTCATGCAAATATTTTGTGTTGTTTATATTCAATGTATATAGTTGAAGCAACTGTAAGTGAAGGAAAAAACCCAGAAGTTTGTGACTCACTCTAATGTGTTTATTTAGAGAGCATTCTAATAATTTAAAAGGAATGGGTTTGGTGGGTTTGGTTTTTGTTGGTTTTTTTTTAATATAGTAGTGAATGTCTGATTAGTAATTTTGCTGTTTGACGTTTCAGGCCATTCTGGGTGTGTTGAAAAAGCAGGACACACCTGTACTTGGGACTCCTTCTGAGATGGGTGGCAGAAACAGCCTTGAGGACATGAGAATCCAACTTGAAGTTCTCAGACACCAGGTAAGGGTGGCTGGAAGTAAGCCTAGACAGATTTCAGACAGCATATTTTTGCCTTTTCTCCCAAGAACTGTGCCGGGTGGACTCACTAGATAGAGCTTTTGAAAGGAAGAACCAGTTCAGCCATAGTGTTGTCTAAGATGCTGTTGCCACAACATGTCTACAAAGTGCAACTAAGTCCTTGCAAAAGACGGAACAAGGACTTTTGCAGGATTCAAAGCAGCAGAATGATTCTTCTGAATCTCAGAGACCTCCTGCCAGCTCTCTGTTAGGGGCTGAATTTCATCTAGAGGGAATGCTAAACTTCATTGGTTACTGATTGTGTTCCTTTTTTTTTTTCAGAAGTTTAGTGAATTATCTAAGAATCCTGGTCTTGTAAAACTAGAGTGTTTGCATTGCAGTTTTTCAAAGTGTAAGGCAAAGTATTTGCATCTGTAGCCTGCATACCAATCACTATAGAGAAGAGTATTTTTTTTAATCTTTGTTTGGAGCAATTCAAGTCCTTAGTGCACTCTTTTTGTTTCCATATGAAAGAATCTGTTTAAAAACATGAGATTTTAAAGATAATTTTACATTTTAGGTCTGTCATCCTGGACAGTGTTAGGGTTAACATTATTGACACACAAATGGATGTGATGAGAATGGGGAATTTTATTCAATGGGAATAAAATACTTGTTTCTGTCACGTTTGACAGCAGAGCCAGATTTTGCTCTCTAATGTAATGCTTGCCACATGCTGGAGGATAAAATCCTGCACTTGATTGTACAGTAATGAATGATTTCATTCTACACAATAAAAATAGAGTAAATAATTTTTTTTTTTTTCAGAATTCTCAAGGGGTATCCATTTTATGAATGTGTTTTTCTAGTTGTATAAATCATTGTAGTGACTGCAGACTTCCTCCTACAGAAGATGAAGCAGGATGCTCTAACTGTGCAGAGGAGGGACTCTTGGGACAAACAGTGATGTGACAGAGCATCGCTAGACCTTGGTTGTTATCAGCCTATCCCTGACTACAACAGAAGAGGTGAAGGCATTCATTCTTTGGGAGGTGTCCTCCTCTTTCTCAGGGCAACAGCATATATAGCAAAACTGTGACAAAGTGGTTCCCTTGCAGCTTCAGCAAGTCATAAACCTGGGGAGCGGGAGGGAGGTGGGCAAGGGGGGAAATTGGGAGAGAAGAAATGAAGAAATACTGAGGAGAGAAGCATGTACATAGACGGGGGATCCAAGAGACCTAGAATCATAGAATCATAGAACAGTTAGGGTTGGAAAGGACCTTAAGATCATCTAGTTCCAACCCCCCTGCCAGGAGCAGGGACACCTCACGCTATATCATATCACCCAAGGCCTCGTCCACCCTGGTCTTGAACACTGCCAGGGACGGAGCATTCACAACCTCCCTGGGCAACCTATTCCAGTGCCTCACCACCCTAACAGGAAAGAATTTCCTCCTTATATCCAATCTAAACCTCCCCGGTTTAAGTTTTAACCTGTTACCCCTCATCCTATCACTACAGTCTCTAACGAAGAGTCCCTCCCCAGCATCCTTATAGGCCCCCTTCAGATACTGGAAGGCTGCTATGAGGTCTCCATGCAACCTTCTCTTCTCCAGGCTGAACAGCCCCAACTTCCTCAGCCTGTCTTCATACAGGAGGTGCTTCAGTTCCCTGATCATCCTCGTGGCCCTTCTCTGGACTTGTTCCAACAGCTCCATGTGCTTTTTATGTTGAGGACACCAGAACTGCACAGAATACTCCAAGTGAGGTCTCACAAGAGCAGAGTAAAGGGGCAGGATCACCTCTTTTGACCTGCTGGTCATGCTCCTTTTGATGCAGCCCGGGATATGGTTGGCTTTCTAGGCTGTGAGTGCACACTGCCAGCTCACATTCAGTTTCTCATTGACCAGCACCCCCAAGTATTTCTCTGCAGGGCTGCTCTGAATCTCTTCTTTGTCCAACCTGTAGCTGTGCCTGGGATTGCTCTGACACAGGTGTAGGACCTTACACTTGTCATGGTTAAACTTCATAAAGTTGGCATCAGCCCACCTCACAAGTGTGTCCAGGTCCCTCTGGATGGCATTCCTTCCCTCCAGCATATCAACCGAACCACACAGCTTGGTATCATCAGCACACTTGCTGAGGGCACACTCAATCCCACTGTCCATGTCAGTGACGAAGATGTTAAACAAGACCAGTCCCAACACCGATCTCTGAGGGACACCACTTGTTACTGGTCTCCAGCTGGACATTGAGCCATTGATGACAACTCTTTGTGTGCGGCCATCCAGCCAGTTCTTTATCCACCTAGTGGTCCATCCATCAAATTGATGTCTCTCCAATTTAGAGACAAGGATGTCACGTGGGACAATGTCAAATGCTTTGCACAAGTCCAGGTAGATGACATCAACTGCTCTACCCCTGTCCATCAGTTCTGTAACCCCATCACAGAAGGCCACCAAATTCATCAGGCAGGATTTCCCCTTAGTGAAGCCATGCTAGCTGTCACCAAGCATGTTGTTGATTTTCATGTGCCTTAGCATGCCTTTCAGGAGAACCTGCTGAACCTGCTCCAAGATTTTGCCAGGCACAGAGGTGAGACTGACTGGTCTGTAATCCCCTGGGTCATCCATTTTTCCCTTCTTGAAAATGGGGGTTATATTTCCTTTTTCTAGTCGTTGGGGATCTTCACCTGACTGCCATGATGGCCTGTGGCTCAGCAACTTCATTTGCCAGCTCCTTCACGACCCGCAGATGAATTTCATCAGGACCCATGGACTTGTGCACTTTCAGATTTTTAAGATGGTCTCAAACCAGATCCTCTCCTACAGTGGGCACAAGGTCTTCATTCTCACAGTCCCTTTGTCTGCCTTCCAAGACTTGGGTGGTGTGGTCAGAGCCTTTGCCAGTGAAGACTGAGGCAAAGAAGTCATTCAGAACCTCAGCCTTCTCCAAATCCTGTGTACCCAGTTCTCCCAAGAGCTTCCTGAGGGGGCCTACGCTCTCCCTACTCTGGTTTTTATTTGCTATGTACCTGTAGAATCCCTTCCTGTTATCCTTAATATCCCTAGCCAAGTTTAATTCTATCTGGGCTTTAGCTTTCCTAACCTGGTCCCTAACTTCCCAAACAACATCCCTGTACTCTTCCCAGGCTGCCTGTCCTTGCTTCCACTCTTTATAAGCCTCTTTTTTCATTTGAATTTTCCTCAGGAGCTTCTTATCCATCCAAGGAGGTCTCCTGGCCCTCCTGCTGCACTTCCTTCTAGTGGGGATGCAACACTCCTGAGCTTAGAGCAGGTGATCCTTGAATGTCAACCAAAAGTCTTGGGCCCCCCTGCCCTCTAAGGCTATATCCCATGGAAGAATAGGTTTGCACTAGGACAGCTTATGTAAGGGGGATTTATATATTTCAGGGAAAATCCTGCTTCAAAGGATGATACTTTTTAGGTGCTTTGAGTTATCTAAGTGGACTGCATTTGTTCAAATGTAGTGAGAAGGCATGTAAACATGGTGAATGTCATTTGAAATACACAGGATCTGGTTCTGGCAATAAAGCTGTCACATCAGAAATTATAGCTGAATTTTTGCAACACATACATAAGGCTTTCAGACTGAGAAAGCCAGTGGAAAAGCTGTGGTCAACCAAGTCATAGCTGTGCTTCAGGAGTGCGCTTATTGCCCTGTTTATCAGAGTTGGAAGTATTGCAGAATATTTTTCACTGCAATTTGACACTGTCCCAAATTATTTTGGTTCTTCTCCCTCAGTTTTTATCATCTGGATTTCTAGGGATTGCTGGGTTTACAACTTTGCCATTCCTGCTGGAGTGCTGGGGTCAGTTTGGTTGCTTTGTAACTCCCAGTTTCATTCCAGGTTTTCTTTGAGGTTCTTTGTATGTGTGACTGCAGCTTTTCTGCTCTGGGCTCTTGGTACCTCCCTGAGCAATTTGTTAGCAATGAAGAAAGGTGTTAGAATTTAATGTGTCCTGAGTTAACGTATGTAATCCTGTGTGTTTAGTCTGTGCTTTTGCTTTTTCTTTCTTTTCATATCTTGCACCTTTTGATTATTTTTATATTGTTAGTGGAAGTGTTTTGTTCAATCTGGCTTGAAACACCTCTTGTTTCTGAAACTCATTCAAATTTGCGTAGTGTAAATAGTTATGAAGGAGATGAATAGATCAGAGAACAGAAAATTCAACAGAAACTCAAAACAAAAGCAACGCAAGTAAGTGTATTTTGAGCAATTAGTGGAAAAACTATCTGTGCTTAAAGAAAAACAATCTTGCTTTGTATGACAGCCTATTTTGGTTGTCAACAAGCACAGAATTAGTTAATAATGGATTATAGTTATAATTAATAAATTATACCATGGATGGGATAATTTAAGTGAAAATAGGATAGCTCCTTTTTTCCTGACAGAGGAAAAGTATGAGAGCAATTACTGCTGTGTAACTACGAGTTGACAGTATACGGAAAAGGTAAACCTGTTTTCTGTATGTAGAGCTTCATCCTGCCGTCTTAATTTAGGCAAAACTTCTTTAGAGGTCTATGAGATTTCCTCCCTATACGTCGAAATCTGTAAAAGTCTCCTTGTTATCACTCAGGATTTTATCAGGGCAATTTCTGCAAAACAGGGCTTGTTTTCCCTGTTTAACTAATTTCAAGCAGTAATTATGTGAAATTTGAGAAGTTTGCATATACTACTTAAACTAGATAGACAGTTTAATACAACTGAAATGTCTGGTCCCAAAACTGTTTTCTCTAGTAATTTGCTATTCATTTACCACAGTGTGTGGTATGAACTAAAATGCAGTAATTCTTTTTTCCAAGATTTCCCTAGACAAAACTATGTTTGCCTGGATATAACCTTCCCAATATTTCCTTTTATAAGGCAGGAATTTTTCCCACCCCACAGTATTTTCAAGAAGTTATTTGATAACAGCCAATGTTACAGTAAGACTAATGCTAACCTGTGGGGAAGGGAGGAGAGTGAACTTTATTAAATGGGTTATTCCTGTCACACTGAAACATGTTACAGATGTTACACATACTCAGACTAGAACAGCTTCACCTGTCAGGTCGATGTGTACCAGGTTTCTCCAGGGGTTCTTTAGTACAGATAATGTGATGCCTACTAGTATCTTCTGGTGCACTTTTTTCTTTAGCCCTTTTAAAATCTGATTTGGTTCTGTTAACATTTCTTTTGATTTGTGGGATCTAGAAAGGTTTACACCAATATTTCAAATGAGTGCAGCATCTAAGCCACATGTCATAAAAAAACCAAGCAAGCTGAAAGACTCAGAGCAGTGGAAATATAAAGCTAAATATAAGATTCTTTTTTTGTAAACTATTTTTGTATGACTAACAAAAAAAACTTCACAGCACAATTATATTTTTATCATGTCACTATTATTTTGTTTGAAGTGTCTATGAAGTCCATATTGCTGTAATAATGTTTTATTGTTCTGTGCAGCCAGACTATCAGTGGTATGTTACTGACCAGTTTCCGCCAGATGTGCAGTGCAAGGCAAATGGTAAGACAACAGCTGTACAGAACATATTTTATAAGTACTTTTTTAAAATGGGGGTCTTTGAGGGGTGTAGAGTAGATTTTCTTATTAATCTATCGAGTGTATATGTGACAGCTTTGCATTAGGGAGCTGAGGTTGGTGTAGGTGGAACACAGGTGGAGGTTTATAATGTAATACCATCTACATGTCTGCTTTCAGCTTTGTTGTGATTTGTAAAATGTCTCTATTACACATTATAGGATCACACATTTGCCCATTAGACATCCTGTAACTATCCTAAAGAAAAGATATCCCCAAAGTTGTCCTCAGAGCTTCTGTTGCTCCAGCTTAGATGAAATTTGATGATGTGCTGAAACTGGGGGGGCATGATGGGGCAGATTTTAGAAGTCCTTGGTAATAAAGTTCAGGCTTTAGGATGTTATTTCACCTTAAAGGCAAAATGCCTATTTGTATTCTTGGTCTGATCTGATAGTTCAAGGTGCCGAGTCTGAAAGCTAAAAGCACGTAAATGGAAAAAGTTAATTAGCTTTCAAGGTGCTGGTGAAAATTACCTTTTGGAAACCAGGAGTATTTAGTATTTGTACCTGGACTTAAAATCATGCCAAGTTCCTGGGTGTTTTGAAGTACTTGTTTTAGATTACTCAAAAGATGGATGCCAGAGAATACAAGGAAGAAGTGACATTGTTCTGTCTAGGAATCTGTCCTTCCAGATCTTCTCCTTCAGAAACTTCCTTAAAATGCCCCTTTTCTGTCAAAAGTGATTGAGAATTGTGGCACCTAAGGTTTCATGGTTAGTTCTGTTCTCACTTCTGGACCTTTTGTAGAGATACTATCTCAGGTGATCATCCTGTGCTGCAGGAGGATCAGTCAAGTTTGCAGGTGTGCACTGCAGGAACGTGTGCTTCATGTGTCTGACACTTTACAGTGTGAGTGGGTATGGGATGACAGGGACTCACAGAATCATAGAATCATAGAATAGTTAGGGTTGGAAAGGACCTTAAGATCATCTAGTTCCAACCCCCCTGCCAGGAGCAGGGACACCTCACACTAAACGATGTCACTCAAGACTCTGTCCAACCTGGCCTTGAACACCACCAGGGATGGAGCATTCACAACTTCCCTGAGCAGCCCATTCCAGTGCCTCACCACCCTTACAGTAAAGAACTTCTTCCTTATATTCAAGTTAAACTTCCCCTGTTTAAGTTTTAACCCGTTACCCCTTGTCCTATCACTACAGTCCCTAATGAAGAGTCCCACCCCAGCATCCTTATAGGCCCCCTTCAGATACTGGAAGGCTGCTATGAGGTCTCCACACAGCCTTCTCTTCTCCAGGATGAACAGCCCCAACTTTCTCAGTCTGTCTTCATATGGGAAGTGCTTCAGTCCCTCGTGGCCTCCTCTGGGCTTATTACAACAGTTCCATGTCCTTTTTATGTTGAGGACACCAGAACTGCACACAATACTCCAAGTGAGGTGTCATGAGAGCAGAGGAGAGGGGCAGAAATTCCTCCTTCAACCTGCTGGTCATGCTCCTTTTGATGCAGCCCGGGATACAGTTGGCTTTCTGGGCTGCGAGCGCACACTGCTGGCTCATGTTCATTTTCTCATTGATAGTAATGATTCTGGAAATTCTAATACTGAGAGCTTCCATACTGAGTGTCAGTTGGCATCTCTGAAAGTAAAGCTGTGAATGAAGTAATGCTTGAAAGTGCTCTACCAAAAGCTTTTTTGCAACATCTGGAAGAAGGTGATGGCTACAGAAGAACTATTACATTATTTATTGCTGTCCACATTTGCACTGAAGAGAGGGTAGGGTGGAAACATAACTTGGTGAAATGGGGAACGAGCTTCCCATAATTACATGGTGACTGGAGGATTCTGATGTGGTTGTAGGGAAAGTAGTGCTGTGACTGTGAGACAGGAGAGGAGATTAATTTTATAGTTGCTCACGCTTAAAGTGATTTATTGCACCTGAGAATACAGGGAGGATGTTTACAACACTGAATGAAACAAGTCCGGCCACCAGCTGCAGCTGTGGTCCAGGGCAATGCACACTTAGGGGATCTGAAGAGAGCTCTTTTACCCTGCTTTATTATATGAATTCTTTTTTTTTTTTCTTCAAATTCTGCTCTTTCTATTGCTGTTCCTTGTCTAGAACACCTGAACACCTCCTCTCAATGGGGCAGTGGGTAGGACACTTGGAGGCTTTCCTTTCCTTTTTTCTTCAGTCCCCATAAAAAAGAATTCTCAATGAGTCCCATCACAGCACTGTGTAGGTTGTCTGCTTTAACACCTTCAAGTCTCTTTGCTGATAAAACAAAGATTATTTTATTAACCATTGGTCATAAAGAATTCCAAGTTCTACCATCAGTTAAAAAGCACGAGCCTGGGTTTATATATTTTATATAGTCACATATATTAAATCCACATTGAAGTATTGTGAGAAAGGTTTCAAAGATAGAAACTCCAGAATACACGATGAAAGTATTCTTGATGTTCCAATTTCTTTGTTCTGTTTTGTACAAGTACTAATTACATTGGTGGGTTTAAATGAGCTACTATGTGCAGCAGTGTTCCAGAGTCTCATTTCTCATGTTTCATTTCCTCTTTAGGTGATAAGCTGGCCAATAAATCTTATCGCTTCTGAGATAGGCCTTCATTATAGAAAAACAAAACAGCAGTGCAGCAACTTTTAAGCATGAGGCAGTTTCCTGTAGGAATGCTGTTTCAGTAGATTGATGTTCCTAGGGAAACCCCTTGCATTTTCCTTAACAAATTTTCCTTTGACACTGGTTATTTTTTCTTGAAGAATAATTACAAAATACAGATGGTAACTTCAGGGCTGAGCACAAGTGAAATGAATCAGGAAACTGATCTTTTTTACAATATACCATCAAAAAAAGCCTATTCTAAAGATATCTGAAATCTGTAAGAGCCTCTGTGTCAATTCTAACTAGTCTGTTATAACGTCACTGGGACTGCAAAGGCATATTGACTCCAAGGAGGAATTACTATTTTTTTTTTCTGTATTTTTGTGTAGATATATCTAGATTGTGTTTTCTTCCTTCTCTGCCCTCCTTTGTTAGGAAGTTATTTGCACCCAGGTGCCAAAGTATCATTTGATTTAAGTTCTTCAGGTCCTTCTGTAACCAGGTCCTTCTGTAATCTCATGCTTTCTACTGCTTGTGGAACTCTATCTGTATGATGTCTTATGAGTGACACCACTTTTTTTAGCTGCACCTGTGATCTGAAAAAGGCCGTCTTAAAGGACTGCTGTCTCTGTGAAGCCTGGTTTGTCTATTTTCTGTAAGAAACCTCTCTTTGCCTGTATCTACAAAAATAGAATAATCACTGATTTATTTTTTTTAACTGCTACAGAAATTTGATCTATCTTAATTTCTAAAGTTTCTACTTCAGTCTACTGTTTTTCCACAGTTCTGCGTTTTGGTAGTTGGAAGATGATCACTTATGCTCAAGTCTGAGGAGCAAAGTGTGGTGGTTTGCATCTGGCACTTTTTGATTTGAGCCCTCTCTAATTAGCCTGGAAGTAGCTTCATCAGAATACAAGAAGGATGAGAGGAATAGGGGGGCAAAATGAAGAAAAAAAAGGCACCTCAAAAAACCTCTCTTCTTTTATCCATTTAGCCTTTCCTTCCAAAATCCGAAAGGCAAAGAGATGTTCCACAGTTGATGATTCCCCCCGAGCCCAAGCCACTCAACTTGTTTTTAAAAGCATGTCTCTGGCTTTAGAGAGTTTACTTAAAAGTTAACAAAGAACTGTTTAAGCCCCTCTGGCTTTGGGACCCTAGAAATGGTTTCAGTAGTCTTCATAGGTTAAAAACCTCAGCCTGCAGTGCACTCTATCAGTAAGAATGGAGACCACTTTGACCTGCCAGGGGTTGCATGGGACAGTGAAGAATTACTTACCATGTAAAATACAATTCTCCGATTGTATTTTGGATGGGGGAGAAAAAAAATCTGTCCTTGAAAATGTGTTTAGTGAGTTGGTGTATTCCCTACCCTTGTATATTCACAGTGCAGAAGTGATTAGAGGCATGCCCATAGTTTGGGGTGGCTTTCACGCTAGGCAGCATATAGTTGCCTGTCATCTGTATGTCTGCATGGCCACGGGAAGATAAGGGTTTAACCCAGTTCCTGTCCTGCTTTTCATGCTGCAGTCTCATTAAGAGCTCAGTTTTCCACACCGCCACTGGTTGCTGAACTGAATCCAAAAATATTGAGCAGGCGGTTTGCAAGCAGGAGGGTGTGGGCCATGTTCAGGTTTATTGGTCTGACTTTACTAGCATTTTCTTCCCATTTGTTTCCACAAAGTTTCATGTTACACCTCTTATTAAACTGCTTAAAACCTCAGATAAATCATACTAGAATTCAACTTGTCTGTCATAAGTATTTCTTCATATTTTCCCAAGCATGAAACTCTCCAGCTGAAAGCAGCAGGGTGAAGAGATGGGTAGGAACATTTTGTGTCCAGCCATGTTCCATAGGTGGGCTGCAATGAAGAACAGGCTGCCAGGGAAAGACCACTCAGGTAGTCTTCAAAGGGCAACTGCCTGTCTGCAAAGCATGACTAGAGGAAATCAGGAGGCTTCCAAAAACAGAAAAGGTGTTTCCTTGAAGATCACAATAGAGAGAGGCAAAGTGGAAAGGTAAGCTATAGGAGACAGGTAGAGGTTAAGGAAGAAGATGATAAGATGAGAGGCTGTATTACTGTAGCAAGATACTTCTTCCTGCCAGCCTCTAGGGTGGTCCCTCCCCAGGTACTTTGCTGTGCAAAAAGCCTAGTCCTAAACTCTGTTTAAATTCCTCTAGCTTAGCCTTGTTTGACCAGCAACACTGCCTTCAGAGGGACATTAGCTCCTAAGTCTCTTCATGCTCTGTCACTCAACATTCCTGGAACCGGTTTCTGATCTTTTTGTTCTTGGTTGGGGGGGGTTTGGTGATTTTGTTGTTTGTTTTGGTTTGTGTTTTTTCTGTTTCCTGTTTTCTTTTTAAGAAGCAAGGCAGATAGATTTCCAGCAAATGTGCTTAATGTCACTTTATTTGACAAGCAGTGTTGACTTCCTTCCTTATCCAACTGTGCACAATTGAAAAGACAGTTGAAAAGAAGATTAATTTTGGAAATTTTCCCTCAACCCAGATTTTTAATAAAAAATTCTCTGCAAAAAAAGGTTTATTGCTCAAAGCCTACTAGGAGCAAGAAGCATTTTGCATACCACAACTGCTGGCATGTGTTGCCTTTTTCATTTCCAAAATGAATTTTAGTGTATTTGTTTTCTTGGCAGAGAGATTCTTGGTATATGTATTTGAGAGCCCCAGGTACTCTGTCAGAAATACCGTATTTTCTTGTCCTAAACTCTATGGTTTTATTTTGGATCCAGTTATGCCAGGCTGGCATATGCTTTAAAGGCATATGCTTAAGAGGCAGAAGGAGAAGCTGAAATGCGGCCTTTCTCCTACCTCTCAGTTCAAGGGGTAGCTCTGGAGGGCTGTGAGGGAGACGAGCAGCTGGTCACCACCCTTCTTGGTATGCCTAGGGAAAACCTGCAAAGCCCTAAGGATGCCCAGATGAGCACATGAAACAGCAGAATGTGTCCACTTGCTTTCATTATAACAGCATCTCTTGTTTTTTTCCACACTCTGCTGCTTTCCAGATTTTTGCCCTCAAGGTACCTACTTTGCTGTTAATGTTGTTACAATTAGAGGTAATTGGAAGAAGAGGAGGGGGAAGTGTGGGGTTTTACACTGAAAATAATGACATCTGTAGGGAGCCCGGGGTGGGGGGGGGGGAGGAAATGAAAAACTGAAAAATGTTTGTGGAGGTCCTCAATGCAAACCAGACAGAAAAAAAACCCAAACACCTGACATCTTAATTTTCCTGGAAAAACTCCCAGGCTTTAAACATTTTTGATATTAACCTGTCCTCAGTGCATATATTACATTAGAAATTATCAGTGCTCCCAACTTGTCAAGCCAGACTTAATTAGCAGCTTGCCATCCCCACTGGGAATGAAAATGTGATGAGTTTCAAGTTTTTTACTGATACAACTTAATTTCTCTTACTGCCGTGTAACAAAAGGAACATTAGCACACCTTTAATTTTTGACTCCAGAAATGAGAAGTTGCCTTTTTTACAAAGGTATTGCTTTTAGAAGTCAACCTGAGCTAAAGCTCACAGAGTATGCTGTCATTTTTCAGAGTACTAGGCAGAAAAGTCTCTTGTGAAAAGGAATATTAAAAATAATTTAAACAGACATATGATTTGATAAATTTATTTCTATGAAGCAACATTTCAGGTTTTATCATTCAGTACCTGTTAGATTTTAAACAGCTTCATGCACACTGGCATTTTTTTCCTTTGGGCATGAAACATAGGAAGAATCGGCATTTAAGAGAACTTGCTTGAAACGGGTTGTCAGTGGTGGTCTTCTGGTGGTAGGTGATGTGGTAGCTGTTTTCATTAAATGATTCTCTTTCCTGGTGACTTGATGAAACATCCGTCTGCTAGCTGGCAATATCCTTAGCTCCTCATTGATCATTTAAGGAAGTGATGCAAAAATTCATGCTATGCCATTTCCACCTTCCTTTGCATGTTTTTTGTGTTTTAAGTGTAAAAGTACTCTGTGCTGGGCTCTGAAGCCTGATTATGGTGCAAATATCCAAGTTTTCTGAATGGTTAACGCTGTCCTAGGCGAGAGAAACTCTTTGGTTTTGGGAGCTGTGTGTTCTCTGATGTTTGCTTTTCTTCTCTGGCAGATGGTGCCTGTAGTGCTGCAGTATCTACAAATTTGTACCAGCTGGGCAAGAACTTTAGGAGCCAAAAGCATCTTGGCATAAGCAGGGAGACCTCGGTGTGTCCCACTGGGACTTGGGAGGAACAAAAACAATTGAACAAAATCCACACTGTGTAGCTGCCTGAGGTGTTTGCATATCAGAGTCCTCTCTTTTCCAAATTGTATTTTTATATGAATACCAACATTAGATGTGAAGCTTGGAATCACGTTTCTTGCAAGAGAAGTTTTGTTCCACCATCTTTGTTGTTACACAGGCAAACAGCATGCAGTAGAATGAACACAAAAATATCTGTATTTATCTACTTTACACAAAGAACTAGTCTGCTAATTGTTGCTCTGCTTGGCTTTTTGAACAAATAACACCAATGCTGTTAATACCAGCAAAGAAAAAGTGTCATCAAAATCAGTGATTCACAATACAAATGTGGATCTTTTGGATCAAGTTTTCTTTCATGTACATTTGGATATCATCAGCACTGTGGGTTTGGAAGTGAATGATGGGGTTACTTTGTAGCAGCTGCAGAGCAAATCTCCTTGGCTAATTCAAAACCCTGCTGGAAATATTTCACTCTTCATGTTTCTCTTGTAAGTGAAATACTGTGTGCACTTGCATGTGTGCTACTAGGGATGTTACAGAATTTTTAGAATCTTTCAAAACTTCAGGAAGTATGTGTTACACTAGCAATAGAATATTTCCTTCTAGCTCAAGTTACTATCAAACACATCTTTGAACCACAGACACCTACTTAGCTATAGATACGGCCACCTAATTTTTCCCTCTGTTGTACTTACCTACTCTCTTGTGCACACGTAGTGCTAATGTATAAGCACTGCTGAAGGTCAGCTACTCTCCTTAGAGGTCTAGAAAGATTTTACATGGGGACTTCAGGTTATTAGACCCTGCTGTTTGATCTTTATCAACAGTCAGGACTAGCTGGAAGTTGATAGGCATTGTGTGATATCCCTACTCTTCTGCTTCTTCACACTGCCATTTGTATTGGATTGATTACAGACTTGTAATGATGTACAGTACTGGCTTTGGGGAAGGGGGAGGGAAGTGTATGCATGAGGAATAGAGGGAAATGAATCATAAGAGAGTTGTGTTTCTCCATGTCAAAATAATTTGCATTGATTTACTTTTGCAGATTCATCCTTGGAGAAGGGAGGCCATCAGTGACAGCCTATGACCTGGAGAAGTGTAGACCAAAGGCTGCGAGCTAATCTTGCAGCTTAATTATTCTGTTTTGTTTTGGTTTTTTTTGTCACTAGCTCCTTATCCCTTCAGTGCATGTTATTTATGACAGGTGAAATCCCTGCAAGGACAATAGAAAAGCAGATCATAAAGGCTTGTGATATTCAGGATCCAGTAATACTCTGCTGGCAAGTGTTACTGCCCTTTGTTCTGAAGATGCTGTTTGTGCTGTCTATGAGAATCTGTTAAAAACCCTTATGAGAAAATATGTGGCTGTTGCTGGGGATTCAGAGACTGTCAAATATGGTTTGAATTCAAGAGCTTGTAAGCCAAATAATAGTGTTGTGATACTTTTTTGTTTGTGAATTAGTCTTTTTTTATTGGATTCCAGGGAATGATTTGTTGACATACCATCTTGAATTCTGTGTCCTTTTTCTTAGTTGTTTAGTAAAAAGGAAATCTACCTCACTGTTTTAATATGTTTTTGTGATTATCAGCAAGGTAGCACCGATGGCAGGCCAGGTTGAAAGTGCCTGCTCCCCTTTTCCAGTCAAGCCCAGCTCTCCTTTTGTTTTGGATCCACAATGACATGAAAAATGTGTTCAGGTTTTTTTTTGTGTGTGTGTTCTTATTTATATCAGAAGAATTTTAGTAGAAATATTTAATGGGTTTATCCTCTCAGTGAAAGTGGCTTTGTATTTCTAAATGATTCTTGTAATGAATCTGAACATTGCTGTGTAACCTCTAACTTGAGAATGAAACCTGGCTTTTAAAATTAAATTGTATTTAGGCAATGGAACTTTTCCAGAAAATTGTGGTGAGTGAGTGGTCAGCAAACATTACTTTATAATCTACTTGCAAGATTGTCTCTTCCCTTCAGACTTATATGAGGGTAACTGTTACGAGACAGGTACCTGAACCTGCTGGAATCCCCTCTGAAAGAAGGAACTGAGATTTTTGCACCATAAGGCTACATGAGATGTTCTGTGTACTTTCCTTATCACTCAGAAGTAGTTAATATGAATTGAAGTTCCCACACAAACTTCTATTGGAGCTGTGCAAAGATGGAGTCATCAGTTATGAGACTGTCTGCATCATTTTTGCTTTTAGAACAGGTATTTCCATTCCCATCAATATACAAAGGCCTACAAATGAAAATAAAAACCTTACAGGATTAAATACATTCAGCATTTGATTTTGGACACGATGGGGAACAGTCCATGAGAAAGGATTTTTCTGTTATATTTTACAGCGGTGCTGCTTTTGCCTACACTGATCAAAGAAATGACACTCCTCACTTTATAATATAGACTAAGAAAGAACACAAGCAAAGCAGTGAGTGAAGCGGCCCCTGGAAAGAGTTTGTTTTTTCATGAACTATTGAAAATTATAGTCTGACTGCAACATCAGCTGCCGAATAGACTCCCAAGTCTCTGTTAGAGAGGAGTTTTTATCTCTGCATGAATTCAGAGCTGGCTTGCAGACGCTATAGCAGCAGATAGTTTAACCAGCAGACAATGTAAGTGTGCTATTCCTGATTAGTGATTTGGCTAATAAGGGTGAGATCATGGAAAATGCTAATGTGGTGCCTTCAGAAAATCCAATTATAATGTAACCTAATTCAGTATGAGCTCTCAGCAGGTGATCAATGCTGTGGACAGAGCACCCTGCACTCAAGTATGTCATGAACCCTCAAAACAGACGAGCTTCTGTGTGGTTGGTGTGGGAGGCAACAAATCCCCCTCTCATTCATTTCCACTGTTTTCCACAACTGGCTGCAAAGGTTGGCGCCTTCCATTTGTGGTGCTTAATTCATTATCTGTCAACTTGTGCAAGCATTATTTGGCCCAAGCAGGTGATTTAACATGAGTCTTTCACAGTAAGAAAATAGAGTTTACAGGTTTATCTTTCTTTTTCTCTGTTTAGTCACAGGCTTTTAACATTTAGCTGGCTTAGGCACAGGACCATACACCCTGACACACACAAATCCTAATCCTGCTAAGTGTGGGGTATGCTTTGTCTTATATGATAGAGAATTTTTATCTTTTAAAATGCATATAAAACACCTGTACAGTAGATTTTCCTCTTGATTTTCTTGCAATGATGCATGTTTCCCAAATGCAGGTGCTCTCATCTATTTGAATTAACATTGTCAGACTCAAACCCCCCCAAAGGATATGCCCTCTGCAGTGACCCAGACAAGTTTGAGGGGGTGAGTTATTTTAGTTAAATTTAAACAAAGGACTCATATCAGGCATTTTTCCTTCCTTGAGCTTAGCCAAAACTGGTTATTTGAACTACCAGGTCTTCCTCTGACCTGTTAAAGAAGCTGTCTGGCATTTCCCAGTCTTTGCTACATATTTTATTTTCCAGATTCTTTCTATGTAGCTTTTTCTGATATTTTCGTGTATCAGTGGTGAGTGGATCGATTTCACAGTAAGGGCTAATGTGTCTGTGAAAGACCTTCTCTTTTTTTTTCTTTCTTTTCTGGTACGAACCAGTCAGGGTTTGGGAATATTGGAATTCATATGAATGTTATAAGAGGAGCAATTAATACACAGAGAGTAACTTTCTTTTCATACCAGAACAGGCATTTATTTGAATACCCAAACTTGTAACAGCAGTAATGAGCTGCACTCGTGGTTTGCGTCCCTGCTATTTCCTCACTCACAGCGGCTTGGGAAACAAGGCAAGCATAAAGCGTTTCTCTATCAAAACTTTTCAACAGTTTAGGTGGATGTTTTCACTTATCTAGCAGAAAGACTTACATGTCCTCTGTGCTGGCCAGTCTGCCATCTGGTAAGATGTGTAAGGAGTGCTTGACTTGTATCCGTATGTGACTATGCTCTAAGTACTTTACTGTCATAGTAAAAATGCTTACAAGGTGACAAACTTTTAGGAATGTGATAAGGAACTGGCCAATAATAAAGGTGATTACTCAGATGGGGGTCCAGGCATGGCTTGCAACCAGCTCTTGGAAAACCTTTTATTATTTCTGGTGGGAGTACACGTGTTGATACAAGTTTGTACATATTCTGAATGGTGAGTTGTGAAATCTGATAAACGGACAAAATGATATTAAATAACAGATTCTAGAGAACTTATTATGTATGTTTTGGCTTGTGTTTCTCTTTCTGTAGACTTTTCTTCCGAACTGAACTTTTTCCATTTGGTTGCAGTGTTACATCCAAACATGCTGTGGAGAAATGTTCATTTCTGTGAATGAGAGCAAGTTTTCATCATGGTAAATTATCTGCTTACAATATTATTTTACGTTATTTTCAACACACCATGCTGGGTTGACTAAATGATGTTTTGATTACCGTAACAA
The DNA here is from genome assembly GCF_028554395.1 of Pezoporus wallicus. Lineage (NCBI taxonomy): Eukaryota > Metazoa > Chordata > Aves > Psittaciformes > Psittacidae > Pezoporus > Pezoporus wallicus. Next base: position 28,092 of record NW_026642407.1, read on the forward strand.
TAATTATCCAACATTAAAATAAGAGCACATTTGAATTCATGGAGTCATTAACACAAAGAGGTATTCAAAAGCTTGGGGTCTTTTGGTGAATTTTTGTCCCATACTTTCTTCCTTCCCCCCCCCCCCCCCCCCCTTTTTTTTTTTTTTGTGGAGCTAGCAGATATGACATGAACATTTTGATGACATGAACATTTTGATGACATGAAGCTTTCTGTTTTGATTCACCACTGTTTTACTTCTCAGGTATTTTAAGCCCTGTGCCTTGTTAAAAATGTATCTTGTTTTAAAACTGTCTTTCTCTGAAGACATGAAGTGCTATTGTTGAATTATACCAATATTTATTACATTCTATTCCTATGGATTTTTTTTATACTCTAATACTTATATAATGTGTGTCATGGTATAAAGATTTCATTGGTGGTAAGTGGTCTGCCTTTATAAATCACTAAACAGTTCCTCTTCTTAGTCTCAGGCTGTCATTTGTTTTCGGAAGGAGAAATTGTTGCTTTGAAATTGCTGGTCAAAGTTGGGAGCTGTTATAATTGCCTCAGAAACTCTCTATACAGGAAGAAGTGGATTCATGATAATGCCATAAGCAAAGCCCATAAGGTGCCCCAAATACACACCTACACTATCCTATGAAAAAAAGGCTAGGTATCACAGCTAAGGAAGATTTACTAGATTACAAACAAAATCCTGGATCATATTAGTTCCCACCTTGGAACCTTTCACTAGTTTTGTATCTTTTACTGTATCAACATTAGATTTCTTGTCCAGATACTAAACCTTCATCTCTCATTTGTTTCCCACATAACATTTCACTCTCTCAGGCTCTCCAAGTTTCTTATCTTTCCTCTTGCCTTTTGGAGCATGCCTTTTGTGTCTTATATAAGATGATGCTGCTATTACAGAGTCTTCAGCTTCTGCCTGCCAGAAACACTTCTGTTTTCCTTCAGATCTCGCCTGTAACCACACAACCCAACCTCTTCTGTGCATAATTGATTTCTAAACCTTCTTACCTTGCAATGGCCTTTCTAATTCTGATATACTGTCCTTGTCTTTAAATAGTGTCTAGGAGAAGGTCAGGGCTTTGTTTTCTAGACCCACTGGCAAGGAATGCCATTCTACAGTCCCTTAAGAAGGATTAATGTGTTATCCGCTGCAATGCAGTGTGCTGTTATATATAGTCTCATGATTCATAGTAAGAACACATCATCAATGAAAATATTTTCTTCTGAGTTGAAATGAATTATGTAAATAGTAGAACTAGAAATTCTTGGTGAATGCTGTGGAGGGAAAGAATGCTCTATACCTTTTGGTTCTGGTTCCACACACTCAAAGACTTTCACTTCATTGACTCCACGTCATACTCCCAACCTCCTACCAGTCACTGTTCTGTCAGTATTTCACTTCCCATGACAACATGTTTTGGGATAATTAGGATTATGAGATGCCCCAAACTTCTGGTCTTCACCCCTCTCTCCCTTTCTATAGTCTAGAATAGAATGAGAAAAAGCTGGTGGCATATGACAATACCTTTTGGCCAAGCAAGATCAGGTGCTCCAGCTCCCCCTGTTCTTCCCTCTATATTAGACTGGCAATGCGGCCTTGCCTTAAGGAGCTGAAAAATTCTGCTTTGCCCATACCCCTCAGTGCTGAGTTGAGAGTATTTCTAATCAGGTTGAAGTTCTCTCTCTTGTTAGGAAAAGAAAAATCCTCAAGTATTGAAAATGGTTTCTGTATTTTAACTTTGTTGTGAGAATGACTGAAGAATTTCTCTGATTTTTGCAGATGCAAGTTTAAAGGTCTGCAAGACACCAGAGGGAGGAAAGTATTTTTTGATTAATAAAACACTTTCCCACCAGGAGCCAGGATGCTGGTTACTGCTGTGTTTTCACTTATTGCAGCAACAGCATTGCTTCCACCTGCCCTATAAACTGGTAACACCCATGTGCTTCCTGTTCAAGAGCTGCTTGTGTGAAAGCCAAAGGTCTGCACTGGCCACTGACTGTGAATGGGCTTGTGGTGGTCAGAGCAGGGCTTCAGTGCAAGCTGATAGGGCATGTGATGGGGCACAGTTCCTGATGCAATCTGGTGTTGCAGGTCAGGTGTTAAGGTCTTGCAAGACTAAGACTGTATTTTGCAACATTGTTGGTCTAATGGGGGTATCAGACCTAGGAGGATCTGCAGCTCTTCCCGCTTTCAAAAGAAAGGATTGTGAGAAGGGAAATCTCATGGAGCGAAATCAGGATGTGTGCTGCTAATGCTTGTATTGCATGACCTGACTAAGAGCGAAGTTAGCGCTCTGATGACGGGTAAAGATCCTTTGTTGGCATTTTCATCATCAGGTTGGTTATTCTCAATTATTTGGTTTAGATGAGAGGAGAGAGGGAGATATTTTGATTTTCTTGGAGGAAGCTTTCATTTTGTGCCTTCCTGTGTTCAAGCGTCCTGTATTTTAGCTCTTAGTCATGTAAATGCCAAGTTAATCCATTTAAGGCAATGGCATTACCCTGTAGTGCTGACGCATGTGTAGGCCCTTTGGAAATGTCACAAAACCAGCTATCTCTGACTAAATATAGCAGTCACTTAAAACTGTTTCTTAATTCTAGGCATAAGGCACTAGCCAGATTATTTCCCTATACTAAAACTTGGGAAAGAGCTGCATGTTTGTAAAGGCTGAAATAAGAGCTGGTCTTTTTGTAATTCTTTATTCATCTTTCTCCGCAATGCCAGATTTACAGCCTATCCTTTGTAGTCAGAATCCTGCATAGAAACTGTAGAAATAAAGTGTCAGAAGTAACAATCCGTGTTGTGTAGCTATGATACCAAAAATCTATGGTCATCAACACCAAAGAGCAGGATATTTCAATTAAAATTCTTTCTGCATAAATGACCTGTTTAGACACCAAAACAGCTTGGGGGGGCAGTTAATCTCCACATATTTTCAGCCTTCTTTCAGGAAGGAACATTATGACTGTACAGAAGAAAAGATGATCACTTACAAGCTGATAGAACAGTGCTTTCTTGCATTGGCAGTAGCAAGGGAGGGATTACTTTATTCCCAGTTATAATTTTCCTGTTGTCAAGAGTTAGTAAGGATGGGGATACCAAACAAGGAACTTGGATCTTCTGGTGATGTACATGCTCTAGAAGGGAAAGGAACTCACTAAAATCAGGTTTGAGACATGAATATTGCATTATGGTTAACTAAAAGCAAGCTTGAGTCTGGCTCAGTAATGCCAGCAAAACTCTTTGCTCACAGGGATTGTTCCTAAACTTTAATAGCGACAATTAAAATTCAAAGTATGTGTGTGATGTTGTTATCTCCCTGTTTATGACTTCTGAAGAGATAGCTGACTTCCCTGAGGATTTGGGTGTGTTTGGGTCAGAGCACTGCAGCTGCTTTTCTGTTTCTGCTTGATAAATTAGTAGCTTAGGACTTTGAAACACAGCTAAGAAAAAGATGCAAAACCAGAAACCCTACCACCAAATCAAACCCACTGCTTTACAGGCTGACCTCTGTGAACCACAGTTCTACATTACAAGGTACCTGGTGGACAACTGGGGTAGAAAAAAAAACCACAACAACAACAAAAAAAAAAAAAAAGGAAAAAAAAGGGCAATTAATTTGAATGTGCTGTTAATTAATTAATAGTGTTCCCACGGGGAGCCTTAGACAGTGCTACTATTCAAAAGCTTGCGGTAACTTCCTACTGTTCCACAGATGCTTGTCACAGGCTCAGCTTTTCACGCTCATTCCTCTGAAGTCCTTTACTTTGGAGTCACAGCAAGCCACCTATTTGTGTTTTTTTGAGTCAATGAAGGTTTGTGGAAAGTAACATGCCCTTTGGAGAAGTTAGAAAAGTGGTGCAAGAAACTTTACTAAATAACTGAATTCCTATTAATAGAAATTTTCACTTTGATGGCTGCAAACATTCAAGTTGTAGTATGTTGTGAGGCTCTTTGTATCTGAAAGCACAGATGTGGGAAAGGCAAATGAACAAAAATGTCCAAGTAGCACCAGGGAGGGAGAGGATATTAATAAAGAAGTAACATTCCTTATGGTTTTCTTGTTTGTTCTGAGTCATTCAGCCTATTATGCCAAATTTTATTTATTTTCTGTATGAAACATCACTACTATTTATAAGCACTATTCATTTTTATTTTAGAATAGCTTAATCTTACAAAGACTGTAAACCTTTCCTCATCTGAGAAGAAAACGATATAGACATTGCACCTTGATTTATGTATGCTCATAGGGTGTAACACTGACATGTTTCATGACTACTAAGACGATGCCATACATCTTGGTCAATTGTTGTTAGAAATATTACATTTCAGTTGCAGGCGTCTAAAATTCCATTAAATTCTTCAGGCTACTTTAAACTTCTACAGATTAGTCTATGAAATTCTGCAAGCTTTCTGCCTCTGCAGTTCCCAGAAACCTTGTGGGGCTCTGCAGAGCCAGGCTGATTCTGCTTGGGTTCTTCCAGGTGATCTAAGGACTGTACATGCAGGTGGTGACATTCATGTGCATGTGAACACATCCCAGAGCATGCTCGTGTGTGTACTTGCATATTTATATTGTACACATAGAAAATAAGTGTTCAGTTATGAAGGTTTGAGTGTTAGAGATAAATATATAAATATATGTGCTCTTTCGTCTTTGAAAGATCTTGCAGGATTGATGGCCCTTAAATCTGGCCACATAACAAGAATCAGTATGCTGTGTCCTGAGGGGAGAATGTTGTTGTAAAGGAAAATGAAGATTTCTTTTTAACCTGGACTTCAAGCTTTCCCAGCTCTAATTTTAAAGTCTTCCTGGGCTAAGAACTTTGCCTGTGCCTTGTATTCAGGACTGGCAGTCTTCTTCCTGCCACCATGCTTGCTTTCGTAGTGCCAGCTTTCTGTTTATACCCTGGTGAGGGAAAACAGTATTTCCATTGATGTTTATTCACTCTTTTATAAGAGTACTTTGAGTTTACTGGAACAGCTTATTTGGGCTCCAAAGCAGTCTATCCTGCTCATAAAAGTGCACTGTTGTTCCACTTCTGTTTCTTGAGGATAAGAGGCCTCCAGAACCACCTTCTGCTCTCCCCCCTCAGGCTGCAGAAAGGCTCGTGGTGCACCTCTGTGAAGGGGAATGATGGATAGTGGGCAACACCTTTCCTCTCTTTGGCCTTCTTTATCCTGCAACATGTGGTGTTTCAGCAGGAGGAAGAAGGTTGGTGCCTCTCCAGCAGAGCTGTACTTGCAGCCAAGAGGAAGGATGGGTTTATCTGAAATGACATAATTTTAAACAAGCCTGAAAAAAATCCCGCTCCTGGCGATTTAAACACCTTTCCTTTGTAGTGAGAAAGTACAGTATAAAAACTAACTTCTTCAAAGGCTTTCTGGGCCATTCCCTCACCTCACAGAGCTGTTTTCTGTTGCTCAAGGCGCAGGCTCTAAGTTACAGGGAGTGGATTACTTTTAGGAGTTCCCAAACACAGGTATGACCCTGCCTTACCATTGCACAGAGGGGAAGGGACCCAGGTGGAACAGGTCCATGCTCTTTCACTGGTTTTCTCCAGAGCTGTAATTGCGAAGCTGTGCTGGCTGTGTACATGTGTCTGCCAGGCCTTCCCAGTGACTTTGTAACATCCCCATATGACCATGTCACATTTGCCAGCTTCAGGCAGATTTGATAGAAAGCCAGCAGGTCTCGAGGGTGTTAGCTTTGTAGAGGTGTGGAGGTAGAAGATAATTATGGAGTCAGGATGATGTTTTTCAGGCTGAATGATCTGAATCTGGCAGAGCTAGGCATGCGAGGTTATACTGTGAAGTTATACTGTGAGGTTATACTGCAGACCACACAGACATTTTTCTGATACATGTATTGTTTCTGTAAGAGTATTATGTTTCATATTCTTCACTTAGAATAGGAAACAGTCTTTCAAAAGTCTGTCTGATAAAGCCATAAAAGGCAGATAGGAGGGTAAGTGTGATCAATCTTTATTTCCATTACGGTCATGTAACACAAGGCAGGGTTACCTGAGGTTACACTTACGTAACATGATAGGTTTGTTTTCAGTGTTTCCAGTTGACTAATGTATCTGTGAAAGAACACTCCATTCAGTGCTCTGAAGGTGTATCACAAGGGGAATGCATACAAAAATAGTGTAACCTCATACAAATTAAGCCTCTATTTAGGGAACTGAGGCTTTATTATTTTTGGTAGTCGTTCATTGATGAAATCGTTTGTCAACAGAACAGTGAAATAAGAACATAAAATGTCAGTAATATATGTGCCCATTCATGTATGTATGCATAAAATCCAGGGCATGTATCAGAAGATGGAGCCCAGCCTGTCCTTATCAGTGGGAATTTTGTCTGACCCTTGTGGGTCACTTCTGTACAGACTCATCTCTGCTTTGTTGATCATAAAATTCTTCAAACAATTGCATGTGTGATGTTATGCTGGCAAGGAGCTTTACTGACTCTAGAGTAGACAAGCACATAAAATGTAGAAAACTCATAATCCAGATCTAGGTCGATTTGGAGGAAATTGGTAAGGTTATCAGTGAAGTAGGAGGACATTATATATTAGTGCATGATAAGTGAGCTGATGGCCTTGCAGCTAATTTATGGAATAAATTGAAATGTTGTTATTGATGCCAGGCTGAAGTTGGTGCAGTTGAAATGCTTTGATGCCAGGTAGAGAATGTCCTTATTTTGGGGAACTTGTCCTTGATACATGATACCATCAACTGTTAGTTGTACGTGAAGGCTTTGCATGACTTTGCCATCTCTGCCTGTGTTAGGTGGTTAGCACTGTACAAATAAAATGTGATGGAGCACTTTCTTCTCCTAGGGAGTGCATGTTTGCCAAAAGGACCTATTTTTCCAAGTTTGAATTCCGATTGTCCCCAGAAACATTAGCAAAAGAGGAAGAAAGAAAGAAGGGCTTCCCATGGGCAAGGGTTTCCCATGGGCCCAGAAAGAAGTAGATTCCAGTAAGAAATTTGGGGCTTGTGAAACTTTTGCCTGCATGAATCTTATATTCAGTATAAGAGTTTTTAAAGCACTGATCTTAGTAATGCTCCTCAGAGCCTTCCAGCAGAGAAGGTTGTGGTGTTTACAAACAATAAATGCTGGTTCTGTGTAGAGGGATGGGAGAAGAAATTGGGCTTGTACAAAACACCTTAAAGCTGGTGCTGAGAAAAAAAAAAAAAATCTTTAAGTGAACAATTCAATTTGGAGTAGTAATACCCCTAAAGTATTTCTGGCCATTAAGTTCAGGGGTGCTCTTTCCACTGTGACTCTCTGCTTTAGTTTACTCACTGCATTCCTCCAGCTGGTAGTGTAAAAGTAGAGGAAAGATTCAATAAATGCATCCTGTGAATTCCTCCTTGGCCCTTAAGGTTTTGGTGGTAAGCTCATCTGCACAGAGTCCTCAACATCTTGAGGCAAGCCGTCCCATACGTAGGCTTTCCTGAGGACCACACACAGACATTAATTTCTCTTCTGGCACTATTCTGTTAATTACCCATCTTCTAACAAGCAGTCCTTGCACTTCTCAGGAGTCCCAAATAACTTCTTTTCAATAGCTGTGATGTGTTTAGCTACAAGGAAACCATACAAGGGTCTCTGTTGTGCCTTTTGCTCCTCTCAAGATATGAATACTATGAAAAAACAAACTAGTTGGGCTTGTTGACGACACGGCACATCTGAGGCTGTGTGCAAGCCATTCACATAGCCATATGAATACTGCTACCCTGCCTCATTTGTGAAGGCTTTTACCAGAGACAACATAGTGAGTGTTCTGAAAGCAGACAAGATGTAGGTTCCCACATACTGTATTTAGTCAGAGAGAAATTTCTGCTGTTATATAAGATACTGGGTTTTAAGCTTTGTAAATTGTGCTCCGTATCATTTTGATCTTTTGTGTTTTTAAATTTTGATATCCTGGCTAATGCAATTTATTACAATTAACTTCAGATCTTCTGTATTGGTCTTTATCGTCTATTCACTGGTGATGGAAAACAATTTGAAATAGATGTCCTACTTAGCAAAATATCTTTAACAGGATCCAATGTTTAAATAAGAGAGGATTAAAACCTGCGGTAACATCCTAAAGTGCAAACTTGGGAACTTTGTTGTTCCTGAGCTCTGCTGTCTGCCATTGATGCAGCCAGGTGCAGCAGCTGGAGAAGGTGCTGAGGGATCAGAGCTCCTGTCACTGGTTTGTCATGTGACAAGAAGAAAGTCACACCTGGCTCAGTTTGTTGTCTAAAGACAGTCACCCAGCGCCATTTGAGATGCCACTGGCTATCCAAAACATCTGCAGATGCAATACTCGGCAATGGAAGGTTTAGACCCTTCAGTACAGGCAGCCATGGTCAAATAGAACCCTTGGAGGGTTCTAACTCAGAGGTGTTAGGTTCCTCTTTTCAGGAAACCAAAGTAGCTTTTAGTCTCCTGGTGTTTCTTGTTTACTCTGTCAGTAAAGACTGATACTGGTTCCACTGGGGTGCTGTAGGGCTTGGCCTGGGAAAATGCATTTAAGACAATTCCATAGATTATGGTTAGAGCATAGAAAGTCAAGAGTCTCTCTCTGACACAGCCGGTCCTGTCAGTTCTCGTTGGAGGGGTTTGTAGCTCCGAGTTTGATCCTGAGGATCAGAATCAATCCTTTGATCCTTTAAAGTAAGGTATGAGTGAAATTCCTGGAGTTGTGGCACCTGAATTTGGCCCGGGAGGGCTAGATGGATGCTTCGGCGTTTCGGGAAAGCCCACCAGATGGAGCTCTCGGTTGAGGGAGAAAGCTGCGGCAGGATGCCGCAGAAGCTGAGAAAATAGGACTTGGACCTCGTTTTTATTGGATTGCTTCAAGTAACGGGGTTGACTAGAGCAAGCCTGGCTTCCCAAGCACTTGGCTTTTAAAAGGAAACGTTCGATGCTAAAGGTGAAGAAAAAGGAAATGTACTTTTGCAGTTAGACGTGCTTGAAACTTTCACTGATGTTTTAATTATCTTGTTTTAGCACTCATTTCCTCAAATCTTTCTGTCCCTTAGTATGCTTCTCATATTTAATTATGCTAATTACACCCCTTAGCTATTAAGCCCATATAAAATCAAAGCACTGAAAAACTTGTTTAGTGGTTTAGACGGAAAAAATATACAAGTGGGGTGTGAGAAGTAAAAGTTTTCAATCTTCAACTTAATTACCTAAAAGAGAGCTAATAAAAGTTTAGAGTGTGGCAAAGAAAGCAGAATTAAGCATGTCTTAGTCTGTAAAGTTTTCTGAAAGATGTAATCCATGAACTCAGAAGCCCAGCTATGTGCTATTGCCAGCACTAGTTTGGTATGCACTTCACCTTGCAGATTGGTGCTTCAAAAGCTTTTAAAAACACATTTTTAGAAGCATGTTTGTTATTTATGTAATCAAACTACTACAGTAATACATCAGAGAGCAATGTAAACACTCCAGCTATGAGGACGTTATGCTTCAACATGGGTGGTATGAGTTGTGGCTCCTGTTCTGTGCAGCATAAGGGAGTTATAAGCCACGTTCTTCATGGAAAGCAGAATGAAATAATATCACTAATTTCACCTTTTGATGAGCCAGACAAATCATGGAAACCCACCTGTGTTCTCCATAATGCAGTGTAGCCATCCCGGTGGCACCAGGGTTGTCCTGGGGGTAATGTAAAACTGAATTTGACACTCTTGCTATCAGATTTACATTAAGCTCCACCAACCAACCAGAAAATGCATTCAAACTGAATGGCCTCTAGTTTCAGACCACATGAAGTAGGTCTGCCACCTTGTACTATGGGATTTCATGGTTTGTATGATGAAAAACAGTCAGATGATCTCTTATTCTAAGTCATGTAGGGGGAGTTTCCCTTCAATAATGCCTTTAGAAGAACTATTATATAGCTTGCCATGCCACTGTTGTTGCCTGAAGTTCTCCTCTACTCTATGTAAGTAAATGCCAGCACACAAAACACCACTGCGAATTGCTGGATGCTGTTCAATATGCTTGAATAAGAAAAAAGGGGTTAATGTAGCTGGATACTTTAAGTGCTATGTGGTGCCTAGTTGTAGTTTTACAGTAGCGAGACGTTGTACCGCATTTAATTTAACCCCTTTTTGTATTGTTACAACCTGCAGTGCTGTCTTTGAAAACTGATAATGTTGAAATCTGGGGCTAGTCCTTACCAGTGATTATGGAGAATAAAATCTTAGCTGTCCAATATATTTCAGATTCTCCTAGCGATGGTGTCATCTGGTCAATGACTGGCAATTTCCCTTTTGCTCTTTCTTTCTCAGTGTTTTCTGTTTATTAAGTAAAGTGCATATTCTGATTTCCTAGGCATCATGGGTGTCTGCTGATTAAATGCACTCAGAAACATGAGTCAACACTTACTCAGGGCTACTGTATCAAGAGAACACCATGCCCACTGCATGCAGCAACGCTTTGTGTCGTAGATGTATAAAAATGCTAAGAATTCTGAGCATCTTCATGTAACACTCAGCTTGCAATCTTCCAGAAAAAATGTTGTCATGAGGGTGATTTGGGTGTTTCTGCTGCATGGAGTTTGTAATTTTTTTTTCTTCTTGTCACTGTTAACCAAGAGAGAAGAAGTCTCAGTCTTGCAATGGGAGCTGAGGACACTGAAGTCTGGTCTTCACCTTGAGGGAGGAAGGAGAAGTAGACATCATGATTTTTCAGTGGCCTGGAAGAAATTAGGATGCTACAGACTCCCCTTGCCTGTCCTGTGCGAAGGCAAATCCTTCTCCGTCAGTTGTCATCAGATAAACCCAAAATCAGTTATTCAAAACGCTTTGCGTTTCCTGCCACATAAGTTACAATCTCCTGTATTTCACAGAAAAATACTGAGTCCTCAAATGGGCCCAAAAATTGTAATTGCTGCTTTTGCACTAGGTTTTATCAGGAGTAGAATGTCCTAATTGTCCACACGGGTGCAGAAACTGTATATGTAGCTGAAGCTTGGGAAAGCACTAAATGCAAAAGGGAAAATAAAAGTGTTTAGTTTCAAGTACCATTTCTGAACAGCTGATTTGTGTTGCCAAGGAAAGCATTCATGTGAGTGTACAATACTGGGGTCAAAATAGTGACTTGGATAAACACTTTGCAGTAGCATGTCTAAAATAATCATTCTTTGAAGACAGGAATATAGCAAGAACTTAGGTCTGGGCTATGTCTGTGGGAACACCTAGTCACAAAAGAATTAAAGGGCGCATGTTCTAGATCAAAGTGGCCTATATTTCGTAATGCATCTAATTATCATACCATTGTCCTTTGTAAATTAATTTAATTAGAGGAATAGATCTATTGCATCAGAGTTTAAGGGGGTCTATTGGGCACTTGAGATGAAATCAGTGGTTTGTTAAAAATTTATCTGGAAAGTAGATTAGATTATTTAAATTATGTGAAATAGAATTGTTTTTCTTAGTAGAATGAGGTTATGATTAATTAAGAAATAGTGCTTGGAGCATGAGAGCTTTGCTTGACATTATTTTTTACATGCAGATTTGGGATTTTACACTGAAATTGTTCATCTTTATTCTGGTTTTATAATATTATATTGAAATTGGCAAAATCAAATAAGTGCTACAATAACATCTAACAGCAGGCTCTTTCCAATGATTATATGGGAAATGCCAGTGCTGGCTACTCAATTCAATAGGACCATAATTTAGCTTTGTGTTTTTATTTTTGTCCTGTTGGAGCAAAAAGTCTTGTTAATCGGTTCATAATACAGTATGATTAAAAAGCGTGCACTGGAGGTGTAAAACAGTCAACACCAAGAATGTTTAAAGATTATCTTAATAAATAAACCATAATTGGATAAAATGTGCAAGTAATGAGTTAAGGGCAGCCCAAATGTGTGATTTCCTGGGCCCTGCAGCAATGTGCCAGTTTACACCTCAGCTGGGTAAAGCCTAGATGGCATGTAACAGGGTGTCATAAAGTTGTATTAACCACATTCTGCTCTTGAGGTGTCTTGTTGTATCCTTCTCCTACCAGCACTCAAGTGATGTAGGAGACACACTGAGGCAAATCACAACCTGCACACCAACTGCTGCACGTACTTCTGATTTTTCTCAAGATAGAAAATGTCTCTTATTAGAACAAGAGGCCATAATTGATGCTAGAAGGGAGCCAGTAGGGTGCTTGCAGGATGCCCACACCACCCTGCACTGGTTGTGGTAACTCTGGGTTTTTGGTGGAAGTGTGTTGAGCACAGTATTCTCTGCCTGCATGCATGCCTGCCTGGGCTGTGCTTGGCCAAGCAGCAGTACACTGGAGCAAGACGTTCTCATAGGCTCACACTTCACACTGTGAAGCCATTACTTCCCATACAGGTCACTCTCCTTCAAGCCGCACCTGCTTGCTGCCTAACAGGCAGAAGGAAAACTTGACCTCTTACTCAGATGAAACCTGTGGCTGAGCATCAGGCAAGCAAAATCAGGGTTTCTACTAAAAGTAGAAGCATCATCTTTATGCTTACAGAAATTATTTCAGTTTTATTGCTTACCTGCTTGCTGTTGCTGCTCAGACTCTACCTGGGCATTCAGCCTTGCTCTGCTAGGGAAGGCAGTGGCAGCCACTGAGCCAGCTGCTTCCTAGGTGCCTCTGGAGGCCCCTGCTGCACAGTCTGTTCCTCTTCTGAGAGAGTGAGCACTGTGTGATGCTGCATAACTAAAACCCATCATGGCCTGTGAGGCATAATTGATTGATAAGTCTGGGTTAGTATCTCTGTTTCTGAGGTTATTAAGTAATGACACTTTCCCAGCAACAAATGCTAACTGATGGATTACTGATAGCAGATCTTCAGTTCTGCATCACAATGAGAACAACATAATTGGGCGAAAAAGTTATATATACAAGCAATTAAACACACGCATGCAAGCACACAGTGTCATCTGTCCTCCATACCAAATGCACAGCAGCACTGGGTGCTAAAATTTGCAATGAATTATTTATATGATGAATTATCCCTCTTTGTCTCCTCCTAGAATATCCAATTGCCCATTTCCATTTTTGTTTTGGAAAGATGTATTATTCAGATTTATTTGCTGGTTAGCTTATTAAACATTTCCCCCTCTTTTTCTCCATAATACATAGCATACAGCGTATTTTCTGGTAGCACCTATCCATCTATTCTAGTAGGGTCTCTCAGCATGGTGAAACCATGAAGAGCGCAGTTGTTACCCAGTTTACAGTCGCCTTTGTGAACCAGTTACAGATGTTCCAAATTTTGGATATTTATTTGCTTCACTTGAGTCAAAACAGTTTCATCCCTCAAATAAATGATCCACAGCTACAGACAAGGATGGCGACTGCATGTGAATGAATAATTTGGTTCTCATCAATATTTAGCATGCAGCTTTTGAAATTGCCCCCGCTTTTGCTGGTAGAACTCAGTTCCCTGGAAGCGTTGGAGAGGGCAGAAGGAGAAAATGAATGCCCAGAGCCAAGTCATTTAGAGATTTGCTGATCTTCTTCCCCTTTAGTTTCTCAGTTTTGCCACACTGGCTTCAGGAACAGCGTTTTGCAGTCAAAGACTTCTCTTCCTGCGTGTTGTCCTTGCCATGCCTGGGACCTGTTCCTGTAAAGACTGTACAAACATGAAGCATCTCTGGATTCATGGGGTAGCATCTCAGTACCAGTTTCCTTTGGGTTAGCAGCTGGGACAGTTGAAAGGAATCAGCCACCCACAGGAATTTTCTGTATTTTGGGTTCTCATTGGTTTCCATTTAAATGGCTGCCCTACTGCCTCTCATGCATTCACATAATTTTCAGCATTTAAATCCCAAACCAGCCTTCCATATGTGTGTTTAATATTTCTGTACCTTGTAAATTCTGAGAATGGAGGAACTTGTTCTGGAAGGGCTTTAACTGCTATGCTTTAAATCACAACAGAACTTTACTGTTGTGATAGAGGTGAAATTGCAAGCATCCAAAAAAAGTTATCTGTGCACGGAGGAGTCGGTCTTCACATACCTCAGTAAATAATATCCCAGGGATGTCATCTTGCTTCCCCTGAAATCACAAACAGTAATACCCTCTAAGAACAATAGCACTAAAACTGTCCTCAGGATAAAAATAATCGGTTTGCCTGTGTGTGGAGTGCAGAATTTCAAGAGCTCTTCAGCTGGGTAGCAATATTTTACCTCTAATGACCTCAAACCAGAGCCAGCCTTTTTTGCAGGCTCTGCAGAAGGCTGTTGTGCCACGAATCGTACCCGAAGGTAGCTACCTGCCTCCACCTCAGCACATCCCCCTCAGCTGGCTCCAGCGCACTCCAAGGGCTGGGGGAAAAACTAAGCAGTATGCATTGAAGTTTCTTTACTAATTTTGGCTCTCTTATTTAGTCAGTCTCACACTTTTTGGATGATTGAAGCTGCGTCTTCTGCAGCGGAAGAGGAGAACATGTAGTTTGCTGGGATTTTTTTTTTTTTTAACCGAGGTGTTGCAGTTGGAGGCAAAAAACACTCTAGAAAGGCAGAAGTTGGGATGCTGTGTACAAATACCAGGTATTTTTAGGTTTTCCTTAAACATGCAGAAATTCATGCATTCTGTGTCTTTCCTCCCTTCCCCAAACTCTTACCTTTGAACCTATTTGAAAAGGATCAACATGGTTGTGAAATATGTAAGGATATGGGTGTGAAAACAGAAGGATAACTGTCTGGGGGCACCCAGGGGGCTCTTTTTCTTAATCCTGGGTTTCTTTTGGTGAACTTGTATTTTCGAGCAGCCCCTGGGGCAGGTTGCTTGCTGGCTTGCTGTGAAAAACCTGGCTGCTCTTTGAGTTGACATAGTGGGAGGTAAGTGGCAGTAACTAATGGCAGTCAGTGGAGGTTTGGACAGTTATGTGTCCCCAGAGACATGAGCTCTTTTGGGGATTGCGGCTTCATAAGGTGAAGCTGATTGTCACCCCACAGAACATGACAATTCGCATCCCTCCTCTGAGGCTTTGCCATCAAATGTGTTCAGGAGCCTTTTGAAAAAATGAGGGTTTATTTTATTTTTGCTGCCCAAATCCTTTGAAGTAGTAGAGAAGGAATGATTGCCTTCAGGGAAATTACCAATCAGCTGCTGTCGGTAATAATTGTCTAATGCTTCTGTAGCACTTGATGGTGTTAGGACTGATGTGCAAAAAAGAAACAAAAAGAGAGGTTTGGTTTTAAACGGCCAAGGATACTTTCTATCTTTTCGTTGCAGCTCCCAGGTAATAGTAAGAAAAATGTCCCTAGATCCCAGATCCTGAAAGCTGCCTCTGACAGAAACATAACGAGGGAGAGGTTGCAGCTGGTAAACTGCAGGCGTGTTTACTAAATCCCATTTCTCACGCATCCTTGGCCACCTCTCCCGTATCCATCGCTGTTGGGATATTCCCCAGCATTCCCTCAACCCCAATCCCTTAAAGCAGTGGCTGCGTGAAAAGGAGAAGCGGGAGCGCTGTCCTCCCCCAGTTTTCTCCCACACTGTGTCCTGTCCCACAGAGCTGCCAGTCCCGACTTTCGGGCAGGATAACGCTTCCAAGATGGATGTTCAGTTCCTTCTCACAAACCCGGCCGGCTCTGCCCCTGCGCGGCTCTGCCCGGGGGATGGTGGTGGTGGGGACCCCCGGGTCGGGGCTCCTCGGGAGCCCGCCCCTCCGCGGAGCGGAGCGGTGGCGGGGCGGAGCGGCCGCGCCCGAGGGGCACCCCTGCCCGCCCCGGGCGGCAGCAGCGAGAAGCGCCGGACGCCGCCGCTCTGTGCCCCTCCGCGCCGCTCCTGCAAAGTTTTGCCAGCGCTCGGGTGCCCCGCAGCTCCTCCCGGGAGGCGAAACCGGGGCCGTGCCCTCGCCCCGGGAGGCGGCGGGTGCCTTGGGGGGTCCCGGCTCCTTTTCCCGGGGTTGGATTGTTTTTCTTCCGTTTTTTAATTCTTTTTTTTTTTGTTTGGTTTTTTGTTTGTTTGTTTGTTTTTTGTTGGTTTTTTTTTTTCTGCCGCGGGGAGGGGTGGGCAAGGGAAGAGGCTACAAAGCGCGAAGGGACGTGAGGGACAGAGTCCCCGTTGCAGCCCTTCCTCGCCGGAGCCTTAGGTAGACACCCGCACCCCTAAAAAAAAGAGCCTCCTCCCCCACGAGAGGACACGACGGAACGTGACGGGACGGAACAGGATCGGACGTCGCAAGGTAAGCCACCGGCCCCTGGGCGGGGGAGCGGGGCCTTCTGAGTAGCCTCTCCCCCCGACTGCCGCCGGGGCAGCGCCTTCGGGAGGCGGGTGCCGGGTGCTCCCCTCCAGCTGCAGGACACCTCGGCCAAAGCGGGGCTGGCGTGGAATGCGGCCACACCGGCGTGGCTCGGTCCCTCCAGCCGCAGCTGCAGCGCAGAGCTCCTCGCCCTGGCACTGCTCCGCTGCGGGCTCGCCGCGATGCTGCCGTGGGACCTCGGCGCCCCTTCGATCCTCCTCTCCTCTTTGAGGTTTGGGTTTTTTGCTCTCCGGTTTTGCTCTCTGTCATCCCGCGGTGACCAGTGCGCCGCAGCCTGCGCTGCCGCCGGAGCCCCAGTTGGACCTCCGGCAACCGGGCGCCTCCGCTGAGAGGGTGTGTGCCAGGCAGGCAACGGCTCCGGCTTTATCCACCATCGTACGTTGCTCTTGGGGGAAAGAAAAAGGGAGGAGGGAAAGCGTCTACCAAAAAAGTAGACAGAAAACTCAGCGGTGACTGAGTCGTGATTTTATTTCGACAGCGTGGAGACAATGGCTACAAAGTGTTTTTTAATCACTTGCAGATATAACTTTTATGTGTTTAAACCTTCATAGTTAAACGCTAGCGCAGAGTTTTGATTTTCTGAGTGTTTTTATTCTGGACGTGTTTAACATTTGAGTGGTAACGTTCCCCGATTCTCCAGAGCCATTACCTTGATGCCAGGGGTGAGAGGGGTCTAGTCCGTGCTGCGCTGCACAGGCCTGCTCAGGGAATCATCCCGGCAGACACCTACCTGTGTGAGGGAGCCGCTGCAAGGCTGGTTGCAGAGAGCAGGCTGCAAAGGTTGTAGTGTCCCTTGGACTTTCTCTCCCCACCGAAGGGTCTGGTTAGCGTCTTGTTGCAATCTGTAATTAAAACGCTTAAGCAGTATTGCTGTTCTTGTGGCTTGACTGTGTCGGAGGAGGCAAGCTCAGAGGGGAGGCAGGTCCCCAGTGTAAATACACAGCTCTCTCTGGAGCGGCTGGCTGTTTGCAAGCAGACAGCAGATGATGTTCAATGACACAAGTGTGACACTGGCTCTCCATTGGAGCATCCTACAGTCAGGCTGCACTGGCAGCCCCATCGAGCACCATCTTCAGATGGGCTTCTAGCCTAGTTGTACCAATTTCATGCTTGATTGAGCTGGTGGAGTTTTATGTGTGTAAAACTGAAAGATACGAGCGATTTGAGGGTGAATTCCTCCCTGGGCAGTTGGTGGCAAGTGATTTACACACTAGTCACCCTGGTGGGGCACTGCTGGCTTGCCCAGAACCTGCTTGGGTGTTAGACATTGGCAACATCCTTGGCCATGCTGTAATAGAGCAGGGAGAAAAACTTTGTGATTCATTTCAGCCTACTCTGAAGATCTCTGATTCTTAGCTATTTTAGGAATGGCATCTTAGATTGCTTCTTGTCAGGAATGCTTCACCCTCCCAGCCTCACTCTCCTACCTTGTAGCAAACCACATACCTGCAAGAGGAGAGCTGTTGAGGTTAGCCTTCTAGTACTACTAAAAGTCCCTGTGAGTACTTAGTGTCTAGAATTTAAAACTTGTTAATATTTGAAGGAGGAGAGGACTTTTAAAACACTGAGAGATTTTTGTGTTATAGTTCAACCACTGAAAGTGTGTTGAAGCAGAAATGTGCAGTAGTGTGGGTACTGTATGGACGTATTTGGGGTCCCCGGCTGTGTTTCATCCTGCTGTGAGGAGAATGATACCTGCTCCTTGTGGGCTTTCTGTGTCAGCAGAAATGAGCTTGCTTAATTTGAAAGAGCTTTATGATACCTCTGAAAAATTCCTTCAGCCTTGTCACATTCCCATGATGAGGACTGTAGGTACACCATGCTGTCCCTGTGGATCGTGGGCACTGCAGCGTGTCATCACAGCCCTGCATGTCCTGCACCTGCCCTGGGATGTGCCGTGCTCTGCAGCACCTGAGCGAGGAGCCAGCTCCTCCTTGACACCAGCCACCCCTCGCAGATGGGTGGCACACGGGTGACATGGTGTCACTGGCCAGCATGTTACCGCCCCATCCCCCTGGGGGAGTTTGGTGGCAGTTGGAGAGGGAATGTGAGTGTTGCGTGGGATGCTGATACCACAGACATACGGACAGCATTTTTTGATTTTTTTAAGGAGGTTGTCACAAAGGTGAGGCAGAACCACGTAGGATCGCCCCGCGTGAATGTTTTGTTGTAGATGACTGCTTTGGAAATGCCAAGGCAAAGCATTTAGGTTTCCCCAATGTTTATAAATACAATATGGTGCAAACTGTCAAGCAAGCTGTTCAAAATCACGTAACGCCTGTGCTGCCTTCCTAGTTCAGCTGGAATGCCTTCACCACATATTCGGCATTCGGCTGACGTTTAAAGTTCCCAGCACGCAGCTCCGGCCCATCTGCCACAGGTTTTCCAGCATGCCTCTCCTCCTCCCGTGAGCTGGGCTGGGGATGCAGGGCTGTGAGCACAGTCAGTGCTGCAGCTCCACTTTCACCACAACCTGCTCATTGGGTTGGTGCTGCACTGATCCCAGCCAGCTTGGTGAGAGCCTGGGCTGCTCTGAAAGGTCTCAGCTTGTATGCCAAAACCATGTTTAGGGGCAGAAATGATATCTTCAAATCCACTTTGTCCTCCCTAGAAGGTTTTTCCACCTAAGGTTTCTCCACCTTAGAGTCCCCTGGAAATGAAGGGATAAATCCCTTCCTGGGAGGTGGTCTGAGAGCTCAATCTAACGATGGGTGGTTTAATGGTGCCTGGGGATTAGGGGCTCATCTTGGCTGCAGTGTGGTTTTGAGCTTCCACCCATGCAGTGGCCTTCAGCTTCCCATCTCACAGCTTCAGTAGGGCTGGATGGCTCTCTTTGCTGGGTGTTTTGCTGTGGAGCATGCCAGGGTCTTCTGCTTTAATATATGTAAAAAGATGAGATGTTTATTACACTCAGACCCTGCCTTCTCTTGTACAGTTTATGTTCTGAAAGGCTGGTGATAAACAGTTTATTAAAAAGAAATCCTGATTTATTTCTGCAAACAGTTACATTTCAAGCTGGTACCAACTGTTTTTTTGGGAGACCACCTTTTATGCTTCCCATGGCAGTTTAAAAGATTGCTAGAAAAATAATCCAGAATTTAAGTAGGTTTGGATAAAGGCAAGCCAGGACTCCACGTCAGGGTCTGTGACGCTTTTATGCAGCAAAGCAGCAGATTTTACCACAGAACATCTGTGTACTGGCTTCAGTTACAGCACAGATTTTAGTGGGATAACAAGTCTTGTTTGGCTTTGCCTTCATTTTGAAGTCACTAAACTTTATATGAATAATAAAACTGTAAGCCCATTACTTCACTATTTTCCAGGGTCTATTTCAGTCCTCCTTCAGGGTCTTGCCTATTTCTAGAGCTGGTTTTATTTTGTTTTATGAAGCGTGTATTTATCTTTTCAGTTCCCACTTGCATTTGCAGGAGGCAGATGCACTAATTTGTAGCAATGGACACACCAGAGATGTCAGGTTTCCATTCAACCTTGCCGAACATACATCTTTTCTGCATTAAGGGCAGTCTAATGAAAACTGCATGTTTCTCAGTCAGTTCATCCAAAGGGGTTGATGTTATTAGTGTGGAAGACTATCTAGCTGCTCTGGGCTATCAGTTCAACCACCAGTGAGAGTTAAAGTAATGGGGGAAATTTTGCTTTCTGTCCTATTAGAAAATGCAGAGAAGGGTAGACTTGACAGAAGGAGGGAAGGGCTGCCTCCTTTGTGTGAGAAAACAAGTTTACAAGCCATTATAAAAGGGTGCACATACGGGTGGGAATGCACAGCAGCGTCAAGGATTATAATCTTGACTAATTATATATCAAAAAATCTGTGTTTTGAATATAAGGCTTGTGTGAGAGTGTATAGACAGCCCGTAAGACTAATATTTACTGTGCTTGTGGAGAACCCAGGGTGATACTGAATGCTGACAAGCTCTGTATTTTGGTGCCATTGACTGTAACTACAGTGAAGGGAGAATAAATCAGAATTATGTTAAGGGAAAGAGAGTATCTTAGGTAAGACCAGTGAGAAGGGACACAAGTACTGCCTGAGCTCTGCTAAATTCGGAGTGATGCAGTCAGTGAGCATTGCCTAGGAGAAAAGGCAGAGTGTAGAAGCTGTGTTCCCTGATCTTTGTTTTACACCGTGACTGAGAATATGCTACTTCTATGACAAAAATCTGCATTATATCAAACAGAGATAGATAGTTTCTCCCTAAAAGAAAATGACTCAGATAAGCTAATGCTCATGGATGGGTGGAACGAGCTTTGAAGGGTTAGATGTTATGTTTGAAAACTTTAACAAGATGTCATTAGGAGAGGAAGTATTTGACCTTGGATCTGGAAATAGGTCAGGGTAATAAATCATAACTCCAGGAGTATGTGCTTGAAGCTGGAAATAAGAGGGAGAAAGAAAGTAAATATTAAAAATAAGTTTGTTCTTTCAGAATTAATTATCTAATTTGTAATACGCAAGGACACACACTGAACAAGAGAAAGGTAAATGTTAACACAGGTTTATAACAGGAACCAGCCAAAAACCTCATGACTGCGTAGATGGCTTTGTTTGCACCCTGGGGAAGCACGTTAGTTGCGCAGGACATGTCAGAAGCAGGCAAAGTGTGATCTTTTTCAGTTCATGTCTGAGATACCTGATATTATAACCTCACCAAAACCATGATGAGCTTCTGGGAGACATTTTTCAGGATGGGTTTTAAAATGTCATTCAAGTAATCAGCAACACAAGCGGCCTGAGAAACCAGCCCCCAGTCCATGACTGCTTCAGTAAACAAAAATATACCCGAGTTACCAGGGGATGCAGGTGAGTCTTTTGCTGACCATCTTTCATGGGCATGACCTTCTTCCTGGGCAGGGGCGAGCCCCCAGGTGACCAAAGCATTTTCACCATTTTTCATGTATTGCTCCAGAGCATGCAGAGCTTTTCAGGTTTTGGCTCTAATCAGGACCACTCTGGTTTTAATGTAATGAGATTCAGTAGTTGGAAAGATGTTTGTTGCTTGTGTGAGAGCTGAGATAAGAAGTAGTGGGTCCTTACTGCGAGCACCCGGAAATCTGAAAAACAAAAGGCAATAATTTATCTTTCCCACTTCATTCCCCCCTTCATGGGTTCGGATATGAGTGACCCTCCAGCATGACCCTCCCTTGCTTGGAACGTGACACACCACCAAGGGCCAACACTTACCCTGTGATTTACAGGGGAAAAGCACTGTTCCCCTAATTGAGTGTATTGCTTTCTGGTAGGGTTTTGGGGGTTTCTTTTTCCTTTTTTGATTTAAGGAAAAGTAACTTTAAAGGGGTTGAAACTTTATTAGGGTGTGAGAAAAATGATACTTTTCATCTTTCTCACTTCTAACTTTCTCAGTGCCAAACCAGAGCAGTGGTCGACCAGCCACCGCTCCTGCTGCAGAGGCTGCAGGGGGAAGCCGGCGGGAGGTGCGATGGGATAACGTGTTCTCCTTACACGCCCGCAGGGATTATTAAACAGGAGAGGTGATTTCTGCAAAGCAAACAGAACACCATGGAGAAGTGAGCGTGCTCTCTCTCTCTCTCCTGTTACTTTGTTTAGGTGCAACAGATTTACTGCTAATTTGTTTATAGTCAAACAGTCTAAATGTGTCTCAGCATTTTGAAATCCAGAAACCTGATGCAAATTAAGCCATTTACAGATTGGGATGATGATGGTGCGGGAAAGCCAAGTGTCTCGGAGCTGCCAGATGGTCTCTGGATGTGAAGGAAAACATCAGTGAGCAATGTTAAGGGTTCCTAATCCCCATTCTTTCTCTTCCTTTGGCTACTAAATCTGCATTTAATTCCCCACGAGCTTTTTCTCCTGGGTAAGAATTACTTACTTGAGTATGACTTGTAGGACTAATAGAATCTTATCCTTATTTGAGGAAGACCCTAGGAGCTCTCAAACTGATTTTTCTGTAATGAGAATTAATGAATAAAAATTTAACAGTCCTAGGGGGTATTAAAGCTATAGTTTTGTAGGAAAGATTTAATGTCAGTCAATTAAAACTTCTATTATCCTGTTACAACACAATAGTTGAAAAAACATTTGCACTAGGAAAACTAAATAGGTTTATGTGAACAAATCTAACTTAACATTTGATATAAGAAGGTATTTAAGCAAGGGTATAAGACATCTCTTGCAAGAATGTGATAGCAGGGCAGCAGGCTCAGGGACAAAAATGTACTATGTTAATTTATGGAGTGTGTTCTAATTTCCACTCATTCAAGACAAAGCAATTGCAAAATGTTTATAAGAAAATCCAGGCAATGAGGGCTTTAACACAAAAATGCAGAATTCATGCACATCAGCAAGATGTACTTGCAATAGGTCAAAACACACTTCTGGCTCAGTCTTTTGCTCCCTTGGTTCATGGCCATACCCGCTTGGTACTATGGGCTTGGTGTGGTTCGTTCATCCAGGGACTGTGTGGACCCCGGTTTATGACCCTCAGTGAAATGTGCATGTGGGGCGATAAAGCAGAACCAGGGGGCATTGTCCCCACAGGCAGAGCTCCCTGCCCAGCTCCAGCCCAAATCCCTTGGGCCTGCTGAAATGCCTTGAAGGGGACAAAGCACCAAAGAGCAGATATTTTTTTTTTAATTTCACCTTTTTGTTTTTTACAATGCAACATTAATTGTGATGATGAAATGGCACTTTGTCCTTTAGCAGATCCTCATCCAATGATCTTGCAGCCATTTTCAGTTGCTGGTCAAGAGACATTCCCAGAAGGCAACACTGGATCCCATGCCAGAGCTCTCACCTTTCTCTTTGGGAAAGGAAATGCTCTTGGCATGCCTTTCAGCCATCTCTGAGTACACAAATTCCTTTTCTTCTCTTCCCTTCCTTTCTCCCCTTCCTCTCTCCCCTTCCTCTCTCCCCTTCTTCTCTCCCCTGCTGTCAGCCAAGGATGTATGGTTGCCATAAGAAGGCTTTGGATGTTCATTCACCCGTGACAGTCTGACCTATCTGCCTTTATGAGTCTCCTCTGCTTTTGTTTGCAGTAACTAGAAAAAGGACTAACCTTTTGCCTGCCAGCCTGGACAAATAAACACTAGCCCAGTGGTAGAGTGGAGCTGAAACTGACCCTTTCAATTATCTGATTTCTGAGATCCCTTACCACAGCTCTGTAGTTGCCTCTGGCATATTTGAAACTCTTTCAGCACATCCCTTTAGAGCATCCATCTTTTTGCACTTGGGAAAAGACTTTTCAGCAGAAGTCCACTGTTTAGAGAACCCAGAAAATGTTAGAAAGCCACCCTGAAGACTGGCAGCTCCTGAACCCACTCTATCCTGCTTTGATATGATGAACTGGAGAGCAGTGGTTGGACTTGAGGTGTCTCGTAAACTCTTCAGACAGATGCACGTGTCAGCTCTGATCATAGGCCCACCTGTGGCAGCAGTCTCCATGGCTGTGCCACGTCTCTCTGGGTATGAACTGTTCTGCCCCTTGGAGGTGAGCTCTTTCTCTGCTGTATGGCTCCTTAGCCCTGGAGATGTCCAGTGGCACTGGGTGAGCAGCTCAGGGCAGGGATGTGGGCTGCAAGCATCCATAACTCCTCCAACATGTGGCCACACTTGTCCCAGTTTTTTTGTCTGCTTCTGCAACAACCTAGAGTAACCTTGGGAGACATCCTTGCACCATATAGTTGCTCTCCTCCTGTGAGGGTCCCTTCTCCCTCATGAGCATTGAGTGTGCTCACTGCTGTCATTTGTCCCAGTGGCTAGTAGAAGATTAGGAAAGGGGGGATATAGCTAACAACTTTCACTAATTTGCTGTGTTACTCTCCACAGGAATCTGAGTCTTATTTAAAGCAGGGTACTAAGCAAGTAAATTCCAGTAAACTAAATTTAGCCAGCCTAAGCATTCCTGCTTTTTCTTGTCCCTACCCAGAGAACATACAGAAGCGAGCATGCAAAAGAGTCAATTTTCTAACTGACACCAAGGAGAAGTGGTGAGGCTGTCCTCCCTGAGATGACATCCACTTGCAATGGGCTTTGCTCTCAGCCTCGGAGAGAGTCACCAGAGCTAATGGTGTGACCTGGAAATTATGTGTGCTGCTTTCTAGGGATGGTGGAGATCATCTGGGGGGGCAATACCCACGCTGAGTCTTGGAAGGTCTTTGCTGCTGTAACCATGGCTGAGGTCTGGCAGCTTTAACGTTGAGCCTGCTGCTAGAAATATGTAAATATAAATACCTTTAGCACTACATTTGATACTTTCCATTTTCAAGCACTTGATAAATGTTTACATATTTTCAGCAACCCTTTTCCAACTAGGAAGAAATGAAACACAACATCTGTGAATTACCATGATGCATACAAATCATTCTGAGAAAGCACCTTACGGGTTCATTAAGGATTTGTAGGGCATAAGATTTCCTCTGCATGCCTTTAAAGTTGAAGGCAGATAATATAAAAACTGAATACAGTTTTGGACAGTAGGTTCCATTAGAAAAATTTGGATTCTGATGATAATTAAAGAATTGTAAAGTTTTGCGGATCACCTGTAAGCACAACATGTATTAGTGTGGTTGTAAGTAATAAGGGCTAGACCTTTGATTTGGTAGAAGTTATAGTTTCTTTGAAGTCAGCTGAGGATCTGGACTACATGATTCAGGTGCAGTTAAAGGCAACACAGGGACAAGATTGAAAAAATACAGGAAAAACATAACAAAATAGAAATAACTTTTCTCCTCTGTTCCTATAAATTGTATTTTCTCCTTTGAAGGCAGCTATGCTCACCACTATATCCTTGTCCCATATCTAGTTAACTATGAGTGTCCCTGTATCGAAAAAAAACTAGAATCCAACTTTACAATTGCATTTGGTGCCAGATGCCTGCTACAGTTTCTATTTGAGTTCCCATCGTTGTATCTTTGCTCTGAGATACCACTGCAAACTAATGTGGGGTCAGAGAATCGCCTCTTGGGCATGAGCACTGTAATAGGGTTTTTTATTGGAGCTACTCTCTTGTTTGCTCTTCCAGCTGCCAGAGAGCGGCTCTTCCAGCTTCCTGGAGAGCTGCTGCTGTTACTGTCCATGCTATTGCAGCCATTACTGGTCATTGCTGCTTAGCCTGGAAGCGCCAAGAAAGCCTAGGCAGTAAAAACGAAGACATGGTAAAATTGTAAACGGGAATTTTTGTGTAGCTGTTTCAGGAAGACTGTGTGTGTGGAGCTACGGAAGTGGGCAGGAATACTAACGTACTTTGACTGGCTGTGGTTTGTAATCCTATGTACATTTGTGGTGGTGTTCTTGATGCCAAAGAAAGCTGCATGTCTGATGGAAGCTGAGGGAATCAGCCTCTGTGCACTTAGGAGGGTTTTGAAGTAGTCAGTCATTTTTCCCTTTTTCAATCATCCACCAAAAAGCAGAAGGGAAGAAGCAGGGAAGCAATTTCAGTGTGCTTACGACACAGCTTCCCACAGACTGGGAGTGCTTCAGCTGTTACTGGAGCTGCTGAAAGCTCAGCTTCCCCCTACTCCTGCCCTGCAAGTTGCCCTGATGACTTGCAGCCCCTTGCCTGTCACTGCCTCTCCCACAGCTCCCTGCTCTGCTCCAGCCCCTTGTTTTCTCCCCTTTAACAAACACGTTGTTGGCTGTGGGCAGCTCCCAGGCCAGCTGTATTCTCCAGACCCTAGGAATGGCTCAAGCAACTTTAACTCCTTCAGTGGTTAATGCAGTTAATGACTTTAGGTTTATATTTTAACACTTTCCAAACTTCTTTCTGACCTTCAGCCATAAGCTCCAGTGGTTCGAGGATGCAACAGCAGGCTGTACAGACACCAGTTCTGTTCCTGCTCTTTATCATACCATGACACTTCAGTCATCCCTGCCTCTGGTGGGTTTTGGCAAGGGCACTTGCTCATAATGTCATTCAGAAGTATTCCAGAGAAACAGTGGGAAACTCCGTACCAAATACCAACCTACTTGTGTTGGTTGTAATTTGTAAGTGTTCATATGTTCCTCCCCATTAATCCTCTTGCTGAAATTCATTATGGAGTCAGTAACGTGCACACAGATGGCTGTGCTGAAGGCAGAATGACTTGGCCGAGGAAATTAGCTATTGTTTTATATTAAAGGAATTATATTTGGATTTCCTTGAACAAGGAAGGTAGCTGCCCCACTTTTATTGCTTGTAACAAGGGAATAACAATTACTTTCCATTATAAAACACCTCCAGATCTTCTGCTGAAAGGTTTGTGGTAGAGCTGCATGGCATTCGGGGTTGGTTATCTTAAATGGCCTGGAGTTGTACAAACTAAGATTTCTCTGCCTTCTCTTATTTCTCCTACTGGGGCTCAACCCCTACAGAGACTATGGAAGAAATTCCCCTTCTCTGAGTTGGGTGTGTGACGTGAACTTTTCCTCTGGAAGAACTGGTACCATCACCTGTCCCATGATGCTTGCCCTGTCTGGGAACAGTGTCCGGCTGCCTGGTGATTTTGTATGGGTTTGGGAGGATAAGAAGGCAGAATGGTAAGGACATCCAGCAGCCCGTGCTGGAATGGCCAAGGGAAGTGGAGCTCGACATGGGGGCAAGTCACCATCTGGCTGACACCCAGTGCTCCAGCACATCACTTCTTCCCATGCCTCTGCCATCCTCTGGCAAGGAGAGCTAGGAGGAACAACAGAACATTATAACAGGGGCCACTGGGGACACACTGTTTGGTTTTGACACTCGGTGATGAGCTGTGTTGGTCAAAATGGCTGTGAGGGAGGGAAGTTCTGGTATGTGGTCTCTGATGAAAACAAGAAAAACTAGAATGCATTTCCTCAAGTCTCCCAAATGCATCTCCTGGCTCAGCTGTTTTCTGAAGCATCCAGCTACCACCAGCTCCAGGATGGCAAATTCAGTGTAATCAGAGTTGAATTTGTTTCCACTTAAAGAAAAATAAATAAGGCTCAGTTTGGAAACAAAATAGTCCATGTAAAATTTGATATTTTGATGCTGTATCTCCCTGAGTTTGTTTGCTTTTCAACATGTCTGATTTGATACAGATCTGCATTTTACAATGTTATCCCTTTGGAGTTAACCTCACTCCTAAATTTTAATATTTGTAATTTGTTGCCACTGTTGTTCATTAAGATTTGGTAGGAATGTACTCTTATTTCTTCATACCTTCTTATTTTTACATAGCTTAATATTTTTCCTATGCTACTGTGGTTTGCTTTGCTAAAATAATACTCCCAGCAAAGGAGAATTGTGGGTTGAACTGGAGTTTCAAGAGGCTGGTTAATCCACGGATTACTGACACGGTGGACTCTAAATGCTTCAAAGGCACTATTACAATACATCATGTTTGTGTGTTCTTGAGGAGCTTTAATCCATGGATTACAGGACTGTAAATGTTACTGCCCTACCCGTTGCAGCCGTTCCTGTCAACAGGAGCTGCCAAGTCAAGCCAGATATTTCGCTTTAAAAGCCATACAGTGCTACACCCCTGCATCCCTGTCGGTGCTGTCCTCCTCATCCCACCCTGTTCCTTAGGGAAAGGCATTAGGCTAGTGCTTGCCACCGGCAGACGGGCTGGCTGGGGCTGCACTGTCCAAGATCCTGGTGAGGCTCCCATAGCCCTGCGTGGCCCATGCTTTTCCCCAGGCCTGAGGCAGGACCAGACAATAAGTTTTCAAGAATGCTGCTTTTAAAAAATAAACCAACCCCAAAACCCAAATGAAAAGCATACCAAACATTTTCCAGATCCTTTAGGGAATAGTAAGTATTAAATACCAGGCCTTCCGTTTTCCTCCTCTGGTCTCCCCCTAAACAAACAAGGCAAGCAGCTCTCAGTAAGTACTTAAAATTCAAAGGCATTGTTTTGCCTTGTTTGCACATCAAAAATAACTATATTACAGTTGGAATTGGTAGGCGCTTTTAAACTCCTCTGTTGCTGAGGTGATAACTCTGTGTGCTGAGGTGCATTTGTTTGTGTTATATATCTCTGGAAATGAGGTGTATAATGGAAAAGCTCACAGCCCTTTTACTTGCAGCATTCCTCTAATAAGTCAAAGAAGTCACACAATGCCCTTTTATTTCTGAAGCTGCACTTAAATCACATCAATAAATCTACAGATTTATTACGAGAAGAAGCGTGGGTAATGTAAATAACAGAAAAAAAAATAAAATCCCAACACACAAAAATAGGATGTAAGGAGGGAAAAATTGAACCATCCATATACTAAGAAGGCAAGAAACACAAAGCAAAAG
Source organism: Pezoporus wallicus (assembly GCF_028554395.1). Lineage (NCBI taxonomy): Eukaryota > Metazoa > Chordata > Aves > Psittaciformes > Psittacidae > Pezoporus > Pezoporus wallicus. The sequence goes on from NW_026642407.1 coordinate 56,610, forward strand.
CACTGTGGCAGGCAGTACCATGAAATTATCCTTGCTAAATTACAGTCCTGCATTTTTCATTCTGTGTAATTAAACCTTAGGGTTTATTTCTTCCAGATGCATTTGCTTCAGGTAAACCCTAATCTTTTTGTTTTGTTATTCCATATCCTTTACAAGTCTCTGACCTGCAGACAGTGAAGAAGTAAGGCAAATGATTTCCCGAGATTGAGGCGCTTGAATCTGACTTGCTACTAGCACTGGCACTGCACATGGTGAAGCCAGTGCTCTTGCAGCCTTTTGGTGGAGTGTAGGTGTACCTGATGACATTGAGCCTTCCTGGTAATAAATACACAGTGAAGTCTAAACAAGAGGACGCAGCTGCTCTGATCCAAACAGCCAAACCAAAGGGATTTTCGGCTTCTTGGGTGAGTTCTATGGTGGGATGTAAGAAGGGAGCCTCTGATACTTCCTGTGGTACATCCTGCACAACTGCTATGTTTTGCTGGAAAGAAAAGTCTTGCTTGGGGCAGACAGAAAATACTGTAGGCTTGCTCTGTGAAATCAAAAATGAGATGATTTATCTGCCCCTGGGGCCACCTGGTTTTGGCTTCGGTTGAGGGTTATGCCTGTCCTGCTGATCCCAGAGCCTGCGGCGAGAGCCTGTGAGGTGCTGCCGCAGCTCCAGCCAATCTGTCACAGACTTGGAACATAAGTCAGGTACAAATCCCATTATCCTCTCTGCTTCTGCTTATAATTGCAGTTTACCTAGATATTACCAGTGAGCCTTTTGTAGAGATGAAGTTTGTTATGCAAAGGTCTTATAGGCTGGGCAGAAGGCTTGTGTACATGGGATTTTGGAAAGGCCGGGTAAGGCTCACTGCCCGCATGGAAACCATTTGAAAGATATGAATGAACTGTAATCATCATCATCAAATCTGTGATCTGATTTAATGATAATTTTCATGTATGTGCTTATATCTTAGTTGTATAGTATGTCCAGACTGCTGCTTTTGTTTGTTTATACTTTCTGAAGGGACAAAAGACCAAACCCAAACATCTGGCAAGGTGGTAAATCCTGAGGTGTTTAAAATAATTTATATCCCACCCCAAATGTACAGCATGCTTTTCTCAGTCTATTTAGATCAATGCATAGAAGTTCATTAAGTACCTTCCAAGTATTTTTCTAAGAAGTAGCTGGTGCTACTGGAGTGTGTGTGCAGGCTGGGATCTTCTCACCTGGGGACAGGATTGCCACCTTCTAGGTCAAAATAAAGGGAACTCTGGCCACCTGCCACACTCAGTTTAGGCAGAATTTGGGGAAAAAGTGAGAAGTAAAGCTGGGCCATTAGAGGGCAGTTTTGCAGTCCTGGAGAAGGAAAACGATGCTTATTATTTCACTTAGGACTGTTTATCTTGGCACTCACTTAAATTCAGTGATAAACAGCAGGCAAATCCTTCAGTCAGCAGGAATATATCAATAAAATATTGACTCAGAGTTTAGAAGAAAAGAAAACAAGATGAACTTGTAGAAAAGGGAACAAACAACATTTAGGAGGTGGCACAGGCTGGGGAACAAAAAAAATCACACAACGTATTTCATGTAATTTGTATGGCTTCACAGTGCAGCACTTTGGCCTGAGCTTGTACCTGGCTTCTAAAAATGAAGAGTCTCAGGGAATGGCAGACAGAGACAAGAAAACTGTTGGAAGTTTGAAGGCTGGGTGGGAGAGCAGGAATTCATGTGCTCACATGCAGCAAGTGCATTTTCTGAACGACTGTGTTGAAGTAACTGCTCAGCGCTGAACTTGCCCAGAAAGAAACATGGGATGAATAGATGAGTTTTTTGCTTGTTTTGTGTTAGTGAGCTATAGAGGATTTAGCTTAAAACTAACAGATTATAATGACTGTGCTGCAAAAAATAAATCTGTTTATTAACTGGTGTGAAAGGGTGGTGTAGCACTGACGGCACGTTTCCCAGAAACTGAGTGCTTTTTGGATGGTATCTCACTTTTGGAAGTGTCGTGCATGAAAACTGGGGCTATATAAAGCCTCCAATATTTGGATATATGAAAATGGAAGCACTCAAAAACATATTCACTTGTAAAGGAACAAGGATTATTAAAGTTTTCCTTTTCAGGAACAGCTGTCAACTTTGCAAGTGATTTCATGTATGAGATGGGCCAATGTAGTCTGCCCAGGCCGGGCAGGGATCACAAAACTAACTTTAGTGAGTCTTTTATACTTACTTTTAAGCCAAAATGCTTTTACAATTAGATGAAGAAACTGGGGACAAATCTTGTTTCTGTGCTGTGGCTGTTATCAGGGACGGAAACGCTGTCTACAGGAGTTTTTCGAGTGAATTAGCTAGTGGAATTATTGAATAATTGAAGCCCAGCCTGGGTAGTCCTATAATCAAAAATCATTTATTTTAATAGAGGTTACATTGCACTGGAACTGTCTGTGGGAATACACAAGGCTGCAATTTCAAGGGGTTCATGCAGAGGACACTGTCTGCAGAGAGTGTCAGAGTTTCTCACCTAACCAAATAATCTGCTGTAACTGTAGTGATTAAGTTGGAAAGAATTTCTTCCCTGTCAGCAAACAATAATGCTTGAAAAATCAATAAACAGTGTGTTAGAGCACACGGAACTTGTCCTGTGTTGTGTGAAAGGAGGTTTCTGATGACTTTGGTGACTCAAATCAGCAAGTATTTTGACCTATGATCTTTGCTCCCAAGGGCCAGAAGTCAGCAACTTTGCCGATAAGTATCAACACTTCAGTCTGAATTTGAGGAAATATGTCTGTTGTCATCAAAAGCTAAGTTAGGATGTGCTTGGGATAAATTTTGACAAATGCTGGGAATGTTAAATCAAGATTTAACTAGAAGCAGCAACTGCATGTCTTAAGTAAAGCCCTTTTCTCCTTTCGCTTCTGTAGGGCAGAGCACTGCAGTGACCTGTTATTAAAATATCCCAAACAGTAACGAAGAGCACAGTTTGAGACCTGTGAGTGCCAGAGATGAAGCATTACAAGCCCTGCAAACAGGGAACTGTGGCCATGTGTTACTGTCATGAGGTTATTGCTGAATAAATAAGGGTGCAGCCTTCTCCAACTGCAAAACAACTTCTGGCAGCTGTGGCAGAGGCAGGGCTTCCCTGCAAGACAGTGGGGCCATCGATCAGCAAGCTCATAGCAGGGCTCCCTGGCATGCTTGCCGCTCACTGTCTTGCAGAGGTCATGGAGCTCCTCCACAGCCTCCATGCTGATGTGGGATGTGACCGCAGGGCAAACTCTGCCAGATGAACGTCAAGCTTTTGCTTTCATTTTTCCCTTGGTTTTCCACTCAGGAAGGGGAGGATCTGGCTGCAAATATAGGAATATGTGGTGCGCTGGGGAGGGAGAAAGCTGAGGGAGGCACAGCAGTCCTTGGTGTGAGCAACAGCATGAGTGAAAGGAGGTGAAGATAAAATTGCATCCTGGCAAGGGAGTTTTCAGTATGTCTCACTTATGGCTTACAGTTACTTAGGGTTTTCATCATGCTTCTCCAGAAAGCCAGTGGCTAACACAGTTTAGGTAATGCTCTAACCTATTTTTTTTTTTTCCAATTTTAATAAATGTTATCATTTAGCAATTTAAACTCACTGTACTTGTACTAGAAATGGGCTTTGTTTCCCCTTTACCACCCTCCCCTATAGCAGAGCTATTATATATGAGATCATCTACTGTATTGAAAGGAGATTTCCAAGCTGTCCCACTATATATGTTAGAGTAGTCATTACTGACCTAGTTGTAGACATACTAATGAAAGGCTGAGATTATGAATTATTATGCCTAATTTGTAAGGGATTCTCTGCTTTTGTGTTTTGCAATTACCATCAGGCTTGAGGATTAAGCCCTGCTGAACTGCATGCTAATACCAGTGTGCTTTGAATATGTCTGGGTTTATATCACATGTTTTCCTATTCACTGTTTTATAAAGAACAGTTTCACTGGAAATACTTACTTTTCAAAGGACTGTTGGAAGCCTGACCAAAAATTCCTGAGGAAAGTGGAGCTGATACACTCTCCATCTGCTCTGTGCTTACTCCTGCTCCCATGTCCAGTGAGCTCTGTTTCTGCTATGGCAAAACATTGAACTGTAGTGCTACCAAAGTATGTGGAAGGCTTTTGTTCTTTGTTAAGGAGAGGGAGTGATACAGATATGAAAGCTGTGTGCAGGCTTGCGTTTGGTTACAGCTCAAGGTGAAAGAATCTTATTTACATAGTTGATCCAAGTGCTGTGACAATGCAAGCTTAGTTCTTACAATCTTGTGTTCCTAATGCTTGTATGGCTCTACAGGGAAGGTTCCTGCAAAACATAAAGCACATACGTTGTTGTTACAGGTTTCAGCACTAAATCAGCCCACATGAGCCACACCACTGTGCAGCTAGCCAAGTCAGCAGCTGCAGGCCTCAAATAACTCCATGTTTCACCATGGTCTCACCCACTGGTGTAGGACAAGCTGGCAGAAGCTCCTGCCACACACAGTGCAGCACTTCTCAGGTGGGATTCCCTGTCGTTGCTGTAGGATGCTCCTGCTGTGCTGGCCACTGCTCCTGCTGCTGCCGCTCAGTTCCAGGCCCCAGAAGTTACCTACCAGAGATGAGGAGCTCTTCCAAATGCAAATTTGGAACAAGGCATTTTTCCATGATTCGTCCGTCATCCCAGATGGAGCTGAAATTAGCAGTTACCTCTTCCGAGACACCCCTAAAAGGTATTTCTGTCTGGTCCAAGTGAGGAAGTTGTACTTTGAAGATACTAGCTTTAGTTGCTGGGTGTTTTGTGATAAAAATTGGATCCAAACCAGAAACCCACAAATGCCAGTCTTCTGTCTGGTGAAATAACTATGCAAGTTTCCATCCCAATCTGTCCTCCACAGCTGAGGGTCTATCCAATTTATTTGATTTCTGGGATAAGCCCAGAGCTTCCACAGACCACAGAAATTCCCTGAAGTGGGGCCACTAACCATGTCTGGAGGCAAAGGGAGCAGGAAAGAAATTAGAAACTACAGGCTTACCTCACCACACTTGTCTTTCTTCATTATTTCATATTGTGCTTTAAAGAAGCAATGTAAGCCTGGTCTGAACTCCCTACTTCCCAGCCTTGACCCTAACAGTCAGAAAATACTGAGGTTAGACTGGGAAGGAACCTGAGGCTCCAAAGACTTCAGGGAAGACCAGCATTGTCACCTTCCTGCTGATGTCACATACATCCTTCAGCCTTCATCGGTGAGAAACACCTTACAATAATTGACGGTTAGTGCTTGAGGGGATGCAGGAGGATAGTGGAATGCATATATCTGCATATGCTTCTAGGGCCCTTACCTGGACATAGCATAAAATGCGTGTCCTGCTTGGAACAGCATATCCCTAAATTCCAGTACCGATCCTGTTTCCCTCATTTCTAGCTTTGTGACCATTTGTATGGTATATATTTAGCGTAGGTGTAAAACATGAAGCTGACAGAGGGGAAGACAGGAGGCCAGAAACCCTTCTGCTGTGTCTTCACAAGCAGAGCATGGTCTCTGTACCAACATGTTCATGGGGATACACCCCTCACCTCCTTAGCACTTGCCCACCAGCCTGTTCACATTCCTTCTGCACATGCTTGCCTGTAAGTAACACTTTTGTCTCTGTTGCCCTATTAAGATCAAACTCAGTCGTATCAAGTCGGTCCCTAACAGTTGGCTGCCTTCAGGATTTACTGACATATGGGTCTGTTACCCTTCCTCTAGGTATTTCTTTGTGGTTGAAGAGGACAACACTCCCTTAGCAGTGACAGTAACACCATGCGATGCCCCTCTGGAATGGAAACTGAGTGTGCAAGAGCTCCCTGAGGAAGCTAGTGGAGAAGGTTCAGGTAACAAACCACTGACAGCTTCCCTTGCACACTGGAGACCTGCTTTTCTCAAGGATTTGAAGCCCCTCAAACCTGACAAGGAAAAGAGCTGTAGAAGTAAAAGCTGAGATTACCGTTACAGAGTGCACTGGATGCTGCCACAACAAACTGTGTTTGCTCAGAGTAACCTGGTTTCTTTGGGGCTTTGCTGTGAGCTGTATACACAAGATAAGAGCTGGATAGACATTGCAGCAGGGCTGAGCTCACCTCTTGGAGGGCACTTGTCTGTAGACATGGAGCTTATATGGAAATGGCCATGTAAAACTGCTACTCAAGAGAGAAAATGTCTTTGGTTTCCAGATCCTGTCACACAAGTACTGAAATGTTCTACACACCATGTTGTATGGTGTGCACACCTTTGGCCTCTGCTGTATTCAGGAACAAAATTTTAGCAAGTCCAGAAACAGGCAGCGGAGCTAGTTCCCCCTGGGAACTGCACGTTGGATGCTTGAAGATAGTGGTACTCTAGTGGAAGGTATTAGCTACTATTCGCAAGACTCTGTTACTCTGTTAGTAGTGGTCAGGTGCAATTTCTATGGTGTTTGGCTTCAACCTGAGTGCCAAACCAATTCCCTCTCTTATTTGACAGAAGTATTGATTATATCTTACTCAGAAGATAAAACTTCATTTTTTCATCTTACTTTTGTATTTTATGAAGTGTCTGTTAGAGTTTTATTTTCTCATATTCACAGGCTGTGTCTCTATTGTTTTTCTTTGCTTCTAATTTAGGTGAACCAGAGCCTCTTGAGCAACAGAAACAGCAGATTACTAATGAGGAAGGCACAGAGCTGTTCTCTTACAAAGGCAATGATGTTGAGTACTTTGTGTCCTCTAGCTCCCCATCTGGTTTATACCAACTAGATCTGCTGTCGACAGAGAAAGATACACATTTTAAAGTGTATGCAACCACTACTCCGGAATCAGACCAACCTTATCCTGAATTACCTTACGATCCCAGAATCGATGTCACTTCTCTGGGACGTACAACAGTGACACTGGCATGGAAACCAAGTCCTACCGCCTCCTTACTGAAACAGCCCATTCAGTACTGCATAGTCGTCAATAAAGAACACAACTTCAAAAGCTTCTGTGCTGTTGAAGCCAAGCTCAGTTCTGATGATGCCTTTATGATGGCTCCAAAACCAGGTCTGGATTTCAGTCCATTTGACTTTGCCCATTTTGGCTTCCCCTCAGACAACAACTCTGGCAAAGAACGCAATTTCCTAAAACCATCATCAAAGTTTGGGCGCCAAACATCCTTAAAGCCGAGAGCTGACCTCCATAAAGTTTGTATCGGGAACAAGAACATCTTCACAGTGTCTGACCTAAAGCCTGACACGCAGTACTACTTTGACATGTTTGCAGTAAATACCAACACTAACACAAGCACTGCATACATAGGCACCTTTGCCAGAACAAAGGAGGAGGCTAAACAGAAAACAGTTGAACTGAAGGATGGCAGAGTTACAGATGTGTTCATCAAGAGGAAGGGAGCCAAATTTCTACGGTTTGCTCCCGTTTCATCTCACCAGAAAGTCATCTTCTCCATTCATTCGTGCCTGGATGCTGTTCAGGTCCAGGTTAGAAGAGATGGAAAACTTCTCTTGTCTCAGAATGTGGAAGGTGTGCGGCAGTTCCAGCTTCAGGGAAGAGCAAAAGCCAAATATCTGATTAGGCTGAAAGGAAGCAAAAACGGTGCTTCTATGCTGAAGGTCCTGGCTACAACAAGGCCTAACAAGCAGTTGTTTCCTTCTCTTCCTGAAGATACACGAGTCAAAGCCTTTGACAAACTCCGCACGTGTTCTTCGGTCACAGTGGCGTGGCTGGGCACGCAAGAGAGAAACAAGTTCTGCATCTACAAAAGGGAAGTGGATGACAGTTACAATGAAAAGCAGAAGAAAAGAGAGCAGAACCAGTGCTTGGGCCCAGATATGAGGAAGAAATTTGAAAAGGTCCTCTGTAAATACTTCCACAGCCAGAACATCCAGAAAGCGGTAACCACAGAGACAATAAGAGGCCTGCAGCCTGGCAAGTCCTACCTGCTGGATGTTTATGTGATAGGGCATGGTGGGCACTCCGTGAAATACCAGAGCAAACTGGTGAAAACGAGGAAGTTCTGTTAGTGCCCCTGTACATAGAAATATGTGGAACTCTGGTCTGAACATTATCCTACTTCCAAGTATATGGATTGACTACTTGCACAGCTGAGAAGTTGTGACCTGTATTTGTACTGTGTAGAAAAGATATCAACTTGTGTATTTATGTTTACATAAGTAATTGTTTGGAGGAACTGAGGCTGGGGGTCTCCAGTAGCATCTGGCAATGGTATTATCATGTGTCCAGTGATCCACATGTGATGCTGAGTAGATGTCCAAGGTAGCAGGAAACCTTGAAGGAAGTGGCACTCCTTTGCTTCCATATTGCATGAACTGCTTCTAAATTATTTTATACTTCAAAGGCTGAAATACATCATTCATCCACCTTGTTCCTCACAGAGCTCACAGATGTACACCCTTTCTCTCAGTGTAGGTGGTAGGATTTCTGTAAATTATTTTATAGTCTTGTTTTAAATGTTTATGTTTCTATGATTGTAAACAAATAAAATCTCTCCCCAATAAAGTACAAATCTAAACTATTAACTGGGCTGCATATGAAGCAGTTTCATTGCTAATGTAAATTCTTACCTAGCTGATTTTCATGTTTAAATACTGTATGTATTTCATGTACAAAGTTGCCATAATGTTATATTCCTGTACATAAAATTAAAAATACTAGATTATATATTATTTTGCTTTTCTTGACATTTGAAGGGGGCAAACAGACCTGTGGACAAGAAGAGGTATGTTGAAACTTGAACTCAGCTAGGATGTGCCTCCTTCTTTTTATTGAGTTTTTTTGGGCAAAGTGACTCAAGTCCAGTAGAATTACTGATGTTACTGAGTCAGTTAAAATCTGCAAAAGAGCACAGGCCATTGAGGAAGGGGTATTTGTGGCATACTCTGAGTCTACAGTGACACAAGCTCTAAAGGAGCAGGGCAGCATGGAGGATCTTTGCTTGTCCTAGGTAAGAATGGATCCTGTTCTTTCATGCTTGTGAGTGCCACCAGCACTTGGCAAGGAGTGCACAGTCTGAGTTAGAGAGAGCGTGCTGTCCAAACAACACACCAGAGAACCAGTTGTTATTTTTGTTGGATTATCATTGAAAACATTTGCTTTCTGGATGCTGCTGGGTTTGACCGCAGTAATAATAAGCTGAGAGGATTATTTTTTCCATTTACAAGAATGGTAGTGCTACGAAAAAAAACATCCACTTTCATTTAAGTTGCAGTTATTTCCATTGTGTAGGTTTCTTTAAAATACTGAATGTCTGGATCTCATCTTTTCTAAATTTTCTTTTTTTCCACATCAACTTCATGACTCAAAAACTCATGTAGAGCTGCTTAATGGAAAACACACTTCTGAGCAGCAACTAAGACCAGCCCATTTGAAGCAGCTAAGAGCAGGATGCATGCTGCCTCAGGACCAGTATTACAGTATAGTCAGGGCCCCAGGACAGGCAACTGAGACCCTTTTCCTTGGTCCCATCATATGTCTCAGCCCACAGCACTCAGGCAGTGGATGTCGGGGCTTATTCAAAGACAGTCTCAGTCTCTTCCTTAGGTGCCTGTACACAAAACATCTCACTGCTGTGACTTTGGCACTTACAGCCCCCTTGGGGCTCTGAAGATACGTGTGGAGAGACCAGGGCATGAGGGAAAGGGTCCAAAATCCAGTTAAAGGCCAAAAGCAGATTCCTTTTAGGCTGGTCACAGGGGAGATGAGAACACTCCATCCCTGCAGAGGTGAGCTCCAGCTTTCCTTGTCCCTGTAGTGCTGAGCTGCTCAGGTGTTTCTTTCTGTGTCCCCAGCATATTTCATTTTGCAGGCTGGTGGGTAGCAGTGGAGGATTTTGTGGCTGCAGAGGCTCCCACACCATTCCACATCCGAGTTTGTTGTGATGAATCTCCAGGAAAGGGGCAGATGATACCAAATGGAGACTGATAAGAAGATGCCTTCTGTGTTTAATATATCATAAACCTAAGAATTGAAATTTAAGTTTCTCCAGAGATGATCTTTCCTGATCTGAAAACATCCCTCTGATTTCTCAAAGGCTTCAGTAACACACACCTGCTAGATCACTGTGGCAGCCGATGCGTGAGCAGTAGGTGACTGCAGCTGGGAATCCCTCAAGAAAGGGGACTGCAGTACCAGTGTTAGCTCACCAATTGCCAGGGAGGTATCTTGCCTACATCTCACTGTCTAAGAAGCAGCTAATGAATCCTTCAGTTAAAGGCAGCACTTGACATTCTTAAGCATTTCTCTGTTTCCCCATTTTTGTCGGGAATGATGCCCCTTCCACTGGCCTATTTCGATGTTTACTTGAAAACATGTGTCATCACCATCCCAGTTCTGTTTGTTTCCTGTAGCTAGATTTCTCTGTTTGGATATTCATCCAGCTCACTTGGCTTTTCTGCCTGCTAACCTTATGTTTGCAGTATGTCACAAAATGAAAATGTTCCCCAAGATGCATGCATCTTCTGTTTCTGAACACATTTTTGAAAATGTCACAATATTTGCCTTTACTCCCACTGGAATTCTTCTTTTCCCAAACAACTAGCTCTATTTATTCTTCAGGATAAAAATGAGACCATGCTAGTATCACGTTTACTAATCCTGTTATTATTCGGGTTTTCATGGAGTCAAGAGGGCCTGAGAAAGGCAGTTCTTATTTTGAAGGATGGAGTAAAAATAAGGGCAGCAGTCTTTATACAGTGCAAATATAAGTAACTCCTAAGCGTGAAGTGACTGAAGGTGGGTATTAAAGTAATAGGTATCACCTACTGAGAAAGCTCCAGCCAAGTCTAGAGACTCCTTTCACAAAGGCCATAGAACAACGGTCACTTTGAACTGCTGCTGCCCCTACATTGAGTCTGACTTAGTCACAGATCTGGATCCTGTTATTAATCCACTGTCACTTCTGTATCCCTAGTTTCACATCAAAACGTAGATGGAAAACTTCTCAAAGACTATAATAGGTGGAAACCTGGCATAAAAGGCCCCCAAAAGCCAGTATATCAAATAGACACATTCTATATGTTATAATAGATATATGTATATATGTTTTTTAAGCAAAAGGCTGGAGAGGTAATTAAAATAGAAACACAAGCTTAAAAATAGAAGGTTAAATGGAGTTCAGCATTCATATTTCACTTTAGGAAAAGTAATGCCCTGTAGAATAGCCAGTTGAGGAACATGCAGGGCTAGGGGATACTAGTATACATTGGTCCACCCTGGTGGCTGTGCTTCATTAACATGTATGTACTGCAGGACTGTGTAACAAAGCAATCCTCCATAGACTGTTGTTGTTGTTTCAAAACAAGTATCACAGTATCACAGTATGCTAGAGATTGGAAGGGACCTCGAAAGATCATCTAGTCCAATCCCCCTGCTGGAGCAGGAACACCTAGATAATGTTACACAGGAATGTGTCCACGCGGGTTTTGAATGTCTCCAGGGAAGGAGACTCCACAACCTCCCTGGGCAGCCTGTTCCAGTGTTCCGTCACCCTCACCGAGAAGAAGTTTCTTCTCAAGTTTAAGTGGAACCTCTTGTGTTCCAGTTTGTACCCATTACCCCTTGTCCTATCATTGTTTGCCACTGAGTAGAGCCTGGCTCCATCCTCGTGACACTCCCCCTTTATATATTTATAGACACTTATAAGGTCACCCCTCAGCCTCCTCTTCTCCAAACTATAGAGACCCAGCTCCCTCAGTCTTTCCTCATAAGGGAGATGCTCCACTCCCTTAATCATCTTCGTTGCCCTGCGCTGGACTCTCTCCAGCAGCTCCCTGTCCTTCTTGAACTGAGTTATTGAGCCATGGTATACCACAGCAAGATAAAATCTTTAACATCTTCCTCAATCAAAGTGGAGCTTATCTAATTTTATCAATTTACTTGTTGACAAATTTGGCAGCATCCTTACAATGTAAGCTGCAAAAAGCCCAAAGGACAATACAGTCTGTGAGTTACGGAACGCAAGTTAAAGTTACGATGAAATAAAACTGCAGAATAAATCTGTATACACACAGTCCTTAATACACACAGATACACAGTTTCATTTCAAGAACTCCATTTGTAAAAACAACACATGTGGCTCACTTATTTGGGTTCTAAGTAGCAATTTTAAGACTGATCTTATACCAGGGTGAAAGAAAATTCTTATTTTGAACAGCAAACATACTTTTACCTTAGCACTTGGCAATAAAAAAAAACCAAACAAACAAACAATAGCTGTGGTTGCTCAAAGTCCTTTGAATATTTACCTTCATGTTTGAACACATTCAGTTAAATGGGATGCACATTATCTAATTCAGTACCTAAACAATGATGAGCAACCGTATAGCAGGAACCTTGAACTCTTCTTTCTCTCCCTCTCTCTGATTGGAAACCTATTTACAAATCTTTGTGATAGCAGAGATCAGCCCACAAGTGTTGTGACGATGCACACATCTTTGGTCTCACCACACAGAGACTCTTTCAGATCTGCACAGCACAGCCAGGAATTTGGGTTCTCAATACTACATCTATTAATTCAAATTAACATTTTCTTCTATATCCTCTCCCATGTCATAATTTTTGCTATTACTAAAGAGGTCTCATGGCATTCTAGTGACGCTAGAATGAGACTAGAGGAATGTGAATGTTTTTCTCTGTTTTTACTCACTACTTCTCGTTGCTGGATTTCACTCAAACACAGCTGCTTAGAGGTGCAGCAAAATAAGATACACAGTTTTGCCCAACAAACAGATTCAGAGAAGTTTTACTTCCTCTTCTGGGAGGCATTTAACAATGATCATGTTAAAAAACACAGGTCTGTGATGTATCAGTAAAGCCACCTACTGATGCCATAGAAACCTGAAGAAAACCCTATAAAAATGCCTTTCTCCACTGGCCTTCCCTCTTACATGGACTTTTAATGGTGATACAGGTTCAAAATAAAACTACATTGAAGATTATTTTTTTCCATTTGCTTCTACCTCTCTTTCACTGATTTGAGCAGCAACACAAAGTGCGGGCCAGGCCCAAAGAGAACTCTCAGCTTGCTTTCCAGAGTGGGTGACTCCCCAGCACTCTACAGAGCCTGAAAAGATGCAGCCGAGCATCTTTACCAGCCCCAGCACTGGGCCCAAGTGACCCTGCTTCCTTTAGCAAGTCCTCTAACACAACCTATAAAAGAGGCCTGTCCAAGTTTAGGAGGAGGGAAGATGGGAGTTAGTTATTAGAGGTGGGTGAGGCAGTGTCTTTTTGCCTTTTTTAAGTTTGTATTGTAAGTAAAAGGTAAGTTTTTGGATCTGTTGGGGTTGTGTTTTTTAGCTCTGCCAGGGAATTTTGTTCTGTTTTTTTTCTTATTGTGGCACTGGGATTTTGGGCAGGTTTTTGTGAGTGATTTTGTGAGTGGCCCTATTTAAAAAACATTTTTCTCTTTTTCCCTTCTTTTGTCTGAAAAGCATATGTACTTCTTACCTGTGTTAGCTCTCCTGAGGCAGCTGACCTCATACATTAGAGTTTTAACATACGCCTCAGAAAGTAAACAAACAAAAGAATTCTAGAAGTCTTTCTCTGCTCTCTGAGTAAACAATGACTAAATAATTTGTATCATAAATATGAATTAATATAATAGCAATGCTATTAAAAGGCTGATAGGAAATGATTAATTGCTATTTTGGGGAGTATTAATGCTATGTTGATATATGCGTTGATTCGCATTGTTAATGCTGTTTTGTCCACCCCTTCTATGACTTTTTTAATGCCAAGTTCAGGCTTCTTGTATGTGATAGTAAGGTTAGGCACTAGGCTGCTTAAGGCTGCAGGTACTCAGAGGCTTAATGTGTTTTGATCTCAATGGAAGCTAAATACCTCCGTATAAATCTGCATATATGTGTTTGTATTGCTTGGTTGTTTAATTACAATGCTAGCAATGTACTTAAGTGCTTGAAATAAGATGGAAAATTCTGTAGTTTCTTAAAAACATAAAACTTGGCTTTTGCTGTATCAGGTAGAGGGGTGTGAGCCTTTTCTCTGATGTTGCTGCAGTCCCTAAGCATTACTGGGAAACAGTCTCTTGATCCAGCCAGCTGAAGTGAAATCTTCATCCTTTGGGAGTCAGTGGATTGCTTTCTTGAGTACACTTTGTACTTCTATAAAAGGTTTCCATGTCAGCAATCTAAAAAGGCCATATCATAGATTCAGCAGATGCTAATGCATCTTTCCACCACAGTCAATCATGGCTAGTATGTGTGGACTAGTCTTATGTGAGGCTTTACCAGAAGTTGACTGTTCTCTTCAAACTTCCTCCTGCTAATTTTGATGACTGGAGTGTCCAGACATCACTGCACCTTCTTGATAAACCTGCCCTAGGTTCTCTGGATGCCCAGTAAGTGGTGGCAGATACAGAATTTGAGGCTGGTTTAGACAGGAGAGGTTACATGCTCTTTGTCATGTTGCAAATGAAAGCTCCCAGTTATTGGTAATATCTGGTATAACACCTGCTAGAAGTAAGCAGGAATGCGCTTAGTTGTTTCTCTTTATTAAGAGAAATATGCTTTTATAGCAACAGGCAGCTGAAATAACTGTAAATTCCTGCTCCAATGGCTTAGCTTAAGTAAATGTTGACAGGCTTACTAACTATTAATCTTATAATGAATACCTTCATAAAGGACCTGAATTCTCATTTTAATTATGTCAAAGTTCTTTTTCTATGTATAGCAAGCATGGTAGTGAAGGGTCTGAATGACCGTGTGAAATCTGGTTGTAGGACTGTTGCTTCATTAAATCACAAATGGGAAACACTGCTTTAGCTTACTTTGCCTCTAGGATGAGAGATGAGAAATTGTCCTCCTTACTCTTAAAGTAAAAGAGTATGGGGGGTTTGGATGGGGGAAAAGATCAGAGAGTCTATACTAGAAAATGATTTGATGTTGGCTCTCAGCGGTTTAACTTGGTTCCTAGTTCACAGTTGTTTTGTTACCTGTGCTGTTCCCCACCTGGGATTGCACAGTATTTGTGGTGGAAAAGGGGTATAGGACCCTGAGACTTGAATGTTTTGTACAGTAAAAGATTTCAATGTCCACTGTGTTGTGTGTGTCCCCCCGATTTCTGTAAGTGTTAATGTTTGCAGCACTCTCATTTCTACTTGTCTTCCTCACCCCCCAGCTTTTCAAGCTCCTATTTTATAAAAGTTGCATTTTCCGGTTGAGCTGCAGCAGCTGTTTCAGGCTGTGCAATTTAAACTTGCATGTAGAGGAGAAGCTGGGCTTTTTTCATGTAATTTTGCATTAAACCTTTTCCCGAGTAGCTCCATGTTACTGTGGAGAGCCGCTCGTTTCTTGTCTTTGGGTGCTCTACGGATTTTAGTCTGTTTAGCATTTCAGTGAATCTGTGAAAGGCTACAATAGCAACTGATACAATTCAGAAATGGTTTAGTCTTCTAAATAAGTGTTCAGACTGGTTTGTAAGCTTGTGGCATTAATCCTGTCAGAGATGTAAGTTCTTACTTAATTTCATCTTTCCAATTTTTAAGACATTTCTCTTAAAGAGAAATGTTTATAAATGCAAATGTAAGTGATAACACTGGTGACAGGTTTTGAATTCAGCTAGTTATTGCTTTCAAGCACAACTTGCTCTTTAATGATAGGTATCAGTCTGCTTAACAAAAAAGGGAGATACCTATCATAATAGGCATGAGGGAATAATGAATGTATAGCTGGCATTCTGTCCTTGCAGCCATTGTGTATCTTGGAAAGTCCACTGATTTACAATTTGCTTTTTGTCTGCTGAAAAGCGTAGTCTTGACGTATCTTTTGATGAACTGTTACATAAATGTTTATCATTCATTTCAGAAAAGAAAATCTCTCCTCCTCTGAAGACTGTCCTTACTGATCCTATCTTCAGTGAGGAAAACTGAAAAAGAACAGGTAGAATGTTATTACTTGAATACTTGCTGTTTACAGACACGAAGTAGTATGCCTATTAAAAAGGATGTTACATCTCAAAGCCAGATAATTTGTCATCAGGGAGGGATGATATAGGTGGGAGTGTGTTTCAGGCAGTTAAGCATGGTTCTTACTTTGCTCTTTGGTGGAATGAGGACTTGCTCATCCCCTGTGTCCTGAGGAATTAATTAATTCCTTGAGGACACCAGGATGCAGACCCTGCTGCATCTAGGCAGGGATTGAGCACAGGCTGTGGGCACTACTGGTGATTTTCTTCCCACACAGCTGGCATATGACAGCTGCAATCTGGCCCCATTATTATTGCTGTGTTTATTCTCCTTATTTTCCCATCACACAACTGGGAAGTTGAATCTGAAATAAACGCAAACAAATTTACTTCAGGTTTTTTTTTTGCATAGAGTTAGAAGCTGGAGACAACTCTCCCTGTTTGTCTTTCAACACCAAGGCATTGTTCTTCCTCTTGGCTTTTCTTTTCCCAAGTGCTGTCTCTTCATAGCCATTCTTCCACAGACAAAACGTTTTGGGTTTCTTTTCAATGTTTGGCACATTTAATGGGCAGGTATGTTAAGCTAATACATATATTGTGCTGTTTTAGAGAACTGGTTTAGTTTGCCTTTAGAGCAGGAGCAGCTGCAGGCTGCCTGCAGATGTTGGCTGGATAGGCAGCTGCTCATGAGTGATTCCGTTATGCTCCTCAGATCTCTCTTTAAGTCATGTTGGGCAACTGCTCCTAACCTCTAATGGCTTCCTTATGTTCTCCCACCATCTCGTGTTCAAACTGTGCAGCTCACTGCTGGGGAGGACAGCTCAGTGACAATGGCTGGTGCAACACAGGTTGCAGGCAGATGATGCGTGACAGTGTATAGACAATACTGTGGTTCTGTTTCCCCTGTAATTAGTGTCTGCTGAGTGCTGGGTAATTCGTCTTATCCCATATTCAGGCCCAAAGTACATGCAGAAAAGGCAATGCCGGCTGCTTTGGCTTGAGCAGTGGGTTAAAGAAAGTTAGAATTCTTTCTAGATCTAGATCTTTTTAATTGTAGTTTCCCTGTTGGTATTGAGAAAGCCCCTTTTCTTGTGTTTTGGAGGTGTTGGATCACTTTCCACTGGCCTTGCTCCAGTGGCATTACACTTCACTCTCCAATAATTCAGTCTAGCATTTGTAGCATGTTTTGTAGGAGGCTCTGCCCAGACATTTTGGTCAGTAGATCCTAGTTCAGATGGAGCACGGGGGAAGTGGAGAAAGACTAGAAAATTTATGGAAGTTTTCTTACTAGAGCCTCATGCTGACCTTATATCCAAGTGTGAAGGAATTGCTTCTGACATCATAGTTCTTTCTGAGCTAAAATTGTGCCTTTGTGCACAGCTTGTGATGCTGTCACTCGTTCACCCTTCTCTAGGAGGTACAGCTTAACAAAGCCACTCCTTACATATTGCACATAGTAGCTGCTGAGTTTGTAATTGAATTAAACAACAGCAAAATATGTCATTAAAAAAATAACTAAAAAAAATAAATTGAAAAACTCTGACCAGATCTTTGAGGTAGGCCTGTCCAGACCTCTTCCCTCAAAGAGCTTTTAAACTCAAACCTCAGTTTTTCTTTGAACAAAGCCTACATCAGACAAACATCTTACAACAGAGATGAGAGAGAAAAGACAGACTAGACATGGGGAAGGGTTTATAAACAAATCTCCTGCTGTTTACTTTGTCCCTGCTTCCAGTCTTGGATTCAGAATGCTCTGTGGCTTTCAGGGTTGAAGCAGACTGTGAGTTCACTATGGTCCCTAGCAAGTCTTTTCCATTGTCATTGGAGCGTGTTTCTAGCTTCTGCTGTGGCTCTTGGCTATCTCCTGAGCCTCAACTGCATGCTCGTATCTCCTTGCTGTTTGTTTCTCCCAATCTTAAGCATACTCAGTAGCTCTCAAATGAAGCGACTGCATCCTTTCCTCTGCAGAGAGGCCCACTTGACTCCTCAGTCTCTTGAAAGAGAGATAATATACTAAGAGAAACAAATATATAGATCCAACCTGTAATGTGTGGGGTTTGTTCATCAAGAAGTTTGGGGGGAGGGAGGCTCTCTGTGGCTGTCCTTATGTGAAACAATACTCCTTTTGACTCTGTAACTGTTGTACTCTGTAAGTAATGGGGGGGAGGTCAGTTGTATTGTTGCACAGGATTGTGAGAGAGAAAAAGGGGCTGGGTGGCTCGAAGTGGTGTCTTGTTGCAACGCTTGAGGGGAGGGGGCTGCGACAGTGAGGAGGCTGGCAGTGGAGGCTTCTCGAAACTTCCCGAAATTTCTCGGTAATGAGACCCCCTACAACAAAGGGAACCAATAGGGAAGAGCCATGTCAACATCCGAGTGAGGAGGGGCAACAGGATTGGCTGGGGACTTGAACCGGAGAAGATAAAGGACCACCTCCCAGGGACCACGTATGCGCGTCTTGGGCGGAGCAGAGGACTCCCCGGTGAACCCAGTGCTGTTTTATCTGCTATCGCTTACTCAGCTTAATAAAATTTATACTTTAAACCAAAATTGGCTACAATATTGATAACAAATTGGTGCCGTGACTCGGATGGAGAAATTCTGACGGGACTCACATTCTAGGGGGGGGCGCCCCACTCTCAGGAGTGGCCCCCTGTTTGTAGTTCATTCTGCCAGCTTCTCCACCGACGAACCCAAAATTCAATAGCAGATAAAAGATGAAGCCGGCAACCCCTTAATTTTGTGCATGAAGCCCGAACGAAGAGGACAGAAACGAGGACGTGAGTATATTGCGAAACTGAGATCCGTTCGGTTGGGGTTGGGATCCCGGTGTGTGCATGAGTGAGACGTCCAAGTGCGGACAAAGCGAGTGTGGACCTCTTAGTAGTGTGGTTCCCATCTCCCGTGAGGGACTGGGCCACGAGGAGAGGGCATATGAAAGACTGAGTGAAACAAGGCACACCGGAAGATGGGACAGAAAAAGAGTAAGGGTTCTGATCCCACGGGAGGTTCTAAGGAGAGATTAAAGTTACCTTAGATACCTCCAGATAGTCCTTTAGGTTTAATGATTAAGTATTGGAATGATTGTCCCTCTACAAAACGGAAAGACAGGGCAAAAATGATACATTATTGTATGGAAGTATGGGGGGTAAACAGATTAGGACTGATCACCTATATTGGCCAGTATATGGGTCTTTTGAAAATTGGATATGTCAGGCCCTGAATATCTATGTCAATTCAAAAGAGCCTTTTGATTTGGAAGAAAGTGAATATGCCCAATTGTGGATAGGATCAGAGACTAGAGCCAATCTCTACCCCTTAAAAGAAAAAGGGGGACGAAAAAAGACTAGGCCAGAGGAGGAGGTTCCCATGTCGCCCCCACCATATATACCTCCTCCTCCTCTACCTCAGCCTTCGCCCCCACCCGAGACTCCCTCTAACGTTCCAAGTGCTCCGTGTGAGGACCCGAAGTCACCCCCTGATACTTTTGAGACTGAGGGACCGGTCACACGAAGTAAAAGTAAGAAACAAACTGAAGCCCCTCTATACCCTTTAAGGGAAATATCAATGGGAGGGGCACACCCAGAAATGGGATATGTTTCAATACCCTTGAATTCAGCAGATGCTAGGGAATTTAAGAAAGAAATGGGGACTTTGCTGGAAGATCCCTTGGGGGTTGCAGAGAGTGGATCAGTTCCTAGGGCCTAATATATATACCTGGGAGGAGTTGCAGGCAATACTGGGGATTTTGTTTACAGCCGAGGAGAGGGATATGATCAGGAGAGCCGGCATGAGAATATGGGACCAACAACACCAACAGGGTCCTGCAGCTGATATAAAATGGCCTCTACAGAGACCTAATTGGAATAACCAAAATGAAATACACAGAGGTCCTCCTTCCCCTCTACTCTGCCCTGGTGAGACCGCATCTGGAATATTGTGTCCAGTTCTGGGCCCCTCAGTTCAAGGACAGGGAGCTGCTGGAGAGAGTCCAGCGCAGGGCAACGAAGATGATTAAGGGAGTGGAGCACCTCCCTTATGAGGAAAGACTGAGGGAGCTGGGTCTCTATAGTTTGGAGAAGAGGAGACTGAGGGGTGACCTTATTAGTGTATATAAATACATAAAGGGGGAGTGTCCCCAGATGGAGCCAGAATCTACTAGTGGCAAACTTTGATAGGACAAGGGGAACATCAAACTGGAACGCAAGAGGTTCCACTTAAACTTGAGAAGAAACTTCTTCTCAGTGAGAGTGACGGAACACTGGAACAGGCTGCCCAGGGAGGTTGTGGAGTCTCCTTCCCTGGAGACATTCAAAACCCGCGTGGACGCATTCCTGTGTAACATTATCTAGGTGTTCCTGCTCCGGCAGGGGGTTTGGACTAGATGATCTTTCGAGGTCCCTTCCAGTCTCTAGCATACTGTGATACTGTGATATGCAAGATCTGAGGACTATAATAATCCTCGGTCCCCAGAGGCCAGAATATCAATAAGGCTTTTAGTGAAAATCAGAAAAAGGATGAAACTCCCACAGAATGGCTGGAGCGTTTGCAAAAAAGTTTCCAGCTATATTCAGGAGTAGACCCCAACATGCCAGTTGGGCAAGCATTAATTAAGGCTCAATTTGTAGCTAGTTCATGGATTGACATTAGGAAAAAATTGGAAAAGTTAGATGATTGGCAGTTTGATTAGAAAAGATCTTAAGAACATTGAAGCAACTGGGTGAGCAGTGACACTTGCAAAGGATATTGCTAATGATTTACTGTGAACAAAATTTATGGCTGTAAATGGACTGTAAAGTTCCTTACCTCTGTTTTCATTGGCACACAGCTGCCAGCATTTCAGTTTTGGTGTATTCAGTACCTGCTTGTATGCTCTTCTGTCCAAGCAGACTCTTGCAGGATTAAACTATACACACAGATGCAAATGCTCACAGCAGTGTTGTATCTTATGCTGATCGCTACCCTTCTGCATGATCTTGTTATTCAAAGGTTTCTGTTGATCTCCTGTAGCATTAGGAAGACTTTTTCCTCCCAGTCCAAAGATAACTCTAAACTGAAGAGGAATGTTAAATAAAAGGGGCTGTTGTCTTCTACTGATCAGAAAGTCTTACTTCCTGTCTGATCACATGTTTAAAATTTGATTGTGCATGGTTTTGGAGTAAGCAGCCTTTCAGATAAATTTAGCAGAAAGCTAAGTCAGATTTTCCTACTGGGATCACCTGAAGATAATCCTCACAGGCTCTGTGATCCATGTTGTACCATTGAAGAAGCTTGGGACAGTTTGATGTGTCTTATTCTAGTGACAGTAATGCTTAATTCAATTTAAATTTGCAAGGTGGCTGTTGCAGCAGACAATCTGATGATCCCTTCTGATCTGAAATGTAATGAAAACTGCAGCAAATTTTTTTTAAATGTCCTTGTGGGAAAGATGATGGAGAGGAAAGCAAACAACATGGGTAGGTGAATGTTCATGGGAATAGCTTGTCATCTTTTAATCCACTCAGTTGTTTGAGAGCTACATGTTTGGTATATTATAAGGGCATGCTCTAATCCACAAGAAGATATGTATCATTGGTTTTGTTTGTAGGAGGAAAAGAAACAGAGCAGAAAAATAATGTAACAGTGAGAAAGGGGCAAGTTTGTCAGGCAAAGGAAAAAAGCAAGAAAAACAGGAGGAATAGAAGCAGAAGTTAGATAATAAGGGCAAGAGGTATGAGAGCCCACAACAGTCTGTTGGAGTCTTTCGACTTAGACCAGGCTTATTTAAAACAGAAAATAAAAAATACCTCCTTTTTGTCAAGAATCACATTTACCCCCACTGCAAACTTTCCTAATTGCTTCTTGAGACTGCAGCTATGCTAAATTTGAATTATACTGTATATCATAAATAACTGTATTAGAAGAATGCCATCAATTAATGAGCCCTAGTTGGAAAATAAATGCATGGTTTTACTGTGTCTTTTTTTTGCTTCCATAAATACCTTAATGTGACCATTAATGCAGTCACAGCTGTTTTGCTGACCTGATTCATTACAGTATCACAGTGACTCTGCTATTTGACAGAAAAGAAAACAACCCCACATCCAAGGTGATAAGCAAAAGCAGCAATGAAACAGGAATGAATCTCATGAAGAGGATTCAGTCTCTAGTCTTCTAATTTCTAAAAGAACTGCAAATATATGACCTGTCTGTAGCAGGGAGAAGAGATGCTGAGTAAAAGAGGCATTATTAATAGGAAAGAATCAGTGACATCTACTTAAAGCAACTATTAATTTAGCCCTTTATTTTTCACTTCCTATATCATAGCGGAATAAGCCATTTAAAATTCCCCTTCACCTGTGCCAAATTCAGTATTATGGTTTCCTGAGTTCAAGCTGTGTGTTCTATTGACAAATTTATTTCCTTTCACAGTTTTTATCTGAAATGGCCATAAAGTCATCTGTTATACTGCTAATAGGCCATGAAATTCCTTGTATGAAAAAAGTATAAAGAATAATTGAAGGCTTAGAGGACTCAGACTTATTCTGATGGTGTTCCTGAGCTAAGTTGTTCATATGTTTATTATTCTAATGTAATTACAGCTGTCCATTAGGTTATGTACATTTCCCACAAGTGAGTTTCAGTTTCGTCATTAAGGGAAAGCCCATTCTCCAAGTAGAGGAGAAAAGTATTTTTATGATTTAACACATTGCAATGAAAAGATGCAGGGAATTTGCAGGGTGTGATAAACATAATATGTTAAAAACTCTAAGATAGTTGACTCATCAAAAATGTGCCTTGGGTGAACTCAGGGCAAAGAGGGTGATGAACAGGCTTTGCTGTTTTCTGGATTATCAAGTTGACACTTGATGATCAGCTTTCTGGTTTCTAATGGGGTTACAGGCAGTACAAAGAACCAACATCCAGCCAATTGCATTTTTCAGCTAAAATTCAGCACTTAGGGAAAAGCAGAGAAATTTGGGGAAGAGAGGGAAAAAAAAAAATGAAGGTAAAGAGCGTCTCAGTTATTGAAACCTAAACAATGGCATTGTCTGTGGTGGTGTTCCACTTATAGCTAGATGAATTTGCAGCAAAGAAAGGTGTATTTGAGTTGGTTATTCTTAAGGAAGAATTCCCTCTATTTATTTTAATTATACTTTTATGGCAGTAGACATCTCTTATTAGATTTGTGCATTCTTACATAAACTTAGAACATATCACTGATGGTAGTAACAAATGGAAGGCAGCCGTTTGTTGGGGAGACATTCAGAAGCATGAAATTACCCCGAATATAAGAAACTGAAAGATGATTTAGTTAATGCACCTGTCCTAAGTTTACCTGATCTAAAAAAACCCCTTTTTATTTGTCTGTAAACATAGATGAGGGTACCGGGTATGGGGTTTTGGCGCAGGATTGGGCCGGATGGAAAAAACCTATAGGGTATCTATCAAAATTGTTAGATCCAGTCAGTAGAGGGTGGCCTACCTGCTTACAAGCCATGGTGGCCACTGCGCTTCTGGTAGAAGAAGCCAGAAAAATCATATTCGGGGGGGGAATTAAAGGTATTGTCACCCCACAACATTCGGGGAGTACTACAGCAGAAGGCTGACAAATGGATTACTGATACTAGGCTCGTCAAATACGAAGGAATTCTAGTTTCTTCTCCTAAATTGGAATTAGAAAGCAGGAGCCTCCAAAACCCCGCTCAATTTTTATATGGGGAACCGGCTCAAGAATTATCACATGACTGTATACGTAATATAGAGGAACAAGTAAAAATACGCCCAGATTTGGAGGAAGAAGAATTAATAGGAGGTGAAAAATTCTTTGTAGATGGTTCTTCAAGAGTGATAGAAGGGAAAAGGAAGTCAGGATATGCCATTATAGATGGGAAAAACTTTAGTGTTGTGCAATCAGGACCCCTGAACCCCAGTTGGTCTGCGCAGGCATGTGAGCTATATGCAGTATTACAGGCCTTAAAACTATTGAAGAATAGACGGGGCACGATATATACAGACTCTAGATATGCATATGGTGTAGTACATACTTTTGGAAAAATTTGGGAGGAAAGAGGATTGATAAATTCTCAAGGAAAAGGCTTAATTCATGAAGAGCTAATAATTCAAATCCTCCAGGCCCTGAGAGAACCTGAAAGCATTGCGGTAGTCCATATAAAGGGACACCAAAAAGGAACAACCTTTGAGATAAGAGGAAACAATTTAGCAGACATGGAGGCAAAACGGGCAGCTCTGGGGGTTGTAAAAATAATGCCAAACTCCTCTATGGAGTCTGAAAAAATAAACGATGCACATAAATTTACTCAAGTAGAAAAAGAAAAATTGACTAAAATGGGTCTAGAAGAACAACAAGGAAAATGGAAATTAGAGGATGGGAGAGAAGTTGTCCCAAAGACTTTAGCTCGCCAAATTATGGTGAGAATACATGAAAAACACATTGGGGAACCCAAGCCCTTGTTGACCAATTTGCCCTGCAGTATATGTGTATAGGAGTATATGATATAGCAAAGGAAATAGTAAGATCCTGTTTAACTTGTCAAAGGGTAAACAAACAACATCAACGAAAAACAATTTCAGGAGGTCGTGAATTAGCTGTAAGACCCTTTTCACGAATGCAGATTGATTTTATTGAAATGCCTAAGAGTGGTAACTACAAATACCTCTTAGTGATGGTAGATCATCTAACCCATTTTGTAGAGGCATTTCCCACTTCCCAGGCAACGACACAAACTGTGGTAAAAATTCTTTTAGAACTTATAATTCCAAGATATGGAATTGTTGAAGCCATAGACTCAGACAAAGGCCCACATTTTACTTCAAAGGTAATTAGGGAAACAATAAATCAACTGGGCGTAAAATGGGAGTATTACACCCCTTGGCATCCCCAAAGCTCAGGACGGGTGGAAAGAATGAATGGAGAAATCAAGAAACAATTAACTAAAATCATGATAGAAACAAAACTCTCCTGGGCTAAATGTCTACCACTAGCTTTGTTAAACATCAGAACACAACCCAGGTCCGATTTGGGAGTTTCTCCCTTTGAAATGTTATATGGTATGCCTTATAATATGGAAATGCCAGTTGAACATCCAATAATTGAAGACATAATGTTGAGACCATACCTAATTCATCTAACCAGGCGAAGAGAGGAGTTACGTAAACGAGGTATGATATCTCAACGACCTCCGTTAAATATGCACATTCATTCTATAAAACCAGGAGATAAGGTACTAATTAAAACTTGGAAGGAATCCCCACTAATCCCTCGTTGGGAAGGACCCTATCTTGTTTTACTCACCACAGAAACCGCCATCCGGATGGCAGAGAAGGGTTGGACTCATGCGAGCCATGTAAAAGGACCTATCAGAGACTCGGACCAGTCTTGGGAAGTTGTGAGCCCACCTGGAGATCTGAAAGTCACCCTCAAGAAGGTTTAAATGGACATAAAGGGGACTGGAATATGTAATAACAATAATAACATTTTGAGATTGGTGTGAAATCGGTTGTCTGTAAGACTGCCAAGAACGGCGGTAATCGAATATATTGTTATATATATAAATTGAATATATCAAAATATTACTCTAAAAGGAACCAGGTAAGGGAACTGTATAAATGGAGGCAAACACCCGAAATAGCACTCCCTCTCCTGAAGACTACCCCTGCTACCGAGAAGATGTTATCCCTCGTGGCTCGAAGCAACCGAGTCGACGAGCGAGGTAGAGAGGTAAAATACTGTGGAGAACTGACTCTTGTCATTAGAGCTATACGGGAGTACTGGAAGAACCGCCTCAATGCCCAAAGGGACTTGAAAGTCCCTTATAAAAAGTATATCCAAGGTTCTAATTGGAGGGATAATATTGGTATAATTGATCCAAAACTATTAACAACAAAAAAAATGGAAAAGATTCCACCCTTTTTGGCACATCCTAGACATACTGCTTATTCTATTTATAATATGTATACCACAAACATGGGCTAAGGGAATGAACTACCAACCCCACCAACCGTTTAAGTGGACCCTACTCTGATTTGAGGACCAACAGGTTATCGCAACCCAAATAACACCGGGAGAACCAAGCTTTAATGCTACCCTATGTCAGCTTGTCCCAAGACCCTGATGCTGGGAATACCTGGGATTCTATATGTGCCCTAGTTCGAATCCTGGAAAGGGATATTGTAACTACCCTAATCAATATTACTGCAGTTATTGGGGTTGTGAGACTATAGCCCCTTGGCATAGGTTGGATACCCGGTAGTGGTATAGACAGGTACTTAAAGGTTCAGTGGGGTCCATATGGGTGCAGACCACCACAAGGGTGGGGAGGATGTGGAAACTGCAAATACCTCTTCTTAAATGTCACCAGCCCTGAAGACGTAGGATGGATAATTGGAAGAGTGTGGGGAGTGAGGTATACGGAACCAGGGACAGGTAAGGGCGGTTTAATTCTCATAAAAAAGGAAGTGGTCCCAAATGATCCACTGCTGGTAGGCCCTAACCAGATATTAACTGATGATTTGGCTGAAGGAACAATGGACAGTACAACAAGAATTCCTAAAATAGACAATATAACAATAACTCCTGAAATGAAGATTACTTGAATCACCCAAACTCCTGATGAAACCCTTGGGAATAACCCAACCCCTAATGAAACCCCTGCAATTAATCCCCTTTGGAAGTTAATGCATGCTAGTTACTTGGTGTTGAACAAAACCAATCCAAATCTTACGGAACACTGTTGGTTGTGTTATGGGGTGAAACCACCCTTTTATGAAGCTGTTGGAGTAACTAATAAACCTAAACCCCTAAATGGTACTAATCCGGCACAGTGTATGTGGGACACAGAAAAACCAGGAATCACCTTAACCCAAGTGACGGGAAAAGGCCTGTGTATAGGAAGAATTCCAGAACACAAAAAGAGGTTATGTGCCAATACTGATAAAATAGGGTCAAAAAGACCCGAGAAACCTGCAAAATGGTTAGTACCATCTGATAACACCAAGTGGGTTTGCTCCACTATAGGAGTTACACCTTGCCATTAAAACATTTTAATGAATCCTCAGACTTTTGTATTCAAGTAACAATAGTCCCTAAAATTTTTATCACCCTGAGAACTTTATTTACGATGCATACATTACTCAGGGACACCACCTGCCTAAACGAAAGCCATTCACAGCATTAACAATAGCCACCTTAATGATCTTGGGGGGCGTGGGAGTAGGCACAGGAGTAACCCCATTGATACAACAAAGCCAAGAATTTAAAGCACTGAGGATAGCAGTAGACGAAGACCTGGTAAGAATTGAACAATCAATAACGGCCTTAGAAAAATCCATTAGATCGCTGTCAGAAGTGGTCTTACAAAACTGAAGAGGACTAGATTTAATGTATTTGCAACAAGGAGGGGTATGTGCAGTACTTAAGGAAGAGTGCTGTGTATACGCAGATCACACAGGGGTGGTATGGGATACTATGACCAAATTACGAGAAGGATTGGAAAAAAGACAAAAAGAACGAGAGGCACAACGCAGCTGGTATGAATCTTGGTTTAGTCAATCCTCCTGGCTTACAACCTTACTGTCAACAATAGCAGGTCCCCTGATATCAGTTACATTGGGATTAACATTTTGACCATGTATTTTTAATAAAATATTAGAAATTGCACGAGGTAGACTCGAAGCAGCTCACCTAATGCTGATAGGAACGAAATATGAACCTGTAGAACAAGAAAATTCATTGCTGTTAAGCCAAGATGTGTTACAACGATTTGATGAACAAAAATGATGAAAAGAAAAAGGGGAGAATTGTAATGTGTGGGGTTTGTTCATCAAGAAGTTTGGGGGGAGGGAGGCTCTCTGTGGCTGTCCTTATGTGAAACAATACTCCTTTTGACTCTGTAATTGTTGTACTCTGTAAGTAATGGGGGGGAGGTCAGTTGTATTGTTGCACAGGATTGTGAGAGAGAAAAGGGGGCTGGGTGGCTCGAAGTGGTGTCTTGTTGCAACGCTTGAGGGGAGGGGGCTGCGACGGTGAGGAGGCTGGCAGTGAAGGCTTCTCGAAACTTCCCGAAATTTCTCGGTAATGAGACCCCTACAACAAAGGGAACCAATGGGGAAGAGCCATGTCAACATCCGAGTGAGGAGGGGCAACAGGATTGGCTGGGGCCTTGAACCGGAGAAGATAAAGGACCACCTCCCAGGGACCGCATGTGCGCGTCTTGGGCGGAGCAGAGGACTCCCCAGGGCACCCAGCGCTGTTTTATCTGCTATCGCTTACTCAGCTTAATAAAATTTATACTTTAAACCAAAATTGGCTACAATATTGATAACACAACCCCTAACAGAGATATTTTTCTGGAAAGAGTATGTTGTGATAAATGTGAAATGTACAGTGTGAATATTTAGCTATTGTTAACTTGGCTGTTCATGTTTTCTGGCTATCTTTTCAAAGTTGTTTGTGTGCTGCTTTGTATGATTTTTCTAATATTCTTCTCCATCTCAAAATACAAAACCATTTTTTTTGAGTTCTCATATAATGGAGAAAATGTACAATTATCTGGTGAACTGGGAGATCTCTGACTGCCTTGTACCTCAGCTGGAATTTGTGCTTTTGAGTCCTTAATAGTCTTTCTGTCTTTTTTTTTTTTTTTTCCTTTTCATGTTCTCTAGGCTGTTTATTTCTCTTAGTTCAGCTGGTGTGTCCTCAATGAAGAGCGGAGGTTCAGGATTTGTTGTATTTTCTCCATGGGATGAATAACTTTGCTCAGTTCTGGTACTGTTGTAGTAGACCTTTAGTGTGAATGTAAGCGCAGGTCTGCTCTGTGTAGGTGACTAGATCAGATGGAGAAGAAATATCTGATGGGTAGCTATCTGAGGAGGAGTTCCTGAGAGGTGTAAAAAGTCTTTGTCTGCTCAAGTAATGCAGACCTTGATTGTTGTCAGCTCGGCACCACTCACTGGGAGTGAGTGAACAAGTTACCTGACTGGGTTTAAACCACGACACTCCCACACAACTCTGCAAGTGAGGTGTCATGAGAGCAGAGTAGAGGGGCAGGATCACCTCCTTCGACCTGCTGATCACGCTCCTTTTGATGCAGCCCAGGATACGGTTGGCTTTCTGGGCTGCAAGCACACACTGGAGCCAGCTCATGTTAAGTTTCCCATCAGCCAACAGCCTCTAGTCCTTTTCTGCAGGGCTACTGTGAATTTCTTCTCTGCCCAGCCTGTAGCTATGCCTGGGATTGCTTCAACCCAGGTGCAGAACCTTGCACTTGGCATGGTTAAACTTCATAAGGCTGGCATCAGCCCACCTCACAAGCGTGTCGAGGTCCCTCTGGATGGCATTCCTTCCCTCCAGCATATCAACTGAACCACACAGCTTGGTGTCATCAGCAAACTTGCTGAGGGCACACTCAATCCCACTGCCCATGTCACTGACAAAGATGTTGAACAAGACTAGTCCCAACACTGATCTCTGAGGGACACCACTCGTTACTGATCTCCAACTGGACATAGAGCCATTCACCCTAAATCTTTGTGTGTGGCCATCCAGCCAGTTCTTTATCCATCAAGTGGTCCATCTATCAAATTGACGTCTCTTCAATTTAGACAAGGAAGTTGGGCGGGACAGTGTCGAATGCTTTTCACAAGCGTCAAGTCCAGGTAGATGACGTCAGCTGCTCTGCCCCTGTCCATCAGTTCCATAGCTCCATCATAGAAGGCTGCCAAATGGGTCAGGTAGGATTTCCCCTTAGATTGCTGCAATGGACAAAATGCTTCACCTATCCCTATGTAATGTTTTACTCCCAGCCTTTTGGATTGTTCTAGTTTTTTTTTCCATGTCTTTTATCAGAGTTCAATGTACGTAATTATAAACATTTTCCAGTCTTCAAAGCTTCATTGGAAATAATGCTTATGCCTACTGCATGCATTCTGTAAAGATGCAAAACACATGAGATGAAAATAAGCTACTGTTGTTCTTGCTTGATGGTGTTGTATCAGTATTAAAATGTATGGTCTATAACCCAGTAACTTAATGCAATTTGTGAACTAAATGGAAGTAATGCAGTTTCAAGCACTATTGCAGAAATGATAAAATTCATCAACTCCAAATACATGTTTTCTTTCTCAGAAAGCTTGAGAAGGGAAATGGAGACTGCTTCTGTTGTTCTTTGTTGGGGGGCTTTGTGTGCACAGCTGTGTGCCTGTGTCAGGAACAGGTAGGGTGGGTTCAAAAATCCACTGGTCATACAGGCAGGACTGTAGCAGCAGCTGCATATTGAGTGCTCTGCATCCACTGTGTTTCCTTCTCTCTCACATCTCTCTTAGGCTCACTTGTTGCTGTAAGAATAACCTTGCTTGGGCAGAGATCAGGCAAAAACATGTTAGTTGTGTGGCATCCTGTGACTTTGCACACGTTAATGGCTTTCACCCACATTAACACAACTATGAGGTGTGTTCAGCATGCAGGTTGGCCACAGCCATGTTGTATGACCAGAGCTATCTATGGCTGCTTCTTGAGAGCAGACAGGGCTTTATTCAGCCTTTCTGTGATGAATTATTATAGCTTGGGCAGACTTTCATATAGTTTCAGAAAGGGTATGTTAATGCCTTGTACCTCTTGAAAGACACACTATTAAAGAAGCTGCAGCTGCATTGTATTTTCAATGTATATTCCATTCATTTGCTGCTTGAAAAAAGATGACAAACTCATTTACAACAATACTGAGCAGTAATAACTTTAAATTTATGGGGCAACCAGGGTCTAGATGCCTTAGGGAGCCTGAGAGGCTATATCTTAAAATGTAACTTTAAGAAAAGTAGTGGCATTTACACAATGGAACCGATGGAGAAACGGAAACCCTATTGTGTGATAAATAGAACAGTATCCCATAGACAATATCAAATTCAAACTCTCCACAGCCTGCCCCAGAGGGGTGCCATTGTTTTCTCTGAATGTCAGAGAGGAAGATGCATTAGAGCAAAGAAAAAGTATTTATGTAGGCAGACTTTGCACACGGTAAAATGGACCAGCTACAGCTTTAGGCTGAGTGGTAGGGTTTGTTGGTCTTGTTAACCAAGGATGAATACTTCAGGAAGGAAGCAACACTGTGGCAGACATCTTTAAAATATTTTTCTACAGCTGTTATTTTTCTCTGAAAAGCATGCTTTTCACAGTACTTTTGTCCTTTTACTAAGTATTAGATTATTCTGTACATGTATACACATTTTTTTTCCATCAGTTCTTCTCTACTAAATTCAGGTAGTTACAAAACTTCTTGCTGACTTTAATCTGTTCTCAAAATAAACTTTTCCCCCAAAGTGTAGATGCAACAGGCTTGTATGAAGCTTTTTTTATCAGCTTCTGCTTTTGGTGAACAGTGAAGTAGCTCCTGGGAGAATGCCATACGAGTTCTAATTTCCTCCAGTTAGTTATTTCCCCCAGTGTCTCCAGACATCTGCTTTGTGAGGCTAACAAAACCACTAAAGTTTAAATAGAAGGCTTTGTCTGAAAGAGTGAACTTGTTTGAATCATTCTACCACAGCTTGTAAGGAAGAATGTGTTTCTCATTTCTGTCTCAATTTTGAAAACAAAAATAATGAAGGGAATAAAAAGGAAAACAAAAATCTTGTTTTCAGTCCTTCTGGTGCTTTCAAAACTAAGTGACTTCATCAAGTGATGTCAAGCTGTGCAAAATACCTGTAGTAACACAACATCATCTTTGAAACAGCTATTGATTTTCTTATTTTTCTTTTATTGTTTGCTCATTTGTCTAATGTACACAAGTCATTTTACAGCTGATCCTTATACACCTTGGCATCAATATTTGGAAATCATTTGAGCCCTAGTTGTATACTTGATGATTGATTCTTCCTATATTGTTTTAGAGCCTAGTCTGGTATTTTGCATAATACAGACCAGGAAAGAAGACTTCTACAGTTAACTACACCATTCTACGAAGTACTGTGAAAGACTATCCTGTGTAATCTTTCTAATAACAGAAATACTATGTTTGTAGTTTTCTTATTGCGACTGTATCCAGGGGGTAGGTGAGTAGCATCAGCAGTGTCTACAGCCTAGCACACAATTTCCAAAACA
Organism: Pezoporus wallicus; assembly: GCF_028554395.1. NCBI lineage: Eukaryota > Metazoa > Chordata > Aves > Psittaciformes > Psittacidae > Pezoporus > Pezoporus wallicus. Next base: position 88,655 of record NW_026642407.1, read on the forward strand.
GTGCATTTCACAGTCTTGTATCTACCTTATGGCACCTCAGTTGAATAATTTTAACAAGAAATAGTGCACCATGAAATTCAGTAGCCATAATTTTGCCCATTGTGGCATCAAAAACATTTCTATCTGTATGATGGATAGCAGAATTTTAGATAGCCACATGCTAAAAATAAGTATTACTTACAAAGATTAACAGAGGCTTTAAGAGGACAAAATTTTACAGAAATTGATGCTATTCAGTGGGTGGTCATAAATTGGAACAATTGTTATTGAAATCAGTTCAGAATTTGTTTTTAAAATATCTCCAATCCACAATCTCAATATTTAAGATGACTCTCCTCTTTTATTTGGCATTCCACAAAATTGTAGCCTATAGGGCTGGATATGTTTCTTGAGGAACAAAACAAACCCTGCAAGTATATACAGCACATACCAACAGATAGCTTGCAGCTCTCTTTGTCTCTGATCCTACATTTCCAGCTGATTTGTCTTTGAATTCTGAATGTATGGGACAGAGTTGCTCAGTACCTGTGGTGTCAGATGGAACATAATGAGGATTAGAGTTTTTAAATAGAAGCATTCGATAGAAAAGAAAAGCTGTTTTCAAATATTAATCCTGCATGGTTTAATGAAAACCTAATTCCTAACCAATGTTTTTTCTTAGGCTCAGTTTATTGTAAACATAGATGCATACGGTACCCCTGATGATGCAGGACCTTAAAGCTATATGAAGCAGCTTATGACCATGAGTGCTGGTGGAGACAGGTCTGTCGAGGCCTGTAGGTTGGGAACTCTCAGATTTGTTTTAAATTTTTAAATCCAGAACTGCCTTCTGGCTTCTCTTTCAGAATACAACATGATTTAGATGGAGTGAAGCAAAGATCCACAAAAGAATTCCAAGTCTCTGTAAATCTAGGCCTATGTAAAAGCAGTAAAAATTTCCCATTTTTCCAGAGGAATTTGTTAAAGCAATGAGAAGAAAGTATTTCCTCATGGAATATGTCGTTAACTGAGAAAGTGACTTTAGTGGAGGTCAGGCAGGTAGAAGACTGAAAACCAAGGAAAGCACTAAGGTGTGTTTAGGATAGTTCTTGCCCACTCTTAAGTTAGTAGCTCTCATTTTGGTGTGTGTTCTAAGGAAATGTTCTTTGAAGAGTTCACATAATAGTGCTAAAATGGTTTAGAACAATATTTTTTATATCTGAATTTCAAAGAACCCCCCAGTTTCTGTTTGTCAAGAAAAAATCCGTGTTCTTAAAACTGACTAGAAGACAGATTCTTTGCCATATTAATGCAACTTTCCCAAATATTATAACCTTGTAATTTATAGATGGTACACAAGTGCCAGAAATCTAACATAATTTAAAATAAAAATTACAGGATAATTTAAGGAACAGTATTCCAAGGTGTTTCAGCTTAGAATCAAAGCAGAGCTCAATACTAATCAATTCCTTTTCACAGAAGTAGTCTCAGGACTCAATCCCCCTTTTAATGTTGTACTGTGCTCAAAATTGACTCAAACCCCAAAAGAAACTATTTATGGGGCTGAATGTCATGTTGCCTCTTATCAGACACCTCAATCTACGTGGTATGCTGATTTCAATAATATTCCCACATACTTGACTCCTGAAGTCAATGAGAATTCTCCCTGCATTTCACATCTACTGCCTCCATCCCTAATGGTATGGCTACCTTGTTTTTTGTCTAATATCTTAGGTCAAATACCATTGATAAATGTAAATTCAACACTTCATAAAACAGGAAAAAAAAATAAAAATCAGTGTCTGTAAATACTGGAGGCATGTGCTGGTCCTTGAAACAAAGGGAAGTATTTGGTGGCTAAAAGTTGAGGGCCTTTTCCCAGCAGAAAGGACTACTAGAATGAAACAGGAATCAAGACATGATTCCTGTCCTTGAAGCAGGAATCAAGACACATGAGTAAAGAGGATGGCAAGGGGTCAGAAGGGAAAGTAGTAGGTATGCAGGCTGCAATGCAAGAAGGTAATAATTGTCATGGGATCTGGTACACGATGATTAAAGCTATGGAAGTATTGCCTTTTAAGGGACCTGGGAATAAGGCTTAGCTCCCCATACACCACAATGTAGGTGTATACGTGTTCCCATTTCCTTTAGGCCTTAGAGCAAACTGTTCTCTTCTGTGACCAGCAGAATTGAATCGCTATAGCTCACAGTTCAGGAAGAAACTGACGAGTATGTACTGTGGATAATCAGGGAGTTTAAACCCTCCACTGGTGGTTCAGACACAGCTAAACTGGATACCGAAAGGTGAAGAGTAGTGGACATTCATGAAGTTGAAAAGAGGGTAACTCAAATGCTGTTTTTCTGAGAATGGGAAGAAGACAGTGAGGCCAAAAAGTATAATGAATTGTGAAAGAGGACCTGAAACAAGTCTCTGAGCAAAGGATAGGACAGATTTTGAAAATGTACTTACAGTTGTCCTCTGTCTGCTATAATAATATTAACAAACCACTGTAAGCTCATAGTACAATAGTCAGCTGTCTTCCTGCCACAAGAAAACTCAACATGGTGTGTCAGGTTCTATGTTCTGTTCAGGAATGGTGGGAAAACACAGCATTAAAGCTCTTTCACAGTTTTGTGAGAATTTATCGTGTGTTTAGACTGACAAATACAGTGAGTTAAATGATAGGCAAAGAGCAGGTATTGAAAGGGAGCCTAATTTCTATGTTTTTTCAACAAATAAAAATAGTTGCAGAGAGTAGTAATCAACTTCGTGACAAAGCTCATGTTATGTGAATATCCCCCTCAAGATTAGGTTGCAAGTAGAAGAGGAAGTAGGTAAATTTAAGACTTACTGATCCCAGAAGGATCAACTCAATGCAAGGCCTAATGGGAAATGGGGCCTGAGAAGGTATGACCTTTATGCAGTGGGGCATGTGTTTGAATGGTTAGGATTGAAAGAACCAGCTCACCAGGGAGAAGCTGATCTGGAAAGTCCCTTTCCATTAACAAAGGGGAGGGAGGCGGGGGGGGACACGACCTGATCGTGAAAGGACTAATAGGAAAAGCAAGGCGAGATTAGTTGAGAAAGGCACTCCTGAGCTGAGATTTATCACTGAGCTAAGGAAGACACTTTTACAATGTGTAAGGATGTGGCCTGGGAGTTCATTTGCCACTGCACAAAGTTATTCTGTCAGTTCTGTAACTGAAGAAAATGGAGATGGCTTACACTAGATGTTTTAAAACAAGCAAATATATTTGTGTGCTAAGGCTGAACCAATACTGAAAGTTGTTTTTATCTTGCAGTCTTTCACGCTGGGGTGTACGAGTAAATGTATATATATAATATATATATAATATATATAAATGCATAAAATGATTGCATATATTTTATACATAATATATAAAAAATATATAAAATATATATCTATTTTTCACACCAGCATAACAACTTTGGCTCAAATTCAGCTCAAGACCCACTGTTGCTAGAGTTGCTGCTATTTTTCTAAAGAGGTGCTACCTGAGCAATTGTATGCTCTATGCCTTTTGCTTATGTTTTGTAGCTATGAGATATTTCCACTACTGAACAGCAACCTGGTTTATCAGATCACACCTTGAATTTGTCAAGATAAAAATGTAAACACTACAGGGGCTCTGGGTAGAGCCTACAACTCTACCAGCAAGTTACTGGTACTAAGTATGTTTAACCATTTTCTGCTAGCTCTTTAGACGTATATTGCTTATGTGTAGTTGTCGTGTGAGACAGCAGCAAAAATCTACTACAGTCAAGTTGTATTGGGCTTCTTTTAGGTCCATATAGCATGATGTGGATTAAGTGGTTGTTCCTTAATACATTACTGTGAAACCTGCATTACTAGCTTAATCTGCTATTCACTTAACATTTTGTCTTAAGATTTTTATTTATAAACTCCAGTTTAAAAAACTCAAGAGTAAACACTTCATATGCAGTCAGCTTGGGAATGGAAATGCAAACACGTGTATGTATTTTTTATATTTTCAAAGGGGAAGGAGAAAAATCTTAATTCTGAAATCTGGCAGCTAACTTCCAGGACTTCAAATATTTGAGAAAGAAACTTTGACAGTAACAACTCTGTACATGTAAGCAAGGAAAGAGACAAGTTAAAAACTAATCTTACCGTTCACTGCTTTGTGTGACCTTGAGAATCACAACACAAGACGTCTGTATTGGTTTACAGAGAAAACCAAAAGGCCAACTGTGCATTGATTAGAAGAGGGATTTGGTGAGGAAATAATTCTTTAGGTTCAAGTGTTTACTGAATTCAAAATGATCTGAAAGAATCAGTGTAGAAAAAACAAGCAGCCACAAAACAAGAAAGCAGTCCTTAAAAAATAACTCTGAAAAGAATTTTCCTCAGAAAATCAAAGCGTGTTAGGGATAGAATAACATAAGTTTTTCAGATGACCAGAAAATACAGACAAAACAAACATGGTTAGAAGTGGAAATAAAAAAAAAAACAAACACCTTAGCCCTAAGACATAGAGTAGATGGGGCTTATTGTTGTATTTACAAAAGCTAGACTTATTTGGTTTGTAAAGTAGATTGTCTTACATATAAGAGATAGAGTTTTTAGTTAGTAGTATAACACATGGTTTAAGTTGGCTCCATGTCAACACAATTTGTTCCGGGTACTTAGAGTCACTGTGCTGGTAATTACTAGTAGCAAGAGTAGAATTGGTCACAAAGCAGGGTAGATTCTAAAGGCATACACAGCTGTTACTAGCTATGTTACTTCATTTGCTGCTTGTTTCTAAATATTTAATTTAAGAGTATTGCACTTGGATTTATCTTCAGAAACAATGAAAGACTCCTGTCTGTATGCACTGGCATGTTGTGGGGACTAAAGCAATATGGTTTTGTATTCAGCTTGTCAGCATTGTATACCATAGCTGCTTTAAAGAAGGAAAGATTTTTTTTTTCCCCATATCTATCAGTTGGTTTCTTTGGGGAATGGAGTAGAAAAAGAAAGATAACTTTAGGCTGAATTCTGTATAGCAAAAGATCAAAAAACCCTGAGAGATCTGCATGGTATTCCTCTTCCCATCTTCTCATTGGATTCTATCATTAGTCAAGCTGAAGCCTTTGCTTCCTGAAAACTTCAGTGCAAAATGAAAGTGCAGAGCCCTTTTCCATCCTGGTCCAGATACCAGGTCCGGATATGTCCTGCAAATGGGGTACAATCCAGATAAACCAAAGATTGTTTTTCAGGTACTGCTCCTGATCTTACCAGGTTAAGAGGAAGTAGATACGGTTCTGAATGAGATACATAGATCCAGGAGGGAAGTTCTCGAAACAGTAGCAGCAAACCTTATTAATTTGCATTGCAGAAATGTTCCGTGGACCAGTGAATGTACAAACTGGGAGAGCCATTACTGTGAACACCCTTTCTGAGATCTGTCGGGTGCCAGAATCAAATTCTGATATTAATATGGATACTGCAAAAGCTAATATTCTAATACTTAGGGATGCAAGGAATTCTCAGATAAAAAAACCATTTGCCTCTCTGATTTCAGTCCAGCTGCCTGAGGGGCAGGAGGAGTGAGGAAAGAAATGTTAAGTCCCTGAAAACTTTTAAGGATGATATTACACCATCTTAAACAAGAGGTTAGCTATGAAAGGGCATCCTTTCTTCTGGAGAACATATTTTCCTTCTAAGCTGCTGGATACTTCAGTGGCTGGCATGATTACTTTCAGCATCTTCAAGACCATTTTTGTGTTAAATCTTTCTTCCCTTAGAATGTGACATGTAACTCAAGTACAACCCTCAGTTAACTGGTTCTCTGGTGGAGGGAATATCATACCCTGCTTCTGGTGTAGTGTTGCAACTAGTATTGTAACTTCAGACAAGTAACTCTTGTAATTATTTTGTTTGTCACCACACGTGGATTCCTGCCATGAATTTTATTTGGGCACAGCAGCTTCCATAACTACGTAAGAGCTTTGTTCTGAAAATACCTCTTCCTCTCTCCAAGGAAGTTATGTAAATAGTTAGACACCATTAGGCTTCAAACCTGAAGGCTGCTGGATGCCCTTGTATTTCTCCTTATGGTTCCATGTAGTTCTAAACAAGCAACTATGGAGCAAAACAGAAACAGTGCTGAGCACATTCAGTTTCCCTGTGCTAGACTGCAAATGAGTTACAGCTCAATGTTTGCTCTTTGAGGAGGGGAGAGATTTTTCAGCTGCTATGCCAGCAAACCCCAGTGTATCTGCAGCAATTGCAACAGAAGTTTGTATGCAGTAGTTCAATTGGACACTTTAGAGCTATGCCAGCAAGAACATACTTTTCACTTGTGTATGCTGTGTCTTCAGCTGAAGGCAGTGCTGGCATAGGTATGGTCTGCAATCAGTTCTGTTCATGACAGAGAACTAAGGGAGGCTATACGCACCTAAGCTGTGTATGTACCAAACACAAAATAGTTATGTTGAAACTTACCAGGCTCCGGTCTTACCACTGTCTAATAATCAGTGTACATTCAGCATCCTGTGTCATCTTTCATCTCTGTTCTGTCTGATTTGCTTCATTTGGACCTCACCCTCCTTGCCACTGCAGCTAGGACAAAACACAACAGAACTGTTAACATACATATCTACCCAAGTAGCAGTTCTCAGCTCAACAAGGCTGACTTTATTCCCCCCACTGACCTTTGTATAAACCAGAAAGGACAAATGCTGACACCAACAGCATATGAAACCCATTTATAAGGTGTTATGGTCGATGGCTGATTAATTTAAATAAAAAAAAAACGCTGGTACAAGTGGCCAGACAGTTGTAAATATGTTTAATGTCATAACACCTATTATGCTACAAAAGGAGACTGATCTAAATCTCCTCTCTCTCAGCTTAAAGCCTTGTCCTATCACTACGTGCTCTTGTCAAAAGCACCTCTCCATATTTCTTGTAGGACCCTTTTAGGCACTGGAAGCTGCTCTAAGGTCTTCTGGAGCCTCTTCCTATCTAGGCTGAACAACTCCAGCTTTCTCAGTCTTCTAGAAAAAGTTCAATGTTGGATATTGCAGTTTTATGAAAAAGAGTAGTGGTGTGCTGTCATCAACCTGCTAAAATGTAACTTCTTTCTCCCTGTTCAAACTAGATTGTGTGCAGTATTAGTTGGAATACAATGCCCCTGCTAGGTATACAGTGAAAACATACGTTAATCTTCAGACAAACACAATTAGACCGAATGTTTGGGGTTCCTTTAGAAGTGCTAGATTTCCATCATTCCCTCTTTTTTCCACCAAAAAGTCTCCAAAAGTGAAGGATTATGTGTTTTCAAAAGTGAATCTAAATCTGGATTTGCCCATTCCTGCAATACAAAAATAATGAGGATAAATGGGTGCTGTTTTGAGACAATACTGTGTTTGTGGAAAGTGTGACTACGTAACTGCGGATTGAAGTGTGGGTATTGTTTCTCTCTAGCACTCATATCTGTGCGTGCCAGCAGCGACTATTTAAGCATGTATGTGAGAGGTCCCAGTTCTTAAACACACAAAAACCTCTGGGTTTTTGTGACAGGGCACAGATTGTCTGCCTCTGCTGGCCTTCACAATTAGCTCCACCTTTTGGACCCGAGACTCCATGATGCCTGCCCACCTTTCTGCACTCCCAGCTGCGTCTGGGTTACACGACTGCAGCAACCTGATGGATGAGCTTGCCGGTGCTGGACCATAAGGCCACGACTGTATGATGAACAGCCATTTGCTCTGGACAAACCAGCCTGCAGGTGAGAAGCAGGCTTTCATGCCTCTGCAGAGCACACTGCTTATGCCTGAGCACACATGAGGAGGCCGCGGGTGCCGTGACCCATGCTGAGGCCAGGCCTCAGCCGTGGGAGCGTTGGAAGCCCGAGGGCCTCGTATTTTTAGTCCCGACACTGACGCACCTCTACCTAACCGGCCCGCGCGCGATCTCTGCCCCGCCGTGCGCGCGCGCCCCCTGCTGATGCCCCGCCCTGTTCCCCCTCGCGGGCGGCTTTGCTCCTCCCCTCGGCCTGAAGAGCCAGGGAAGCCCCGCAGCCAGCCCCTCTTCCTACGCCCTCCCCTGGCCCGGCGGTTGCGCTCGCTCTCCCGGTGGGATGGAAGTCCCCGGTGATCCTTCTTCCCGGTAGCAGGCGGCGGCTCTGTTCGGCGCAAAATGCTGGGCATGTACGTGCCGGATAGGTTTGCCCTGAAATCATCAAAAGTGCAGGACGGGATGGGGCTCTACGCGGCCCGCAGAGTTAAGAAGGTGGGTGATGGTCGGGCAACCGGGGTAGCGGCCTGGGCCGGCCCGAGCAGGCGGGGAGCGGATGCCACGTATCACAGGAGAGTGGGGCGACTCCTCCCCTCCTTGCCGCCGCCGGCCGGGCTGCCGCGATCTAACGTTACCTCAGAGCCACTTTGTGGGCGCTCTCCCCTCGGGGGGAGGCAGTGCCTGATCTCCCTATTCCCCCCAAAGGGTTCGTCCTGGGGAGCTGCCGCCCGGGGGGGGGAAGGGCGGCGGGGTCCTACCCTGTGCAGTCGGCGGAAGGTTTTCTCTGTGGGTGTCTGTGCCACCCATTTTGTTTAAACTCCGTTGGTGTTTCTGGCGCTGGGGTGAGGGTAGGGCTGGCTCCCCAATCACCGATCGCCTTCAGGCCGCGGCGCCCCTCTGCGGCCCCCTTCGGCCGCAGGCTCCCGCCGCATTTCTCACCTGAGGGCTCGGCGGGAGCAGTGTTTTGAGTCCGTCGTTTCGAGATAATAAAGACGGGCCTGTGAAAAATACCGTCCAGTTGTGGTGCACTACTCTCATACCCTAACCAGGTATTGTCCCTTGGCATAATCGAATAGAAAATCTCTTGATGACCTGAAATCCCAATTATAACTGCCCAGGTGGCTTGTTAGCACAGATAAAGGCATAAAAGTTATGAACCCTTATTAGTATACACTTATATGTATTTTCTGTGTTTTGCTTTTCATCTTAGTCCTGGTTTTGGCTCTGAGTGGGGTGGGAGGGCTGCCTAATTTTCCACTGATTTCATCAACAAAGCTTAGACACCATCGGTAGAGGGTCTCTCATTTTTAAGGTGCCCCTCAGTATTAACAGGGGGTGGAAGTGAAAAATTTTATATCGGTGGGCATAATTTATTTATTTTTTTTTCCCCCAGAGGTTCTGATCTTTCCTTTGAAAACTGGGACTTCACACAGCAGGGAAGTCTCTATGCTACTAGCACTTCTTAATCCTTGAACTCTGAAATAGAGTGAGCTGTAGACTGAAGCTCAAGGAAATGATTATCTACATATGGTTCTGAATTTCGGTTCAGGGCCTGAGCCCCCTTCCTTTACACTGTTGACAGTTGGACCATTTCCTACCTGAATTACTCCACCTTGCTTTTGAACTGTTACACTGGCAAAGTATATGCTATCAGAGCTCTGCCAGTGTGAGCACATCATACAGGACATCCTGGAAACATGAAATGGTGCTGTGTGACACGTATAGCATGTGGAATGCAGAAAGTAAAGGCAGAGGCAGTTGTAGTAAGAGATCTGTTTGTATTGGGAGTGTCTGTTACAGGCTTGTCCTTTATTTGACAATTAATCCCCTGCTGGTAGCACCCAGGATTGTGGTATGAAAATCCCTGATCAGAAGTCTGTGTCTGACAGGCGGACATTAGTCTTTGATAGCCTGAGGAACCAGCTCTTGAGTTGCTGTGTGGGCAGTGGTTGGAACAGGTATTCCTAAAATGATTGGAGACTGAAGCACTGTGTGTTGCCACAGCTGTTCAGGAAAGGGTGGATGTGTAAGTGACATGGATGACATGTTGGATATAGCCAGCCTGTTACTCTTTTCCACAAAAAGAAAAATCACATCTGAAGTGCTCTCAACATATTTTCTTCTCTGGTAATGAGGCAGCAGTACTAGACTTCATGGCTGTGATGAAGTAGCTAATAGCAGGTAAATCAGTTCTTTGAAGCTTTGGGATTGGGAGGAGGTGTTGAATATGAAGACTGAAAGTAAAACACATTTCAAATTATTTTATAATCAGAAATTGCAGTGCCAACTCTCCAAGTGCTAAATAATCATGAATTAGGCCTCTGAAAATTCTCCTATTAGCAAAATTTTGGTGATAATACATTTTGAATGGCTGTTGTCTGCTGCCTGCTTTTGTGCCTTTAGGTATTACGCTGTGCTTTGAAGTTTTCATCTGTAATCATAAAATGTGGAAACTTTTTGTTTCGTTACTTTTACCCAAGCTGTGATTCTCTTGTAACTTTTTTTCTTCAGTAGCTCTCCTTTGGTTACAGCATCAGTATTATAAGGACCTTGGTATAATCATCAGAGAACCACTACATTTCTCATTGCTAAGACCGGAAGAAGATTTATCACTGCTCCTTTCTTGAAAGCAACTGTTGAAAATAGCTTTTTTAACGTTTGAATGATGTGCCTTCATGTCTTGAATAATTAATGTGGTTGAGTTTAGACTCTATTATATGTCTCACTTTTATTCATCAGGGAGGAATTTGAAGTCTTAGTATGGTTTTGATTAATATATGACATATGACTGCATGTTTATTAACTAGGACTAATACATATATATATGAAGAAAATGCTCTGAAAGGGTACATGAATAATTACACTTATCTCCATGGACCTTCATGATCCAAGACATGAAGTTTTGCTGTCTCTAAATTCTTTCCAATTTTGAGAAGCTAGAAAGCTTCCGAATCAGCTATTGTTTATGTTACATATATTTTACATTTAGAGCTGGACATCTTGCCTTTTGCTTTTCCTATTGTTTTAAGCTTCTAGAAGGTCTTAAACATACTACAGTAGAGGTTTATGTGTCTGGAGTAGCTGAGATAGGAATGCTGTATGGTGTTCCTTGTTTTGAGTCAGTATGCAGTATTAAGCTATTGCTGTGCTTCATCCCAGAGGTGATGCATGCTTTGGTGATGGGTAAAATTAACACTGCAAATGCTTTACAAGGTACCTAGGGATCTTTTGGATTGTAAGTATGAAGGTATTTCTGAGGTGAGGGTTGTGGAAACGTCCAAAATTCTTAAAGAAGTAATTAATCTTTTCAGGTTGTCTTAAAAAGTGTTATTCTGCTGCTGAAGTGAATGTGGGAGACTAGTTTTTTTTAGGTTTCTTATTTATTATGTCTTTAAATAATTTCCAGAGTAAACTTATGTTACTGTTTTTCTTTTTTTTTCTTTCTATAGAACTAATCTAGATTATAGATTGGACTATAGATTATAGTCCAATAGGGTTCTTTCCATCTTGATAATTGCTATGAGTAATGAAAGATTCTGCAGATAAAATTATGCCCTTTTAGACCTCAGCAGTTGTCGTGAGCTGCTTTCCCTGTTGCACCAAGCCTGTTACTTTCTGAGTGAATGGGGGAAGCCAGCTCAGCTTGGCAGGAGGCTTCTGCTCCAGAAAGGGCCTACCTTATCTTTACTGAGCTAGACAGGACCTTACTGTTTCCAGAGAAGTTTTCCTCTGATATCACCTTGGCTCTTCCTCCTTCTTAATCTGAGAAAACAATGCAATTTAAGCAAATTGCCTTTCATGTGACACTTGCCTGGCACATATTAGTATGTTTACTGGGGTGTCACTCGGCTTCAGCTGAGAATGTTTATGGCTGTACACATGCAAGTGTATTGACCTGTTTTCACCTTCATTACTGATAAGATTGAGGGACTCTTCATCAGGGACTGTAGTGATAGGTCAAGGGGTAATGGGTGTAAATGTAAACAGGGGAAGTTCAGGTTATACAAGGAGGACGTTCTTTACTGTAAGGGTGGTGAGGCACTGGAACAGAGTGCCCAAATAAGTGGTAAATGCTCCATCCTTGGCAGTGTTCAAGGCCAGGTTGGACAGAGCTTTGGGCAACATGATGGAGTGTGAGGCATCCCTGCCTATGGCAGAGGGGTTGGTACTAGGTGATCTTAAGGTCATTTCCAACCCAAACCATTCTATGATTAAGAAGAAAATTTCAGTTTGAGTATTAAATCCCAGGCAGGCAGAAATGGAACTGGGAAATGACTGGCAGGGGGGGAACTCTGACCTCATTTGTTTAGCAAAACAATGAAAGGTGATATGGAGATAAGTGAGAGGTGAAGACCCATAGTGCCAGTTTTTGATGTCACTGCCCCTTTCTGTGTCTCCAGAAGGGCTCCAGTTGTTGTCTTTTTACTTTCTGCTTTGTTGTTCTTTCTAATGAAATCTTCTTTTTGCGCATTTGTAAATATTGGCCCTCAACTCTGTTACCTTGTCCTGCAATGCCAATTTGCTTTTCCTTTGTTTATTGACTTTCAGGTTCAATTTTAAATACAGTTTTTTTTTTTGGTGTTTTTTTTTTAGGTTTTTTTGGTTGGTTGGTTTCTCAGAGGAATGATGCATTGTTCTTTCTCTCCGTTCTACCTGTACGCAATCTGTAAAAACTAAGCAAGATACAAAACATGTAGCAGGCTGTTACTGGGATCATGGAACGTGCCTGGGGGAAGGGATGAGTGGAGAAGATCAATACTTTTATTGGCCATAATAGCATTATTTTTAAAGAAACACCAAAGTTGATTTTCATTATATATTTATAATCTGTAATGCTTAGAAGTATATAGAGCTTTTAGACTTGAGTACTGCTTAAAGGAACATTGTGCATTCCAGTTTGTAGGGGTTGTCACTGTAAATAAGGACAAGGTTGGGGGAATGGGGAGGAGCTAGGCCTGTATTAGAAGAAAGTCCTATTTAAATAATTTACCCTTCTGGTAGTGTGACATCTGTGATGGAAGAACATATCAATGGATGCTTCCACAGCATGTGTTATGAGTAGCAGGTGGTATAACATTTTAATTTTATTTATGAAAGCTTGAATTAATTCATAGACATGTGCATACTCCTTTTGTTTTTAAATGAATCTCTCTGTATGATCAAACTCTCAGTTATTCAGTGTTTTGATATGTGGCACTTGAAAAAGTAGTATTGCAAATAATCTTGCAAATAAATCTAATGTAAACTTTGTGCTTGCCAAATACTTCATGCCTTAGTTGGCTGTCTATTGCAAGGTACTTGAAAATTTTGTGAGAAATGTCAGAAATTTCACGCGTGAATTTCAGCCTTGTTTAAAATTAAGAAAATGCTGTTTCCCAAAGGGGAAATAAGCATGTACAGGAAAGGTATGGTTTTAACAGATTCTCCAAGCTATGAGAAGAGTGGGAATGAGCTTGAAGTTGAATCCTGAAGGGTGCACACCCTTGTGGCATGTAGTTGGATGACAAAGGAGAACTGTCCTTTGCCATTTGAAGCTGAAAGTGATCCTCTGCTGGAGTTTGGTAATTTACTTGCCTTTATTCGATTATTTTTTCCACTAATTCTTTTCTTTTATAATTTTGCCTTTAGGGTGAAAAATTTGGCCCCTTTGCAGGGGAGAAGCGAATGCCTGAGGAGCTGGATGAGAGCACAGACTGCAGGCTCATGTGGGAAGTGAGTAGTCTAAAATGACATTAGCACACCTAGCCAAAAGTGTTTTCAGAATTAAGATTTACCATAACAAGTCCTTTTTCTTTTTTTTTTTCTCCAGCTTAAAGATACTGTAATGAGATTTTGTACTCACTGATGCTTTTAAAATACGCTTTGTGGGTGGAGGGGGATTGACTTATTTAAAACTATAAAGAAACAACAAATGATAGTTTCTAATCACAGAAACATAGAATTATTTGGATTTCAAGGGACCTTAAAGATTATCTTGTTCCAGCTTCCTGCCGTGGACAGGGACACCTTCCACTAGACCAGGTTGCTCAAAGCCTATCAATGAAGTGTGAAAAATACCAAGTCAGGCAAACCAGAAAAATATAACAACATTGTGGAAATTACTGAAAAATGTTAAAAAAGTTTAAATATGGGAAAATGATTGTAAGTTACTGAAATACTGATATATGCTGATTAATAGGTGTCAATTAATGGCTTACTCCAAGTGTAATATAAAACATCTCCTGCTGTGACACTTCTTCTAGGGTTTGGCAATTGTGTAAGGGAAGTTTTCAAATGTTAGCAACTTTGTAATGCAGTGTGTAGTTGTGAGATCTTGAGCAAAACAAAAAATCTGGTGGTGTGGGCAGAGGAAGGCATAGTGAGTTTTGGGACTCATTGAAAGTATTTTATACATGTTAGGCAGCAACAGTAGTTTATAGACTAGATTTTGTAATTAGGTCCCTAACCCAGCCTATTTCCTATCATAGTTGTGTTTGCCTGTAGTAAAAATCTATCGGTTGAGCAATTGAAGAAATTACACTAACTGAAAAATACTTGTAATAGCAACATTTCCAACTTGTTAGAAGCACCTGGTCTTCAGTGCTTCTGTCTTTATTATCTTTCTTTTATGCTGTAGTTCTTTGAGCAGAATTCCTTTTCTTCTACTCATCCCCCAGCAGTTTCTATTGAATGATATTTAGTCCTGGTCTACACCAAGAAGGGGACTCCCTTCCTGTTTTTGAACATTTCTATAGTTAGAGGTGTAAGGATGACTTATTTTTCTGTTGTGTGGCACTGTACAAAAAATGCTTATGTTTGACATGTGGCTTGAAGCACTGTTTATGCATTTATTACACAATAAATGTGTATTTGGAAAAAAAATCCCTTCTAGCATTAACATCGCTGAGCAGCTTATAAAGAGCATAGTATTGATACAATCTTAGTAGAGCTGTAAATAGATTCTATGCTCTTATGAGTGAGAGAATGCTAAAAGCCTGTCACATTAAACCCAGAATCAATAGAAATATAATGAGTGGCAAAATATTCCTAGATGAATGTTAGGTCTTTGAATCCCTGTGCTTTTGTTTTCCCCCTTTCCCTTTTTTCTTTTCTTTTTCTTTAAAAAAAAAAAAAAAAAAATCTTACAGTGTGTCCAAAATATCATTTCCCAGAGAGGAGGTGTGGACAATTTGTTCCCCTCTCTGGTTATGTACTTAGAGCAGCTGGCTTCATCTCCTTTGTTCTCAGTTGAAACTAAAACAATGTAGTGTGGTTTTATTAGATATATTTGCTGTACATGTTAATGTGCCCTGGCTCACTTGCCTTTTCATGGTTTCTGCAGGTTATTTGAAACCAATAAAATACTTGAGCTAGAACAAGGTTTTCAGAAGGGATGGTGGGTGGATTATAGAAACAACAAGGTCTTTAAGTTTGTTGGAAAGCCGTATGATTTTCCAGATTCCTCATTGCTGATGATTAAATGAGATTTACCTGTTCATGTAAGACAGAAAATAAAAACCAAATACATGGATTTACTGATGACACTAATATGACCCCATCAACAGCAAACCAGAAAACGAGTTTTTTTATGAGCTGTTTGAAAAGATTTCATAATATCTTACTGTAACGTAGTTTTGAGAGCCTTGAAAAGATTCCTGCATACCAAATTTTATGACTTCCTGAATGTTTGAACCCAAGTTGTTCATGTTTACTGAGGTTGATCTGAGCGTGAGCTTTATAGTACAATGTAAATCATGCTGAAAGTAGTCTTAAATTGAAAATCAAGACCAGGAATGCAGAAGGTAGAAAGCTGAACACTGCGAGTAGAAGGTTATTGCAGAGACTGTGGGAGGCAGACACAGCAACTAGCCAAGTTTTTGGGTAGTCAGCTGTACTGAAGATATGAAAAATAATTAATTTGAACACTGTTGGGTGAAGGCATGCTAAAGCTTGGCCTCGCAGTCTGATGGCAGTCAAAACAATGCATTTTCAGAGAGGACACCTTTAGGAAGAAAGCTAAGTGGTAGAGGGTTTTTCTAAGTGAAGTAAAAGTGAACATTGGTGGAACATTTCATTTCTTGGCATGTGATGCCTGGGATCTGAGCTTCAATTTTGTGGAACAGTTTTCTCTGAGGAAGTTTACCACATGCATTTCTAGTTGTGTAGAGTAATGGTCTGTGATGTGGTCTCTTTTGATCAAGCTGTTCCTTTTTCTCTAAGACCAGCATTTTGTGTTGGCATCTTTAAGATGTCATGTTGAGACAAAATTGTACACATTATGTTTTCTTTTGGTCTTCAGGAAAACATGGAACCCAGCAAATTTATTGCGTCCAGTGATTTTGTTAAATAAAGTTCTGAGGATATTAGAGATTCTGTTTGAATTAAACCTAGCAGAATGCCATTGGCCTGGCTGTAACTTGCAGAGTGTTGAAGAAATCAAAGGCTTACACTTGCTCGTTTAACAGATGCCAGAGGACCGATGGTGGTGGGGGGAAGTGTCTTTGATCTTGCTGTTATCTTTGTAAAGAGCTATATGCTGAAATGTTTTACTTACAAGTGATGTAAAAGGGGAAAAAACCCACAAACCTGTGGTAAACATAAAGTTAGGAGTAGTAATAAAAAGCCAAGAAAATGTCCAAATAGCTGGCTCGCTCCCTCCCTCCCGCCCTCCCTCCCTCCTTCCTTTCTTCCTTCCCTCCTTTCCCCCCTTCCCCCACCTTCTCATTATCCCCCAGCCTGAATTGCATGTTAACACTACTTAAGCAGGCAGCTAGTTGCTAGTGATGAGTTTTATTCTTATTGTTAGTATCCCACTAGCACCTTGATTAAATACTGCTTTGTTGGTCTGTATTAGTATACTTGGCATAGAAACTTTAAATTAATGTCTTTGCTGGGAGAGCAAGTGCTTGAAGGCAAAACCAAAATAATCTTTAGGTGTTGAAGTTCACAGAAGTTTTTGCCTCTGAAGGCTCAGATGTTCAGTTTATTTTCTTTATTGTTGCTCACCAAGAAAGTGGCATTCATTGTATTGTGGCAAGCATATACTTTTGGTGATGACTTTGACAACTGTTAAAACAGGGAGGGCTGGAAAGACTTAGTCCTTCTTCAAATACTATTATATACCATGAAGAAATGTTGGTCAGGATTGGATGGCATATAATATGCTGTGTAATGCTGAATGTTACATGTTTCAGGTTTGGTTTCTATCTATCTGCCAAGATTATGTTTTCTTCATTGTTACGTTAAAACCAAGAAGAAGATGCTGCAAATGCATGTGTTACTGAAACTAGTAATGAGTGGTGTCCGTCAGGGATTGGTGTTGGGAACAGTCTTGTTCAGCAACTTTGTCAGTGACATGGACAATGAGATTGAGTACTTCCTCAGCAAGTTTACTGGTGACACCGAGCTGTGTGGTTCGGTTGGTACATTGGAGGGAAGAAATGCCATACAGACTGACCTTGACATGCTTGTGAGGTGGGTTGATGCCAACCTCATAAAGTTTAACCATGCCAAGTGCAAGGTCCTGCACCTGGGTTGGAGCAATACCAGGCAGAGCTACAGGTTGGGCAGAGAAAAAATTCAGAGCAACCCTGCGGAAAAGGACTTGGAGGTGTTGGTCGATGAGAAACTTCACATGAGCTGGCTCCAGTGTGTGTGCTTGCAGCCCAGAAAGCCAACCGTATCCTGGGCTGCATCAAAAGGAGCATGACCATCAGGTTGAAGGAGGTGATCCTGCCCCTCTACTCTGCTCTCGCAACACCTCACTTGGAGTACTGTGTACAGTTCTGGTGTTCTCAACATAAAAAGGACATGGAACTGTTGGAACTATTCCAGAGGCAGGCCACGAGGATGATCAGGGGACTGCAGCACCTCCCGTATGAAGATAGTCTGAGAAAGTTGAGGCTGTTCAGCCTGGGGAAGATAAGGCTGCATGGAGACCTCATAGCAGCCTTCCAGTATCTGAAGGGGGCCTAAAGGGGTGCTGAGGAGGGACTCTTCATTAGGGACTGTAGCGATAAGACAAGGGGTAATAGGTTAAAACTCTGTCCTGGGTTTAGCAGTAGCAGTGATTTTTTCACCTTCTTGGTAGCTGGTGCAGCGCTGTGTATTTTGACTTTCAGCCTGGAAACAACGCTGATAACACTGTTTTTAGTTGTTGCTAAGTAATGTTTACCCTGACCAAGGACTTTGTGAGGCTCATGGTCTGCCAGGGAGGAGGGGAAGCCAGGAGGAAGCAGAGACAGGACGCTTGACCCAAGCTAGGCAAAGAGGTATTCCCTACCACAGCATGTCATGCCTGGGGGGGTAACTGGGAGTTACCTGGAAGGATGCGGGGTCTTCTGGGTCGGACTCGTTTTTCGGTGGGTGGTATCGTATTCTCTTCCCTTGTTATTTTCTCTTAGTATTGTTGTCGTTGGTGGTAGCGGTGGTGATTTGTGTTGCACATTGTTTGCTGGACTGTTCTTGTCTCAACCTGTGGGATTTGCACTCTTTTGATTCTCCTCCCCATCTGTCCGGGAGCAGGGAAGGGGAGAGCCCTTGGTGGGGGTGCCTCGATTGCTTCCAGCCTGGCACCACTCACTGGGAGTGAGTGAACAAGCTGTCTGGCTAGGGTTTAAACCACGACAGTTCCTTTTTTGGCGCCCAACGTGGGGCCCAAAGGGTTGAGATAATGACAGATCTGTCCGGATTAATAGTCACTCATCACAATGCTGATTTATTGGCTCTCAAGGTTGTTCCTCTTGGTCTCACAGTTTCAGTATACCGTACCTTACTTTGAGCTGATATTTGCTGTATTAGTGTTTTTCAAGTGTGGGGCCTGGGCTAAGGTTTTTGTCTCATTGTACTTTATGGTAATGACTTGTAATACAATAGAATCATTGATCATGAAACTGATCTGGCTTATGTTCCCAGTGTGGTCACCACCTTTATGATTTGGGAGGTATATAATAGAAGTGCTTAACAATTACACATCTTTTTTTCCCCTTCTCGGGTGGTCAACCTGTGAAGGAGACCTTCTTTTACCCTCCCAGTCCTCTCCCCAGACCATTTACAGCATCATTTGAGAGTTTTGAAGTTTTTGAATGGCCTTTTAATGCTGTTGAGACTTGTTTGCTGATCGTGATGGGGATCACTATGTTGGCACGCATACAGAGTGTATTTTGCCCAGAACTGATTTCAAGAGTTAAGCAGAGTCAGGTTTGGGTCTTGTCTGGGGTCAAACGACGATGTAGGAGGACCAAGAGATTTTCCCGAGGCTGGACAGTCATGAGTGGCAGGGTGTGTGGGATAGTGTGGGCAAGTATCTACGTCAGCGGGCCCCTCCAGTACTTTGGAATTTCACCACTGAACAACTGCAAAATCCAGAAGAATTAGTAAAACACTTAAATGAGGTGTGTGGTCATTCTGGTCATACCAGAGACGGACAAATCATGGCAACGTGCTGGGGCTTGGCCTATGCTCACAGAGCCTTGTTCAACACTATCCAGCACCTTCAAAAGGAAAAGAATGTGAGCGGATCTGAGGGCAAAGCAACAGTCAGTGCAGCTACTCCATCTCCAAGCACAGCAGCTTCACCACCTCAGTGACAAGTAGAGTCGCTACGCAAACTTTGGCTGCAATGAACAGCACAGCCACCCAAGTGGCAAGTACAGCAGCTGCTCAAACTTCGATTGCAACAGACAGCACGGTTACCCCAGCTCCAAACACAGCAGCTACACCACCCCCAGCAACAAGTACAGTCGCTACTCAAACCACAGTGATAATCACCGCAGCCAAACCAGAGGACCAATTCGTACCAATATCAGTTGCCCCTGTACCCAAGAGAAAAAGCAAAAAAGAGGCAAGAAGGGTGAAGCAAGATGAAGAAACAATGTATTCACCACCCGGTCTATCATCTGATCAGGAGTCATCATCACATGACGAAGAAGAAGAGGTGACTTCTCGACCTCGGACCTCAACCGAGCTACGGAATATGCGAAAAGATTTTACCCGTCAACCAGGGGAGCACATCATCACCTGGTTACTCTGATGGTGGGACAGTGGGGCCAATGGTCACGAGCTAGAAGGTACAGAAGCCAAGCAGCTGGGATCACTTGCTAGAGAAGGGGGAATTGACAAAGCAATTGCAAGAGAGAAAAAGTCCCTCTGGACTGGAGGCGGGTCTTGGCAGCTGTGAAAGAAAGGTTTCCATACAAGGACAATGTTATGAGTCGTTTGGCCTAGTGGACTACTATAGACAAAGGCATCCAGTCTCTGAGGGAATCAGCCATCGTAGAGATGATCTATCACATCAAGCTGAATAACGGGGATATACCCATGGATCCAGATGAAGTTGAATGTACACAACCCATGTGGTGAAAACTTAAACGGAATGCACCGTCATCATATGCCCATTCATTGGCAACAGTAACCTGGAATGACATAGTACCACTAACAGTGGATGAAATGGTTCATAAACTCCGAGAGTTCGAAGACAATCTCACCCCTTTCATCATCTCAGCTGTGGAAAAACTGTCCCAGGATCTCAAACAATTGAGGGACGATCTATCTGATTTATCCAGCTCCTCACGTGTACCAACACACGTCTCAGCTATTAACAAAAGGCATCCTGTTGTTCGAGAGAGGAGATACAGGAGGTATATGCCACGGGCTACCCTATGGTTTTACCTGCGGGATCACGGAGAAGACATGACAAAGTGGGATGGAAAACCTACTTCAGCTTTGGAGGAACGGGTGAGTGAATTGAAGAGGGGAGCAAGGGCTAAGACTGATCGTCCCATGAGAGCTACGGCTTCAGTCTCTGGTGAGCAGTTTCCCAGATGGAGTGGAAGAGCTGATATTACTCCAGCTCCTGTGATAACAAAGAATAATTCTTTCAACACGACTTAAGTGTCCAAAGCTGTGATGACCATTAGAGGGGCCCTGCCTCCAGCCAGGTGGAGGTAGGGGACAATCGGATTTACTGGACTGTGTGGATCAGATGGCCTGGCACATCAGTCCCACAGAAGTATAAGGCTCTAGTAGATACTGGTGCACAGTGTACTCTGATGCCATCATGCTGTCAAGGGGTGGAACCCATCTATATTTCTGGAGTGACAGGAGGATCCCAAGAGTTGACTGTGCTGGAGGCTGAAATCAGCCTGACTGGGAGGGAGTGGCAAAAGCACCCTATTGTGACTGGTCCAGAGGCTCCATGCATCCTCGGCATAGACTACCTCAAGAGAGGGTACTTCAAAGACTCAAAAGGATACCGATGGGTTTTAGGTATTGCTGCTTTGGAGACTGAGGAAATTGAGCAGCTGTCCACCTTGCCTGGTCTCTCAGAGAATCCTTCTGTTTTGGGTTTGTTGAAAGTCGAAGAACAACAAGTGCCAGTTGCGACCACAACAATGCACCGGCGGCAATATCGCACCACCGAGACTCCCTGATTCCCATCCATCAGCTGATCCGTAGACTGGAGAGTCAGGGAGTGATCAGCAGGACTCACTCTTCCTTTAATAGCCCCATATGGCCAGTGCGAAAGTCTAATGGAGAGTGGAGACTAACAGTAGACTCTCGTGGCCTGAATGAAGTCACACCACCATTGAGTGCTGCTGTACCGGACAGGCTGGAACTTCAGTATGAATTAGAGTCAAAGGCAGCCAAGTGATATGACACGATTGGTATTGCTAATGCATTTTTCTCAATTCCTTTGGCAGCAGAGTGCAGGCCACAGTTTGCTTTTACTTTGAGGGGTGCCCAGTTCACTTGGAACCGACTGCCCCAGGGGAGGAAACACAGCCCTACCATTTGCCATGGACTGATCCAGACTTCACTGGAACAGGGGCAAGCTCCAGAACACCTGCAATACACTGATGACATTATTGTGTGGGGCGATACAGCGGAAGAAGTCTTTGAGAAAGGGAGGAAAATAATCCAAATCCTGCTGAAAGCCGGTTTTGCCATAAAACAGAGTAAGGTCAAGGGACCTGCACAGGAGATTCAATTTTGGGGAATAAAATGGCAAGATGGACGTAGACAGATCCCCACAGATGTGATCAACAAGATAACAGCAATGTCTCCACCAACTAATAAGAAAGAAACGCAAGCTTTCTTGGGTGCAGTGGGGTTCTGGAGAATGCACATCCCAAATTACAGTTCGATTGTAAGCCCTCTCTATCATGTGACCCGGAAGAAGAATGATTTTAAATGGGGCCCTGAGCAGCAACAAACCTTTGAGCAAATTAAACGTGAGATAGTTCATGCAGTAGCCCTTGGACCAGTCCGGACCGGGCCAGATGTAAAAAATGTGCTGTACACTGCAGCTGGGGAGAACGGTCCTACCTGGAGCCTCTGGCAGAAAGCTCCAGGGGAGACTCGAGGTCGACCCCTCGGCTTTTGGAGTCGGGGATACAAAGGATCTGAGGCCAGCTATACCCCAACTGAGAAAGAGATACTGGCAGCCTATGAAGGGGTTCGAGCTGCTTCGGAAGTGATTGGCACTGAAGCACAGCTCCTCCTGGCACCCCGGCTGCCCGTGCTGGGCTGGATGTTCAAAAGCAGGGTCTCCTCTACACATCATGCAACTGATGCTACATGGAGTAAATGGGCTGCACTAATTACACAACGAACTCGAACAGGAAATCCCAGTCGTCCAGGCATTCTAGAAGTCATCATGGACTGGCCAGAGGGCAAAGATTTCGGAATGTCACCAGAGGAGGAGGTGATGCGTGCTGAAGAGGCCCCACCATATAATAAACTGTCAGAAAGTGAAAAGCAGTATGCCTTGTTTACTGATGGGTCCTGCCCTGTTGTGGGAAACCATCGGAGATGGAAGGCAGCTGTATGGAGTCCTGGACAACAAGCTGCAGAAACTGCTGAAGGAGAGGGTGAATCAAGTCAGTTTGCTGAGGTGAAAGCCATCCAGCTGGCCCTGGACATTGCTGAACGAGAAAAGTGGCCAGTACTTTATCTCTATACTGACTCATGGATGGTGGCAAATGCCCTGTGGGGGTGGTTGAAGCAATGGAAGCAGAGCAATTGGCAACGCAGAGGTAAACCCATCTGGGCTGCTGCACTGTGGAAAGATTGCTGCCCGGGTGCAGAACCTGGTGGTGAAGGCACGTCATGTAGATGCCCATGTACCCAAGAGTCAGGCCACTGAGGAACACCAGAACAACCAACAAGTGGATAAAGCGGTTAAGATTGAAGTGGCTTAGATGGACTTAGATTGGCAATATAAGGGTGAATTATTTTTGGCCCGGTGGGCCCATGACACTTCAGGCCATCAGGGCAGAGATGCAACATACAGATGGGCCCGTGATCGAGGGGTGGACTTAACAATGGACACTATTGTCCAGGTTATTCATGAGTGTGAAACATGTGCTGCAATTAAAGAAGCCAAACGGTTAAAGCCTCTTTGGTATGGAGGTCAGTGGTTGAAGTATAAATATGGGGAGGCCTGGCAGATTGACTATATCACATTCCCACCAACCCGCCAAGGCAAGCGCCATGTGCTTGCCATGGTGGAAGCAACCACCAGATGGCTGGAAACATACGCTGTGTCCCAAGCCACTGCCCGGAACACTATCCTGGGCCTTGAGAAACAGATTTTGTGGTGACACAGCACCCCAGAGAGAATTGAGTCAGACAATGGGACTCATTTCCGGAATAACCTTATAGACACTTGGGCCAAAGAGCATGGCATTGAGTGGGTATATCACATCCCCTACCATACACCAGCCTCTGGGAAAATCGAATGGTACAATGGGCTGTTAAAAACTACACTGGGAGCAATGGGTGGGGGAACTTTCAAGCATTGGGATACACACCACCAAAGGCCACCTGGTTGGTCAACACCAGAGGATCTGCCAACAGGGCTGGCCCAGCCCAGTCAGAACTTTTACATATTGTAGAGGGGGACAGAGTTCCTGTGGTGCATATGAAGAATTTGCTGGGGAAGACCGTCTGGGTTATTCCTCCTTCAGGTAAAGGCATACCCACTGGTGGGATTGCTTTTGCTCAGGGACCTGGATATACTTGGTGGGTAATGCGGGAAGATGGGGAAGTCCGATGTATACCTCAAGGGGATTTGATTTTAGGGGAAAAAAGCCAATGAACTTAATTGTATGCTGTTGCCTGCTGTGTAATACTTTTATAGCCCGTCAACTAGATATTTTCAGGTCACCAGCAACTAGCCCTGACTTCCCTCCAACCATCATCCCAACAGAGAATGAACTTTGATAGAACCGGATGAGTTCCACAGTAAAGGAACGACTAGCATCAGCAGGCAACAATCCAACACTGCACACAGCCTTTCCTGCCCTGAAAGATTGTTACAGGGGATGGAACCTGACATTATGGACCGAATGGACTCGGCAGCATTAAAGGGATTGGTCCATGCACTAAGAAAATGATCTTTTTCTCTCAGTCTGTGTGTGTATATGGATGTATATATGTGGGAGAGCGATGGTATATTGAAAATGTGTGATCTGAGCATGATGTGAATGGTATGGAATAAGGGGTGGATGCTGTTCTTGGTTTAGCAGTAGCAGTCATGTTTCTCCTTGGTTGCTGGTGCAGTGCTGTGTTTTGACTTTCAGCCTAGGAACAGTGCTGCTAATTCCGATGTTTTCAGTTGTTGCTAAGTGATGTTTACCCTGACCAAGGACTTTGT
The DNA here is from genome assembly GCF_028554395.1 of Pezoporus wallicus. Lineage (NCBI taxonomy): Eukaryota > Metazoa > Chordata > Aves > Psittaciformes > Psittacidae > Pezoporus > Pezoporus wallicus. The sequence goes on from NW_026642407.1 coordinate 113,039, forward strand.
GAGGCTCATGCTCTGCCAGGGAGGAGGGGAAGCCAGGAGGAAGCAGAGACAGGACACGTGCCCCAAGCTAGGCAAAGGGGTATTCCATACCACAGCACGTCATGCCCGGGGTGGGGGGTAACTGGGAGTTACCTGGAAGGACGCGGGGTCTTCTGGGTCGGACTCGTTTTTCGGTGGGTGGTATCGTATTCTCTTCTCCTTGTTATTTTCTCTTAGTATTGTTGTCATTGGTGGTAGCGGTGGTGATTTGTGTTGTACATTGTTTGCTGGACTGTTCTTGTCTCAACCTGTGGGATTTGCACTCTTTTGATTCTCCTCCCCATCTGTCCGGGAGCAGGGAAGGGGAGAGCCCTTGGTGGGGGTGCCTTGATTGCTTCCAGCCTGGCACCACTCACTGGGAGTGAGTGAACAAGCTGTCTGGCTAGGGTTTAAACCATGACAAACTTAAACAGGGGAAGGTTAGATTGGATATAAGGAAGACATTCTTTACTGTAAGGATGGTGAGACACTGGAATGGGTTGCCCAGGGAATTTGTGAAAGCTCTGCCTCTGGCAGTGTTCAAGACCAGGTTGGACAGAGCCTTGGGTGGCATGTTTAGTGGGAGGTGTCCCTGCCCGTGGCAGGGGGGTTGGAACTAGATGATCTTAAGGTCCTTTCCAACCCTAACTATTCTGTGGTTCTTTGATTTTAAATAAGTCTTTCAATGGAAAGTAACATTCATGTTTATTTATATCAGAAAATAAATGTGCTTATGTTCCTACTACTTAACTGTCGTTGCTTTGGCAGTGACAGTTGTTCAGTTGTTTTCAGTTAAATCAGCCTGCCTGAAAACTAATGAAGGCAAAATGAAATCTGCTGTTGGCTACAGTTCACTTTAGATCAGACCTTTAATGTTTAAGACTGAGGTATGAGAAGTCAAATGCTGTAAGCTAATGGTGGTGTGGGTTTTTTTATTGGTTGTGTTGTCTTTTTTTTTTTTTTGATATCTTGCCTGTAAAATGTGGTCCTTGCATAGGAAGGCATTGCCATATGATGCGTTAAGTCAAATTGTGTCCTAAGTTTCGTGACAAAATAAATGTTAATCTGAATAATTCTGTGTTTGCTTTCAAGATGAATGTAATACTAGAAATCTAGTTCTTAGCAATGTAATGTCTTACCTTTTCTATATGAAGACAACCTTCCCAGTTACTAATCCTCACATAATATTCACATTTGCAATTGTTGCTTGTAATGTTTTTGGTGGGAATCTTTCTTTTCAGTATTTTTTTTTTCTCATTTCTTAGACAAATGCATCTAGATGCATTTTTATGCAAGTTGCATTTAAAATAACTTGCCACACATAAGTCAGACATTGGTGCCCTGTCTCATTTGCAAGTTTGCATCCTAGTTTTCCATTTTTGTTAAATTAATGGATAGATAGGTGTCAAAAGTAGTTATTAATATTCCTACCAGTTTGTTTATTTAGTTAAGTTTCATTAATGAATTCCTTCAAAGTTTGATTTAGTAATTTTTGTTAATGTTAAGTGTATGACTTTGTATTAATTTCAGTGACTTTTGGAACAAGCACCTTAATGATCTTCTGGTTTTGGTGATGAAATCAATCTACTTCTGAAAGTGACTTGAGATTGTTAGCCTTACATCTTCAATTATGTGATTTATTTAAGGTGTTAGTATGTGATTTACTTAAGGAGTTAGAAAGCACGTGTTGATAGGTTGAGGTGCTAGTACTCTAATCTGAATTAGTTATAGAAGATCACACGACTTTGCTTAAGCAGAGTTGTGTATCCTTCCAGTGAACATGAAGTTCAACCCTTCTTATGAAAGCTTTGCGTAATGTTCGCAGAAGTCTAGGAATGAACCTTCTGTGTAGTTCTGTCTCAGACAAGGTCAGATAACCTCATGCACCAGAAGGAGTTTCATTAGCATAAGAATTGCTGAGATGAGTAGCTTGAGAGAGGACGCCTTCAACACCGGAGCTGAGGGGGAGATCAGCGACCGGGAGCCTCAACTCAGAGCGACAAGAGCCACTGAGGGAGCCTCAAGTCCTCGACAGGACCTGCCCAGGAGCCGGCAGCTCAGCTGACGCGAGCGGTTGACTCACAGGGGGCGGAGCCAGGAGCAGCAGCACCAACCCTGACTGGGTAAAAACCTGCCCCAGGGAGCGCGGCGAACAGAGCGGGCAAACACAGCGGGTCGAGGCAGTTTGCGCGGCAGTTTGCGCGGGCAGGCGAGCGGGATTGTGAGCACACGCTGTATGACCAGGGCCCGGTCCGGGAGCTCTGCTCTGGCTGCCCTGGCGGTGGACAGTGTAGGCACCCAGACAGAGCCGATGAGAGGGGAGGCTGCAGTGTAGAGTTCAGAGTGTAGTGAGTGCCTGCACTGGTCTGGTGAGGGAATGGTGCACAATGGGCAGGGCTGCACTCGATGCTCCCTGGTGGAGGTCCTCCTCCAGCAGGTGGCTGAGCTGAGGGATGCTATTAACAGACGGCAAGATGTCAGAGAAGCTGAGAGTAAGCAGGAATGCTTGCTCCCGGCCCAAACTGTGCAGGGGCCTCAAGCTTCCCCTCCAGCTCATGAAGGAAAGAAGGAGGCCGTTAACCCAGGAAGCTTGGAATTAGTGACAAAAAAAAACAACAAAAAAAGGAGGAAAAGGACAACCAAAAGCAAGGGGCTTCTTCCTAAATCTGTTGTCCCCAAGCAGAAGCGCTTTGCTGTCCTGCAGGGAGCTAATGAGGAAACGCACTCGAGCCAGAAACAGCCAGCTGATGCACTGGTAAAGAAGATCTCTACTGGTGCTGCCAGGAAAAACCAGTGGGTCGTAGTAGTAGGGGACTCTACATTGAAAGGGACAGAAGCACTCGTCTGTTGGCCCGGCCCCGTCTCGAGGGAGGTGTGTTGCCTACCAGGGGCACAGATCAGGGATGTGACAGAGAGGCTGCCTGCTCTAGTAAGTCCCACGGACTGTTACCCACTTCTGGTGATACATGTGGGTGCTAGGGATATAGATAGTAGTAGCCTGGGGAACATAATGAAGGACTACAGAGCCCTGGGAGAGGTGGTTAGGGGCTCCGGAGCTCAGATAGTCTTTTCATCAATTCTTCAGGATACAGGGGAGGACCTAAAAAAAGCTAGGAGGATTAGCCAGGTTAATAAATGGTTAAAAGGGTGGTGTCATAGTGTTGAGTTTGGGTGTCTTGAACACAAGACCCAAGTATATAGGCCAGGTCTAGTGGTGGCTGGTGGAGCTGATCTGATAAAGAAGGGAAAGAGCAGTTTTGGTAGGAGGCTTGCCAGACTGGTCAAGGAGGCTTTAAACTAGATGTGTTGGGGGAGGGGGGCATCATTCCATCCCAACACACCCAGTCAGTTGCCAGCACCTATAATAAATGTTCCGAGCAATGTAGATATATTCCAGCTGCTCCAGCCAATGAGCCGGCTTCATTTGGGGCTCGGCTCAGATGCCTCTATACAAATGACTGTAGCATGGGGAGCAAACAAGAGGAATTAAGAGATGTGTGCACATCTACAGGGATAGGATATAATAGATATAACAGAAACATGGTGGGATGGCTCCTATGACTAGAGTGTTGGAATGGAAGGTTACAGGCTCTTTAGAAACGACAGGCCTGGCAGGCGGGAAGGGGGAGTTGCCTTTTATGTTAGGGATAGGCTGGAGAGTATGGAACTCTGTCTGGGGACAGGTGATCAGTTAACAGAGAGTTTGTGGGTCAGGGTTAAAGGGAAAACAGCTATGGGAGACATTACTGTGGGGATCTGTTATAGACCGCCTGATCAAGGAGAACCTGCAGATGAAGCACTCTATAGACAGATAGGAAAACCCTCTTGCTCACAGGCCCTTGTTCTTATGGGTGACTTCAAACCACCTGACATCTGTTGGAAGGACGGTACAGCCGGGCACAAGCAATCCAAGATGTTCCTTGATTGTGTGGAAGACACCTTCTTTCTGCAAGTAATAGAGGAGCCGACAAGGAGAGGTGCCATGCTTGACCTCGTGCTCACCAACAGGGAAGGGCTGGTTGGAAATGTGACGCTCCAGGGCAGCCTTGGGTGCAGCAATCATGAGATGGTCGAATTTGAGATCCTCAGGACAGTGAGAAGAGCATGTGGGAAGCTCACTGCCCTGGACTTCAAAAGAGCAGACTTTGGCCTCTTCAGGAACCTGCTTAGTAAGGTTCCATGGGATATAGCCCTAGAGGGCAGGGGGGCCCAAGACTCTTGGTTGACATTCAAGGATCACCTGCTCTAAGCTCGGGAGTGTTGCATCCCCACTAGAAGGAAGTGCAGCAGGAGGGCCAGGAGACTTCCTTGGATGGATAAGGAGCTGCTGAGGAAAATTCAAAGGAAAAAAGAGGCTTATAGTAAGTGGAAGCAAGGACAGGCGGCCTGGGAAGAATATAGGGATATTGCTCGGGAAGCTAGGGACCAGGTTAGGAAAGCTAAGGCCCAGTTAGAATTAAACTTGGCTAGGGATATTAAGGATAAGAGGAAGGGATTCTACAGGTACATAGCAAATAAAAGACAGAGTAGGGAGAACGTAGGCCCCCTCAGGAAGCTCTTGGGAGAACTGGCTACATAGGATTTGGAGAAGGCTGAGGTTCTGAATGACTTCTTTGCCTCAGTCTTTACTGGCAAAGGCTCTGACCACACCGCCCAAGCCTTGGAAGGCAGACACAGGGACTGTGAGAATGAAGACCTTGTGTCCACTGTAGGAGAGGATCTGGTTTGAGACCATCTTAAAAATCTGAATGTGCACAAGTCCATGGGTCCTGATGAAATCCATCCGCGGGTCGTGAAGGAGCTGACAAATGAAGTTGCGAAGCCACTGGCCATCATAGTTGAGAAATCGTGGCAGTCAGGTGAAGTTTCCGACGACTGGAAAAAAGGAAATATAACCCCCATTTTCAAGAAGGGGAAAATGGATGACCCGGGGGATTACAGACCAGTCAGTCTCACCTCTGTGCCTTGGAGCAGATTCTCCTGGAAGGCATGCTAAGGCACATGAAAATCAACAAGGTGCTTAGTGACAGCCAGCATGGCTTCACTAAGGGGAAATCCTGCCTGACCAATTTGGTGGCCTTCTGTGATGGGGCTACAGAACTGACGGACAGGGGTAGAGCAGTTGATGTCATCTACCTGGACTTGTGCAATGCGTTCTGACACTGTCCCACACGATATCCTTCTCTCTAAATTGGAGAGACATCAGTTAGATGGATGGACCTCTTGGTGGATAAAGAACTGGCTGGATGGCCACACACAAAGAGTTGTGGCCAGTTGCTCAATGTCCAGCTGGAGACCAGTAACGAGTGGTGTCCCTCAGAGATTGGTGTTGGGACTAGTCTTGTTTAACATCTTCGTCGCTGACATGGACAGTGGGATTGAGTGCGCCCTCAGCAAGTGTGCTGATGAATCCAAGCTGTGTGGTTTGGTTGATATGTTGGAGGGAAGGAATGCCATCCAGAGGGACCTCGACACACTTGTTAGGTGGACTGATGCCAACTTTATGAAGTTTAACCATGCCAAGTGCAAGGTCCTGCACCTGTGTCAGAGCAATCCCAGGCACAGCTACTGGCTGGGTGGAGAAAAAATTCAAAGCAGCCCTGCGGAAAAGGACTAGAGGGTGTTGGTCGATGAGAAACTTAACATGAGCTGGCACAGCTACAGGCTGGGCAAAGAAGAGATTCAGAGCAGTCCTGTGGAGAAGGACTTGGGGGTGTTGGTTGATGGGAAAATGAATGTGGGCCAGCAGTGTGCACTTGCAGCCCAGAAAGCCAGCTGTATCCTGGGCTGCATCAAAAGGAGACTGACCAGCAGGTCGAAGGAGGTGATCCTACCCCAGAAATTTTGTGCATTTCTGGTGTCCTCAACATAAAAAGGACATGAAACTGTTGGAACAAGTCCGGAGGCGGGCCACGAGGATTGTCAGGGGACCAGAGCACCTACCATATGAAGACAGGCTGAGAAAGTTGGAGCTGTTCAGCCTGGAGAAGAGAAGGCTGCATGGAGACCTTATACCAGCCTTCCAGTATCTGAAGGGGGCATATAGGGATGCTGGGGAGGGACTCTTCATTAGGGACTGTAGTGATAGGACAAGGGGTAACAGGTAAAAACTTAAACAGGGGAAGTTTAGGTTGGTTATAAGGAGGAAATTCTTTCCTGTTAGGGTGGTGAGGCATTTGAATAGGTTGCCCAGGGAGGTTGTGAATGCTCCATCCCTGGCAGTGTTCAAGACCAGGTTGGACGAGGCTTTGGGTGATATTGTTCAGTGGGAGGTGTCCCTGCGTATGGCAGGGGGCTTGGAACTTGATGATCTTAGGGTCCTTTCCAACCCTAACTATTCTATGATTCTATGATAAGAAGCTGTTGCTGTGTTTTGTCTGAAGAAAAGCATCTCGCACTTCTTTTTCTCAACACTTCTTAAGGAGTAAGCAAAGCAACAGTAGCTGCCTTCAGGTTTCCTTTGCAAGTGTTTAATACTTTCTACAGGAGTGCTAAAATCTGAGTTTCTGCTCTGCAGTGAGCTCTGTAATGGAAGTCTGAGACAGAGGATGCAGAAGCATTGCAGCTAGCTGTTTTGTGCCATTAACAATAAAAATCACATTTTCAGCTAATAAAAAGAAAAAAGCAATAAACAGTACTTTTCTTTATGTGATTGTTTAAATGAACATAGATTTTTAGATTTGTAAATATTTAGAAAATGGTTTCCAGAAAGCAGGCAGTCTGTTTATTGCTTTCAGCAAAGATAACCATCTGCTTGTTTTCTGTGAAGTTTTTTCTCTTCTTTTGTCGGGTGTCTGTTGTAGAGCATTTGCAATTGCACTCGTGAGCATTTTGAAATAGCATACATGACAACTCTGGATGTATTTTGAAAATCTGGAGAGAATTTCATTGGAATATAAAAGGCTAGCAGATGGAGTAGTGCATATTGTTGGTGGACATTACAAGCAGCTTAGACATTATTTAGGCCTTTCTAGGGTTTCATATGGTAGCTTATGCAATGACTAAGGACACGTCTTTTTTTCTGAATATTTTTATAGTCATGTTGTACTTGTTAATGTGACATAATTCAGTGGTGTCCTGACTGATCTTAGAAGTAAAACCCCCTGTGTGATAACAGTGAGTATCAGGTATTTCATCTTACTCTGAAGACATTTGACTAAATTAGTTAAATGCCAACTTTTGTGCTGATTCTGCAGAAGATAATTCTTAGGCACTTCAGTCGAGGTGCTCTCATGACTGGTGTGTGCTTTGGATATGTGCATGCATTTTAGGCATTTGATTGTCGTGAATGACCAAATATTGAGGGCATTGTAGAAAAATTGAAAGATGTCTTGCCAGGGGTGAGTTTGAATCATTGTGTTCTAGGCTCACGCCAAAGTCTCCTTATACTTAAGCATAGAACTAATTGCTACTAATTACTTAGCCTGGGAAATCAAAGATGGCTGCATGTCTGGTCACATCAGTCATTAGTAGTAGAAACACCAAGTTACCTCCATCACTTACAGAAACTACAGAAATATCTTGGTCTCAGTGATCAAAGGGTCTCAGCAATAAATGGGTTCTAGGCCAAGATAATCGACTGAACTACAGCAGGCAGCCTCAACTTTTTGGTTTTACCCCCTTATTCAGAGGAAATCGGGATAAGGTCTTGTTGTTTTTAAATGAAACATTACAGAATGACATCACCTGCTAGTAGCTAGGCTTTTGAAGTCTATTTCTAGCTCTTTCACTGATTCTCCATTTTGACCATAGGCATATCATACAATCTTTCTAGGTCTCTGTTGACTTATGAAGGTGACCGAATCCTTTATTATTCAGCAGTGCTCTCATGACTTAGAGCATTTTTAGTTTGTTGGCTGTAGAACATCAATCAGGAATACTTTTGTACTTGTATTCAGGTCCTGTTAAAACAATTTTAAAATTCCTTTCTGGGTTAGCCACTGTAGCTTGAGGATCTTAAGAACCACACCTCAAGCAAACTGAAAGATTTTGTTTAGTTCAGGTAATACTGACTGTATAGAAACTGGGGAAAGTAACATTCAAACATGGAATTATTCATGTAGGTGTCAGGTTAAATTAGGTGACAGGTTCAAATGTCACAATTTTTAAATATGTTCACTAGCATTTGAAATTCATACTCCTTCATAAAATTACCAGGGAACCTTAGTGCTGTAAAAATCTTTTGCCTCTACTGACAACCATAAAAGATGTGACTTAGTTCAGGTGTGTGTAGTAAATGCAGTAATTTGCTTGCAGGAACATTAAGAAACATTTCCTTAAAGAATTTTCTACTTTAGTTTGTCATATGCAAAAGCATTTTTCTTTTCCTCTCCTTGAAATACATGCTCAGTTTTCCAGCAGCTTTCCAGGTAGCAGTAGTTGTGGTAGGTAGGTTGTCCCGAAGATTCCTGGAGAGGCTGGGTGATTGGAAAAGAATCCTCTGGGAGCAGACTGGAAGCTTTGTTGCAGAATAAATCCTGTTCAGTTCTCCAGGTCTTGTATGGAGTAACTGGTAAGGGTTTGTTGGAATATTTATAAAAGAGGGTTCTCAGAGATAAAGAAAGCCCAGAATCCTTACCCAATATGGGGAGTTGTTTTGTTGTGCTCCAGAAATGTACATGCCGAGTTCTAGTTCTGTATGTGCACAAAGATACCTTGCTCTTATAAGAAAGTCGCCTATCCATGCAATCAGGAAAGGACTGGTGAATATCACCAGTCTAGTCTATGTTGAGTGTTTTGACTGTTCTTAACTTCTCTTTCTCACGTGTATGCAGCATCATTTCTTTATGAAATGAAAAAAGCAATAGAAAATACGGGATGACTTTAAGGGATTTAATGTATTCTTTTAGCAATAGTTTCCTTATGTGTTAAGTCTTTGCTTTGTGTTTTATATCTCTTTATGGATTGGCACAGACTTAGAACGCACAACTGAGATGATCATGTATCACTGAAGTGAATATAAGTTTTTCTTGTAGAATTTAAGAATCAACCAAATAAAGAGAATGGATGAAAAGGTAGGTAGTGTAGCATATGGTTTTGTAGTAGGATTTTGATTGCTTGTCTTTCCAATTCAGGTCAAGATCTGATGGAAAACTTCACAGGACCTACCTGGTGGGCTTCTAAAACCCATACTTTGGTAGCTGAATTGCAAAGCCATTAGCTTGACTTTATTTACCCAATATACTAATCTGTTAACCATTTTCATAATGCTCAAAGTGAGGTTCTGCTCTGTGGATTACCTATTTGGAACTGGGTGATTGTTACAGTATAATTAGTGCAGCATTTCTGCCTTGTAGGTGGCTTTCCAGGAGGTGCATACACTGTTAGCATGTATTTTTTGTGTAAATTTAGAGCTTGCTTTTATGATTTGATTGCACTCATTCTGCCCATGTTCTTAATGAAAACAATGGTTCCAATATTGAGCAGGTGTTATTTCCCAAGTTGACAGTCACAGAATGGCAGAATGGCTGAGGTTAGAAGGGACCTCTGGAGGTCACTGGTCCAATGCCCCTGCTCAAGCGGGGCTGCCTAGAGCCAGCTGCCCGGAACAGCTTGTGAGTATCCACATCTTCGAGGATGGAGGCTACACACCCTGTCTGGGAAAAACCAGTGAGGGTGTTAGTGTGTTAGTGGTTAGTGTTAGATAATACTGTTTCCAGGTGCATGTAAATATGTAGGTTTGACACTTTTCACTGTGGTTAATCTGTGTGAAACAACTTTCCAAGTTAGAAATGTTGGCACTTTTTCCATGGTGTGTCCTGAACATGTGGTGTTTTCCTTTAGAAGAACAGTAATAAATTTTAAAGACTTTTATTTTAATGTAGTTTGCAGAATTACGGTATTTTTTTTTTTTTGCTTAATCTGAGAACAACATGCTGTCACCAGCTATTATTATAGTGGCATACAGTTTTTTATTTCTGATATTTTAAATGCTTAGGTAATTTAAGCACTTGTACTGAAGAAATACGATATTGCATCTATTAGAAACAAATACAGCAAGAATGTGAGCACTTTAAATACAAAACCATGAAGACAATCTCATTTTGATCTTACATAGCTGCAGTCCCTAGCTCTTAGGGAATACCTGCTCTGGATACTTCTTGTTGACAGATGAAAAAGAAAATATGTTCATTATATAAGTAAATAACATGGAATAATGGTGTGGCTGTATGACCTTTTTGCGTGGCTTTTTATCTTCTGCATCACTGGAGATTCAACTGATCTATTATTTAAAAGAAAATAAGCCATTTTTTATGTGGCAGTGGCAGCTGTATTTTTTCCAGCAGTATGTCCGTTTGTTTTGAGGAGGAAGAATGACTTGGTAAATACTAAGTTTCTATTACTGTATTTTTTTTTCAGTGTAAGTGGAATTTTGCCATAGAAATTCTGGGGCTCTATAATGATGGCCAAAATTGTGTGCACAATTCTTTTTTTTTAAAAAGTGGCTTCTTTGCTTTGTGGACAAAAGCTGAACATGTTTGTTCCCTCTACTATGTAATTTACGTCCCTTTACTTACATAGTATACTAATTTATTTACTGAAATAATCTGTTCTGGTAGAATTTCAGCCAGGCATAGTTAAGGCTGCTTGCTATTCACTGCTACATATTTAAATTTCTTTTAGAAAGGCATATATAAAAGATGTTCAAGTGAACTGTAAAACGGGGTCTGTGGGATGAATAAATGTGGTTATATTGGTCCTTGATCTGAAGATTGTTCTCCATCCAAGGGAAGATGTATTTTGTCCTTGATAAAGGGAAAAAAGCTCAACCCAAACCCAAAACAACCAACCAAAAGCAAGAAACCCAAACCCATGTAACACTTGAAAGGGAAATGAGGACTATGATTTTCAGTAGTAAACTTTCAGTTTTACAGGTTTCTGGGATATTTAGGTTTGGGTGGGTGGCAGTAAGAATTAACAGTAATGAAAGCATAGCTGCTGGATTTGGAATTTGAAGAAGAGAAGTTATATTTGGTGATAAAGAAGCAAAAAGAGAACTCAGTGATGGAGTAGTGGGATTGGAATGGAAACAGAACTGATAATTCATGTTGGGAGTTTGCTGAGTAACTGGTAAGATTACAGAAGAGGGAAGCAACGAAGATAGTGGAGAAGTTGAATTCATATATGGACATACTCTGCAATGAGTGTCAGTTAAGTTGAGATGCTTCTAGAAATATGAACGTAGACAGAAATAGATGGATTTAGGAATTGCTGCAGAGGATTAACAGGATCTGTTAGAATGTAATGAGCAAAGGACAAGTGAGTCTAGAAGAATATCAAGTATGAAAAAAGTGAAGGGTGAAGAAATATTATTGAATAGATGTGGGTGATTGCAGGAATACTGAAGCTCATAAAAAAAAGCCTTAACTCCTTGATATTGGAACTAAAATGGCAGTTGGAACAATGCAGGGTTAGAGAATGTCCTATCTCTTTTGTCCAAAAGGAAGTTACTGATGGCCTTGTCTGTAGTTTCCGCAAAAGAGAAACACTGCAAAGTGTGGTGAGGAGTGAGTTACAGGACATGTATAAGTTACAGAAGAAAATGGTCCACTCTTGGACAGTGTGTGGGAGAAGGAAAGTAGGACAATAATACTAAGTTGTGAGGAACTGGAGACAGGAGAACTTAAAACTATAATTTGGAGGAAGTGAAGACAGACTGATAAAAGACAGGAAAGTATAAGAATAATTTGGTAGACTGTAAGATTAAAATGCTGGCATCAGAACACATGAAGGAGTAGAACTCGGAAAGGAGAACTGGAAAAGTGATCATAGGGATGGAATGGAAAGGACCTCTCCAGTTGTATTTGTTTCTGGCAAGATCATAGAGAAAAAGAGGAGTTGGAGGAGAGAGGAAAGAACATGAGCACCAGTGACCATACAGTCAGATTAGGGAGACCCAGAAGTCAGTTATAATACTTGTTCACTAAAAGAATGGCTGGATAAAAGAGAGTGGAGCTCAACAAAGGAAGCTGACATGAGTTGCCAGATTTGAGTCATCCCCCTGATTCTGAGGTGAAGGAATATGCTTAGAGGAGAACTTGACTGTGCACCACAGCTGTGAATGCAAGATTCACTTACTGAACACAAGCATTGGATGTTTGTGTGTGTTTGGTTAAACAATTTAAATTTTGCTTGATTTTAATTTTGTTTGTTTTTATGTTTCAGGTTCGTGGGAGTAAAGGTGAAGTCCTTTATATCCTGGATGCAAGCAATCCACGCCATTCTAATTGGCTGCGGTTTGTCCATGAGGCTCCATCACAGGAGCAGAAGAACCTGGCAGCCATCCAGGTATGTGTGGTGAATTCCTACTATTTGCTTTGTGGAATTGATTTACTAATTTGATCTCCTCTTTGGTCTTTATCTCCTGCAGTAAAATCGCAAGATTTAAGAAAAGTAGCAAACTGCTTTCCTTTTCCTACCTTTCTTTTCAGAAGTGAGCTCTTATGCTTGAATATAATGCCATAAATAAGATTGATAGAATAAAGCACCAAAGGGGTCCTTGGAAAAAGCGCTAGTGAAGCCCTAGCATGTAGTTCTGTAAAAGTTGCATTATTGCTGTTCTTTGCCCTGCCCCTTCCTCTCTATTTGTACTCAGCGGGACTTGGAATTTCAGTTTCTGTGTTGATGACCTGTCCAACTGCTTAAACCTGCTGCTCACCAGAGGGACTGGTTTGCTTATTTGGATCTTAAGCAAGCACTGCCCAGTGAGGTGGGTGCTGCCAATTACCCTGCAGACCTAGTATCAGCTTCTGTTCCTGTTCCAGCTGTGAGCTTTCCTGTGATTTCCATTCCACTGTTGTATTTCCTACTATGCCTCTTCTGCCTGGCTTTTCTTCCGTTATCACAGTTGAATGCTACTGTTAGCAGTGTACTGCATTGGAAAACCTATGTGCTTATCTGCCAACCATTGCTTGATTTGTGCCTCCTACTTTCCAAAGCTCTAGTATTACTGAATGTCAGTCTGTGACATTCCATCACAGATTGATGGCTGAGTATGACCACAGTTTTGCTGCCTACACTGTTTTCTTGGACCTTGTTGCTGTTCCTATTTTAGGTCGCTGTTGAACAGCTTTGTCATCCGCTTTTTCTCTGAGCCTGTACTCTAGGTTGACTTTGGGTCAGACCTCTTTAGGTCTTAACATCTAGGCTACAGTTGAATTTTGAGTAACAGATAAGAAAAAGTGTTCGTCATTCATTCAGCAAAAACTTGTCAGCAATGACTGACTGCTTTATTGTGCTTTTCCTGATGTCTGTGACAAATCAGTGGTTAATAACTGCAGTACGACCGCTGCTTATGCAGTTATTTCTGTATGTTTTCCTTCATTTTGGTCACTCAGGTATACCATGATCTATCAAAAGATTTGTTATAGTACCAGATAATGAGAGGCCCTCAGACATGAGAAATCCCAGGGGTTAGTATGGCATCAGCACACAGGCAGTGTGATAGCAAGTACAGTCAATGTTAGCAAATGCAAAGTAAGGTTCACAAGATGTTGCCTAAATTTTTAAACAGTGTGAACAACTAATGTTCATTATTATATTTTAAATAAAGCAGTCAGTAAAATGACCTGAGTTTCTCAATAGAAGCCATAATGGAATATCCAGTGCAAACCAGTGTTTTTTTTTTGGTAATGAAAACAATTATTTAAATAAAGAAATGAAAAGAGACTGTTGTACTGTATCACGTAACATTGTACCTTGCTTAGAGTGTGCTTAGTGCATTTTGCATGCCTTTTAAAAGGATCATACTGGAGTTAAAGGATAATTGAAAAAGGAAAAAGAGTGGCAAGAATGTTAGTCCTGTGAAAGCTTCCACAGAAAAATATTTAGAAAAATTACAGAGAAAAATAGAATAAACACAATCAGCATGTACAAAATTGTGAAAAGGATGGGGAAGGAAAACTTAGGAGAACAAACAAAAAATTTATCTCATAGGGTGTTTTTTAGTATTGTCAGTAATCAGCTGCCAAAATAACTTGTGTATTCCATGCGACTGACCTTGAAGCTGTAGAGATATGTATGTACTTGTAAGTATTTAATTGCATATAACAAGAATAGGTACTACTTGTGTTGAAAAAAGCTGTGTATGGGTGTATTTCTTTGCAGGGTTTGATCTCATTCAGTAAATGGTAATGCAAATCCCAAAGCTTACTCCTTTAGGAGAAAAAAAAAATCCAAACCTAACCCACAAATGCTTCATTATTTTAATTCCACAATCTTTTCCATTAATGATAAGCAGATTTAAGGCCTCTTGGTGCAACAGCACTTTGTTTTATGAAAAAAAAAAGAAGTGGGTAAAAACATTGGTGGAATGTTTCCACTAGCGATACCTTTTAATTTGAATTGAGAGTTGCCTGCTTGCCACCAAGATGATAAAATTATATTTTACAAAGAGCAAGAAGTTATGAATTACATCAATAAAGTTGTTCTAGTTTCATTAGCATTACTCATTTTAACGTGGCTGTGAAAAATAGTTTGTAGCAAACGTAAAAATTCCTAATCTTAAACTAACTGAATCAAGTAAAATATGTCTGCATATTTATAAAAAGGGCTAATCTACTAAGAGGAGAAAATAGAATAGTTAGAGATGGGTGGAGGCTTTGTGTCTTAACTAGCACATTACAATTACCTTTGTGAAATGCAATTTTTCTCCAGACATATGTGTTTCATGAAGACTGTTGTGATGTTGCCTAAATTTTTAAACAAGTGTTTGAATTTTCTGTCTCAGTTCTGCTGTTTACTCTTTAAAATGAATCTTTATCAGGGAATCTCACAAGTTAGAAATTGTTTCCTTGAGAATATTTGACTGAGAGTAATGATATGATAGCCTATAAAATGTGAAAATAAAGCACTGTGGTAGAACAGGGGCTTCTCTTGCTTGTCCTAAGTCTGTTCGATGAATGCTTAAGAACTTCATGCTGGTTGTGTGCTTCAGAGCTGGCCCTTTGCGAATTTCTAGAAGACTTTGTATGAACTAACAAAAACATGAAGGGAAAATAATGATTTTTTTTGTTTATACCCACTAATGCTGATGCCAACTAATTATCTTTCCCACTAGTTTTCTTTCCAGTTTCCAAATACTCCAAGGATCTTCTTGGTCTGCTCTGAGAACATTTCCAATCACTCTAACAGTAGCTACATATTTCCTGGATTGAGGTTTCTGCCCTCACAGACATTGCTGAGGTTGGTTTTACTCTGGGCAGCCTGACACCCTGGAGCTGCAGGCAAAGATCAGGGGAAACTTGGTAAGGATTAGGAAGGCTGGGTTGGAGCAAGCTGGTCAAGCTCTGGAGGATGGGCAAGCCCTACTCTTTCTAAAGTAACAAAAGACTGTCTGCTTCCTCCTTTTCCTGTGTTTTCAGCTTTCAGGAGTGATGACATATGTCTTACACTTTTGGATGGAAGTGTGAAAGGTTGTGAATGGTTCCTGGCTGTTTTGGTTTAAATTCTAGCCAGACAGCTTGTTCACTGACTCCCAGTGAGTGGTGCTGGGCTGGAAGCAACCGAGGCCCCCCCCCCCCCCCCCCCAGGCTCTCCCCTTTCCCACTCCCAGAGGAATGGGGAGGAGAATCAAAAGAATGCAACTCCCACAGGTTGAGATAAGAACAGTTTAGTAACTAAGGTATAACACAAATCACTACTGCTACCACCAATAATAATAATGATAAAGGAAATAACAAGGGAGGAGAATACAACATCTCACCACCAGCCGACCGATAACTCTCCTTCCCAGCCTGACCAAGTACTGACCGATACCTCGTCCAACCGCGCAGTCCCAGCCCTTCTGGGTAACTCCCAGTTACATCCTGGGCATGACATGTTGTGGTATGGAATACCTCTTTGGTCAGTTTGGATCAGGTGTCCTGTCTCTGCTTCCTCCTGGCTTCCCCTCCTCCCTGGCAGAGCATGAGGCTCACAAAGTCCTTGGCCAAACCAAAAACATCAGGCTGAAAGTCAAAACACAGCACTGCACCAGCTACAAAGGAGAAAAATGACTGCTACTGCTGAACTCAGGACACTGGACCATGTTCCCTTTAAGTATTCCCTCTTACAAAGCACATGTGAAGGTGTGAAACTATGGAAAAGCCAAGAACCTGAGTGAGATATACCCGTAGTGGAGCAAAAATGGGCTAGCAGAGCTGTTGGAACAAGAAAACCATTTGCTGGGCAGGTCAGTGTGGCTCAGAGCTTAGAAGATGACTGTTAAGGCAGAGGGTGAGAGAATCAAAGTGGAACAATAAACCAAGAAAAGCATGAAGGGAGGTTGTGATGCCATCATGACCAGCACTTGGAGTTTTCTCTCATTGTGGCTTGCTGCAGATAGCAAAACAACTAGTGAAACAACCAGCATGGCCTAAGTAGGTAGACAGGGGGAACAACTGCAGTTGAGTTCTTAGAAATGGGAGGATTATTAGAGTTATTTAAAAGATTTCTTGCTACATTCAGTGTCTCTGCATGCATGTAGGTAAATGTGCTTCATTCAGGAGCTGCTGGTGGGTGGAGAGAGACTTAAATTCGTTTGTGGTTTCTGGAGATACTCCATTGATTTCACTGAAAATGCTGCCTTGGGGAGCTACTACAGTGTGAGTGTATCTGGATTAATTAGTGCTCTGAATACCTGACTACTAGCATTTGTTTGTCTGGAACACCCAGACAAATTAGCCTTGGAGGAGAAATGAGTTTGAGCTGTGTTTTAGTGTGGCCTGGCACCAGAGCTAGTTTCTTTTCAATGTGAATGCAACCAAGAGCACTCAAGCATTGAGAGTCCCTGGTCCTTCTTCCATTACTCTCTTTACTATTACTCTCTTTACTAACCAAAAGTATGCAAATGGGAAAGAACCAGTCTGTTCTTAGGCATGAGCTATAAAGTAAGCCCTGGATGCACATAACTCAAGCGCAGAGATGGTGAGGATGTAACAGTATTGATAACAGCTTGGTTGTTGGGGTTCTTACACTTGGTCAAGGTTAATCTGAATAATTCTGGTTGCTGTTTTTCTAGATTTACTGTGTGGTGTAGGATGACTTAATTGAAAGGTGTAAGTTTGGGGTTTAATTTTTGCCTGGGATATGTGGCTTTTTCTTCTATTTATTTATTTATTTCCTCCCTTTGGCAAGCCATTAATAGGTGCATGCTTCCATTTATAAGGTTGCCTTGCTTTTAGCATAAGGTTGTCCTAAACAGTGATGTACTGGAGGTTTACCCCAGCAGTTTTATCCTGTCTAAGTGGAGACCGAGTGTAGAAAGACCTTTTATTTTTCCTCGTGTCAAGAGTTTCACTACATGGTTTGAGTTTAGACTGTAGCAAAATAAGGGGGCTGTGCAACTTGACAGAGGCATATGAAAACCAGCAACTCTTGGGTGTATGCAGAAGTTAGGGTGGCATGCCAGTAGATATGTGGACTGAAGAATATATCTTGAAAAAAATATGCATAATTTGTTTTTTTTTCAAAAGCTGCTGTTGAGATAAGGACAGAGGAGTGGTGAGTCCTTCAAAGCAGCAGCTGTATCAAGTCTGTTGAATTAAATAGGTTTCACTCTTGTGTGACAATATCTTGTGTAGTATACAACAAACCTTCTAAAGCTTGAGAAATACTACATCCCTGTTAACAATTTAAACTAATCTTAGAGTATTGCAAAAATTAAAAATCATTATCGTGTCCTTGTGCTAGGAAGCTTGTTGCAAAATATATGGCTAGATATAATGTAAAGAAGTGTCAGATAACTTTTCTGGATGCTAATCAGAGAAACACTACGATTTATGGTAGAACTTTGAAACCTTAATTGCATGAAAACGAGTCTCCCTTGGTACTTTGGGTAGATTCTAGAGGATTTGGTTCGCATATGGGAAGGAAAAAAAGCAGCAGTTTAGGAGGGAGACAGTTTTGTTGTAGAAGCCCCTCTCATGTTCCTCACTCAGCCCCTCTGCCAACCTTGGTAACTTTAAATAGTCAAAGACCAAAGTTATTAGCTTATGTATCTATTTGGAAGCTTGTTTATTCATTGGGGTGAAGGTTTTGGAGCTTATCAGTACATAGCTTGTCCTCTTGTACAGAATCTGGGCTGGATCTTTGGCCTTCTGTGGATCTCTGAATCTACACTGATTTAAACCAGCAGAGGGTTTTGATCTAGTGGTTTAAAGTGCATTTTACAGATGTTCCTGCTAACTTGATAGTGAAGATAATTGACCAGGGATGGAAACCTCTTCATGAAAAAGGCTGGGAATCTTAAAGGAAAGAGAGACAAAGTAAACAAAAGTATGTGAACATGCTACTGAAATATAATTTATGCAGCCAGCAGCAAATGGAGCTAAAGCTGTATTGGTTATTTAAATTGGGTTATTTTTCTAATACTCAAATGTTTCAAACTTCAAAGTTCTTGTCAGGCAGAGTGTGTTAGGAGAGGAGGACTTTAATACCACCTTCACCTTGGTGTAAGCTATGGTACCTATTAGAAAAGCCTCACAGGTGAGGCAGGGGGATATTTCCAGAATACAAGGATGCTTAACCATGCAGCCACCCTGGGAAAGAAGTCCTAGAAAGGCAGTTCTAGCGTTGTGTTCCCTGAGGAATTGAGCCATCCCTTCCATAGTTGAAGGCTAATATTAGTTCAGGGTCCCATACTTGTCTCTAGAATTTACTTTTTCTGACGTAATTATTTATTGCTTCTACTTACTATTTGCCACAGGAAGGGGAAAATATTTTCTATCTGGCTGTGGAAGATATTGAAACAGACACAGAACTTCTGATTGGATACTTGGACAGTGACATGGAAGAAGAGGAGGAGGAGGAAGAAGAAGTAACTGTTACCCAGGAAGATGAAGGCAGTGGCAACAACAAAGAAGTGCAACCAGCTGGTGAAAAAGTTGCAAGTGAGCAATATTTTAGAAAAGGGTAACTTGGGAGCTTAAAAGAAGAAAGAGAATGCTAATTGCATAGGATTGGGGAACTGGAAGGCTTGCCAGGTTTAATCTGAGCTCTTGTATGACTTTTATCTGTCTATTTTCCCCTTTACTCTGCTCTTGTCCCCTCTACTCTGCTCTTGTGAGACCTCACCTGGAGTATTGTGTGCAGTTCTGGTGTCCTCAACATAGAAAGGACATGAAACTGTTGGAACAAGTCCAGACCACGAGGATGATCAGGGAACTGGAGCACCTCCTGTATGAAGATAGACTTAGAAAGTTGGGGCTGTTCAGCCTGGAGAGGAGAAGGCTGCATGGAGACCTCATAGCAGCCTTCCAGTATCTGAAGGGGGCGTATAGGGATGCTGGGGAGGGACTCTTCATTAGGGACTGTAGTGATAGGACATGGGGTAATGGTTAAAATTTAAACAGGGGAAGTTTAGATTGGATATAAGGAGGAAATTCTTTCCTGTTAGGGTGGTGAGGCACTGGAATAGGTTGCCCAGGGAGGTTGTGAATGCTCCATCCCTGGCAGTGTTCAAGACCAGGTTGGACGAGGCCTTGGGTGATGTGGTTTAGTGTGAGGTGTCCCTGCCTATGGCAGGGGGCTTGGAACTTGATGATCTTAGGGTCCTTTCCAACCCTAACTATTCTATGATTCTGTGATTCTATGATTTTGATTTGAATTGAGGTTCTTTTCGTTGCCTAATAGGAAGCAGCCAGTCCTGTGAATTAGTGAGTGAGTGAGCCTAGATTTCATGAGAAGCTAACATTAATTTTGGAACTAAAGACAGAATTCATTTCACCTGACGTGTAAGTTTATGGAAGTTAAGCTTTTGCTCTAAGAGGGGTAGTGTCCCTTTTATTAGATGGGAGAGCAATAAAACTTCTCATAAAACTCTTCAGCCAGTCCTAAGGTAAAATGTCTAAGAAAAGGTGAGCTGTCTGGTGAGTTCTCGGCATCTTTACCAAAGTAGAAACAATCTGGGTGAGTAATTTAGTCTAGCAGCCTAAATCACACCCAACTTAATACTTTGCGTCCATTTGCAATTATGTTGGTGGTAATCCACTCAAGATAGGCTATGATCTATTCAGAGACAAATATCTTTTGTGAATTTTGTGATTCCATTTTGCATATAATGTAACCAAATAGTCCTTGAAAACTATTCCTTTACTGGTTTTGCTTCCAATCATGCAGATCCCCTCACCTGTAAAGAAGAGCATGCATGCCCAAACTGTGAATCCAGTTTTGCTAGCCAGGAGATTCTAGCTGAACATCTTCAGACTTTGCACCAAAAACCCAGTGAGGAAAAGGAATTTAAGTGCCGAAACTGTGGAAAGAAATTCCCTGTGAAACAAGCTTTACAAAGACAGTAAGTAAAATCAGGAGTGGTTTTTTTTCAGGGATTACTTAAATCAGTTTCATTGTCATTTATTTCTCTTGGCTTAATCACTAGTTAGTAGTTTAGGAGATGTAATTTTTAAGCTGTGGATGTCATTACAGAACTAAGAAACAATTTAAAAGAAAGTAGATGGTGATCTAGAAGCACAAAAAAAAAGGGGAAAACAGTGCTTCATATTTGCTTAATTATTTGGGTGATTGAAAAAAATTTGAAACATGAAAGACGTGAGATTTAAAAGCACATCTTTACTGTCCTTGATAGTGTAAATATGCAATTTTGTCACTAACATATGTTACAGTTACACTTTTGTACAAAACCATAACTGTTTGTCTTTTGTATATATATTTTTCTGCTTGCATTTAAATAGATCTATTACTTATACATTTAATTACAGATAGTACCTTAAATGCTTAAGTGATTATGGATAGTACATTTAATTTATCTTGCATTGAAACAACCAGACTTATATTGCATAGAATGTACTTAAGGCTGCTCTTGTAATATATTGGTCTTCCTTACATCTGAATAATGTAAACATTCCCAGAACTGGCAGCTCTACTTGAGCTCTGTGTTCTTTCATGGAAATAAAAAAAATTGTGTAGCAAAGAAGTATTTGATGGAGGCAGTTAAACAGTTTCTCTTGAACTTAGACTTGTTCCTTCTCATCTATAGTGGAAGTTGGATTTGTGCTGTATAGCTAGTTAAGTAAATATTTACAACATGTGAAGTAAGAATGATCTGCATGAGGATACAGCAGTATGATCCTGACTCTTGCTGTTTATGTATTTGATTAGTCCCACTAAGTTCCAGGAGACTTCACATATGAAAGAGATGGTTCACCTACTTGAGTGCTTGTAGAGCCGTATTTTTTTTTACCTACTGCAAGCCTGTGTAAGTTGTAGAATGTTCCCCTTACTTTGTTGTTTTTATTTTTCCTTAGTGTACTTCAGTGCACAGAGAGTATCAGCCCAGGAGACACTTCAAGAAGTTTTCAGTGCTCTGTTTGCAATATTTCCTTCAGCTCAGAATCGAGGTTTTGTGTCTGAGTTACTGGACTGCTGTCATATCATTACTGGCCTCCCTTTGCATGTTAGCTTTCAAGCTTGTTAGTTTCTGTGAATCCTAACAGTGAAAGAAGTCAAATGCTTTCCTTTCTATTTGCTGTAAGTAATGCATGAGGTGGCCTCATAACTCTGCAGTGCAGCATGCGTTAAGCTCAGAGTACTTGCTGTGTGTCTGTTTTTTGTAGATGCTGCTTGATGTGTTGCTTTTTTGTTTTGTTTTGTTTCGGTTTTTTTTTTACTGGTTATCCCATATAGTTACGAACAGCACAAGGAGGCATGCAGAGGGGATGCCAGGTTCATATGCAAGGCAGATAGCTGTGGAAAGAGGTTCAAGAGTAAGGATGCTCTGAAAAAACATAAAGAAAACGTTCACAGTGGTAAGACATTTAACATTTCTTTGGAAGAAACTCTCTTAACATGTAACTAGCCTAAAATTTTCAAATCAGAGTAAACATTGTCTTTGGTTTCTTTTTTAATGGATTCATTTGTTTCAAAAAGAAAATTGAAAAGTAACTAATTGCAAGAGTTCCTCCCCCAGGGAGAAATTACTCTGTACCAGATGAATCATTAATCTACTGCAGAAAATGTAATAGAAATCTGGGGAAGTTTAAACAAGGCAAATAATAGATAGTAGTGAGGAAAATCAGCCACTGGCACAAGCTACTACAGGAAGTGGTGAGTTCTTGATCTTTTGGTATTTTTGGGACACAATGGGATGCCTTTCTGGAAGTCATGCTTCACAAATGATTAGGCTTGATGTGGGTATGGCATAAAATTCTGTAGCCTCTGTTGTGCAGGAAGCCAGACCAGGCAATCCAATAGTCCCTTTAGGCCCTAGCATTTTTGTATCTGTCCACTATGAATCAATACTTTTCAATCAAACTTCACTCTGTTTCCATGAAAGAGCAAAAGAGCAAAATACTGCTCTCAGGTCCACAGTGCAGATCTCAGTTCTGGCATTCTGCTTTCTCTGTATGTCCCCTCTGAATATCAATGGAAGATCAGTATCTGTGGGGATAGCAAATTACCAGAGTGCAAAGAAAACAGTCTTTAGTTGATGATGACAGCACTGAGATGCTTTGTAAGATTTTCATTACTTGAAAACGTCTTTTCTGCCAAACTTCCAGTGTAAAAAACCTATTCCATTACCTTCCTTACAAAAGGTTATCCGCTTTTTTTCAGTATCAGTAAGGTATTTTTTAATCCATGAGCATTATTATATTTAGGCTTAGCTTTGGCCAGTTATGTGGTTGTATAGAAATTCTACAATTCTTTTGAATGATCACTTCAGACATGACTGAGAGCAGATGCCTGAAGGATGTTTTTGCTCTGCCTGCACAATGAGCAGAGCTTTTATTTTACCACTGGGGAGTCATAAAAATCACATCTGGTGTCAGTGCAGGAAGTAAAATAACCTAGTGCTGTTGAGGGACTCTTACAGAACCCCTTCTTGCCGTGTGTCACCAGGAGTCAAGGGAAAGTAGAAAGGATTGTTATGCGTGTTGCCTGTTAGACAAAGCTATGAACAGATATTATCACCTTCCTCTCCTCTGAAAAGGTCTTATAAATTTCTTGTAAGTTGAAGTGTATTCCTTTATCTATGGGTATATCAGTATATGTAAATACTTGTCATAAGTTTTAGAACAGCAAAAGCATATGTTGAGATTAAGTTGGGATTTTTTATACTACAAATTTAAGTATTGAACCAATTGGTTGTAGTAAGAAGAAACAGCATAATAGGACTTCTTAGGACAGCAGGAGGAGGAAAGATGTAGGATACTGAGAGTCTTGGAAATTGAGCTGGAAGTCATCTAATGAATTAGTTTCTGATCCATACTTTGTGCTTGACTCCTCTTCCATTCTATGTCCATTCTTTTTACCTTCGTTTATATAAGTTAGGAAATATCTTGCATGGGCATGTAATTCTAAACAAAGAATTAGGTTTGTGGTGGCTTTGTCTTGTAATAAAACAGCTTTGAGGTTACTAAAATGAATTTCAAAGTGTAAGTAATAGATAAGCCCCATTAAATGCTCTGTCACCTTTTGAAACAGCTGTGAAAAGGGAAGGAAAATACATGCAGTAGCTGACCTGTAGCTTGTTTTGTAATTTACATTTTAGATGAGGTTTTAGAGGTTTCAATTCATGATACAATTTTCTTGTCTTGTTCAGTTAAAGTCTATTAAAGGTATATTATTTTATATAGTAGAATGCTTAATGCTTTTTGAATAAAATAAGAAATGGTGGTTTTGACTTCAGTTTGGGAACTTTTTTTGTCACTGCTGCACTAACTCCTGAATTGACTTCTGGAAGAAATCAACTGTTCAGTTGTAAAGTGAGTTGATCTTAGTTGTGAATTATGCTCTTCGTATTGGATTGGTGATGTGTGATAACATGTATTTGAAGGGTGTTTTTCTTTATTGTTCTAGTTTTCTTGGTTTACATTCCATCATTAACTGGTTTGTTGAACACCCACAGAGAACTCCTGATTTGAAACACTTTGAAGATGAGATACAAACATAAAAATCTTATGTCAGTCAGATGAGCTGTGAAAACTCACAGACTCAGTAGAAATATTCAGGTTCGTTCTTAGCACTTCCTTTTTTAGATGTTGGTGGTAGTTTATTTCTGTTTCAGGAAATTCTAGGAAGAAGCTGATGTGTTCAGTGTGCAATAAGAAATGTTCCTCAGCAGCAAATCTCCAAGAGCATCGAAAGGTCAGTAAGATGAAGGCTAACTCACAGCAGGCTTTAACTTCACTAAGATGTGAGACTGTGGTGCTTAGGTCACTTGAAAGCTGCTGTAATGCAGACCTTCGCATAATCTCTTTCATGGTTACAGAACAAATGTATTTTATTGCAGGTATTTATTTTTGTAATCACAATCAGTTAAACCAAAATCTTCCTAACGTTTTAATGCATCTTTTACCAAAACCAAAGATGTTTGTGCTTGGGTCATTTATGCATTCCATCGTTAAGTCAAAGTTGCCTGCTGTTCTTAAGCATTCTTAAGATACTAAGCTAAATGTAGAAGTATGTTATATACAGGATTCATACAGACCATAAAATAAGTTCATGAGCCTTAAGGTTTTGTACAAAATACAGTCAATCTTTCATATTACTTTGTAACATACCATTAAAAGGGTTACTTGTAATTTAGTTATGCAGTAGTAAATTTTTTTTCTCCTCAAAACCAAATTGTTACTGTCTTCTTGTTTATACCCCTAAGTTTTTATAACCAGAACAGGAGGGGTTAACAGTTTGAAAAGCATCTGTTGCAGATAAATACAGATGGACTATGACTATGAGATTCTGAATCCATTGTACCCAAAGGAAGTCCCTGCAAGATTAATTTGATAAATGACTAAAACCCAGGAGATTGTTTTTACAAAATGATACATTGTACTGTTTATCAGATTAACTGTAAGTCTTTAATAACACCCTTGTTATAACCTGAATCCATTGAGGATATACATGATATGAACTAAAATATGTTGTTGCAAAGGAAATGGTGGCCCCCTCCTTTTTAGTTTGTCTTTCTTCTTGCTTATATTACTAAAACTGCATTTCTTGTGTAACAGAGCTATATTTTATTACTCCTCAGGCCAAATCTTGGTATGCCTTGCCACATGTAATTGCAATTTTTACACATCCAGTGCACCTTATGTTGGTCCTGAAAATAAAGGATACTATTGTTAGGGTGTGCATTTTACTAAAATGTTTGGTTTGTTTCTGTGCAGATTCTCTGACACAAACTAACAAACTTTTCAAGTAACATTGATGGTTGCTCAGGTGAGCACTTACTCAGCTTACGAATCACCATGAAGATTTTATGCATACAACTTTTTTTCCTCTTCTTTATTGGCTCCTCTTTTATGACATCCAGTAAATAGATATTCTGGATTCACACACCTACATCAGATAGTGATTGAGATGGTATGTAGGACTTATGACTTCTGTTTGCTTGATTTACTTTGCATTTCTAGGTATTGGGGCTAGATCCATCACAAATATTGCCATAAATATTTTGACAGGCAAAAAATCCCAACAAACCAGTAAGAAAATAATGGGTGAAACAGATAGGAAAAGTGATTGTTTTTTCAGCCATTTCCTGTCAATGTAAAGAAATAAAAGTTGAGAATATAAAGGTAAAGTATAGGAGAGAACAGAAAATAAGCTCAAGCAACAGAGAGAGAAATCTGACAGAGAAAGAAGGTAAAGAGTGTGGCTATAGGGAAGATTAAGAAATCTGTTTACTTTCCGAAGAGACGGTTATTCAGATCTCTATCTTTCATGTCATCTTTGATTTAAACCCGTTTTTACCTATGTATGTCCCGCGGATTGCTTGCACCTTAAATGTCTAAAGATAAGCCCCTTCTCAGCCGTGCACAATTAAACTCTGCTGTCATCATTGTCTGTCATTTAGTCTTACCTTGTTTTCTAGACTGTTGCTTGTACCATGCTAATTTTTGGTAACATGATCTTTTTTTGTTTGTTTTGTTTAACCTCAATAAATTCAAGGTGGTACAGGGCTGGAAGAGATCTCTGGAGGTTGTCTAGCCCTCTGGTTCACAGAAGGAAGTAACTATATACCTAAATCATTCCAGATATGTGCTATCTCATCTCCTGAAAAGTTCCACTAAAGAAAATTCTACCACCCCCATAGATGTCTCTTTGTATTCTCTCTTTTGGCTTTATTGCCATCAACTTTTTTGCAATATATTTATTAGTCCAGTGTTTGTTTTTTCTGGTGTTTACTGAAATCTTCTTTACTGCAAATTAATTGCTCTTTGTCTTACCTGAGAGAATGCTGAGAAAAATTCACCAGAGTCTTCTCTGTAGCAGCACATTGGAAAGTTGTTCTGAACTCCATTTGCAATTTCTAAGCTGTACAAACACACTTATCTCAGTCTTTCTTGATGCATCTGTTTTTCCAAACTGCTTTTTCTTTCAGTAAGCTTTTTCTTCCTGTGGATTATCTTTTTTTCACCTATGTGTTTCTTGAAATCAGCTGCCCAGACAAGAAGAGCATTGGTGTTTAGTTGAGCCTTTGGTAGTGGCAAGAATGGAAGAATGATTGTACTAAGTTTATTAACACATAGAATATATTTATTAATACAGAATGACAGTGCTTTCTGACAGTAGCCTCAGTCTCATTATTCATACTTTGGAATTCATTAATCTTTTCTGTAGTGGTGCTATATGTAAACTGTTGGTCATCATTTGTGCATTTGATTTCTCCTTTCTAAATATTGAGTATATTGGAGCTTCATTCAGAGTGTAAAAACTGTTTTGAATTCTCATCTTACTGATTACAATCCAAACCAGAACAGCCTCATCTATATTCAAATACAATCCAAAACCAGAACAGCCTCATCAAATTTTATATTTGATTTCCAAAACTGCTTACCATAATACTACCCTCCTGCTTGATGCCTACAAAACTTTAACAACAATTATGGTGCGTGATGCCTGCAGAACTTGAACAGTTAGGATGTCGATCCACTGATCATTGCTTTTTTTGATGATCAGTATCTTTTTGATTTCCATTTTGTCCATCCACCTATTCTCTTTTGTCTTACCCTCCAGTTGTAAAGTAAAATCCTTCTATCTGGTATTTATAGTAGTCTGTGCTGAGTGATATGGTCGTGTAAACAGACAAACCAACCAACCAACCCTCAGCAAACACAACTAAGGCAGTGCTGTACAGGAGCTTACAGAAGACTGGGTAATAGAGTGAAAAAGTTTGTTGTAAAATCTCCTTTCTGGAGGTTTCTGATTTCTACTGCCAGGGAAGATGCAATACTATCTGAATTATATTTTGATACTAAGCTCTGAAATTTAGGTAAAATGCAGAACTCCATCATTGAACAATGATAAAAGTGAATAAGCAAGTGAGGAGAGTGTTGTCTTCATTGATACAGATTATTGCTAAAGGGTTCCCTTTGTACCTTTGAATATAGCCGCCATGTTTTGGATTTGAATTGCGCACAGGAACTTAAACTTCAAAGTGAGCATGTACATGTGAATAGCACAGGCTGCCAGGCCTCTCCACTGATGCTGTAATGTTCATTAAGTGCAAAGGGAAGAAAAATTCAAACAACTCTCAGTTGGTAATTTCTTTTCCCAGTCAGAACTGATAGTGCTACACTTTCAGCACTTATAGGGTGTGTGTGGGGTTATGTCTCTTTCTGGCTGTAGAGCTGTGAGGTGAGTTTCTGACTGTAGTTGTAGGCAGGTGTCTTGAATGGTAAAGTAGCGAATTCTTTTATGAGAAGAAGGCTAAGGACACCTTAGAGTGTAAGACAGGAAAACATTTTTGATTTTGAAGAAGGTCATAATATGAATGCCTGTATAAAATGCAGGATTGTGCTTCAGTGGTAAGACTAGTTTGTGCTGTTGGCCTTCTGGATTTCTTAGCAGATTTCTTACATGAATCTGTAAGGTTCCAGTAAGAGGCATGCTGTAGCATGGTCTGCTGCAGAGAAAATGACAGAATAAAGAGGGATTCTACTCATTGTTAGAACAATGATCAGAGATTGAGAACGTTTTATTGCTCATGAAAAATCCTTGACTCTTTCTTAACTTTCTTTGTTATAGAGCTGGACTTAATGTAAAATTATGATGAAGAGAGTCACTCTTAAACATCATCTGTGATTCCCGCCCTCCCTCTCACCCTTTTTTGTCTTCCAGTTCTGAGTGTCTCTCTGTTGGGGTTTTTCTGCCCATTTGTTTAACACTGGGCAGTGTTTAGTTCTACTCTGCAATTTTCATTTTTCACTATTACTGTAAGAGCTATAGAAAGGTAGAAGAAACCAAATTTTGAGCACTGCTTTAAAATCATCAGTAATACTTCATAATTTAAGTTGGGTGCAATATTCTCATATCCGTGCTCTCTCAAAGCACTGCCTTCCAGCATATAGAGTCTCATCCAGTTCTTGGAGCGGTAAATTGAAATTCATATTAGTTTCTGGAAAAGCTGATCATTGGTTACTTGCATCTTCAAAGCTTTAGCTCAGCTGGTCCCCTAAAACTCTTTCAGAAATCACCTTTTGCTTTTCAGTAGACCTCATGAAAATTTTAAGATCATCAGTCCTGTAAGTGAAGGAGTGTATTTATCTGTGCATATGTTAATTTTGTTCAGATGCTTGCTGTTTTGTATAGCTAGTAGTTATCTGAAGGTGTAGCTCTTCAAGTGCCTGTGAAACTATTGTAAGTATGTTCTGACTCCAATGTAGCAAAGGTTTATGTTGATGGCTATTACAGCTAAGGAGACTAATTTTGTTACACAAATAAATCATTGCATGAGCACTTGTCTGTCGTATTACAGCCTGGATGCTCATAAATCACCTTATTGGACAAGTTTTCTTACACTGAAAATCTATTTGAATATAATTATTAATTAAAATATTTGCTATATTTTATTACTGTTGTTTTACCATGTAATGATGCACTTTTCTAAAGAACTGATTAAAGAGTGCCAGCTATAGAATATAATAGCTACAACTATTTAATGCATGTGCACACAAGTCTGATTCTTTTCTGAAAAATTGATTAAAGAGTAGCAGCAATAGAATATATACCTAAAAAAAGCTGTAGCTTTTGAATGCACAAGCATGGAAGTCTCTGTTCTGATGCAGATGTGTTCAATGAGACTGTTAAACCATGCTCGTAAGTTGAAATCAGACATTTGTATGGTGTTAAAAGACAGTCTGGGTTCTGATGTATTAAATACTGTGTTTAAGAATACCTTGCTAGTTATTTCAAGTAATTGTGTCTGGGGGGATTCTAATAGGTAGCACAATTATATAAACTTCAGACAACCATCTAAGTAAAAAATATTACTTATGTCTTATTGACTAGAATGAAATATTCTGAAAAGGTATTCTGCATTTGTTTTTTTTCATACTTTCATAATAGTAGTATTTTACATGGATCTCATACTGCAAATTTACATGACCCATGTTTCTGTAGGTACTTCTAGTGATAATTTTTTTGTTTGTAATGGTGAATATTTTTATTTTTTGAGAGATACTATTGTTTACCAAGGGACTAGCAAGGGGGAAATCACAGAATATTTATAAGTGTGAGTATAGCAGCTGGCTAAGAAATAGTTATGGTCTGTTAGAGAATATCTGTATATGTAAGATGTGTGATCTTGTTGGAGACACATGTTTAATTACCATTAAACACTTATTTTGTAGGTCCATGAGATCTTTGAGTGTCAGGAATGTGACAAGAAATTCATTTCAGCTAACCAGCTAAAGCGCCATATGATAACTCATTCAGGTAACGTACAAAGGTAACAGAAACATATGTATATGTGTATGTATATGTATTTAACATACATTGAATTTTACCCGAATTAGTTAGACTTTTATCTGAATTATTACCTGATGGAAGGCTTGGTGAATTCTGTTTTGCCCTGAGCTGCTCAAGAAAATCTCGGGTTCCAAGGAAACCATGTAAGCTATCTTCCTAAGCCTTTCAAAAACCAAGTGTAATAATACAGTCTTCTTGCTATTGCTGCTTTGTCAAGCTATTTTTTCATGCTAGCTGGATAGATGATGTCAGTTAGCTGGATTGGGGCGAAAGATTACTATTGATTTGTAGAGGAGGTGAAGAACCATTGGGTAAAATCTCGTGTTGAGGAGAACGTGAGTTAGGGTATGGTGTCAGTCAGAGATCTGTGACAAAAAGACAAACATTCATTCATACATATACATATAAGTGGACTCATGCACATAGGTTCCAGTTGAAGGAAGGTGGCTTGTACTCCACATCATTTCACAGACCACACACAACTGTTTCATTTTGCCAGTCATCTTTCGGAACAGGTGACTGTGAGTGGGGAGTGGCCTGTCCATAGGTTTGGCAGTATGATACAAATTGGTCGGTATTTCTGATCATTGCAGTCTAGCATTTCTAGTGATTAGAAACATCAGCTAACACAATGGAAACACAAACATTTTTCTGTCAAATACATTAGCATTTAAAATACACAGGTTTTTACAGCTGCAGAGGCTTGGAATTGAACTATTTTCTTGATATCAGTCTGCACCAAAAGCTCATTTCTCATAATCTGTATCTCAGAGGCTTCTAGCTTTCTTTTGACACTTTTGGATGAGCATTAATGTAGCTAAGTTGCAGTCACCAGTTGAAGCGTAAAGTCTTTTTGCATAGGAACTTTTGGGTTTGGAAGCTAATATGTATATTGTTAATTAAGTTTTAAAACATTTAAACTGTCATGCCCTCTTTCACATTTGTAATCTGGAAACAGAGTTTTCCTCTTTGAAGTCATTCTCTTTTGATTTAAGCTAATTAATCAGAATTTAGTTTTAGCAATAATTATTGCAAAGAATGTGCCAATTTCTTGAGATACACCATGGCTCATCTCTTGTGAAGCGACTTAACTGTCTAACATAAAGGGCATTAGATGTCTTTCTAATTGGTTTAATCTTAATTGGGTTGACTTAATTGCAGAAATCTCTCAGAGGAGATGACTGTCTCTGCCTTTCATCTTCTCCCCCTGTGTAAGCAGGAGATTAAATGTCCCCCACTCATTTTCTGCAGAAAAACGCCCCTACACCTGCGAGGTTTGCAATAAGTCCTTCAAACGACTTGATCAAGTGACTGCACACAAAATAATACACAGTGAAGATAAACCTTATAAATGCAAGCTTTGTGGAAAGGGATTTGCCCACAGAAATGTTTACAAGAATCACAAGAAGGTAAAGCACTCTGCTGTTGTTGTTTACAGGTCTGCCAGCCTCAGATTTGCAGATTTTTTTTCTTTTAAGTGGTTCATCATTAAGCTCTGGCATGCTTATAAAGAGGGGATTGACTTATTGGAGAATGTATTTTTTAGTTGGTTTTTTTTTTTGTTATATCCAAAATCCCAAAATACTGAATGAATTCTAATAAGGAAAAAAACTCACCACCAACCCAGTGAAATAAGCAGAGTATCACAGTTGCTTGGTTAAAAGCATCAAATAAATCCTCATTTTGACTTTTTTTCCCCCTACTTTTTATCAAATTATAATGTAACTGAATTGTCCTCAATTTTGTATTTTTTTTAATACCGTATTTGAATAAAACTAAGTATAGTCCTGTTGAGGCAGATGCTTTTAAACTACAGTGTATTTGCACTGGTAGTGTTCACACATTAAAACAACATCAGAAGAAACATTACCTGAAAAATAGGCTCATGAAAGGATGCTCCATTTCTGTTGATTTAAGCTCAAATCTGCTTGGCCTAATTTCTGTAATGCTTGTCATTATTTTTAACCTGGGGTTAGATTTTTAATGGCTAGGCTATACCTATGACTGCTGTTTCAGAAATAAAGAGACTGTATAAAAAGGAAGAAAACTCACCCCTGATATACCCACACTTACAAGCCTTTCTCAGTTCAGCTCATGTTCTATGCCATCTGTGAATTTGGCACAGGATCTTTGCACCATCTCTTGCACTTTCAACCATAAGTCATGTAAGAGTAATAATAATGCCTCTTGCAGGATGAAGTGGTGATGACTGTCTAATACAGAAAGCATGTAGAAGCCTGCTGAAGGACTCCCCATATTATGCTGTGATTGTATCTCATGTTTTAGACTTCATTAAGAAAATGGGGCAGAATCTTGCCAATTGGGTCTATTTTAAGGAAAATGTGTAAAATACTATCTGGAAAGATACCATCTATATCTTAAATGAATACTTCTTACATGTTTCCTTATGGTAATTTGCAGTTGATGACTGGTAGGGAGTTTGGGCTAAAAAAAGGACTTCAGGATTAAGTGTGAATGAGTAAACACTGTGACCCAATTCTGTGTTTAAAGCAGCATCACCAGTAGCATAAGGAAGGATTAGAGTCTCCAATTAATAGGAATAATATTAAAGTTTAGACAGATTTAGTGAGAATCTAATTTTGACAGAATTCCTTTAAGCATGTTGGAATACTTCCTGAACATGTTGGCACATAGTACTGGCTGTAAATCAACCCTGTCCTTATAATGAAAGGAACTTACTCCTCTGTTTACATAGAGTTTACCCAAACAACTGTGAATATTGACCCATCCATATTTAGATCTCTGATTTCCCTTGCTAAACGAAGAGATGAGTGTGAGAGACAGGAGACTGACATAGATGTCTTGATTTGCTTTTTTAGACATGCCTTTCTCCATTGAGTAAACAGTGTAATCAAAGAGAGGTAGTAGTTAATGGAGGGGAGCATGGATGCACAAAACCAGTTGTAAGGTTTAAGCCAAGGATGTGGTAGTTTGGGATGCCAAAGTAATTTTAAGTGCCATAATTTTAGAAGGGCTGCACTACTGCTAGGGGAAGAGGATGATAGTTCTTCTGCTTATTCATAGGAATAGCAATCCAGTAACAGTGGAAATTTAAAACTTTACCATGTATCATACTACTGTGTATTTCTTCAGCTTGGGATTTTAGTGATTCTTTAGGTGTGTATTCCGTTAAGGTGTCTTCCTAGGTTCCATTTTCTTTTGGAGGAAGAAAAGTTGTACTCTGAATTATTTCACAGTGCTTTTTTGAGTTACAGGTTGCAGCTACTGTGCTAGTAGCAGGGAGCTTAGAATCCTGCATTAGGAATGATGGGTATAGCGATTAAAAATACTTAAATCAACCACATTCAACAGAAAACATTCTTTCAAGTTTGATAGCAACACACTTGAAAAAGTGTTTTAGGTTTTACAGTAGAGCCACATAATTTTTATTTATAATAAGAAACAGGATGCATATTCATTTTGTGCCTTTGAATTTTTGTTTTGTCTTTTAGGTGGAAAGTTGTTGCTGTTGTTTCTGGGATTCCTTTATAGGATTATTTTATGTTGGGAGTATCAGAGTAAAAATGACTCCCACAGCGTGCTTTTAAACATCTTTCAGATATGGATAAATGTTGGGTCATTTCATCAAAAGGAGATTAGTTCCTCACATTTCACAGGATTTCACTGGGAGGTAGACAGTGGAATTGCGAAGAGTATTATCTGCTCTGTTCAGTGGAGCGTTATGATAGGAACCCTAACTTACTTACCACTCTCTTAAGTCTTCTGTGGTACCTCTCTAATGTGCTGATTCTGCACACAAGTACTACACTGCTCAGTAGGGTACATGTGTGAACTTGCTTTGTCACTTCCTTGGAGATGTCAGCACTGGGAAGTCTTATGTGAGGTGGAACTAGCTCAGATGTCTTTTCAAAAAGCTCAGGCTGTATGACCATGTGATCATATGAAGAATATGATTCCATTTTTGTGACAAGGGAAGAGAATAGTATCTGAAATTGAGGCAAATGTAGTACTGGATTATGCTACAGATAAAAGTAGTCAATGTTCTGTGCCGTATAATGCAGATTACTTCAATACAGGAGAAAGCAAAAGTTTTTTTTCCATCTGCTCCTTTGTGCTATGTATAGAGGATGAGTTCAGAGAATAAAATATGAGGATATAACAGTGAGCAGATATAGGTCAGCAGACATAGGATTTTAAAGGGTTTATAGTTAATCCAAGGTTATTTGGTCTTGGGGAGCATAATGAATTTGAACAGCCATATTCCCTCAGTTTCTCTATTGAGAATAATTGGGCTGGGTTTAAACTTCTACAAATGTTTTGTTAGAAATGGCAGATATGAAATATTCCATAAGAGCCCCTCCTCAGTTGCTTTGGTTGTACACCTGTTTTCTGCTCTGACTGAATGGAAGCCATCTCTGATCTGGGACATGTTAGTAGGACAAAAAGGGACAGTATTACAGGTAATATGGTTGTCTGGTGGGGATACCTCACCTCATTAGGACTTCCCTGGCTTTTTTGTGATAGACTTAGGTTGGTTTTGGACCACTCACAGAAGAGGCAAATAATCTCTGTTTCCTTGCATGAGGGTATGCCTGCGTAGGTGTTTGTAGTGAAGTTAAGATGTACAGGTGAATATTGTATTTTGGTCAGAAGACTAGGAGAACCGTCAAGGAAATGATAAGGAATTCTGTACAAATCTTCAGAACTATCACTCGGGTGGTGAGTGTTCTAAACCAGGACATTTTTTGAATAAGCAAGAGGAATTTTGCGCTCGTGAAAGGTGCCAGATTGACAGCCCTAGAGACTGAACCCTTCTATT
Organism: Pezoporus wallicus; assembly: GCF_028554395.1. NCBI lineage: Eukaryota > Metazoa > Chordata > Aves > Psittaciformes > Psittacidae > Pezoporus > Pezoporus wallicus. The sequence goes on from NW_026642407.1 coordinate 147,543, forward strand.
TATCCACAGAACAGGTACAGCACAGACAGCAGCACTGCGAGCTTCCCCACAGTGTCTCATCAATATATCTCAACCCTGTTCTGGAGGAACCACCTGTTGAGGTGAGAAGGTAGTTCAGTCTCTTCATGTACTGTCAATCCTTGGCCTGACTTCTGAGATTGCCAGGCAGGGTGTCATCTGATGCAAATTGATATAAACCTGTAGAATCTGGGCTGAATAATTCAGCAGATTTTATGTGTGATACATTCCACACATTTGATGATGCTTCAGTTGCCATTTTGCTTTAAGTGACATAGGCTGATATCCAGGGAATGACTTTGAATCCAAAGCTTCTGTATGCCATTGCAAGTACTCTAATGTTTTCGTACTGTTGTGTATGTAGGAGGGCATTAGTGTTAAAATAAATCTAAGTTCAAGGTCCTCAGTCTACATCTAAATAATTACACTGACTGCTCACAAATCCCTTTTTCTCCATAGTTTAAGGGATAGCTATAAATGTTGTATGGTATTATGAACAGCAGAAATAGATTATCTAAATACGTACTACACTAATATGTACCCTTATTTACCTAATTTTGTGCATATTATAAAACACTGTCCCTTTTCCTCTTGACACAGCAGCTTCTACTTAAGATCTAATACAAAGTGATCTAATGCAAAGTTTAAACTTGATTTCCTTTGCAAAAATAGTAGGAAATTGGCTAGATAATAAATTGTATGGTTTAATTTGCTATCTGCAGTGGGACAGCACTTAATAACACTGGGAAACAGGGAAAGTGCTTTGAAATTTACAGAAGCAAAATGAAGCTAGATGTTTAAGAAGCTCCAGAAAAGAAATCTGCTTCAGCAACTTTGCAGTTTGAGAGATTCATCCAAGCTTAGGCCCTTTTATTTTATGTATGACTTTGAGGCTGTTTCTCACCTATGATAACTTCTGCAACAAACATAACCCTCAGTACTGATACTCCTATTTTTTTTTTTTTTTTTTTTTGTCTTTTAGTACAAGAAGCTGACACAAGGATATGTAAGACTAGGTTCATTATTTGAGAAATTTTCTTGGCCAGATTTTAGATACTGCCTTGAGATAATCAGATCAGATTTACCCTCAGACTTAACAAAGGTTTTTGTGTACGTTTAATTAGAATCATAGAATAGTTAGGGTTGGAAAGGACCTTAAGATCATAGAGTTCCAACCCCCCTGCCATGGGCAGGGACACCCCACACTAAACCATGTCACCCAAGGCTCTGTCCAGCCTGTCCTTGAACACTGCCAGGGATGGAGCATTCACCACTTCTTTGGGCAGCCTGTTCCAGTGCCTCACCACCCTCACAGTAAAGAACTTCTTCCTTAGATCCAACCTGAGCTCCCCCTGCTTCAGTTTGAACCCACCAGCCCTTGTCCTACCAGTGCAGTTCCTAATGAAGAGCCCCTCCCCAGCATCCCTATAGGCTGCCCCTCATAGGCTTTCAAGCATTTATTCATATTAGTAAGTACTTAAGGCCAGTGTGAGTACTGATGACACAGTGCAACTGAGCTTTTGGTTTTGTTTTTTTTTTCCTGGTTATTCTATATTTTGTTTCTGTTTAAATACATACCTCAGAAAACAGTTCTTGAGGACTGGAAAGGCATATTTATTCAGTGGCTGATAGCTGATTTTTGGGATTCTTGGTAATGGCAGAATGATTGTTAATTCTTCATCCCCTGATGTTTCAAATTGTTGTGATATTCCCTCCTGAATTCAGACTAGTGAATTAGCTATAATTACTGTAATGAGAGCTAATTGATTTCCTTGAGCCTTTCCTCTTACATGTTGTCTTTCATCTGCAGACTCATTCTGAAGAGAGACCATTCCAGTGTGAGGAATGCAAAGCTTTGTTCCGAACCCCGTTCTCTCTACAAAGACATCTGTTAATCCATAACAGTAAGTGCTAAGAGAGGGAAAAGAAGTTCCTCAGTTCTCACATTTGACTGAGTAAAGCAGACATATGGCGCCTTGCTCCAGTATGCAATTTGCTATATTAAATTAGTATTGAGATTCAACTCTAGCCCCAGGAAGTTAGAAGATTCAAAGTCAAGTTCAAAACTTGTCTTTAAATGCACTTAAATGCAAATCCAAATATGCTGTATAAAATCTAGCAATGACTTGAAGTCTGATGGCAGATTTATTTGTGCATAAAGCATGACAGTGTTACCTCCATTTTAAGAAAGAAGAAATGGAGGCAGAGATAACTTGGTGGCTTACTCAATTTTTGTAGATAATCCTGTTTAGAGCTTGAAACTGAGATTCTCTGTCCTGTGCCAGATCAGGCTAATGTTTCCTGCCTGTGGCATAGAACTTGCAGCCAAGAGAAATGCTGTGGCCATTTTCCCTCATGAGTAACTTGTTCTTGGCATTCTGTACTATTTTTTAACTGTCTGCATAAAGATTTATTTTTGGTGGAATTTTCCCCGTCTTTGATATTGACAGAGCCCAAGGCTACCATTCGACAATGTGAATATCAGCAATTTAAAGTTTAGAAAATAGTCATGGTCTAAAATCCTTGTAGCTTAGAAGGCAGTACTTTGATTTGGAGAATATTTATGTTGGTATAATTAAGAACACCACAAAACTTTTGTTTGTCAGTCCTGTAAATACTGGTTATATTAGACGAATTGTTAGACTGGTGTGTTTAATTTGTTCTTTTATAATTATCTTTCAGAACTTCTGTGATTTCATAAAGCATTGAATTTAAAAGTTTTTTTCTAGTGTTAAATGTTTAAAAATGATTGCAGGGGGTGGGGTGTTTAAAAACCTGTTTAGCAATGTATTTTCTAATGAATGAAGCATTTGCAAAACATCGAAAAGCAGTAAATTCACAGTGCACAGAATAGTTTGCCTTGGTAAAGATCTCTCTAAAAACATATATGACTATTTTTGAAGAGGTTTGAGCTAGGGTTGTGATTTGTGGCAGGTTTAGTTGTTCCTGAACCACCAGTATTTAAGCAAATACAGAATATATCAGACTGTGAACTGCACTGGCACAGACACTGTCTTGTCAGTCTTCCTTAGTGCAAAAGGAGACATATCTGCTGAAGTACAGAGTAGGTGTTTGAATAGGTAAATTCTGCCTTACCAGTATAGGTAAAACTGCCTCCAAAATGAGTCCAAGCCTTAAACTGAAAAGACTTGCATTTTTATTAATCACAGGAAAGATTTTTAAAACTTTCTTTTTTTTTACTTTTGAAAAAAAAGGCTCAACAACTGGGCAGCTTAATAAGGAGGCCTTAATACAGCAGAATATAATCAAAGTTTTTACAGTCATACTGCATCTTTCATCTGTAGGGTTCAAAAAAAGAAGTGCTGACAGACCAGTAGCAAGGTGAAAGTCATTACTAGGATGAACTGAAGAATAAACAGCTTTTAGTTCAAGGCTGTGATTAAAACAAGGGGCTCTGCTGTTGTCTGAAAAGAGCTTGTGTTCCAGAGAAGAAATGTAGAAGTCTTCTCCTCATGACCTAACTCGTGAGACTGAGAAGTTGTGATGACATGATAATGAGCCTTTCATATTTGAAGTAACTCAGAATTACTGGCATTGTCCTTCTACAGCTGGATGGTAGTCCCTTTCATAGCTCTGAAATATACCTGCTCTATAAAAAACAGGAGGGAAACAAACCAGAACTTCCGGATATATTTATCTGGCTTTGCTGTGGTGTGCTGTAGGAAAGAAAAAAATTGTTTGTGAAGCTTGAAACTTGAAGGGAAAATTGAAGGTCGTTCTACATCTTTTTTTTAAATTCAGTATCCCCTTGTTGGTTTAGAGGCAGGCCCTCTGGAGAATGATGTAGAATAACTTAAATTTTATTTTACAAACTAAATAGGCTGGAAAAATTCATATTTTGTAAACTAGTTTTTCAGGTGTTCCTGTCTTGTAATTGGAAAAGGTGTCATGAATAAAACTTTACAAATTGAACATCAAGTATATCTAATTAACCAATAATAATAAAAATCCAAACTCTTCTTTCTACCCTCCCTCCCCAGGCTCTAGCTGTAGAAATGTAACCCATCTTCTGAGAGTCAGGCAAATTCTTTCTCCTAGGCATGCTGCTGATAATACTTTTAGTAACTGTATTCTCATTATGTCACTGTCAATGTTGGGGCTAATCCTTTATTCTTAGCTATAGTGTTTAGGGAGGAGATAAGGTACATAAGTGCATAGTACCTCATAGCTCATACTAGCTCATGAGGCCATAAGAGACTTGACTAACAAGAATGAGTAGTCCTGAACAGTTTTACTTGGGTGATTTAGTTATTTAGGATTGTGGAGACATGCATGAACATGATTGCATTTGCAAGGAGGACATAATCCACATTATGTATTTGCTTTCCAGGGTAAAAATCTGCATGCGGAATGTTTGTTAGGGGGAGAAATATTAATTAGCTATTGCTACAGGGATCAGCAGAAGCGGGCACTGAAGATCACTCATTTAAATAAAGAATGTGTAGTCCTGATTTTCATTTTCTTGTTTTGTCATGAAGAGACTGCATCAGTGGAATAGGTAATGTCAGTCCCAGGAAAGATACATTATGTTGTGTATTCCTGGGGGAAAGCACTGTAGGATATGCTAGTGCTCTGTTTTCATCTTGGGAGACATTTATCAGTATCATGTCAGGTACTCTGAAAAAGTTTCCTGCCTTCAGTGGTTTCAAGAGCTGAGTCAGTGATAAACTTTCTTGTTTACTTCCATTGTCTGGGGTGCCTAGGCCTGAAGAGAATCGATGTCTACCTTTTGCTATTTTATTTTGTAACAAACCTCTAGATCTATCACAGTGCAAACATGTTGACTGACAATACAAAATGGAAATTCTTTATTTTTATACATTAATATTAGGAATATATTTGGAATCTTTAGTATTACTCTTATCTGCCAAAGAGTTTGTTTTTGGCAGTGATCATTCTTAAGCGTCAGATATGATTTTACATTTATGATATGAAACGTGGTTGTTCTTTATCACAATGAGGTATTATGAAACAGGTTCCATGACCTTTAAGGTCCATTCCAACCCTAACGTTTTTATGATTCTGTGATTTCCAGAGCTGCTCAGGAAGTTTTAGTACATCTTTTTGCAAGCAGTTTTGATTATTGCTTTATGCTGTTGAGAAACCGTCAAGACCTCCTTACGTAGTTGTGTACCAGTGGTATTTTGAAACTAAGTTTTCATGTATCTTTATGGCTTAAAAAAAACCCCAAAAACAGTAAGGTGTAAAGACTGTTCAGTGAGCTAGCTTTGCATGGAGATAATGCAATGTCAAATGGCTCCTCTGTAATGAGATATAGGGTTTCTGCTAAATAAGGAAGCTGAGGAGAAACACTGATTATTTTCCTTCATCTAGAATAACACTTAAAAAATTAGCAAATTCTAGGCTTCCCGTTGCTTTGCATGTTGAAGAATTTTGCTAAACTTTTACCCAGAAGTTGGTGAAACGCATACTTGGTTTAGTAACTATATATGGTTGAAGAGTATTATAAATTCAGGAAGATGTCTCTTACCATTTAAATTTCAAAAGATAAAGCCTATTGCATCTTTTGCTCGTTACCATAAAGAGAGTCTGTTAAAGAGGTTCTGATAAAACCTGTGCTCCATCTTGCTGTCAGCCATTTCCACTGGATGCCATTTTACCTTTGGCTATAGAGATTGATTTCACATTTCTGGCTACATTGTTGTCAGGACTACTTCCTTAATTTCTAAATGACCTGATTTGATGTTCTTTCTGTTCTCAGAACCCAGCTTTTCATTTGTCTTTGCTGCTTTTATTCATTATTCTGAAACAGTAAGTATTAGTGTATTTCCACAAAAATATAATACCTTTAAACACTGTTTTTCTCTTTATAAGGTGAGAGGACTTTCAGGTGTGATCACTGTGATGCTACTTTCAAAAGAAAGGACACATTAAATGTTCATATTCAAGTTGTACACGATGGACATAAGAAATACAAGTGTGATCTCTGTGACAAAGCTTTTGTGACACCCTCAGTCCTAAAGAGTCATAAAAAAGTGAGTAGAATAAGTTCTGTCATATTAATTTGTTCTGTGTCCTTAAGATGGTAATAAACATAAAATCCCCAGATGCTTCTGCATTTCTGGCTTTTCAGTAGAAAGCTATGATGGTGCTTCACATCCTAAAATGCTTATTGCAGTAGTGGGATTCTTGGTGGCATGCAGAATCTGTAGTGTGTGCATATGTATAAATTCAATGTAGGTACTCCAGCATCTGGTGTGTGGCTGGACTTGCTGCACTATTCTTGCCATATTCCTTCCCACTGATCTCTGTGGTGGAATTGGGGTAAACTTTAGAAGAAAACTTGCTCACTAGTTGTGCGTGAGGTAAGGTTTATGTTACAGCAAAGAAATGAGAAGAAAGTAATTGAATTGAGAACAAATCAGCTGAGGCATTGCCACCAAATGCAGATTGCAAGAGTTTATTGCAAAACATGATGCATACATTGTTTGCCATGTAGTATGCCCTTCATATGTGCATGTAAAATTTTAGTAAGGAAACTGAGTGTAACTGAATTGCTTAGTACAATATTTTCAGCACATAATTGTTGTGAGTCCTATGCATTACAACACAAATATATGTTCAAAATTGAGGAAAAAATATAAGGGAGTCTTCCAATGTCTCTCCAACCCTATGTTACAGCTGTGGGAACTAGTACACATCTTTAGAGCCTAAACCAAGTTACTGGCAGATAGTAGACTATTGAAATCTGTAAGGTAGTGGATGGCACTGTCTCCTTAATGTGTAAAAAGTATTTGCAAAAAGTATTGGAACCACCTGTGAATGAGTGGTCTTTTAAAGATCTTGATCTTCCATTAAATGTATGTTAATGCATTTGCTGTCTGCTTTCAGTCTGTTTTAAGTGCTGCTTATTCCATATTTAATATGCATTAAGTTACTTAGTAATTATAGTTGCTGGAAAATAAAGTTTCCTGTGATTGAGTGACTTAACTGTGTAAACAAGATACATTCCTCTCAGATATGCTTAGTGGAAGATTTTTGCCTGTTCTTCAGAAGAGCTTAAATGACGTGGGTTGCCTTGTTTATAGACTGCAGTACATGTACTGTAAGAGAATTTAGATTCAAATAACCAGGATCATTAGTTGTTCAGCCTGTTATATGAGTTGAGTTTTGCTGTAACAGAGAGAGAACTTTATAATACTATATATTTATACATAAGACTATATATTTATATATACTATTTATATATAATACTATATATATAATACTCTATAATACTCTTTTATAATACTCTTTTTCAGAGTATTAAAACACATTTGTTTTTCAAGCCTGAATATATTGGTCCAAGAACTAAAAAACAAATGGTATGCAAAATAAAATTGTGTTCCTGGGGAGCAAGACTTCAGGGGGGAATAGTATCATTCATTAAGCAAATTGATTTCTTTGGGAAGCAAGACTGCTTTACAGCACACAATCCTTTTCATCCTTATCTACTTGTTCTAATCACTTGAGTTAACAGACCTAGCTTATAATACTGATACATTGAGTTCAGATCAATTTTTTGTGAAGGATGGATTGTAAGATCCAAAAGTCAAAGTATTACCTGGAATCATTGATGTGCTCTGCATAATTTTTTAAAAATTTCCCTAAAGTCCTTTCTAAAAAATTCAGTATGACTTACTATTTCACATTAAAAATGACTGTGTGTACTTGTATTTTAATGGAAAGTACCTGGTGGTTATTATTTATCCCCGTTCTCTCTTTGGCATTCCTACTTAATTGTAATTGCTATTGCTCTATGCTGCTGTCAGACTAGGACAAGCTATATGTTTGTGAGCCTTTTAGTTGTACTGTATTGTTCCCAGAAATCCTTTCTGGTAGTTTGAAATGTATTAAGTGAATATGGTATTCCCTAATACTGCTGTTAGAGAGAGAAGTGATTTCTAAAGAAATCTATCCTAATCAAGAAGGATTTAACATTGATACCCCTAATGTTGGGGAATAAAAATGCTGCAAGTGCATCCAGTGTTGAAATGGATGCATCTCATTTACTCTTCCTTGCCTCTTTACAAATGCCCGTAGGACAGGGAGCAAACAAGAGGAATTAGAGATGTGTGCACGTCTACGGGGGTATGATATAATAGGCATCGCAGAAACATGGTGGAATGGCTCCTATGACTGGAGTGTTGGAATGGAAGGTTACAGGCTTTTTAGAAAAGACAGGCCTGGCAGGCAGGAAGGGGGGTTGCCCTTTATGTTAGGGATAGGCTGGAGAGTATGGAACTCTGTCTGGGGACAGGTGATCAGTTAACAGAGAGTTTGTGGGTCAGGGTTAAAGGGAAAACGACTATGGGAGACATTACTGTGGGGATCTATTACAGACCGCCTAATCAAGAAGAACCTGCGGATGAAGCACTCTATAGACAGATAGGAACAGCCTCACGCTCACAGGCCCTTATTCTCATGGGTGACTTCAACCACCCTGACATCTGTTGGAAGGACGGTACAGCCGGGCACAAGCAATCCAGGAGGTTCCTTGATTGTGTGGAATACAACTTCCTTCTGCAAGTAATAGAGGAACCGACAAGGAGAGGTGCCATGCCTGACCTCGTGCTCACCAACAGGGAAGGGCTGGTTGGAAATGTGACGCTCCAGGGCAGCCTTGAGTGCAGCAATCATGAGATGGTCGAATTTGAGATCCTCAGGACAGTGAGAAGAGCATGTGGGAAGCTCACTGCCCTGGATTTCAAAAGAGCAGACTTTGGCCTCTTCAGGAACCTGCTTAGTAAGGTTCCATGGGATATAGCCCTAGAGGGCAGGGGGGCCCAAGACTCTTGGTTGACATTCAAGGATCACCTGCTCTAAGCTCAGGAGTGTTGCATCCCCACTAGAAGGAAGTGCAGCAGGAGGGCCAGGAGACCTCCTTGGATGGGTAAGGAGCTGCTGAGGAAAATTCAAAGGAAAAAAGAGGCTTATAGTAAGTGGAAGCAAGGACAGGCGGCCTGGGAAGAATATAGGGATATTGCTCGGGAAGCTAGGGACCAGGTTAGGAAAGCTAAGGCCCAGTTAGAATTAGACTTGGCTAGGGATATTAAGGATAAGAGGAAGGGATTCTACAGGTACGTAGCAAATAAAAGACAGACTAGGGACAACGCAGGCCCCCTGTGGAAGCTATCAGAACTGGCTACACAGGATTTGGAGAAGGCTGAGGTTCTGAATGACTTCTTTGCCTCAGTCTTTACTGGCAAAGGCTCTGACCACACCGCCCAAGTCTTGGAAGGCAGACACAGGGACTGTGAGAATGAAGACCTTGTGCCCACTGTAGGAGAGGATCTGGTTCGAGACCATCTTAAAAATCTGAATGTGCACAAGTCCATGGGACTTGATAAAATCCATCTGCAGCTCCTGAAGGAGCTGGCGGATGAAGTTGCGAAGCCACTGTCCATCATACTTGAAAAATCATGGCAGTCAGGTGAAGATCCCCACGACTGGAAAAAAGGAAATATAACCCCCATTTTCAAGAAGGGGAAAATGGATGACCCGGGGGATTACAGACCAGTCAGTCTCACCTCTGTGCCTGGCAAAATCTTGGAGCAGATTCTCCTGAAAGGAATGCTAAGGCACATGAAAATCAACAAGGTGCTTAGTGACAGCCAGCATGGCTTCACTAAGGGGAAATCCTGCCTGACCAATTTGGTGGCCTTCTATGATGGGGCTACAGACCTGACGGACAGGGGTAGAGCAGTTGATGTCATCTACCTGGACTTGTGCAAAGCGTTCAACACTGTCCCACACGACATCCTTCTCTCTAAATTGGAGAGACATCAGTTAGATGGATGGACCACTTGGTGGATAAAGAACTGGCTGGATGGCCGCACACAGAGCTGTGGCCAGTTGCTCAATGTCCAGCTGGAGACCAGTAACGAGTGGCGTCCCTCAGAGATTGGTGTTGGGACTAGTCTTGTTTAACATCTTCGTCGCTGACATGGACAGTGGGATTGAGTGCGCCCTCAACAAGTTTTCCAGTGACAGCAAGCTGTGTGGTTTGGTTGATATGCTGGAGGGAAGGAATGCCATCCAGAGGGACCTCAACATGCTTGTGAGGTGGGCTGATGCCAACCTCATGAAGTTTAACCATGCCAAGTGCAAGGTCCTACACCTGGGTTGGGACAATCCCAGGCACAGCTACAGGTTGGGCAAAGAAGAGATTTAGAGCAGACCTGTGGAGAAGGACTTGGGGGTGTTGGTCGATGAGAAAATGAACATGAGCCAGCAGTGTGCGCTTGCAGCCCAGAAAGTCAACTGTATCCTCGGCTGCATCAAAAGGAGAGTGACCAGGAGGTGGAAGGAGGTGATCCTGCCCCTCTCCTCTGCTCTTGTGAGACCTCACTTGGAGTATTCTGTGCAGTTCCGGTGTCCTCAACATAAAAAGGACATGGAACTGTTGGAAGAAGTCCAGAGAAGGGCCACGAGGATGATCAGGGGACTGGAGCACCTCCTGTATGAAGATAGACTGAGAAAGTTGGGGCTGTTCAGCCTGGGGAAGAGAAAGCTGCGTGGAGACCTCATAGCAGCCTTCCAGTATCTGAAGGGGGCGTATAGGGATGCTGGGGAGGGACTCTTCATTAGGGACTGTAGTGATAGGACAAGGGGAATGGGTTAAAATTTAAACAGGGGAAGTTTAGATTGGATATAAGGAGGAAATTCTTACCTGATAAGGTGGTGAGGCACTGGAATAGGTTGCCCAGGGAGGTTGTGAATGCTCCATCCCTGGCAGTGTTCAAGGCCAGGTTGGACGAGGCCTTGGGTGATATGATTTAGGGTAAGGTTTTCCTGCCCATGGCAGGGGGTTGGAACTAGATGATCTTAAGGTCCTTTCCAACCCTAACTATTCTATGATTCTATGATTCCTTCAGCTGCAGTGTAATAACGTACGATGTGAGGTAATGAAGACTTTTATGTCACTTCAGTGTCGTTAATAATAAGAAGAATTAATTTCCCTATCTGAAGAGAGTTATGTGCAAAGCTTGAAACCCAAATAGTCAGCTGTGCATATGATTTAATGTGTTATCTTTCCTTTCCTATTTGAATGAGCACTTGGAAATGAAGGGATTCAAAATTCTTCACTAAAGGAGCAATCTCATTTATAAGGAAACATTATTTGATAGGCTGGTATATCTTCAGTTCAGAATAGGCCGTAGAAAATGTCAAAACTGATGAGAAGCTGTGTTTGTGACTTAGTTGAAGGTGGTCTTGCTGCCAACCTCCCAGGTTGGATGGGAGATTTTGAGATTTTTGAGATTTTTTTTTTAATTTTTGTTTTTATTTTGTAATAATTCTTCTTAGCAGCAAGGTGCTTTAGCCTGAGGAACTTGATTTCATAAGGCAAGCTCAGTGTATGATTCATTATTAGTGACAATTACAATATTATTTTTGTTATAATTCTCTAAATGCAGTCTGATTCTAGAACTTAAGCTAGTATGTCCAGTATGCAAGTTGTGTTGACTGAATTGTTGAGAACTTACACTTTGAAGGATTGCTATCTGTCATACTTCAGATGAACTGTTGGCTGTGTTTCATTTGTATGAGACAGAAACCATATGCGCAAATCTCCATAAAGACATTTTAAAGTTCTGGTTCAAGTCTGCAACAGGAAGAGTAATGATAGGTTAGGTAAACTATTTTCACAACAGTTCATAATGTAATAAAATCCTGTGAAATTATAAGCTGTTAAAAATAGACCCATTTATGAAGATTAGTTGTATTAGATAACCAAATTAACGTTTATTGGAAACCACTATCACAGATACCAAACTGAAAAATAGGTGTCTTATTCTTGCAATCATGAAAACAAATAGAGTTGGATAGGACATTTTTGATAGTAACTACTTTTAGGAAATAGTAAACTTAAGAACTGAAAAGCCAGATTATTTTGCCATTAGTAATGAGAGTTATTTAAAAGTTTTAGAAGAAAAAATGAAAGAATCTCTGCCTTGTATGATGGTATAACATGTATAATGGAGATAATAGTGGTCAACGTCAATACAGTTAAAATATTCTATATTCCACTTCTTTGAAAGCTATGCTGAAGCTTTCATTCTTGTCTTTCTCCACCCCGTGTAGACTCACACAGGAGAAAAAGAGAAGATTTGCCCATATTGCGGACAGAAGTTTGCAAGCAATGGAACACTGAGAGTTCATATTCGAAGCCATACAGGTACAGTGTTGTTTATTATAATCAACAGAGATGACTTTCTCAGTATGTAGCAGGGTGTCTATAAGTATGTCCATGATTTGTCTATCTACAAACAGAAATGCAAATTTACAGGTAGGCCTAACACAGCATCATTTTCAGACATCTTACCTGCTTAATGTGTAAAACCATATTCTGTTCTCAACTACGATTATGTACGAGAGTGTGTATGTAAGTGTATGAATGTTTATATGTATATACAATGTAAGTTCATCTTTCTGGTAGCAAAGGTGTTTTGACACTCTGACTTCATATTAATGTAATTTCTGACCTTATCACAACTTGCACGCTACCCAAATTAGAATGTTCTACCTTGTGTATGCTTTAACTCAAAATTTATTTTCTTTTGCAACATCTTATTCATTCTGCAGGTCTCCTAATGTTCCTGGGTCTGATACATGCAGCTTATTGCCACCCAGATTGCATTACTGTAATGCTGTTGTGTTATACATGTGCATCTATGCACACACTGAAAATAAATTAGTCATGTTGTCAGGTTTCATTTTGTGATCTTATACTTTCATTCAGGTAAGTGGCAGCATCTGAAAGGGGTTTTCATTGTGATAATTTGATTCCCGTATAAAATGGTATAGATTTGCCTTTGGCAGTCAAAGCATCAGTTAGCAAATAGCCTTCCTATGACATTCCATTCACTTGGCATAAGCAAATTTCGTTTCCAGGGAGATGACAAGAATTTGTACTTTTAGTCATTTGGCTTTCTACTGTGTCTGGAAAAGTCTGAGTCACTTCAATCTGTCAAGACCACCTCTTAAGTTTACAGGTTTACTCGTTTTTGATACATTGGGATTTTTGGATTTCGCTGCTATAGACACTAGCAAATTTTTATCCTCTTCCTGCAGGATGAAGGCTAAAATTGACTTCTGTCTTTAGCTGTTATTATTTACTAAATTCCATTTTTGGAACATTTATCCTTCTTGGCAGCAATATAAAATAATATACATAGAAGCCTCTGTATATTCATTCTGCTCATGTTGTTTACATACACTGTATAATCACTGATACAAAAACCAGAAGGTCAAAGCTGGCAAGACCCGAAATCTGTCTGTTGCTCCAGTTTGTTGACATTCTTTCTTCTATGCACCTTATCAACTCCTTTCAAAGCCCTTCCTGCACATATTTTTTTTTTGACTTCCTGAAGATTCATATCAAACAATATTCTAATTCTTCATTAAAATCTCTGGATTCACATTTCAACATTTTTTTGCAGGCAAGTCTGCTTTATGGCCTTCGCTAGTGTGACACTTGTGTTTTCTTATTTCACAGGCCCTTTCCTTAAACTTCAGGTATGTTTTCTGTGTACTATGAATGTTATACATCAGTTTGCACAGAGTACAAAGGTCCTAGATTTTCAAGTTGATAGTGCAGATAGCTCTTGGGGAAAATGCTTTATAGCTGTCTGGGTGAAAATGCTTTTCACACATGTGCTGCTACCAGTTACACTTAATGTTTCAGCTCTCAAGCAGGCTTTCCTGAATTTAGAAGTTAGGCTAAGCTGATGTTCATGAAACCATGCACCAGAGACCTCTAACCTCGACTATAGAGCCTAGCAAAATTTGTAGCCAGTATAACACAAGAAATGGTAACTATGACATTTTGAATTTACTTGAAGTAGAAAGGCACTGAAGATTTTCAACTCATTTGTAAATTAAGTGTGGTGGGACAAACTGTCTTGCCAGCATATGATACAGGTTGGAATTAAGGGGATATGCAGTGTGGAAATGACCCACTGCAGGAGGAGGGAGAGTTCAAGGCCTGTTTCGTTACCTAAAAAGCTAGAAGCACTCATTTTGAAGAGGGTTGCTAATTCAGGAAAATAGTTTAAAAAAATAATCTGTAAGTTACACGGCAAAATGCCTTACGTGAGGTTTAGTGAGAACATGCTGTAGTTAGATGCATGTTAGACTTTTATAGAGGTTGTTTTGACTTGTGCTGTACCTGAAGACTTTAGCCAAGTTGTTCATGATCATAATAGATGCAGACTAATCACAAAAGGAACTTGTTGTCCAATGTTCAGTGGGCCTGAGGACGCATAGCTTTCTGAGGAATAGCTTGCATCATTTCTGAGAAAGCAGGGATAGTTGATGAAGGGAATCTGTGTCATTTGCAAACAGTACAAAAATACTTGAAGTACTTATTTGATGGCTTTTAGCAATAAAGTTCACTGCATTGTGAAAATCCTTGACAACTTTTTGGGTATTTTTCTGAGTGCCAAGAAATTTGCAGCTCATCAAACAGTGGAGCCGCAAACTTACTTTATTCAGTGATGGATGTTTGGTTTCAAAACATTGCCGTATTGAATACTTCATGCTCTTGATATCTATTAAATTCTGTGGTTTTGAATTGATCAGTTAAAAACTGTGCTCTCTTTTCATTTCTTGTGACTTTTCATTCTGACCTAGAAGTGAAACAACCAGCAGCCATGGTCTGCTTTCAAGAGATGGATCATCTTTGTGAATAAGCCTTCAGCTGGGGATGAACTTTGTTGCAGCTAAGCAGTACACTATAAGTGTAAATATTACAAAGACCTTCATGTCTTAGTGATTAGTTTGAGGTCTTGGTGCAGAGATATGTATTACACCGCTGTGCATATGGTCAGCTAGACTTTGTTTTATTAGCTACTTGGTTCTGTATTTAAAAAATAAAGCCGGCAGTTCTTTTTAAAGAGAGTTGTGTATCAGTTTTTATCCTTTTTTTTTTTATAAAGCTGTTTTTGATAAAAAGTCAAGGTTGTCGGGTCTGCTTTGGAATTGTATTGTCATATGCTTAATAATCCATATACAAAAAGAGAAGCTCAATGGAATTTTGGCTTATATTTAATACACAGCAGATGTTCTTCAATATTGTTACTCAGAGATGTATGCATGTTTCCTTGATAAGCAGTTTTCTTCCCTCTTTTATCTTAGAGTAAGACTCTGTAAATGAGCCCTAACAGTACTTGGCCTGTTGCAGAAACTGAGCTTGTTTGGGGTGAGTGAACATGTCTGCATGTGCATGTACAGAGGGAAGGGGTTGATGTTTGCATCTGAACCTAGCATATTGCTCTGTAATTCATCATTTCAGCCTTGGCATGACAGAGACAGTGCTCTGTAGGTCAGCTGAAACACTATAGCACATTCTCCCTCTGCTGTATCTTGTTGGTTTATGACTTCTTAGGATCAGAGGGAGCTGGGGTTAATTTGGCAAAAGAATCCTCTGACTGTGATATAAATTCCTTGGCTTGTTCATAAATTGTAAAAGAAATTCTATGGTCTGCTCCTTGGGCTTGAAAACTAGGGGCCAGGAGGTTAATTACTTCCCTAAAGTTTCCTTAAAGTTTTCCGTAAAGCAGCTTCAGTGTTAACGGTTACTGGCTGTGGCTTATGCAACTTCTCAGTTTCTTTATGCATAGCTATTTAGATCTAGTAATTGCTGTATTGTGTGTTTGTGTGTACATCTATTTGTGTGTGCCTATGTAATGTATTTGTGCACATGCGTTTTATCTGTCTGATACTTACACTGTTGCTTTCCTAATTAGTTGTGTCCTAATCCCGTTCATCATTGTGATGTAGCACATCAAGTTGTTACAATAGAAGTTGTTCTATTAGTAGAACAACTACTAGTAGTAGTTGAGGTAGTTTATATTTGCAGGTAAATTTTTTTCTGTGTTAAGAAAATGAAGTGTTTGAACTGTAATTCCATCCTTTGCATGCTATCTTTTTCTACTACATTACATAGGGACTGAGGAGGGACAGCTAATGACCATACACGTCTTCCAGAAAATGCTTATATATGCAAATATAGGTTAAGACATAAACTTTGTTTTTGCTTTTTTCACCACAGTTAGTCAAAGTATTGCTAAAAAGTCACTAAGATTACGATTACTTTATTTTGTCCTAAATGTTTTTTGAAAAGGTGAATGTTTATATTCTGTGTCATTTAAAAGGCATGACTTAATGTGGCATTCTTACATGTTACAGTCTCTGGTATGTGGAAAAGCTGCTTTATTTTGTAAGTGTGAGTTAAGAAGGTTCTTTGTTAATTTGTTTCCATATATACATGAGTAAGAGATAATGCCAAGATACTGCATTAGAACAGTGAAAAGCATTGGGACCATAGACTTCCATAGCCTTTGTGTCAACACAGTTAAGCTTGCCTTTTCCATTTCCGTTTTCATAACTAAAGACTCCTTTATAAGCTCATGAAAACATTTCATCTTACTTGCTCACTGTAACTTTAGGTGCTGGTTGCCTTTTTGAGATGTTTGTCATCCTCTGCATTGAGGATGTGATGTTGTGATCCTCACTTTGCCATTGTAGTCACATTTTTACAGTTTAACTAGTCATTTGAGCATGTTTAAGATCATATTTATGGTCCAACTGTTTAAAAATCTAGGCCTAAATTTTGCACTTTTATGTAAAAATTCCTGAGTAAACAATAAAATATTAGTTATGTAGTTATAATAATGATCTTTGCTTATTAACAGTAGTTGAATTATCTGCGAGCAAAAGACTTCAAAGTAATTGAAGGAAGAAGTTGAAGAACAATTTAACTTTAGTTTAGTACTGTGTAAAATATGCCCCCAAAGTTGTAATAGCTAAAGAAGCAACTGTTTATTCATGTACATAAGAAATAATGTACAACCAGGATCCTTATTCTAGAAAATCTACTGGCAAATTACCTTACAAGTAATAAATGTTTTGTTACATTAAAAACAAAAAAAAAAGAAAAAGAGAAAAGAGAAGCTTAAAGGACTTTCCTCTCATAACACATTGAAGTATGTGGAAAAACGTATCTGTGTCTAGTCAGTGAACAGCTAGCAGGTGCTTACAGATAAACAGATTGTTTCTATTCAGTAACTTATAAATGATCTCTCTTTTGTCTACTGAATTTAAAAAGGAGCTTACAGAAGACCTCAAAGGTAAGGATTCTGCATTTCTAAACTTTTCAGTTTATGCATCATTGTTCTATTTATCTCCAGATAACAGTTAAATCTTTAAAAATACCTGTAAAGTTTCATATAATTGTCAGCCTCTTGTTTTCTGCTTCCATGAATGAAGAAATGTTCTTATAAGGGATGGATCATTTGAATGCTAGTGACTTCTTTAGGTCACATGAATTAGTGATTGATTAAGGCATCTACTTTAAAAGATTTGGTTGACCATTGAGTTCACTGAAGTCATAGATACTAACGCGCCATTCATAGGGAAAACAAATTGTTTATTTCCACTGATAGATGCAGAGAATGAAACTGCTGTATTCTTTAAAGTAAGCCTGTTGGGTTTTTACTTGCGACTCAAATCTCAGCATCACTGTAGAACTGATGAAAGGCTAAATAATAGTGGTAGTTGATGTTTTATTGTACAGATTCAGACAGCCAAATTATTTCATAGGGTCCTTTACTAGTCTTTATGGTTTGTTTAGTTACAGATAGCTAAAACTTCAATTATATCATGATAATTTTTCTGGACCAGATAGAACAAACACTTCGAGTATTGGTCTTGACTAGGTAATATGAATTCTCTGAATAAACCCCAAAATTAGCAGAAAACAAACCTTCTCAGCTCTCAAAATACTACTTCTGCTCCTCAAAGAGTAAGGCATGGATAAGAACTGATAAGGACATATTAATAGAAAAAAAATAAATGGTTAAAACAGTTTGGTTTTCTCTTTGAAAAAAAATAGCACTTGAGGTTTTTGTTATTAAATATATGACTGTTTTTAGTGAATGGCAGATGCATTTGGTTTACTCACATAAAAGCAATTCTGGTTCTCCCTGTGCCTGGAAAATACACAAGTATTGGAGCTCTGTTAGAATACATTCAGGAATCTATACGCTTACTGACACTGTAATCATTGGTGAAGGGAAAAAAAAAAAAGCAGAAATATTTCACTTCTTGTCTTCAGAGCCTGCCAAGTTTGAATGGTTGTTAAAGTGAAGAAAGAAATTTCTAATTGACCCATACATGTGTACTGTATTTCCATTTTTCTCAGGCAGCAAGCCTATTCTAAGATCAGTCAAAAAAACATCCCTTTCTACAATGTAGAAACATGTATGTATGGTGTTTCTGGGTTTTGCCTCAGCTGGCATTCACAAGTATTTTACCTTTCAAATTACCAAGTTGTTTGGTTCTTGGCATGAGAAAGCTACTCCTGTGTGGGTACTTCTGTACCTTCTGCAGTGCTAAATTTTGAGTGTTTAATTGTTGAAAATCTGGCAAGCGGAATTTTGTATAGGCCAGATTACTATTTTTATTGTCTAGTCCAGGTGTTGTAAAGCGAGCAGCTAGCTGCTGGAATTAGCCAAGTTTCTTGGTTGCTTTTCCATTATTTTCACTTGCTAGAATCCCTGGTCAGCATTATAAAAATGCTTAAGGGCCCAGTGGTATTAAATGCTTTTGAAAATGCTAGTTGGTAACTAGAAAACTGCCAGGTCTACACAAGAGGAAATGTAATATTTTGAAGAAGTGTTTGTCTCTTCAAGGGTCATTTGACATGCTGTGTACCACCAAGGTGGTGAAATATACTGAATATTTTCTTAAAGTGTGAATATTTAATTTTCATTCAGTAATTGGTTTTCTGGCATTTTCTAATTTAAGTTGTTTTGAATCACTTGGTTGCTAGAGTTCCTATTTAACTTAATTTTAATTCCTAATGAAGTTCTTCTCACATAGGAGGAATTCTGTGCTGTGCATCTTAGGATCTTTGTGCGTGGACATGCGTGTATAGTGCCTTAACTGAATTCTGTAAAGTTAAGGACACAAACTTCTCTTTAATTTGATGGAAACACCATATACAGAGCAACAGCAGCTGAGGATAAATGTGTAAAGCTGTCAAGTGCTCTATATGAACAGATAGTGTTCTAAAGCATATGTCACAGATTATAATTTTGTTATATCTGTTAACCTTTTGCCCATCCTTACTTGCTGTTGAATACTGTCATCACTCCAGATTATCTCTGACTAAAAAAAACTTCTTGCAATTCACATTCTGGGCTGCCGTGTTGATCATCTGGTATGGAGTGTTGCATGTGTGATCCAGATGGCCCCCTTGCCTCTGAATTCCTTCCCTGGTGAACTGTTGTCTTTCTTCCACAGTTGGTCGATGCTGGAGTCTCTTTTTCCCCTCTACCCTACCCCAGTCTGAAGTTATGTCTTTAAAAAGGATATTTTTTTTTCCTGAAAATTGACATTTTTAAATAATGCTCTCATATATGTGTTTATTCTTTTAAAATATAATCTTCGAATTTTTGTACTACGTAATTCAACACGTGAAAAGGGGCTAATTCTAGAAGGTGGTAAATGGTCTGTGAAAGATTCTGAGGGATCGCATTGCATCAGTTTTTTTTGAAAACCGTTCCTTTTAAGCTGCATACACTGCACATGATCTGATGTTCAGTGCAGTCTCTCATAAGTCTTTTTCTGATATTCGTGAGTGTTGACCTAGACCAGTAGTGCTAAATACCCCAATGCACCAAGCATAGACATATTAAAAATATAACACCTCCACCTTGATAATTTCACAGCATAATTCAAACTCTTCATTCCTTAATACAGCAGTTTAGTTCCAATGAAGACAGAAAGCCAGGATATTTGTACATGATGGCTGACATACATATAACATTGTACACAAGTGAACAAGCAAGCCCCATGGGAATGGCAAAAGTAAATATGACCCCAGATTTAACAGAATGAAATAGAAATAATGTCTGTATATGGTTTGAAAGAGTTCTTGTGAGGCTGATGCCAAAACCAAATACGGTTGTTCATCAAATGTGTACTTTAGCTTGCTGTTGATATCTCTGTGCTTTTTTCAGTTTGCTGATCTCTTCCAACAGTTATATTGCAGTCTCTTCAGATTAGGACTGTTTCTCTTGTTGCATGTTTCGTTCATCTCATTTGATGGGATTACATTTGCCACCTCTAACTTACTTATTTGGTAGATCTAACTTGAAGTCACTGTTTCAAAGTAATTGCTAACACTGGGGTTTATATCATGTTTTCACCTGATTTTGTAATTAGCTTTTTTTGTGGCTAAACTGCCTCCAGGGAATGCAAAATACAGTGTGAAAACAGCAACACATATGGCTGATTTGAATTACTGTGTCTCAGTCTTTATTATGTGTCTGGCTATAGCCACTGAAATTTTGATGAAGAAATGTGTATTTCGTTTTGTTTCTTCATTGTTTTGCTCACAGGTGTATCTGAGTTTGGAAATCTGGGTGGTGAACTCACTGTAAATGCTACCTTACAGCACCTTTGATTGCGAATGTCTTATGGGAAGTGTCCATTCTAAGTTGAACAGGGATGGAAGAATCTGGTGTTTAACTTGTTATGGTAAATTAAGGTCCAGTAGGTGTTGTGATCTCAAGCTAGAGATTTACACACTTGAGGAAAAAAAAGAGACCAGTTCTGTCATGACATATTTTCAGACCAAAATCCCATATGGTTTTCAATCATGGAATTGTTTTTCGTAATCCTTGTATTAGGGTTAAAATTTATTTTTATTATGTTAAAAGCTGGGTTTTTTTGTTCATAGGAAAATCTGGAAGTAGAATGTCTAGACTTTGAATTATATTAAATCCACTGCACTTTATCCAAGGATTATTTATTTAGGGTTATTTATACGTAAGTACCATTAATATGTTGAGTAGTTCATTGTTGATCATCAGGGACATGACAGTCAGCTGTAACTTGAGGGTGAACATAGCATTTATTATGTCTGTCTTGCTTGAATGTACTGGTATTTTAATTATAGCAGTTGTTCTTAGTTATCGTTGCATTCACAACATTACTTCTGGACATGTTGACTGGACAAGGTGTCAAATTAAGATGTATTTAATATGCCTACTGGATTTTGATACTGTACTAAAGTAGAAAGCCTGATGCAATGTTTTAGTGAAAAGTGCAGATCATAGTCTCTGTTGCGGTTTAATGGCAGAGTTGCAAACAGTAACATAGAAGGCCAGGGCTTTTTCCAGATATTTTCCTAATGTGGAATGTTAGGATTAAGGCTTGGTAGCGTATTTAGAAGTTAAAAGATTTTTCCCCCACATTCTCCATATTTTTGTATATAAATCAAATCTAGGAAAAAACAACCAATGACCCTCACTTTGTGAAATATAATACCTTCAAAAACTTACTCTACTATTGACTGAAATGAAAAGGCATAGTAAAAAAAATGGTGCACTGATTTACTTCAGTTATTATCCCCTGATAAGGATTCATCGTCTTCAAATGTAAAGATCTTTATGTTATATAGATATATATATTTAAAATATATCTGTTTATATAAAAAGCAGAGTGCAAATGGCATAAATGTTAATCGACATTAACAACTTCATCTCTGACGTACCCCCTCTTACTATGATGATATTCCATATTGAGACTGTATCTCCTAAGCGTGCTTCTGGCAGTAAATTCAAGAAAAGATTGTTTGTCATAGGGAAAATAGCTTTCTTTCATTGTGATGCTTAATAACTCCTTTTTGTAAGGGCAAGAGAAATAGAGATACATGACCTGCAACACCATGTTGTTTGCTTCTCTTTGCCATTTCTTTCTTCTCCTAGTAACAGATCCATTCCTTTTCTGATCAGAGAAGTTTTACGTCTGGAAATCTCCAAGTATTTACTGTTTGTGAGTTGATCTGAAGTTTAATATTCCAGTGCTTATAATTGAGTTTTGGTGGCCTTTGCTTGATTGCAGATGAACATGAAAACACTGATATATAATGTCACTTTCCCGGGAACTTTTATCTCATCACACTCACTTTCCAAGTTTTCTTAGTGACAATTCTAAACTTTGTTGAATTACAAAACCTTCTCATTTGTGGACACTTGCAATAGTTCTATATGAAACAGGGCACTTAAGCAAATCTTGCTCTGTGGGAAGAATATATTTAGCATTTGTTATTTCAAATCTGTTTTTTCTCTGTTGTCGTCTTATGCCATTTGCATTTTGCAGTATTAGAGACAGGATCCACTGCTCCTGTTCGTCTCACATGACTTAAAGTGGGATAGTGTCTAAGACTTCTCTTGCGGAACACCTGCTTCCCAGTTGTCTCAGTGGCAAATCTGTTCCTGGGAACATTATTACAAGCAACTGACCGGTAGCATGAATAATGTTTGCCTAGTCTAGTTCTGAAGCAAGAAGTTAATTTTTCCCAGAGATAAAGTAGTTGATAAGTAGGATTGTGATAATCTTGCCAAAATCTGCTGTCCATAAATTCAGACATCTGAATTAATTGCCTAGGTTCCTGATACAGTAAATAGTGAAAAAGATGCATTGATTGAGGATAGATCTTTCAGTTCTCAGGCAACAGAGGCCACTTTTGGAGAGTAATTACTGCTAGCTTTCATTTATCCTTAATTTCACTGGGATTCAGAACAACTAGTTAAAATTACATGTTATACTTTTACATGGGTGATGTAAAATGAAGAGGAATCTTGACTCTTGTTCATAATTTTTAAATAAAACTTATTTTTTATTGAAAACCATTATAAATATCCATATATTTCTTACACACTGGCACAAACTCATCTTTGGACTGCTTACAGAGAGACTGAGATTTTTTTTTTCTAGAAAGTCAGCTATTGCAAGCACAGATTTTTTTGTAATAGCCCACAGTTAATTTTGTATAATCTTTAGAGGTAGAAGGTAAGTTACACAGTTAAAAGATGTGCACAGGAGAAACAGTTGCTTATGCAAGCGCAAGGGCACTTACATGTATTTTGGGCATACAGGCTACAAAGATTAGGTGAAACAAAATAACATAAAAAAGAGCAACAGTAAAATCACTGGAAATGATATCTTAAGTTGTTTTATTGGCAATTATTAATGTAATAGTGCATAAGAAATTGTTTCTATAAGTTAGAAAAACAGGATGTCACCAGCCATCAATGTCAAGTGGGAGTCTCAGTCTGTGTTACATAGTAAACTTGTTATTTTGGAACAGTGAAGACTTGAAAATTTACAGTACATAACAGCTGCTTGAAGCCAGACTTTTTAAGGTGTGGCATTTTGATATACAGTCGTACTGTTGCCCTCTACTGGCATCTGCTAAAAGCTTTTAAGACCATACTCATCAATACCATGGTCTCCATGGCTAAGTTCCGAAGGATGCAGTTAATCCATTTCAGGCAAACTCAAAATACACCATCATTTGAAAGCAAAAGTTTTTCTCTTTAAGGAAACTCGGGGACTGGGGGGAGATGGAGGAGGGGCACAACTCCTACCTGTCAACACTCATCTGCTTACAAACTGCTGAAAGCTTTAGCTTCTGCATTCAAAAGCCCTAAAACATAAAGATGTCAGCTGAATTAGTTAAATATTTGAGTACTGACAACTGTTGGAGTGTTTGAATTTTGAAAGCATGGATTAAAGACATCAAGGGTCATGAGAGAGTGTCGTATTTCAAACTGCTTAGTGAAAACACAGCTATAACACAGTGATTGTTGCTGGTGTTCCAAAAAAAAAAAAAAAGCCAAATTCATACAACTGTGCTTTCTGAGAGATGGCAGAATACAAGAGAGAAAAATATTTGTATTTTGCAAGTACTTTTCTACACAGTGTCTTGCTACTGTCATTAACTGAGCTGTCTAAACAGGAGTAAAAGACACAAAAGAGAAAGATAGTTTATCTACTAAATAGGGTGAGTTTTTTTTCTTTAGATGATTATTTAACTAAAACGCTTAATCTCAGCTGCCCTCAAATCTCTACACAACGTGGGACTATTTGGAGATTTTATGTGCAACAGTGACTATCAGTACTGTACTGTATTTGGAGTCAGTCCCTCTGAAGAGCTCTTTCTGTAAGCTGTCTTCCATTAAATACTTTTTGTGATCCTTTGACTTCTTGTTCTGAAAAAATAAGACATCCAGTATCTTCCCTCTGGGCAGTAATAGAGGAATACCTCATGTGGAGAAAAGATGAGTTGGGATGGGGCTTCCTTCTGGACAGTCATAGAGGAATACCTCATGTGGAGAAAAGATGAGTTGGGATGAGGCTTCCTTCCCTCAAGTCAAGATGTCATTAGGCACTGTGGAGCTTTAAATGCTTTTTTTCTGTTACTGCCACTGTCTTGCACTCTGGTCTTTGATATGTCAGTGAAATATGCGGGGGAGGGGGCGGGAATTAATTATAAAATGTTATTTATTCTTACTTACCTATTATCCAGGATTGAGTATGAGTGTTTTTAATTGTATGCCATTTGTACTATGTTTAATCTCTCTATACATACAAAGCTTGTTTTGTGAGTGCAAAGCAGTGCGTTAACTTAGTGGAATAGGCTTTGTTTAACTCATATTTTAAAATAAAGGTTTGTTACACCTTCAACATTATGATTGTGTATAACAAATTCCATTTTATTAATAGAAAAATAGTTATTTTGTCCTTAGTTTGTTGAACTGTGGTTTTGTTCTAGAAACAGCCTAATTATTTGCTTTTAAAGTGTTGTGTACAGGTAGAGGAGGCAATAGACTCAGATTCCACTATGTTGCCTAGAGAGTTGAAAATTAAAATGCCCTTAGGGAATGATAAAGCCTTATTACTTCTTCCAAATTATGGAGTTGGTTTAGAAACTTTTCACTTTCTGATTCTGAACAGCTCAGTATGCAGATATCATTAATGTGAGTTTGGGAAAATTGACGCTAAATGACACCAGTTTAAGGAAGCATTAAACAAAATACCTTTAAGATACAGGGTGCTGCAAGGAAGATGCTAAGAACGTTATGTTTCCATTTCAGTCATAAATTGTGATACAAAAATTGCAGAGACTTTTGATTAACTAGGTTCTAACACAGTTCAGATACAGCATTAAAAAATAGTAGATTTTTTATTTCATTGGGATCCTGACACCCAGAGGACTCTAATAATGACCATATGTGAAACGGAAGAAATATTTGGGAGCAGTTAATGTCTGAACATAAAAGTGACCACGTGTAAATCACTGTAGAATGTCATTTGAGCAAGGGCAGTAGGTGTTGGTTTTGTTGGTTTTTGCTTTTTTTCTTTTTACCCAAGGCTCTCTGTGTGTATCCATATATTCTAGAAAAAAATTAAGCAGCAAATAGGAATATTTTGACCCAGCCCTGTATCCTGCTCAGGTGGACCTTTATTGTAATTTTCATTACACTTAGATCTTTTCTTGTTTGAACTGAGTGTGAACACAAGGCCAGAAAAAAGTACCTCAGTTTGACAAATAACCGAGGCCATATTTATGGACTCTGATGTGTTTCTTGTTTTCAGGTGAGCGTCCTTACCAGTGTCCTTACTGTGACAAGGCTTTCAGCAAGAATGATGGATTGAAGATGCATATTCGCACCCACACAAGGGTAAGTGTAGCTTAGTTTTTATGGTTACTTGAGGATTGTCTGTGAATCATGTAGCTAAAAGTAAATAATTTCTGTTTTTTGTAGAGATAGGGCTGTACCAACCAAGATGTTTTATACTTACAAGTGTATCATAAGAGGCAAAGATTTAAGTAATTAACTGTTTAATTATAATTACAACTCCCTTACTGACCTTCTGTTTTTTCTGTCTTTGATTTCTTGCATGTTGAATAATATCAGTACAAACTTCTTCCTTCAACCTGTGTTTTTTATAGATCTAATATAATGTTTGTGATTGTTTACTGAGTAAACAATTCTGTAAAGTTCTTGAAACTTCAGTATCCAGTGTTTTGATTCTTGCCATATCTTTAAAATCCAGTCACTGTGAGCTTTTTAGAGCTTGTACTTTTCTAATGGATGGCAAATACTAAGCTACATATTTACTGTATTTAAATTTTATTTAACTGAAGGCAAAATAAAAGGCAAATCGCAGATGTCTCCAGGATTATTTTTGAACCTTTAGTCTCAGCACAGAGGTTCCCTGTTTTAAGGAAAAGCATTGTAATGTATATATATTCCTAGAGGATAAAAGTGAGATCTTGGCCCCACTCAGCCAGCATAGAGATGGATAGCTGTCTTCAATCAGCCAGATGTGAATTCCCTTAGTAAAGGGAGATGTCCAGGTGAAGTTAAGCTGGTCTAGCATTCCATATGCTACGTGCCTCTGGTCTCCTCATCCACCATAAGAAAACAAACAAAAAGTTGAAAGAAACCTGTAGCTTTTACTAGTAATCCCTTGGGAGCTGTTACTGCTTAAAGGAGTCAAGGCAGTCTTGAGGCCAAACAGTGAAAGTTTATCTGTTAGGGAACAGGAAGGATGATAGTTAATTTACTGGTCTCCATATTCAAATCTGTGCACAGAATAGTTTTCTAAATAAGTGAAGATACGCTCAAAACTGTTTGCTTAATTTTCTACCATTCTGCATAGGACTTGAGGGTATTAACTGGAGGTGTTAGATAAAGTTTTAGCCCAAACTTTAGCTTAGAAGTAGTTTGTGCATTGCTTCCTGGTGGTTCATTGTGAGCAGACTAGTCCTATATTATATGTTGTTTCTTCTTCTTTGCAGCTATTTAAATAACTTTAAAAAGTGCTATAAAGTACTTTTCTGTTGTTACTGTCCTGTATTACTGGTTTTGCACCAGAAGAAATTTCATTACTGTGTGTGTTCTACAAGGCTCTGAGTGGGAGGAGTAGTAAACAAGACCTGCTCTGAAATGGTGCGAGTTTATTTTTTCTCTGATTTGTCATAGTGTTGGAATAAAATCAACAAATCCTATTATTTACCAGAGCAGTTGTGTGCTTGGCAGGAATATGAAGATTTATTTAATGTTTGTAGTAGGTTGATGCTTGTCAGGAATGTAGTGGTTGACATGCAGGATTTCATTACGAGACATTAAAAATTCAGAATTCATTCTTGCGAGTTTGGTGTTGCTTATGCATAATTTTTAACTTAGTAAGAATGTTGAGAAAAAAAGAAAAATCTACAAAGCTATCATACAGGATCAGGAAACAAAACCAGCCCTTTCAGTAGAGAAACAGCTACTGAGTGGGTAGGTTCTGTAATACTTTTGTAAGGTTGCCTGCCTTGAAGTTTCTTTGAACACAAAAGTGCTAGCTAAAGGTGAAATCTCCGCACTGTGAGGATGTTGGCTATGCCTTTTCCTACCTTTTCCTACGTAGAAATTTTATTTTTAAATTTATTCTTGCATGCAAAATAATTATTCAAAGAAAATTAACAAGATACGTAAACCAAGTATGCACTTTTGTGTCAGCTGAGCCTAGCAATGTGGAAATAACATCATCACAGCACTCTTCCTCAAGGGCTATTCTCATGTAAATATTTTGGAAAAAGAGTTTGGTCTTTTAGTCAGACAAATTGTGAAGTAGCGTAAAAGTAATAATATGACATTCAACAAGGGAAATGTCATTGTAGTGATTAAATCTAGATGTATTTTACCAGTGGGATTAAATGCCAAACCTGACCCTGTGGATCACGGAGGGCTGCTGGAAAAATCGTTTTAGAAAGTTGATTAAGGTCTGGCAGCTGCTAAACTGAGTACAGCCTGGTGGCCACAGGTGTCAGCTCACTCTGGAGTAAACAGAGAAGGTAAGCCAAAACCCATAGTGACAATGTAAGGAGTAAAAAATACCAACCACCTAATATTAAAATGTCACCTGAGCACTGATTTGTTTCTATGAAAGTAAATGTGTTTGGTGTTTATTTTTTTTTTTCCTTAAGAAGAAATACAACGGCATAACAAAACTGTGCATAAATGAGAAACTCATTGAAGTTCTTGATGAATCAATTTACAAGCCATATCAGCTTTGAGGAAGTACATGCATACTTCTGACCTTCACAGAGCAGTAAACTTCAGCTCTTTCCTAAGGCTTTATTCAGTGCCTGACATAATAACATACAATTTGAGCTTAAATATGTAGATAAATTATTGTATGTTACTGCAATATAACTGTTAATATTTGGAAATATGATCATTGATAGGTGCCCAGAGTTGTTGTCACACAAATTGATGTTTTCATTACTTCCGATAATGGTACTTTAGTTACAGTTTATTTCAGTTAAATACATGGCAGTGATGGAAAACAGAAAGAGTAGAAGCATTTGCAAATGGTTTTTCATCACATGGTTTGAATATTTCATATTTTTAGCTTGAAAGTATAAACGATACATGTAATTTTTATAGCTTGTTTAAAAACCCAATTTCTGGTGGTTGAAACGCTTCTGGCTGTAATGCTCAAATTGTATGTTGCCAAGATAATATTTTAAACATAGAGAAATTAGAGAAATTGTAGGGATAGTACAAGAGGTAACGGGTTAAAACTTAAACAAGGGAAGTTCAGGTTAGGTATAAGGAAGAAGTTCTTTACTGTGAGGGTGCTGAGGCACTGACACAGATTGCACAAGGAAGTGGTAAATGCTCCATCCCTGTCAGTGTTCAAGGCCAGGCTGAACAGAGCCTTGGGCGACATGATCTGCCCATGGCAGAGGGTTGGAACTGGATGATCTTAAGGTCTCTTCCAACCCTAACTATTCTATGAGTCTGTGGTCTGCTGTCACAAAAATGACTTCAGTATAAAGATAGCCTTAGAAGCTAAGGACCTAAGGCCTGATGCAGTATATGCAAGAATTAGTGTCCTGATTTTGGCTGGGATAGAATTTATTTTTCTCCTAGTAGCTGGTTTTATGTTTTCTTCCCTTGTTATTTCCCTTGTCATTATTATCAATATTAGTAGTAGTAGTTTTGTATTATACTTTAGTTATTGGACTGTTAGTATCTCAGCCCATGGGGTTTACAGTTCTTTTGATTCTCCTCCCCATCCTGCCTGGGGAAGGGGGAAGTGGTGGATGAGCTAGCGGCTGCGTGGTGCTAAGATACCAGATGGGTTTAAAACATGACAGCCAACCTTGAGTTAATTCTGAGTTTTATTTGTGAATTTCATGGGAATAGTTATAAGTCACAATAGGTATGGAAACTAGGCAGTCTCCTGTAGAGATTCTTGTCTTGAAGTCAGTGTTTCAGCTTGCTGCTGGGACAGTACAAAAAGAAAACTGTCGATATCCAGATCCTGAGTTAAACAGCCTTTTGAAAGCACTCATTTGGAACTTTAAACAGCACCCTCTATTCTTTTTTTAAGCTCAGAAGAATATTAAAATAAAGTACTGGAAAAAAGATGCAAGAACAGTATTGACGATTGTGACATAATTTCCCTTGTTCTGTTTCCCAGGAGATATTTGGGCTTCAGAAAGTTATAACAAAGGTCATGTGTTCTAGAAACATCATATTATGCTGTGGCCCTCCCCAATAATATTGGGTACTAAATATAGTCCTCTATGCACATGACAGTGCGTAATGAAACAAGATGAGGTGTTGATTGAATTTTGAATTTTTTTCAATATTTCCCTATTGGTGCGACATGAGTGAGTTCCCAAGCATCTCTCTGAGGATGATAACTTTGACAGTGCTCTGGTTTCCTTGCCTGTGGAATCTGTGTGTGTGTACAGAATACAGAAGGTTTTAATCCCACTGCAGCTATATTTTAACACCTTTTTTTTTTTTTTTTTTTTTTGCAATGTTGACTGATGATCACCTTTTACTCATAGATTGAATATGTTTTGGGGTGGTTTTTTTTGTTCTTTTTCCAAGAGCAGATCAGCATCTGTTGAATATTCATCATGGCTGATTTAAATAAACCCTCCATCACTAAATCTTAGGAAGATTAGTTATTTCAGTGGTTTAAAAAACTCCAGGGAAACAATCTTTAAAGACTGTAGGTAGCAAATAGGTAGAACTACTGTGGAAAATGGGAAGTTAATGGTTTTGTAAGGTCCAACTAATTGCATATGCTACAACTTTTGAACAAATAATCCTTTTTTTTTCTTCTGGCAGCATTTCAGTTAAGATGTGTGGCTTTATTTTCATTACAAGCTTTATTGCAAGAATTTCAGATAGTATTTTTTCAAAGCTCCCAAAACTGAATTGAGAACTTTTTGAACAAAACCATCAGTCATTTCTAATAAAAGTGACTTTTTATGTACATTTGCCAAATCCTGTCTGAATTGTTTCAGCAGGAATGTTTCTGTGCCTGTTCTAGTTATTGGAAATATTTTTTTAAAGGCTTTTACTTCTAAAGTGAGGAAACGTACTTGTAAAGTGATTGTTTATTGAGTTTTAATCATTGTAAGATTCAAGTCCCTACTATTTGTGTAGGGTTGTAAATTCTCATCAGCCTTTGTCTTCCTGTGTCAACATTATTTTAGTAATTTAATGCAAGTCTTAGTAGGCAAGTCTTTAATGCAAGTTTAAGTAGGCCTCTGTCTGTGGGTGAGCCACTTGCTGTAACTTCCAATCCCCTCCCAATTACTAAGAAAGCATCTTGTTAGTTCTTGCCCATTTTTCACACTGAAATATGAAACTGGACTCCATTAACTCGCACCGTCTGTGATCTGAAGTGTCTTAGGTTCCCTTCTCATCAGGGTATGTGTTGCTAGTGGTGATGACCTAGCAGAAAGTATCACTGATGGTTTTTTCCTGACATTAATCAGATTAGTCCTTTTTTTAGGGCTGAAATGGAGGAAAGAAGGAGATTGTAAACCCAGGAAGCTGGAAAATAGTAACAAAAAAAAAAAAAACAACAAAAAAAAGGAGGAAGAGGACAATTAAAAGCAAGTGGCTTCCTCCTAAATCTGTTGTTCCCACCCAGAACCACTTTGCTGTCCTGCAGGGTCTAATGAGGAAACACACTTGCACCATGAACAACCAGCTGATGCACTGGTAAAGGAGATCACTACTGGTGCTGCCAGGAAAAAGTGGCGGGTCGTAGTAGTAGGGGACTCTACTTTGAAAGGAACAGAGGCACCTATCTGTCAGCCTGACCCAGTCTCAAGGGAGGTGTGTTGCCTACCAGGGGCATGGGTCAGGGATGTTGCAGAGAGGCTGCCTGCTCTAGTAAGTCCCACTGTTACCCACTTCTAGTAATCCATGTGGGTGCTAGTGCTATATATAGAACATAAAGAAGTACTACAGAGTCCTGGGAGGGGTGGATAGGGGCTCTGGAGCTCAGATAGTCTTTTTGCCAATTCTCCAAGATAAAGGAGAGGACCTTAAAAAGGCTAGGAGGATTGGCCAGGTTAATAAATGGTTAGAGTGGTGGTGCCATAGTCAGGGGTTAGGGTGTCTTGAACATGGGACTCACTTTAGTAGGCCAGGTCTACTGGGGGCTGGTGGAGCTGGTCTGATAAAGAAGGGAAAGAGCAGTTTTGGTAGGAGGCTTGCCAGACTGGTCAAGGTAGCTTTAAATTAGATGTGTTGGGGGAGGGGGGTATCATTTCACCTGAACACACCCAGACAGTTGCCAGCACCTATAATAAATGCTCAGAGCAATGTAGAGATACTCCAGCCGCTCCAGCCAATGAGCCAACTTCATTTGGAGCTTGGCTCAGATGCCTCTATACAAACACCTGGAGCATGGGGAACAAAGAAGAGGAATTAGAGATGTGTGCACATCTACGGGGGTATGATATAATAGGCATCACAGAAACATGGTGGGACAAGGGGTAGCAGGTTAAAACTTAACCAGGGGAAGTTTAGATTGGATATAAGGAAGAAATTCTTTACTGTTAGGGTGTTGAGGCACTGGAATGGGTTGCCCAGGGGAGTTGTTAATATTCCATCTCTGGCGGTGTTCAAGGCCAGGTTGGACAGAGCCTTGAGTGACATGTTTTAGTGTGAGGTGTCCCTTCCCAGGCAGGGGGTTGGAACTCAATGATCTTCAGGTCCTTTCCAACCCTAACTATTCTGTGATTCTGTGATTCTAAATGTAAGCATCAGCTACATAAGCCACCCTTGTTTCAGTAGGCGCTTTACTGTCTTTCTTACTGCATTATACCTTAATTCCCAGCCCTTCAATTAAGGTGAAAGTTGGTCTTTTTAAAAGAATTGAGTGATATATTGCATGTCACCACTTCATTGATAGTGATACTACCGATCACTCTCCTTACATGTAGAAGAAACATGTGCGTTAATGCTGGAATTTGCTGAGGCTCGGAGGTTTTACCACAGCTGCTATCTAACAGGTTTTCTTGTAAAGAATTGCTCACTTGGTCTGGCCCTCAGCATTTTCTGGTGCTGGCTGTGGGGGGTTTCTAGACCAAGCAGAAAGATTCGTCCTATTCTGTAGGACTTCTGTTACTCATTTGTCACTGTTTGTTTAACTTTTGGTAGAACTTTGCTGTTAGCGAGTGACTACAAGTTAGATTGCAGGTTGCATATGGCTGTGCATCATGAGCCCTGTTTTAGGCTGCTTTGAGTGGACTCTTTTACAGGCTCCTGAGGTCATGCTTTTCAGGCTGTTGGAGCCTTGAACCTTCTTTCAGTTCACATTCAGGCGGAGTTTTGGGAGAGGATGATCCCTGTCATGTGCAACTGGCTAGAGAGCTCCTGAGTGTGGTTTGAGGGGCACATCAGCATTAATAATTAGTAATAATTGAAACAAACCTTTACTGATACTAGGAAAAGGTTTAAAACACACAAAGCAAAGGGTTTATATAAAATACATGTAAACTCGGCATCATTGCCTCAGTGCCTAAGGTGCCCTTTAGATAACACTTCCTGAAGTGTGTATTTGTCACTGTCATCCTGGACTGTAAGTGGGGAGCACCACTGTCTTTTCTGCGTTTTCAGCTGGCAAAGCTATATGATTTCCAGGGCTCTATTGGAGCAGTTAGCTCTTGGTAGCAGCAAGCCTGACTAGTGTATTTTAATGTTGTCTGGCTTGTCATGTTTGTTCATTCTGGGCCACATTTTTCCATTCTTGCAGATTTTTTTCAAAAGGATTTTTGTTCTTACCCTGTGTTCAAGCGATAATGCAAATACATGTGATGATACTCGTTAAGAGTAATACAGATATTTTCAAATTGCCCACGTAAGGTTTGAAAACAGATGTTATTGTACCTGCATCTCATGTACGAGGCATTGTAAGGCTTTCTCTTTGGGAGCAAAGAAAAGCTCTTTGTTTTAGAATAATGAAAGAAATTAAAAACAAGAAGAAAGAAAATTAAGCTAAAGGATGAGCTATGTATTTTAAAATATTTTGCTATCAAAAATACAGGCTGGTATTTTTCTTGAGCTCTGTGTTTCCTGTTGTGAGAATAAATCTCACCCAAGAAAAGTTCCATACCTACTGTTTTCCAAGGAGTTTAGGTTGAGACCTTTTCAGGCTTATTCAGGTTTTACCAGGTATCTTCATGTATGTACTGGGCCTTACTATTTTATTTTTTTTCCCCAAATGTATCATGTTTGTCTCCAGATTTGTCTTGTTAAACAGATCAATGTATGTCTCCAGAGGAAAAAAAAAAAAAAATAAATTTATTTATCTTTTCTCTCCTGTGTCATCACCTCATGCCTGGCAATTTTCACACTTCTATCACAAGTGTATATGTTTACAACTAATATATGATTCAATGTACTTTTCCATGTTTTTCTGAACTTCTTTTAATGTTCTGTTTTCAGCATATAGAAAATGCAGATACAGCAAGTTGATGGTCATGTGAAACGTAACATGATCAGTATGTCTTACCCCAAGATGCTAGCAGTTCTAATTAGATGTGTGCTTAGATGTATGAACATGATCTAAAAGTACAAATGTGCAATATGTGAAATTCTCAAGTATATCAGAATTAAATCTGCTGAATTCAGTAGGATAAAAAAAATGATCTTAAGAGAGTTTCAATCACAGCTGTGTGATTTTAACTGTACTTTGTATGTCAGTTAAAACCCAAGTGCCCAAGTGTTAAAAAGGTTTATTGATTAACATTTGTGCAGTCAAGAAATTGACTTTCTGAGTAGTTTAAGTCTGCAATCACTGTAGGAAATCAATAATTAATCTAAAGAAAAAATAGTAAAGAATAAGTTCTCTTGAGTGTAGCTTCAGCCCAGTTTTAATTTGCTCCTGCCACCTTGGAAAGGGTTACTACAACTGTTATTAACTCGCATTTATTTGAATCTTGAGCAGTGATTTATTTGATTATAGTAGTAGCTAATGTTTTTCTTGCTCTTGCTGTTCAGCTTACGTAATAGTTCTAAATTCAGAATTAAAAGGTTATTTGGAGATACTCCTACCAAAGTAATTCATGTTTTACCTGTGTAATCAATTTTACCAGGTATGCAGAAAAAAACACATGCAGTAGTGCTAAGCTAATATACATAATGCGTTTATATTTTCTTAAGTGAGATATCGTCAACTACAGCAACAGTTAGCAGTTCAGATATTCTGGATTTAAGTATTTCCATCTGCTGTGATTGCAGGATACTCTGTACGCGTTCTATCAATTTGTTAAAGGTGCTGTCAAATGGCCTTGAGAATATGTTGTGTTCTGATGTCTTCCTAATGCAAAGCACAATATGCATAGAATTCAAGGTAGTCATTTATGATTCAGCTATCCACAAACAGATGTATTGCAGACGCCGTGTATTCCAGACGCTGTTTTATTTGTCATATTTGTTAAAATGTTGAATTTCTCTCAGTTTTAACCCAGTGAAGTGAAAATCGTCGGAGATGGGAGCTTCTAAGTTAGTGTACCAACCTTATGGCAAAGCACCTTGCAGAATACTAAGTCCCATTTGGGTTCTCCTTGGCTTTTTTTTTAAGAAGCAGGAATGTTAAAAATCCTGATCTACATATTTGTTATTTATATCTGATATACTTTAAAATGTAATATTAAATCACTGCAGTATCAGCTACATCCTGCCTTCCTCACTCTTTCTGCTCCCTTCCTCATTTATGTCATCAATAAAAGAAAACATGTCATCCTTTGGCTTTGCTGCCACCATAGTCGTGGCCTTGCAGATGCTTTTTGAACAGAAGGTAGATTTATAGTACTAGCAGTTGCTAACTCCTTTGAGGTCAAACTTAAATGGTTTTCCCAGTGACCTAATTGTTGACACTTAGCAGGTTTTTCCCTTTGCTAGATTTTTTAAATTTGTCCAGCTTTCTTCTAACCTTATCACTGGTCCCTGTTGTCCTTCTGTGGTGGCATTAACTTTCTGTCAGACTTACTGCTGTGGGTTTTATCTATTTGGGGTTTATTTTCTGTTCGCATTTAGAGCAGTGATGCTTATGCCAAGCCAACATCATCTTTCCCATTTACAAATGTTGCCTTCTCCAAGTATTGTGCAATGGAAATTTGTTATGAGGGGAAGAAGCGAGAGAGGGGAAAGGAAAAACACAGAATATTTTGTTTCGAAGAAATTAGTCTCTGAGAATGATGTCTTCTTCAAAACTGGCAAATAAGTCTTTCTCTGGAGAGAGAGGTAAGGCCAGGTTTTGCTCTGGACAACACTACTGATTTTACTGAAATGGACACAGATGAAGGGTAGCTTAGCTTAGGGGAGAGGCAGCTAATGTGAATCAGAATTGTGTCTGCTGAAGTCACTGGAATATACAGATGTAAGGAATATAAAATTAGATCAAAGACAGGTTTAGATGTGTTTCCGGCACAACATATGTGAATTTGAATACAAATGCCAAGGAGATGGTTAAATACACCCTTTTTGGCCATAGGGAATAATAAAAACAGGCAAACATAACTGTGGGGAAGATATTACAGCCCAGGTTTGTGATTTCAGCTTTAGAGAGTTTAGAATGGCTGTTCCTCCAAAGTGGAATCCTGAAGTCCATTTCACTCTGAAATCAGTAACGTAATCATAATCAATCATAATAATACCTGAAGAACAAGATGATAAAAAGGAGCAAGTACACCTGGTACAGTTTGCAATAATGAACGTTTTCATAGGTGTTGAAGATGCACACATCATGTACTTTGAGCTTTCTGTGGAGCAACGTACACAGAGAAAGGCTGTTTTCAAAGAACTCACAGAAAATGCAGTTTATGTTAACCACAATGCAAAATCAATTAAGGGGGGTGTTGCAGAAACCCGCTGTACATATTTACCTATCATTATTGCATATTCATACATTTCCTTAAAAATTACAAGCCTGCTCCATGATGTCTTTAGTCAGTCTAGCAGAATTCCCTGAGATGAATTTTTTGGTCTAGGTGATGATTTTTTAAGATCAGCTCAGATATCCTTTAGGTAATTTGTTATGTTTTACTCCATACTGAAGAATCATGGAAATTACAAAAAGATAATGATGAAAAAACCGCAAAGATGATAAGGATGTGTAGGGAGAATCTTGCACAGAAAAGCTCATTAGCGGCTTCCCTTTAGGCCAGTTTGATTATATGCAGCTGGGCACCGTATACTCAGCCTCTGTCAGTATAAAAATTCGTCTTGCATCATGCTGAAATGTACTTAATTTGTCTCATGATTTACTCATGTCTGAAATTGAAACTGCTGGAGAAATGCTTTTTCCTGTGTACGCTACTTAGGACGTGGTTTCAGTGAGCTCGAGGACTCCTGCTACTAGAAGATGAGAAGTTTATGTCTGTGACGCTGCCTTTTCTAGGAAACCTAATGGGAGGGTACTCCGTAATGAAAAACCCAGTGTTCACCTGCACCGCGATCTCTAGATCTGCAAAAACCTACCCTACTAAAGAGAGAGCCTGGGACTTACCCAGAACAACAGTGGTTTGTAGTCCATTGTATTATGTGTACAGTTTATGCTATAGAGTACCTGGCAGGATTCGGCAAGATATGGAGACCTGATTTTCCCCTACAAGCTGAGAACAGTAATTAATAACCAGAGAATTTTTTCACTTTGTAGCTTCAACACCTAAGCTGAGTTGTTCTTTCTCACTTATCCTTGGATTCCGCGTTATCTCCCAAAGGACCATTAAGATTGCTGCCTATTACTTGTTAATTCATAGACTTGGCATTTTTGTTGCTTATTGATTTTCAGTCTTGGTTTCAACTGAATTTAGTAAAATTCAAAATTTTACTGAAGAATTACATCATTGCCTAAAATACCCATCTTTAGAACTTAAGCAATACAGAATTAGAGGCCACAGTAAAAAAAAAAGAATGAAAGAAGTGTGATTGATTCAAAAATAAAGGTGCCTCTAGAGCATCAACATTTTAATGAGGCAATGTGCAGTGCCATAATAATAACTTTTACATTTAACTGATTCATTTAAATACTGTTTTCCATACAGTTCTTTTATCACTTTAGTGGAATAAATGAGGCATTATACCTTATGTAATTTTCTATATTAAGGAAGAACTTTACAGAAGAAAAGCTTTATAGAAATGGTTTTCCGTACATACATCTATTTGAGGCTACTAAGCTTGCAACTTTTATAACATCATGTATTACAGTAGCTGCTAACCAATAGTTCTAATAAAAATACAGATGGCTTGGTTGCCATCTGCTCTTCTTTTGAGAACCTCCAATGAATATGTGATCAACCTTCTGTCACCACTTTTCAAATAAATTTTTTTCTCTACCACATGGTTTCCTTGTATCCCTTCTTCCTCTCCTCACCTCTTCCCCTGTTTGGAAACACACTGACAAACCTGAGGTTTTTATAGTTATCTTACTTGTCTTTATGCTTTAAGCTTTTGTGGAAGAGAAAGGAAAGTACCTCGGAATTTCATGTGTCTGTACCTTTCACATTACAAAAAACAGATTCCCAAAATGGCTGGTTTTGAAAGACTAGAACAGATAATTAATTCTTAAGTGGGTGTTAAAGTGGAAACTGTCAGGCCACGGCTTTCCCAGCTTTACCTTCATCATTTGAAAGTAGTTTTTCTGTTGTTTTCACTGACTGTAATCCCTTAGAGAGAACATAAAACTTGCACCATCTAGGATGGAATTTCACTCCTTTAATGACTTGGGCTCTGCGTTTACTCACTTTCACTCATTTTCACTCACTGTTGTCATTTCATACAGGAAAAGCCGTACCAGTGTTCAGAGTGTAATAAGGCTTTCAGTCAGAAGCGTGGCCTAGATGAGCACATGAGAACCCACACCGGAGAGAAGCCATTTCAGTGTGATGTGAGTCTGACCCTTTGTCTTCTTGACTTCAACACAGCACCAGGACTTACTTACAGTGAGATTATAGCCTTGCAGCTATTGGCTGTGGTATAACGTTACACTTCGTAGAGTCTTTGATTGTCTAACTAATGAAAAGACCATTCAGGAAATTTTATGTACCTTCCCCACTTGCCAGAAGCTTTGTACACCCTGTTATTTTATGGTTTTGGATCCCT
Organism: Pezoporus wallicus; assembly: GCF_028554395.1. NCBI lineage: Eukaryota > Metazoa > Chordata > Aves > Psittaciformes > Psittacidae > Pezoporus > Pezoporus wallicus. The sequence goes on from NW_026642407.1 coordinate 185,867, forward strand.
TAAGAGTTATTTTCACCATTAATGCAATTTGGATGTTGCAAGTTACAAATTCATGCAGGTTAGGTTCCCGTACATGTTTTATGACAGATTAATATTTGGGGATTAGCTTTTACAGGAAAAGGTACTTAATTCATTACATGTAATCTGAATGCTTCTGATGTTGGATGACACAAATATGAATTCAGAATTTCCAGTTTCTATTTACTGGAATCTGGTCTGATATTTTCAACATGTGTTCTTTTTTTTTCTTAATTGTGCATTGAAGAAAGCATGGATGTTGTATATGTTTACTGAAATGCAGCATATTATATTACAGTTCATAGATCACTGTCAAGTCCCTTTCGTTCAGCATATCCCATTGTGTATACAACATATCTCACAACTTTTTGGAAGGTAGGTGGGGAGGCTGAGTGTGCAGAGACTTTTGGAAAAAAATGTTGAGAATTAGCAAAAGCCAGAAGGTAAGTTGTTGCTCAAGGATTTGGAGGGTATCAGGTTAGGATATAGAACTGGTGCTTTTCAGTTGTCCAGGTGACTATCATGGTGTGCTGCTTAATACACACTTGGAGAGTGTTGAAAGTTTTGTTTTCAATAGTTAGCCCTTATTTCATGTGTACTCCAGTTACACAGGTTCTGGGGTCATAGAAAATGTTACGCAGAACAGACCATTCCTCCAGAGCTCTCACATTGCATGTTACCAGATGTTTCAGCAGAAGTTACAGGAAAACCAGTAGTGGGCAGTTACAGAAAAATGTACCTATGGGGGACATTTAGCTTTCCAATACTTTTTACACTCAGATATTCTCACCTACAATTTTTTTGTCCTGCTACAGATAGCTGTAGGTGTGCTCATTATTTTTGTTATGACTTGAGTGGTAATTTATCGCACAACTTCCGCAAATTCTTAACTGTGGATTTTGGGGAGGAGAGTGTATGTCGGGTTACTATAATGGAATTTCAGTACCTTTTAGTTCTTTCCTTAACAGAAGCGGTTAATAGCTATTCCATTCATTGTTCTCTGTACATGTGCCATGTACCTTCTTAGTCAACTCCTGTGAAGTTTTTTCTCTTTCCAGCGCTTTCCATGACGTTTTCCCATGTTCATAATAATTTTTGTTACTATTTTCTGGATTTTTTTTTTTCCCTGTTTTCTCATTAAGGTAATTGGCAAGTCTGTAAGACAATGCCCAGACCTACTAAAAATCCTTTAAAGGTGAAAAACAGGCTGTGTTTTTTTTTTTTTCCCTGTTCCCATTGGATGTTTTAAGGGAGTAGCAATATTACTGGCATAGCCTTACTCATTAAGGTAATTGGCAAGTCTGTAAGACAATGCCCAGACCTACTAAAAATCCTTTAGTACAAATTGAATATTCCTATTTTAAGGTGAAAACTCTAATATTTATCACAAAGTGAAAATAACTGAAGTATGGAAATAGAAATATTTTTTTTTCCCCTAATAAATTAGATTTCTGTCCTCTGAAGACCAGCCTGTTTTTTACTGGAAGGCCAACTGAACTTCAGTTGCCTCAGAGACCACAGATTATTCTTTGAGGGCAGAAAGGTCAGGGTACTGCCTGTCCTGGTTTCTTTCCGGTACAGTGTTTCCCTCCACTCTGCCTTTAGTTGGCCCTACACTTACTTTCAAATGTCAGTCTCTTCGATCCTCCCTACTTGATCAAAACTTTGATCATTTTGAAGAGATTGATTAGATTTCAGGTGCACATTAGCAGGTATGGTTGTAAATCTCTAAAATGTCAGTCTTACTTATAAACTTGAAATCTGAAGCAGACTCTTAAAAAAAAACCACAAACCAAAACTTTTGTGCATAAGCACAGCACAGGGTGTATTATATCATATGATCCTGTGCTTTCCGTGTTCTTTTTGAAGAAGTTAGGTAGTAGAACATGCTGGAGCCCTGAAGGAACATCAGGACACATTATACTAGTTATATGAGCATTATAAATGAAAAAAACGTAGTTTAGGACTCTGTTAGAAGCTGTTTACTTTAAAAATTAAGAGAGGCATGTAAGATACAGAGATCACGTATGTACCTTGTATGCGTGTATATCCTTGATTGGCTTCCTGGCTTCCAAGAAACATGTTGGTGTTTACAAGTATATGATACTTCTAACACGTTGAGTCTTGTGAGCAAGCATGTTGTTACAATTAGATAAACATTATGAGTTCACTTTTTATGCTGTGTGGAAGAGGAACAGAAAATGATATTTGGCAAAAGCAGTACTAAGACCTCACCAGTGGATGCTGTAGGTGGTATTCCTTGTCACATAACAAAAGGGTGACTGTTGCTTGGGTCTGAAAGAGGTTGGAGAGTTACATTTGCTATATAAAAGTACTTGATTGTGTGATAAATCCAAAACTATTTGATTGCAACCGGACATGCAGTGTTCTTGTTTGGGGAAAAATTATTTTGGATACAAAATTTGCCTCTTTTTTATGGTTATTGGTTTCTTTTGCCTTAATTGGCATAAAATACATATACTGTAGGCCAACATTATCTACTTGGTTAGTCAGCACTATTTCAAAAGGAATCAGTAATAATTCAGCATTTTCATTACTAGGTTGGTACCAATATGAATTTAAAACTTTATTTTCATAAGGAGAGATTGTGCTGGGTTTCTTCTCTGTGGAAGACATTTTGCCTGGAATGCACCTGGAATTTGAGGATTGCAGGCCAATGGGTGTTCATTCTTATTTAATTATGTGATTCTTTCCTATTTCATTTGCCAAATCAGGAATTGCGAGCATGCTTCCTTTCTCCTCCCCATCCCCTAGAAAATACATGCATACTGTATGTACCTGGATGGAAGGTGAATGTGACAATGTAACTGCATGCTTTCAGTTGATTTAGTGTCTTCCCTACAGATCCTTAACTGTTCATTCTAACTTCTCGTGGCTGGACTTGTTCTTAACCTTTCATTTTGACTTCAGCACAAGAATTTTTTTTAAAGTGATGTTTTTAGTATGGCAGTGTCCTCTATAATAATTATTAATCTTTCTTGAAGTCTTCAGAGCTTCTTTTTTTCTCACTCCTCCCTCCTTGTAGCTGAGCAAGTTGAACTGATTTTTTAGGAACACACAGATGTCATTCTGGAAGTCAGGAAGGAAATACTTCATATGAGGTTGAATTACTGCATCCCAGATATAATAATATTTAAAAAAACCCACAACCGTGAACCAAACCCACACACAATAAAATATAACTGGGACACCCCAGTGTGTTGATATTTTGAAGACTAGATCTTTTTCCTTTACCAGCCCCCATGCCTGTGGTACCACGGTTACTGTATGACATTGAAATATACCAGACAGAGTAAGGTGCTTTCTGAAGCAGTTATTCTTCCAAAGACCAGCTCATTTATTAAGTATTGCAGTTACATCTGGCTGTGGCCTCAGTGATAGCACATAAAGGGTTCTATACATGCTTGAAATTTTAAGGCTTCTTTTTTCTTTGTCTTGTCTTCACTGCCTTAGGTTTGTGATTTGTCCTTCAGCCTGAAGAAGATGCTGATCCGACACAAGCTGACTCACAACCCCAATCGACCGATGGCAGAATGCCAGCTTTGCCACAAGAAATTTACTAGAAATGACTACCTCAAAGTGCACATGGAAAATGTCCATGGTGAAACCGACAGCTAATTGTGGCATATGTGAGAGGAAAGGATCTCATGCTCTGAAGTTCTCCATTTGCGTGTGTACAAACTCCAGACTTATCACCTGATTTGTAAGCATAGTCAAGAGAAACAATGGTTATGTGTTCACAAATTATTTTTCCTACTTTTTTTTTTTAATATACTACTAGGAAAAAACAAAAGAAAGACATTTACCTAAAGTAAAATATAGCTTGAAAATAAAAAGATGAAGATTAAAGAACTTTAGGAAAATTTTATCCTCATAAAAATGAAACTAAAAAAAAAGCTGTAAGCAAACTTCACTTTCTCAATTACAGCCTTACAAACCTAGATATTAGTACCTGGAAATAGGGGACATTTGGAACTAAACCCTGTCTGCAACTGTATTTCTGTATCTAAGTTTCAAGAGTCCATTAAAATTCTTCAATTTGAAACCATGCAGAATTTGTCATTCTGATTGACAGCTGATTCCATGCAGACATATTTTATCCAGATATTACTTCTTCACTTTATTGTAACATGATTGTGTCTTCCTTTATTTCCAGCTTTCTCGTTAATACATGAAGCTTGTTAACTTGAGTTGGTTCTTGAGATGCCAAATGTACAGGTACAGAAACAATGGAAATCTGTCCCAATAAGTATTTTTGTATGAGCATTAAGAAGGATTTATTCTGGTTACATGAGACAAGATTGAAGTGAAAACTTGGAGCAATTTATTTTAAATACTGTATTCATACTCATCATTGTGACTGGCAAGGGAACTGGAAAGACATCTGAATGGAGTGGCTTGAGCAGCTACAGTAACCTAGTTAACGTGTATTTGGTTTCTTGGTGAACAGCTGGTTCCCATTGTTCCTTCCTGCTGAATCAGATGCCCCGGATTTCTACATCCCATTTAACTACTTTTCTTCTCTTAATTCTGTTAGTGAACACTGGGAAAAATACTGCTTTACAACAAAGTAACAATCAAATTCTTCATGTTATCAGATTGAGCTGTTTGCTGCAGTAAAACTCTTGAAGAGTTCCCACAGGCCCTCTTGTACTACAACTAGATTACCAAGAAATTTTTATCTACAAGGAAGTAAAACTTCTGAGTGTGATTGCATGTGAAATTCCTGAGTTACCAGTAGTTAATATTAAGGTTCTGTCATAAGTAAACTGTTCATATGCATTCTGGATCTGTCAAGGTTTTGTAAAATGAACTTGAATTGGGACATCTTACTTCAAGTTTTCATGAGAAAAGAATTCAGCTTCCTTATCAACTGCAATAGGCAGAATTATGCTGAAGTGAACACCATAATTCTTTATCTTTTTTCTCATGGTAGACTACTCAAATCTGTTTATCACATGGTTGTTTTTCTACTCGAGCAAAAAAAGAAATAGCAGTAGCAGTATTGCTAGCAGTGGAAATCACTAGCAATAGAAGATGTTAGTATATTTAGTGATTACCAATTCCTTCCTTCTCTACTGATAGTTTGGATTCCATTCTTCTGCATAGAAATCTCTACATGTTCAATTTCGAGACCCAGCACTGGATCCCAATAGTAATCTTTGCCAAAGTCATTCCTTTTCTCCAGAAATAAGCAGAAGAGGCTTTTTGTTTTTCTTACAAGCTGAAGAAGACATGCCACTTAATAGAGGTAATTATATTTATAGGGTCTATATCAGAAGGTCTTAGTTTTTGCTGTGTTTTGTTATGAGACTTTTTGTTTTCAACCTCTTTTCTTTTGTGAGCCTGTAATGTTCCATGACAACAAACTAACAAGTTTATAGGTTCCTTCCCGTTTACAAAGAAGTTGTACACTCAGCTTTCCAGGTTCCCTTTCTTAATAAAGCCATGTGACTTCCTGCTAGCAATTATAACAGAGTTGATCAGGGACAAACAGGAACTATCACTGCTTTCAGCTACAGAAAACTTCGAAGTGATATCTTCCTGTTTATTTCAAAGGTCCTTGATTCAATTTAAATAGGACTAGTTAAGCTTGAATGAGCCACTTGCAAGGTTTCTGCAGGGAAAAGAGTAAGCTTCAGCTGTATCTGCAGATTTGAAATTGGAATCCAGTGTCTCCTAAGTTGATCTGAGTTGGAAAAACAAATAAAGTGTAGTAAAGCAACAGATATAAGGTGTGGACAATAATGTAATTGTACTTTAGTATGCCACAGCAGTTAACAGGTGTGTAAATCCATATGAGGATCCTGGAGAAGACCTGTATATGGAGAACCCAACTTCATATAATTTTTTCTGAAATGTATTGGTTCAGCATGAAAGAAGTGCCTTAGTTGTTACACTGGCGTGTGACAGTAAAGTTTATCACTACCTGTTTTATGTAATTTTGTATTATGTTGTAGCTGCTATGGTGTTATATAATAACATTTATGCTCTTGTTAATTTTAATTAAATATAAAACTTATCTTCCTATAATTTCAGTAGTTATTTGCAGTATTAGTTTTGAAGGGAAACTGCTTGGTTGATGTTTCATGATTTATAATTATCCTGTAACACTTGAATATTTTACTGCATTCAGTTTTCATGTTGAAATGCATGTACTTTTCTAAATTATTTAGGATTCCTGCAGATTTTGAAGGAGAAGTGTAACTATGAGTATTTCACTTCTTTGTGACCACCAGCTATGTGTAAAAGCATACTAAGTTGTGTTCATGCCCTTTTTGTTTCCTGAGAGGTATGTAAAACTTGGAGTCTTTGCCAGTTCCATACAAATCATTTGTTCATATAAATAAAACATATTATATGTGTGCAAATATAGTAGAAATAGGCATTATAAAGATGAGTAAAGAATACTTCCTCTCCTTATTAGGAGAGCTTTTGTTACAGTTTGTCAGACTAGTGTATTTCTAAGTCTGGAGAACTTTAAATTATTGCTACAGTTGTTATAAAAATTAAATTAATATAATTTAAGTATTCAGGCAGCAAAATCAATCCATACCAATGCATGTGTTTTAGTTGTAGTATTCTTAATTATCTGAAAGGAGAAATAGTTCAGCAACTTTTTTTTACATGTATGGGGTGGGACGGCATTGCAAAGGTGATTTTTTGTTTGTTTGTTTGTCTGCCGTTTTGACATCAATAAAAGCCAAGAGTTTGGTGTTAGAAAAACTGAGATCACATTTTTTTATGTTATTCTTCCTTTATATTTCTTTATATTTTTCATTCTTTCATTTGGGCAGTGCGAGCTAAGGCACAGAAAAAAAAAACAACAAACCTGCAAACAAAAAAATGATTTTTTTCTGAGCATTTTGAGAGATGATGCTGTTAAGAAGAAAATCCTTGAGGGGAGAGGGAGGGGTGGGGGTAATTGAACACCTATTCTACATAGGGTTTAGAAACCTTTGCTGCAAAAATGTGTTATATGTTTAGGATTAATAACTGTCTTTGAGAAAAATAGCTAGTTATTGAAGTGAGTACATGAAGAGGAGAATGTACTTTTTTTTTTTACTTGATAAATTACAGTATACCTATTAAGATTAATCATGCTGTGTGTAATCAATAACAGTAGTTAACTAACTGAAGTATTGATCTTGATAATGGCTTCAATAGAACAAGGAATAGACAGGATCAACATGCGAGTGAAACACCTTCTCATGGGAAACACAGGACGTAGGTGCAGGAGGTTGAAGGCCAGCTGCGGGTGATGACTCTTTGACTGTGTCCTCCAGGAACTTTCCGTTTGGGTTAAAGTGGCTGCAGAACTGCCTGAACTTCTACAGGTCCAGCATCTGGCTCAGCAGCTACAGGTGTTTCCACGTCAAGAAATGCCTAGTTCTTTGCATAAGGTGCTTGAACTTAATTGCAGTCGGAGTTAATATGATTTAGATTCACATGAATTCATGTTGCTGAACTGTATAATTGATTTTATATGTAATGCAATATATTTCCATTTGGTTATAGTTTTTTTTGTTTGTGGTTTTTTTTAAACAAAAATGAACAAAAAAACCAACAACAAACACAAAAACAATAAAAAAACACCAACAAACTTTCTCCTTTAAGTGGGAATTACCATTGACAGTCTCCCAGTTGGTATAACATTTGGAAAAGACAGAGAGCATTCCCTTCACGTGATTTTGAGCAATGAGAATTTGAAACCCATTGGTTTAAAGGTAATGGTTACTATTTTAGTGTGTGTGTGTTCTGTTTTGCTTTACTGTCTACCATGGCAAATGAACAAAATTGATCATTAATGAAAATACTGACTTTTACATGGTAAATTGTGCCATGCAGAATAACATGAAGAGCTAGAGATAATCCTGAAATAACATGCAATCACTACAATTTTAGAAGGCTGTGGTTATTTTTTGCCCCTTCTACATTGTAGGATTTTCTGCAGTTCATAACATTCAATTTGTTCTCTTATTTTTCCAGGGCAGTTGGCCCCTCTTGGAGAGAGCTCCATCTCTGATGTTAAGAACAACAGCAGTCTTGCTAGGTCCTTTTGCTTTCTATTCTGATCAGATATTTGGACAAAAGCTGATACATATCATTAATATGATAAATATCCTTTGCACTTGCTATAGTTCTGTTTTGTCTATATGATTGTGACGGATTTGATGCATTTTTTCGTTTCCACCAGCAAGTCTTAATTAGAAACCAGACAAAGGAGGAAATAGTGTAAGTTAACATGGTGCTGGGCATTTTATATTGTTATATTTGAATGTACAGACATAGTTTAGTGAGAGCAATTTGTATATTCTGAGTCAATTTATGATATTAATTATGCTTTTGATTTGTGCTTTGAATGGCAACATTTCATTCTTTGCATTTGTATTTATATGTACCAATACCATTATTCCTCAAAGACCTCTGATTATGGTTTATTTTAATTTTTCAGTTTAAAAGACATAGCATAATAGTAACTCTAAAGCATCACTTCTGGAGGTGGAGGAGCTCAGTGTGCTGTTGTCAGTTTATGATCAGGTAATAATAAAATGTTTTAAGTTCACTTACATACATGTTGTGCACAACTATAGCGATTCCCTTCACACTGAGATTTGAAATCTGCCCATTTGGTTTTTTAGGCTAGTATTAGCTCAGAATGTGATAGCACTTCCAGCACTTCCCAGAGGCAAAAGGATGCTGGGGTATGAATTAGCAGGGCTCATTTGGAGAGCTTTAAACTAGATTCGAAGGGGGATGGGGTCGTTGCTGGGCTTGCCCCAGTAGAGCAGCGCTCCAGAATTAATGAAGACTGGGAGGCCTCCTATAATCCTAGGGTGAAATCGGTGTGCTCAGCTCGCTCCCTGAAATGTCTGTACACCAATGCGCGCAGCATGGGAAATAAGCAGGAGGAGTTGGAAACCTGTGTTAAGTCAGGAGACTATGATCTGGTGGCAATTACAGAGACGTGGTGGGACAGCTCACATGACTGGAATATAGTCATGGAGGGCTATGTCCTCTTCAGGAAAGACAGGCCAGCCAGGAAGGGTGGTGGGGTTGCTCTTTATATGTGGGAGGAACTACAATGCACCGAGTTCTGTCCAGGGACAGATGACGAGCGAGTTGAGAGTCTGTGGGTGAGAATTAAGGGGCAGGCTGGCAGGGGGGATACTGTTGTGGGTGTCTGTTACAGACCACCAGATCAGGGTGAGGAAGTTTACGAGGCCTTCTACAGGCAGCTGAGAGCGGCCTCACAGTCACAGGCTGTGGTCGTCGTGGGGGATTTTAACTTCCCTGATGTTTGCCGGAAGGACCACTCGGCAACCCAGCCGCAGTCCAGGAGGTTCCTCCAGTGTATGGATAACTTCCTCCTGCAAATGGTGGATGAGCCGACCAGGAGAGGAGCGCTGCTGGATCTCATCCTCACTAACAAGGAGAATCTGGTTGAAGCAGTAAGGGTTGAGGGCTGCCTTGGTTGCAGCGACCACGAGATGGTGGAATTCAGGATCTTGTGTGGTAGGACTAGTAGAATAGCAAGTAGAATTGCAACCCTGGACTTTAGCAGGGCAAACTTTGGCCTTTTCAAGCAATTGCTAGGGGAAATCCCATGGGCAAGGCTGCTTGAAGGTAAAGGGGCCCAAGATAGTTGGTTGACATTCAAGGATTGCTTTTTCCGTGCTCAAGATCGGAGCATCCCGACACGTAGGAAGTCAAGGAAGAGGGCCAAGAGACCTGTGTGGCTAAATAGGGAATTGCTGGGTATGCTCAAGTGGAAGAGGAGAGTTTACAGGTCATGGAAGGAGGGGCTGGCCACTTGGGAGGAATGTAAGGCTGCTGCTAGAGGATGTAGGAAGGCAGCTAGGAGGACTAAGGCATCCTTAGAATTAAACCTGGTGAGAAGGGTCAAGGACAGCAAAAAGAGTTTTTTCAAATACATGGCAGACAAAACTAACACCAGAGGCAATGTAGGCCCACTGATGAACGGGATGGGTGCCCTGGTGACAGAAGATACAGAGATGGCAGAGTTACTGAATGCCTTCTTTGTCTCTGTCTACTCTGCTGCAGGCAGTCCTGAAGAGCCCTGTACCCCTGAGACCTTAGATGAATTCAGGTCAACAGAGCGGTTTGCCTTAGTCGATGAGGAATGGGTTAGAGACCAGTTGAGCAATCTGGACATCCATAAATCCATGGGTCCAGATGGGATGCACCCGCGGGTGCTGAGGGAACTGGCGGAAGTCATTGCTAGACCACTCTCCATCATCTTTACCAAGTCTTGGGAAACGGGAGAGGTGCCTGAGGACTGGAGGAAAGCAAATGTCACTCCAGTCTTCAAAAAGGGCAAGAAGGAGGACCCGGCTAACTATAGACCGATCAGCCTCACCTCCATCCCTGGGAAAGTGATGGAACACCTTATCCTTGGTACCATCTTAAGGCATATCAAGGATAAGAGGGTTATGAGGGGCAGTCAACATGGCTTCACCAGGGGGAAATCATGTTTGACCAATCTCTTAGCCTTTTATGAGGAAATAACACGGTGGATGGATGATGGCAGAGCGGTGGATGTGGTCTACCTTGACTTCAGCAAAGCATTTGACACAGTCTCCCACAGCATCCTCACGGCTAAATTGAGGAAGTGTGGACTGGATGATCAGGTAGTGAGGTGGACTGCGAACTGGCTGAAGGAGAGAAGCCAGAGAGTTGTAGTCTATGGGGCTGAGTCTAGTTGGAGGCCTGTAATTAGTGGAGTGCCTCAAGGGTCAGTACTGGGACCAGTATTATTTAATATATTCATCAACGATTTAGATGAGGGAATTGAGTGTACTATCAGCAAGTTTGCTGATGGCACTAAGCTGGGAGGAGTGGCTGACACGCCAGAAGGCTGTGCTGCCATCCAGCGAGACCTGGACAGGCTGGAGAGTTGGGCAGGGAGTAACTTGATGAAATATAACAAGGGAAAGTGTAGAGTCCTGCATCTGGGCAGGAACAACCCCAGGTTCCAGTATAGGTTGGGGAACGACCTGTTAGAGAGCAGTGTAGGGGAGAGGGACCTGGGGGTCCTAGTGGACGACAGGATGACCATGAGCCAACACTGTGCCCTTGTGGCTAAGAAGGCCAATGGCATCCTGGGGTGTATTAGAAGGGGGTGGTTAGTAGGTCGAGAGAGGTCCTCCTTCCCCTCTACTCTGCCCTGGTGAGACCGCATCTGGAATACTGTGTCCAGTTCTGGGCCCCTCAGTTCAAGAAGGACAGGGAGCTGCTGGAGAGAGTCCAGCGCAGGGCAACGAAGATGATTAAGGGAGTGGAGCATCTCCCTTATGAGGAAAGACTGAGGGAGCTGGGTCTCTATAGTTTGGAGAAGAGGAGACTGAGGGGGGACCTTATAAGTGTCTATAAATATATAAAGGGGGAGTGTCACGAGGACGGAGCCAGGCTCTACTCAGTGGCAAACAATGATAGGACAAGGGGTAATGGGTACAAACTGGAACACAAGAGGTTCCACTTAAACTTGAGAAGAAACTTCTTCTCAGTGAGGGTGACAGAACACTGGAACAGGCTGCCCAGGGAGGTTGTGGAGTCTCCTTCCCTGGAGACATTCAAAACCCGCCTGGACACATTCCTGTATAACATTATCTAGGTGTTCCTGCTCCAGCAGGGGGATTGGACTAGATGATCTTTCGAGGTCCCTTCCAATCTCTAGCATACTGTGATACTGTAAAGCTGTAATCTTGGACATGTTTGAATTCTGACAGCTTAGTTTTGTGTCTTGTACATATTGTGGCACATCAAGAAGATGGAGTAATTTAGGATGTGCAGTAATGGCTGCAAAGTTGTCACTGATAAACAGTTTCCTTGACCTGGGGAATGTTTTGTTGAGCAGTTCAACCTGTGACTGCCAGTTTTGTTTTTATTTAATAGTATTTATCTGTTTTTTTAGTCTGTTTTTTCTTCCATTCTCTTGTAACCTGATGCTGAATAGGTAACACCCTGTGAACGAGGGCAGACAGTATACGAAAATTTGGTGTTTGCAAACGTTTACTGGTCTGCTGTGTTACTTTCACCGAGCCCTATTTGTTATGTTCAAGTAGCATGCCTCCTTGACTTTGCTAACCTCAGGTACCTCTCATGTTGCAACAGGAGTGCAATCAGAGGCTGTGAATGATATATAAACTGTCATCACCCTCCAGTGCCGAAAGAAACCTGGGAGAAACCCTCACCCATGTCACGAGTGGAAGAGAGACTTGATGGCCCATTTGTTTCTGTGGACTCCAGCTGAGGTAGGCAAGAAGATATTCTTGGATCTCCATCACTGAGTGTGTCCTGGGCCTGATGACCTCAGAAAAACTGAGAAAGTAGAATGGAGGAACTAAACTAATTTCTATCAATTGGTAGAAATGTACGCATGTATGTCTCAGTTTTAATTTGATATTTCTTTTGTTAAAAAAAAAAACACAAAAAAAACCCCAGCAATCAGACAAAACTATAACCTTTTATTAATGCATGATGTCAGTTCTGTGTAAGATGAATTTCCCATGAGACATATGCATCACAAGCAAATACATGTTTAGCTATGGTTATTTCAGCTTTTGAACAATACAGTTAATGTACTTGAACTATCATTGATCATTTGTTCTTGCCCTTTGACTATAAAATCCCTGAAGTAATGAATGCGTCTCTCAGCATGTTTATACAGCAGCTAGCATCAGGTAGATCTAGCAAGTAGTAAACTATGAGTAAGTGGTTCACAGTTTTCTCCTTCCATTTGTTGTATGGCAAAGCAACATGGTGTTTGCTGAACAGTAATTGAGGAGAGGTTGTTTTCATTTCTGTTTTCATTTGAGAAGAGCATTCCTCAAAATGGAACCATAAGTAGAAGTTGCTATGGGTTTGTGGGTTTGGTTTTTTGATTATTTTTTTTTAACCTTTGTCGTGGTTTAAGACCAACCAGTAATTCAGTGCCATGCAGCCGTTAACTCACTCCCCCCACTTCCACCCCCTGTTCCTGCAGGGCTGGGGAGGAGAATCGAAAGAATGTAACTCCCACGCGTTGAGATAAGAACAGTCCAGTAACTAAGGTATAACACAAACCACTACTGCTACCACCAATAATAATAATGATAAGCAAAATAACAAGGGAAGAGAATACAACCGCTCACCACCCGCTGACAGATACCCAACCTGACCTTGGCAGTGATCTAACCCTTCTGAGTAACTGTCCCCAGTTTATATACTGGGCATGACGTGCCGTGGTATGGAATAGCCTTTTGGCTAGTTTGGGTCAGGTGTCCTGTCTCTGCTTCCTCCTGGCTTCCCCTCCTCCCTGGCAGGGCATGAGACTCAGAAAGTCCTTGGTTAGAGTAAACATTACTGAGCAGTAACTAAAAACATTGATGTTACCAGCACTGTTCCCAGGCTGAAAGTCAAAACCACAGCAGTGCAGCAGCCACTAAGAAGGAGAAAAATGACTGCTACTGCTGAACCCAGTACAACCGTTTACAAGGAAAAGACTGTAAGCCGTTAAATCCACAAGTTCATTTCCAGTTTAACAGCTGTTCAGACAAAACTGGGAGGAAGTACTGCAACAGGTAATGTTGCTGCTGGATTAGAGACCTTCACTGCAGCATTATCTAGGTTAACTCTTTGGTACTAATACTGTGGTCATTTTTTGAGCCATGCCTCAGACTTTAAAATATTCTCTAACAAATTTTATCTGCCAAATTCAAATTAGATCATAAATCTGCTTTGCAAGTGAAGACACATCAAAGCTGTTTCACAAAATGTCATCTTTTTTCTAAGTGTTTGAAAACATGGAAGTCCATTTGTCTGATATGTGCTGACTTTTTTAACATAGTTCATTTATACTGTGGTAAAGCTCAGAAGGATTTGTCTCTACATTTTCTTGTACATCTCTATGCAATTTATTTAGTCTCATAGTAGATAGGCTGGGGATTGAATCTGCTGAGATGATATAGTAAAAGCCCTTTGGCCATGGAAGAAAACGTGATTACAGATCTCTCTTAAGCTTTGTTTTCTTCCTTTATCTCTGTCACTTAGAACTAAATTATTAAAATCTTCGAATAATGAAACTAAGATTGAAAGTATCTGTTTAATCAAATGCAATCTAGAAAATGCAAGAGGGGATGAATTAAAACTACATTAAAACTACACCAATCTTTACAAAAAGACAAGATGCATGGTTTTTGTGTTTATTGGAGCTTGCTGTTTCTAACCAGGGCCACTTACTGCTTTTCCTTCTGGTTTTAAGCAGAGTTCAGTTGATAATTAAATCTTGTCAGATGACACTGACAGCTTGTGCAGAGGACTTTTTCTACTGTTTTGCTTTTACAGAAAGAAAAAGGCTGTTGAATTACTCAGTTATGCTGGGTAAGGAGTTCTAAGGCCTGAGCTTTCAAACCCTTTCTTGTGATGTGAGCAGCCTTGAGTCACATAAGAAAGTCTTCTGTTAAATCTCTTCCTATACTCCTGTTTTCTAAGCTCACTCTGTGTCTGGGAGAAAATCCGGGAGCTGTTTTTAGTGACCTGGCCTAAGGTTATTTCTCAGATGCATGCAATGGAAAGTTTCTTCTGTCTTGAGGGTAGTTGTCAAGTCAGGTGGTTATCCCTTTCTAAACTGTCTCCTCAGATCGTTTGTGTAGGATGACAGGGCTAGGCTTAGGCCATAAAATCAGCAAGCTCTCTGTTAGAGCTATGAATGAGGTCAGCTGTATTGACCTGCAAACCAAAGCTTCTCTAAATTCTTCTGCCTACTCCTTTACAGCACAGCAAGGATGGCTAGAAGCAGTGATTTCCTTGCTTTGATACTATTCATCAGCTTAGCAATTGTATAAGATAAGTAAGGTTTGAATGTGGCCTCAGAATTCAAATGAGGATCAGAGTGGAGAAAGCTATGAAACAATGGCTTGGACTTTGTTTTTGTTTTCCTGGTTCTAAAAATCAGTATTCAGAAAGCTGGCTTTCTGTACCACCACAAAACTAAACATCACTCAGCTAATCACTGGAGAGATGGCAAATGGCTGCCTGTTGGTTAGAAATTAGCCTTTCTAAGTCAGTTGGAAAACCTACTCTGAATGATATACAGGTTTAATGGCTTTTTTATAATGTAAAGATTTTATGGCCCTTCAGTTCTTTTGTTCTGTTTTTAAACCATATTTGTCACAGGCATAGCTGCCAGATTTTTTACATGTTGTTCTCATTTCTCATTCCCCTACTGTCACACAATTGCTGTTCAATTTTGACTCTTTTCAGGAGCCATGAATTGAAAGATAATGACAAGGCATATGAAATACCACCAATTTATTCAAAGATTTGAGAACTTTTTCTAAGGTCAGAAGGTGAACAGATCAGAGCCTTCTGCAGCATAGCTTTGCCAGTACTACTTGTAATTTCTATCTAAAATATTGCTGTGTGTGCAGAAGTAGTAAATTGCTTCAAAGATGGAGGCCAGGGATCACTCTCTCTGCTGAATAAATCCAGGAGGATTAGTGTATATAAGCCTGCAAGGTACAATATAATAAACAATATATAAAAATGGAAATCTAGTCCCAGATATTCAAAACATTGTTTATATGTTCCATGTTTTTTGGAGTCATTCAAATAATCTGTCACTTTCACTGTGTTTCTGGTTTTTATGCCAATGCAGTTTTGAATTTTGCTACAGAACTAAGAGAAAGATGTGCATTATGTTCATAGTGTGCAGCTGGGAACAGAAAAACACAGCTAATGTAAAATGAGTTTTCAAACAGGATAGTTGTGGCAATATAGTGGTTGACACAAAATAATTTAAATAGGTTCTTGGCTTATATCTTGTAAAATGTAACAGTCAAAGGACAAGAAAGGAGAAATAGGTAGCTTGGGGTCAAAGTTGGGAATTAAATAATAAGTGTGAAAAGTGAGTTCTGGAATAGAAATTTAAAATAGGTTGCTGCTTCCTAGAAGAAGATACTGCACCACTGAGCATTTCAGAGGAGCAGTTTGACAGGCTTTGTAACAAAATGGAGGTACAGAAAAAAGCCCGGTCTAATACTCCTTTTTATCTCTTCAGTTTTCTGACGCTGCTGCTGTCAACAGCTCAGTGAGTACAGCAGGCAGTGGTGTTGGAATACTCTCTCTGCAAGAGCTTGCATCAGGTGTGCTGTTTTGTTGGAATCCTGTTCTTTTCTGGATGCACACAAACTGGCCTGCTGGAGAAATCCAGCGTATCTCTGGTACAAGCCATGAAAATTTGGGCAAAAAGCCATAGTAGAGATGTCCTTAAGCCATCCTGGGCTGTGCGTGGGTGTTCACAGAAGCTGTTGAGTTTGGATTTTGTGTGTGGGTAGCTGGATGTGCCACTGGCTCTGCCCAGGCTCGCACTGTCCGAGGTGCTGATAGCACCTGATAGACATAGACAACTTCTGCACCACAGAAGTGGGGACCTGCCTTCTGGGACCATTTATTGGGAGGAACTTATGTATCCCAGCTAATTATGGAGCAGTTGCTATTCCAGTGGGAAACTTTAATATCTGGCAGTGTTTCTAGGGGAACATGTGATGTGAAATACTCAGTTTCCTAAAAGGTAACTTTCTTCTTACCTGCATTATTTCTTTGACAAAGGGACAGAAAATAAGACTTTTCAGAAGAGTAAAAGATCATCTAGCTCACTCAAAAGCATTCTAATTCAAACTCAGATAGATTGTTGCAGAGTTGTGGGGAAACTGAAGGAGGATATGCAGGTGTTTTAATGTCTGGCCTGGACTGTCAATCACTTCTGCTAACTAAAAGGTAAGCAACAAAAGTGTATTAAAATGTACATCCTTTGAAATAGAATCATAGAATTAGAAAATAGTTAGGGTTGGAAAGGATCTTAAGATCATCAAGTTCCACCCCCTCTGCCGTGGGCAGGGACACCTCCCTCTAAACCATGTCACCCAAGGCTCTGTCCAACCTGGCCTTGAAAACTGCCAGGGATGGAGCATTCACAACTTCCTTGGGCAACCCATTCCAGTGCCTCAACACCCTCACCCTTCCTTATATCCAATCTAAAATTCCTCTGTTTAAGTTTTAACTTGTTACCCCTTGTCCTATCACTACAGTCCCTAATGAAGAGTCCCTCCCCAGGATCCTTATAGGCCCCCTTCAGATACTGGAAGGTTGCTATGAATTCTCCACACAAATTCTCTTCTCCAGGCTGAACAGCCCCAATTTTATCAGCCTATCTTCATACGGGAGGTGCTCCAGTCCCCTGATCATCCTCGTGGCCCTTCTCTGGACTTGTTCCAACAGTTCCATGTCCTTTTTATGTTGAGGACACCGGAACTGCACAGAATACTCCAAGTGAGGTCTCACAAGAGCAGAGTAGAGGGGCAGGATCACCTCCTTCGACCTGCTGGTCATGCTCCTTTTGATGCAGCCCGGGATACGGTTGGCTTTCTGGGCTGTGAGTGCACACTGCCGGCTCACATTCAGTTTCTCATCGACTAACACCCCCAAGTCCTTCTCTGCAGGGCTGCTGTGAATCTCTTCTCTGCCCAACCTGTAGCTTTGCCTGTTATTGTCCCGACCCAGGTGCAGGACCTTACACTTGGCATGGTTAAACTTCATGAGGTTGGCATCAGCCCTCCGGTCTCCGGCCACCTGTGGGGGCCACCCCCTGCCTTGCTTGCACAGTCCTCCAGAACTCTATGGTTCTGCTCTTAGAGTCATTCTGCAACAATTCCCCCCTTTTTCTTTGTGCAAGCAAGGCA
The DNA here is from genome assembly GCF_028554395.1 of Pezoporus wallicus. Lineage (NCBI taxonomy): Eukaryota > Metazoa > Chordata > Aves > Psittaciformes > Psittacidae > Pezoporus > Pezoporus wallicus. The sequence goes on from NW_026642407.1 coordinate 203,647, forward strand.
TTATGGGTTATTCTGTTCACCTGTTTTATCACACAACTATAAACAAGTCTAATAGCTACGATGATTAACCTAACAATGATACATAAGTGCAATACTTCAAACAACAGTGTTTGACTCAACCTGTAATGCCCCGTGAAGACAACCATCTAGTTATTCTTAGGATATTGCTCATTTACTATTGCTGGGTAAGCTGAGCCAGGGTTCTCAGCTGTGCGTGCATCGAATTAGCATAATCAGAGAGACTCATACAACACATTCCATCAAACTCTTCACATCCATGTCCCTGTTCCAACAACAAAAGGTTCTGCAGTGTTGCATGTCTTACAGAGTCAACATTAAAACAAATCAGGAATTGCCTTCGATGTAGAATTGTCTGCTTAGCAACTCAGCAACCCAGTCTGCTTAGTTGAGCCAAGCTGAAGCACTTACAGTGATTTGGCATATTATGATTGGATACATGTTTTGAAGACCCTTAGTGACTAACATATAATTGGTTAAACACAGGTGTGAGAACTCAACCTTGAAAGCTTGCCAACAGTCCACAGTTCTCATTAACTTGGTGAATTCCAGCCTCTTATCTTGCTTGCTTAAGCTTCTTCGGGCCTCCCATGGCCTTGCTGTATCTTTCAGGACTATTCAAAGTTTATGTACCAATTATGCATTCTCCTGTGAGAACACTGTCTCCACATCTCCCCCTTTTGTTTTATCCAGTAACAAGTCGCTACTACAGCAAGGCACACACACATTTACATTAGCAGAGTAACTATTACAGGGTGCAGCAGCATGTTGAAGATGCTGATGGCAGTGAAGGACTAGCCAAAGAAATTTCTTACCAGTGGAATTCTCCCCCCCCTCTTAATTTGTTCCATCACCTGCTTTATAACACTACCATTGTATTAAAATTTTTCTAGCTTTTGCCTTAGCATTTTCTAGCAGCTACTGCAAATTTCCATACTCTAACATCTCTTTTACAAGTGACAAATCTATACAATACAAGGTGCAGTTTCTTATTAGCAACTAGCTAGTAAATACAGGTGGTTTTATACACAAAATCACAACCTCTAATAATAGCTATTTTACAAGCACACATATTCAGGATGTTACTTTTCAGTTGCCCCCAAGTGATGTTTTGCAGTTATTTGTTCTTTCTCTTCCTCCATCTCATTCTGCTTGGGGTAATCACGGTCAGCTCCTGTAGCTGAGGCATCAGGTTTATCCATTCGTCTGTCCAGCTCATGGCAAGGCTTGACAAACTTTGCAGGCAGTCACCATGGACCTGTAGGCAGGAGGACACAAATATACCCCCTCCCCCAGGTTATCAGTTCTTCAGTTCTTGAGAAGTAGACAGGTTAGACAGGTTAAGTGCAGCATCATTACTCTCTCTCTCTCCCCCTCTTTTTTTTTTTTTTTTTTTTTTTTTTTTTTTTTAGTCCCTGCAAAAGCCATCATTACTCCCACTACAGTTCTACGTACAGAACGTGGCACAAGGACCCTGTGGAGACTAACAGCAAACCAGCTCCGAGAAGCATCATTGCAGTGCGAGGTGGCAGGCTCAACCTTAGCGGGCGTCCCCGCAGAGGCTCTGCCTCCCCCACATCGTATGAGGCTTGGGCTTTTATACTGACCAAAATGCACACTCATTCCGACACAGGTGGCCAGCCTGTGCTGGAAGAAGTGGCCAGCAGTATCTACAGAGGTCTCCAAGGGTTGATAGAAACCTGGACATACTTATATTTACCAACTTCTAGTACATGAGTATCACAGAGAAACTGTATGGGCTCCCCCTGTCAATTGCAAGAAAAAATCATAACATATACAGCTTGAGTATAAGAGGATTTTAACGCATAGGTGGTCACTGTTTGTCAGGCCTCCTTAACTATTTTGAGATCAAGAGCTTCCCACTCTTTAGCCCCCTGCTGTGTAGTAAACACAGGATATGCAAAGATGCCCATTGCAGAAAATTCCCCAGTAATGATCACATATTTGGTTACCCATTGTTACAACTGAGCGTCTCCAGGGCCAGTAAGTCTGAGCAGACCGACCCGGGAGACAAAGAGTCAGGGTCTGGAAGCAGAGGATATAAATCTGGCTCGGATTCAGGGGATTCGGGGGCTGATCCTGCGCCGAACTCGGGGTCTCCGTTGCTTGCAGCTGTGTCTTTCTTATCAGATGTATCTCGTTCGGTATGTGGCCATCTGCAGACCTGGCTCTTCCGTGACTGAGTTAAAAATTTTTTCACTCTAGGGCGTAGTGGGTTGGAGAGGCTCGCGGTTCCTTTAAATCTCCCGCTAGCGCATGATCCCTATTTTCTACTGCGTGCTTCACAGTGGCGCCGCAATCGATCCGGCGCCGAGGCACCGCCCTCTTTCTTTCGGATTCCTCGACATTTATCATGCGTATACCTTCTAATATACTTTCTCTGTCCTTTTCAAAGTCCCTACTTTCGGAACTGGGGTGGTGGGGGAGCAGGGGGTTACACCTCCTCCGCGGCACCTTCTGATGGAGGGGGAGAAAAGGAAGGGGGGGGGGGGGGGTGCGGGGGGGGGGGTGGAAACCCTGTGCTCCCGCGAGTTGGGGGGGGGGACGAGTTGTAATCTTCCCCCGGTTTCAACCGACCGGGGACGTCTGTTCATAGTTTCTCCGTTGCTACCGCGGCAGTTTTCTTTTCTGCCTTGTATCTTTTTATACAGTTCATTACTTCCCTCCGTGGTTTACCGAGTTTGCCTTTTTATAATCATTACGCACTGAGTCAAATAGTTCATCACCAAACTTTCGCCATTCACTCTCCTCAAATATTGTATTAGGATCTGCAAAAAAAATCTCTTAGCCTTCCCTAGCCACTAGATCTGCTAGCTGCTTTAGAGTCTCAGGCTCAATTCCCCGCTTTTATAAAAAGCACTGTAAAAAGTTCAGGGCTCAGTTCCCCGCTTTTATAAGAAGCACTGTAATAAGTCCAGGGCTACCTCTCGGTCCATTTTCATGGCCAGCCTTTTCCGGATCGTCTTCTTCTGGGTCGTCCTGTAACCTCGGTCTCTGGATCGGCCTCCCGACGCAGCAGTGTCTGGTTCACCCCAGCGGCGGATTCCTTCGGTTAGTCCAAGCACCCGGGTCCGTCACGCCACCGCAGCAGCATTGCCCGCGCTTCCCGGCCGCTGCCGCCGGCACCGCTCACTCGCCGTTCCAGGTCCCCGTCGACCGGGTCCCCGCTAGTCGGGGCCCTGTATTCCGGGTCCCCGTTAAACCGGGGCCCTGTATCCCGGGTCCCCGCCGGCCGGGTCCCTGTATCCAGGTCCCCGCTAGTCGGGGACCTGTATCCCGGGTCCCCGCTAGTCGGGGCCCCGTAATCCGGGTCCCCGTCGACCGGGGCCCTGTAATCCGGGTCCCCAGCGACCAGGGCCCTGTAGTCCGCGTCCCTGTTCGGGCGCCATTTGTAAGCGGCGAGGAGAAGCACACAGGCCAACCCAATATGGGTGAGAAGCAACTTCTACTCTATTTGTGACGCAGTTCACACATATATAGGAGTGGTATTCAGCCACTCCTTCTTGGTATAACAGTATTGGTTAGCCCCCACAGCTTCCTCCACATTCTCCTCCCAGGTCCGGTCTCCGGCCACCTGTGGGGGCCAGCCCCTGCCTTGCTTGCACAGTCCTCCAGAACTCTATGGTTCTGCTCTTAGGGTCATTCTGCAACAATGTGGGACAGTGTCGAACGCTTTGCACAAGTCCAGGTAGATGACGTCAACTGCTCTACTCCTGTTCCTTAGCTCTGTAGCCCCATCATAGAAGGCCACCAAATTGGTCAGGCAGGATTTGCCCTTAGTGAAGCCATGCTGGCTGTCACCAGCCACCTCCTTGTTTTTTGTGTGCCTTAACATGCTTTCCAGGAGAATTTGCTCCAAGATTTTGCCAGGCACAGCAGTGAGACTGGTCTGTAGTTCCCTGAGTCACCCATTTTCCCCTTCTTGAAAATGGGGTTATATTTCCCTTTTTCAAGTTGTCGGGAACTTCACCTGACTGCCATGATTTTTCAAATATGATGGACAGTGGTTTAGCAGCTTCATCTGCCAGCTCCTTCAGGACGTGTAGATGGATTTCATCAGGTCCCATGGACTTGTGCCTATTCAGGTTCTTAAGATGCTCTTGAACCATATCCTCTTCTACAGTGGCCTATGGTCTTCATTCTCACAGTCCCTGTGTCTGCCTTCCAAGACTTGGGTGGCAACTAAGGCTGCCCTGGAGCATCACATTTCCAATGAGCCCTTCCCTGTTGGTGAGCACGAGGTCAAGCATGGCACCTCTCCTTGTCGGCTCCTTTGTTACGTGCAGGAGGAAGTTGTCTTCCACACAATCGAGGAACCTCCTGGATTGCTTGTGCTGGGCTGTACTCCAAAAGATATCAGGGTGGTTGAAGTCCCCTACAAGGACAAGGGCTTGTGAGCGTGAGGCTGTTCCTATTTGTCTATAGAGTGCTTCATCCACAGAGTCTTCTTCATCAGGCAGTCTGTAACAGTTCCCCACAGTAATTTCCTCCATAGCTGTTCTCCCTTTGACCCTGACCCACAAACTCTCTGTTAACTGGTCACCTGTTCCCAGACAGAGTTCCATACTGTCCAGCCTATCACTGACAGAAATAGCAACACCCCTTCCCTGTCTGATGGGCCTGCCCTTTCTAAAGAGCCTGTAACCTTCCATTCCAACACTCCGGTCATAGGAGCCATCCCACCATGTTTCTGTGATACCAATTATATCATATCCCCATAGACATTCACACATCTCTAATTCCTATATGCTTTTAAACTGAGGCTGTATGTATTAAGAGTAAAAATGTGCAATTGTAGCGGCACTTACCAGCTGTTTTTTCCTCTTGTGAGTGCCATCCTTGCAGAATTACTGATGGATGGTCCAATAACTGAGACTTCTAATTACCCACTGTACTGTTTTCATATTTCTGAACTTGGAAGCCAACACAACCAAAAAGCCAGAAGGTGATCTTAGTATGAATGTTTGCTGAGTACTTCAGTTCATCAGAGAGGCAGGAAGTGTGGAAGGGCAAGCATAATTCTCATGTAAGTGCAATAATATCCCTCACAGCATCTTCTGAAATCAGTCATGTTTCTCTAAGGAGATGGAGTCTATAAACAGATGGATATTGGAGGCTGAACATAAAGATTTCTGATACTTTACTTTTTTTCCAGCTAATGGAGGAGAAGTATATTTTAAAAGAACAAAATTTGGAATCTCAAAATGCACAATATTGAGTAGAAGCTCTCAGAAAGATGGCAGGCATCACAAGATGTATAAAAAAGTCCTGATGGCTGCTGATGTTAGAACACAAATAACTTTCATTTGATTAGTGCTCCTTTAAAGCGTATTGATCTATACACATTAAAATGACCACATAAATGTTGAATGGATTTGATGATTAAACCCTTATTGTAGTTCGAAGCATAAGTTTATGTTATCATATTTTGTCCTGCTGTGCTGGGGTTTTTTACTCACTATTTGGCACATACATGTGTGTATGTGTTCACGAAGACTCCAAGGAAACATTAAAATACATGCTGAACTTCTGTTAAAGCACATAGAATGCAGGTGTTTTTAGAAAATAAGGAAGAGGCATTGAAACACTATCCTAGATAGGAAAGTAAGTATGTGAGGAACTGAAACTTAAGACTGTTTTTGACACACTAGTTTTTGCTAAGTGACAGTTTACTTTGTAAATGTCTTGGGATTGTTTTGTAAAATGCTGCTTATTCTGAATTAGTGATAAAAACTTTTCCACATATTTTAGTTCTGACAACAAATTCCCTTATTCTGCCAACATAACATTCTCATTTTGCTGAAGAAAGCTGAAGTCTGTAGCTCTTTTTTGCATCTCAACTTTCAAATCTACTAAATATTTCAGTCAGTTCTGTTTACATCCTTATTTTCAGCACATTTAGGTAATCTGTAGGGTTTTAAGTTGTTTTAGCTTGTGTCTGCTGTGAGACATTAATATAGCATTGAGAAGGTACACGGTGTGGAATGTTTTGGTCTGTAACACCAATAAAAACAGATGGGGGAGCAGAGCCATGTATGATGTAAGGTGCGCAAAAATGCACATCTTGCCTACTAATCATGGCCTACTGTTGACAAACAAGTGACAGTAATTGATGCAGCTCTTTGAGAGACAGTCTGGAACTCCTGCAACCTGGGAAAGCTCATTCAGTTCTTTTCCTTCCCTAAGTTAGTGATGAATAACAAGCCCTACTTTATTGCTGCCCAGTGTTGCCTTATGAGGTAGCAGTGTCAGTGACAAGCCTGGAAGCAATTAGAGCACTGTCTGGCCAAGTCTTGCCTTCTGTTCCTGAAAACTATTGATGTTTTCAGTACATTGGCCATGAAAGGGCTGATGCACATGAATCTAAAGTGCATTTGAATATCTAAATATGCTCTCTTAGGTTTTCTACTTGACAGTCTAATTATGAAAATGTTTTGATTATTTATTTTCATCTTATACTCTTAAGCCGTAGTGTCAGGCTTTCTAAGATGCCCAGTAGATCTCAGCAATAAAATATGTGCGTTCTGACTAGGTCTGACTTGCACTCCATCTTTTGTTTTAGGTGAACTTGTCTGACTGAGAGTAAACCCAGAAGGTCTTATGGCTGTAGGAAAATGTCGAACTGTTTTAATAGGCAGTATGCCAGACCAAGGCAACATATGTTCAAACCACTGCTGGCTGCTAAAGTCCTGCTTGCAAAGTATTCCTTTTTTTGACAGCAGGAAGAGAAATCAAGGCTTAGCCCAGGTACTAGAACAAAGATATTTCTGCTAAATTTTCTCTCTAGGGTAGTGACTGCTTCCATCACATGGAGCAAAATTTACTTCCGGAGCAACAATGGCCTGCCTTGGTTATTACTGGAGTGAGGCCAAAATATTTCACTTCAGTGCAATAATATTTGTACAGCAAAAGAGCTGCCGAATGGAGCCTGCTAGGACTATCATATTTGCTGGCAGAGCCACCTCCTACCCAATTATGATTTAGATCTGCTGCCATTTCCTTGTAATTATCAGGCCAGGTATGATAGTATTCAAATCCCTGTTACTCTTGAATATGCTTTCTGATGGTTTCATTTTCTGCTTTCTTAACAATTTTCTGCAGGAGCAGAACAGGTTTCCCCAGCTCTGAGAAAAGGAGGAGGTAGTCAGATGGGGTGGCATAAATAGCACTGTAGGAGGGTGGGTGAGTAGGAAGAAAGAGTTGAGGACTTCCAGCTCATTGCTCTGGTTGTTTCATTAAACAGAAGGGCAGCTAGTCAGGTGGTAACACTGGATAAAGGAACTGGCATGATGACAGTCCACTATTGTCTGTAGGAGAGAGGAAGTTTTCAGCAGTTCTCATGTAAGATTCTGCTGGCACTTTAGAAAGAAGGAATAATCGCTCCCATTTTATGGATGTGGTGACTGAAGCAGAGTTATAATAATAACAGAGCTGATAATCCACATACTTGCATCTTCCATTGACTGGAACGAGAGCTGCAGAAAGTTATGACCTCTGTGAACCAAGTTGGTTACATCTGATTTGCCCAACCTCTGCAATGACTGAGCAGTAGAACAGAATGGAGGCCTAGGTAAAGAAAGAAAAGAGGCAAGCTGCTAATGCATCATGTGTTTCCTTACACTAAAATCACTTGCAATTTAGACCTTCCTATTTAAGCGCTGCAGTTTCTCTGTGCCCAAATGACTAATGGGAAGAGCCAGAGAACTGGAAATGTTTCAATGAGCTGAGAAATACAGATGTAGTCCCCTGCATGTGAAGTGACCTGAGAAGAAAGGTAGCTCCCATGTTTTCTGGGACTGCACTTACCTCCAATCTAATTATACAGAGCCCTGCAACACTGCAGAGGATAATGCGTATTTCACACAGGTATAAATGAGTTTGCACTGGAAGGTTGCCTTTACCAACCTGACTGTTTGTGTCACCAGGTTTGTGGTCTCAGAACTACTGAAATCACAGCACAGCATATTTCTGGACACTTGACAAGTTATCAACATCAGTGAAAATATTGTGTAGAGACAACCCCTCATGCAAGTTCTTTCCAGGTGATGTACAGTCTCCTTTTGTGGAACAAGGACTACCGTAACTACTTAAATTATTTAAAATAGTTCTTAAAATATTTCATTACTTAAAATATTTCATGATTTTGTGCTGACACCACCCTCAATACATAAGCACTATCATCTGTGTCTAGTCTGAAGGGTTTCGAAGCATGGGTATGCCAAGAAAGGTGCAGTTACAGGGGCCTTTTTCAGTCTTGAAAATCTTAACTCATTCTGCTGAATAGTGGGCTTATAGTATTGCCATGCCCTCAAATAAACCTGTAGTTAAAGCAGTGATGTATAGAATTGCACGTCTGGTAGTGCCTACGGAGATGTGGTGTTCAATGCAGTGTTGTGAGGGTTGGGCAGTAGTAATTCTCGTCGTGCTGATGGTGTATGAAAGGTGGATCATCACTTTTGGACACACTGCAAACTTCTGGATTTATCTTTAGATTGGCAGAGAGCATTGTAAAGCCTTCAAGTCTTTTAGTATGCATCATATCCTCTAAGCACTAAAGTGAATGAACCATGCATTATTTTTCCATGCAGCTCATGGTCCACCCTTTTCTTCTGAAAACACTAAATGATGGTTTACTTCCTTATGTGAGATGTCCAACTCCTGCTGGGGGGGGGCTTTTTTTCTTCCAGCTTGTGAGCTTTTTTCCGCTTCTTTTTAAGCTTCTCTCCTGAGTTTCGAAGTGCTGTGGGCATTGGTGACTAAGCAGCAGATTTTTTTTGTACTTCCATTTGGCCATGTTTGCTTTTTGAACACAAATTTACCTCTTTAGGGCCCGATTTTTTTCCTCACATCATTCTTGTTGCTCTGATATTGTGGTGCTCTTGCTAGAATAACTAGTGAGCTAGGTTCTCTAGCAGAAATAGTAAAAAGGTGGGACTTTAAAGGAAATTGCAAGTAAAAGAGGAAACTGATGGCAATGTAAAGAAAATATTCAGTGAAATCATACTTGCTTACATCGAAGGAATAAAACTTTTTCTGAACACAGAAAAAATAAAAAATTAAAAAAAGGTTAAGAAGTTTGAGTGCAATTCTGAGAATTTCTTGGTAGTAGAAGGCCAGTGTTATTCCAGCCCCTCTTGACGAAGTTTAATCCAGTCTGCCATCTAATGACAAGATCCTTTTGACCTCGCATTTTATATCAGAGTTAGTAGAAGGTGCACTATAACAGAATGGCTTTTCTTCTTAGAGCTCAAGTTATTTGCATCTACTATTGTTACTGCACTATCTGCTGAAAGTTTCTGATTTTATTGAAATAGCTTTTTTCTCTCTGGTACCAGAGAGACCTCAAGTGTTTATGTGGTTGTGCTCGAGGGAGAACAGCAGGAATTCCCAATTCTATGGGATGTTTTGGATTTGATGTGCTTACTCTTAGTAAAACTACATTCTTGTGTGTACATGGTGAAGGACACCGAGGTAAGTGTAGGCTACAAGCAGAAAGACTGCACAAAAGACATTTTTGGAACCCTAGGTAGATTTCCATAGCTTTGTATGTAAATTTGTGAGAGAATATAATGGAGACTAGGAATAGGGTAAATGAAATGCAGAAGGAACTCATGATTTCATCTAAGTTGAGGTGGTTTTGCCTGTGAAATAGAGGGAACTGGAATTCTAGATGTTGCAGAAATCCTCGCAATTGCCAGGAGTGTTTCACTGAAAGATTTATTTTATGGTTGTGTTCTCAATTCCACTGAACTTTTTGTCTTATTTTAGTACAATTCTTAGCTTAGGTTAGGTATGATACAAAATCTGTTTCCCTCCAAGTTTTTTTTCCCTCATTGCATTTTCTCTTTAGGTTATTGTTGCTGTTACACATGTCAACTTCTCAACCCTTCCTTTCCTTGCTATTTCTCTGTGTTTAGTTCTTTCTTCAAGAAATCTGGAAAGATGCAGAAGAACAAAAGTGCAAAATGAGTAGTGTAGTCCCTGCTGATTTCACAAGTTGAACCAATACTTTTCACAGTGTTTTTGCATCCTTCCTTCAGAGGCCCTTGCCAGATCCTGAACCCTGCTCAGACTCTCATTGCTGTGGCTATGCACTGCTGTGGATTACTAGGATAAGATGTGACCTAGGAAAATGTAACTGCAAGTGATAAAAGCAGGAGTGTTTTTTTTTTTGTGGAGAAAAGTTAATGCTTCCTTTGCATCTGAGTTTGTTATAACATCAGTAATTATACAGAGTTCAAGGTCCCTAGAAAATTATGTTCTGATATGTTGGGCACACCTTATGATGTATTTTTAACTCTGATCCAATGAAGCTGTCATTGTTTCCTGTATGCTATAGCTATTTTACTGAACTGCTAAAGTACTGTTCTTTATTTTTCTAGCATTTTCAGAGCTGCATGAATAGAGGCAGTCAGCATGGTTAATTACAGGCAGCTAGTCTCAAAAGTGTTTTTCTGACTTGTGTGTCCAAGCAGTCACTGGGAATACAGATACTGAGATACTTTGTTCCTTACTATATTTGTAGTTACCTAACACGTACAGCCCAGAAAGCCAACCATATCCTGGGCTGCATCAAAAGGAGTGTGACCAGCAGGTCGAAGGAGGTGATCCTGCCCCTCTACTCTGCTCTTGTGAGACCTCACCTGGTGTATTGTGCGCAGTTATGGTGTCCTCAACATAAAAAGGACATGGAACTGTTGGAAGAAGTCCAGAGAAGGGCCACGAGGATGATCAGGGGACTGGAGCACCTCCCGTATGAAGACAGGCTGAGGAAGTTGGGGCTGTTCAGCCTGGAGAAGAGAAGGCTGTGTGGAGACCTCATAGCAGCCTTCCAGTATCTGAAGGGGGCCTATAGGGATCCTGGAGAGGGACTCTTCATTAGAGACTGTAGTGACAGGACAAGAGGTAATAGGTTAAAACTTAAACAGGGGAAGTTTGGATTGGATATAAGGAGGAAATTCTTTCCTGTTAGGGTGGTGAGGCACTGGAATAGGTTGCCCAGGGAGGTTGTGAATGCTCCATCCCTGGCAGTGTTCAAGACCAGGTTGGACGAGGCCTTGGGTGATACGATTTAGCGTAAGGTGTCCCTGCCCATGGCAGGGGGTTGCAACTAGATGATCTTAAGGTCCTTTCCAACCCTAACTATTCTGATTCTAAGTGTTAAAAGAAGCAGCCAAATAAGACCTACAAGTATTTGTGAGAGGAGGAGGTGTTTTGTGGAATGATGAGATGTCGTGTCCCTCTGGGAGTACTTCTGTGCTGCCTACCTTACATGACAAGGAGCCCATGGTGTGGCAGTCCCTGCATCAGCTGCAGCTAGTGGCAGCATTTTCTTAATTGTGACTTCTTGCCTCAGGAAGATAGCAAAGGCAATTACAAAATTAAATATGGCATATTTATGGAAAGCATTTGTTAGTAATGGTGTAGTTTATTTTTAGTTGGTTTTTATTTTTTTTAATGTAAAGATTTTATTTGATTTTTGCAGATACTTTATTCATTCAGATGGTTTTTCCTAAAAGCATCTCCAGTTTCCATAAATGCTGCTTTTCTAAGTGTCAGTCAGAGTCTGCGTGTGAGAAGGGCACTGGGTGGACTTCTGTGTATGTTTTCTGTTCAGTAAAGTTTGTACTAAAAAGGATATTTGTTCTGAAAACTTTGTTTTCTGCTTGGAATAGTGTTTGGGTGTTACACAAGCGGTCAGCATTTTCCTGCCCATTTGTACCTGAAACTAAATGTGACTGCATAGAGTGTGATTTTTTTCCATTAATATGATATTAGTAATAGTTCATTACTATGCTAAAAGATTTTGATTTGGGAAAAGGATTTTGCAGGGTGATTCGTGAACTGAAACCTCACTCTCGATCGAAAAGGTTCCTCTAAGAATTACAGTTTTATTTGATGTGTGCCCTGTGGTCTTCTGCTTGTTCTCATTTACAGCCTGAGATGCTATTTTGGTTTGTACAGTTTTGCAGCTACCTAGGTAGTTATTTCTGTCTTGTGAGCTTATGGTTTAGATCAGTAGTTAAGAAAAAGGAAGATAAATACTGTTTCTAGTATGTGGTTGATAAATGAGGAGTGAAATGATGAATTCGCCTGACCATGCTCTGAAGTCTGTGGCAAACCTAGAATTTTAAACTGTATTCTGAGTCAGCTATTAGATTAGACTCCTTGACTAATAAAGAGTTTCAGCTGTACAAAACCTTTTTTTTTTTTTTTTTTTTCCCATATAGAGCAGTTTGAATGTCACCTACAAACCAGATTCCCTTGTTTTGACATGAACAACCAAGATTTCCTCTTGTGCTGGCAGACTTCATTAACTATGTGGTGTTTTCTCATCACTGGGCACTCACCCAAAATAGCCTACACATTGTTAGAGTATGCTTACTGGTAGGAAGCATGACCTCTCTGATGCTGGGCCACCAAAAAAAATGTAGTAAATTTTCATGCAATTGTAACTTTGCCAGCATTTACAAAAAAGAAAACAATGATCTTCTTGTTATGGAGATCATTAATGAAACATCAGCACTGATCTGCAAATGCTGCCATGTTGTCATCCAGCTGAAAAAACAGTCTTAGATAACTTGAGTACATTGCATAATACAGGAAGTGGAAAAACAAACAAAATTTTCAAGTGTTGTTTACATTTTAGCTGGATCTGAATGAAAAGTCTACAGTGAATAGCTTTTTGAGTAGTTTATCCTCTGAAGGAGTATCTGTGAGGCTGAATATATTCCTTCTCATCTGTCCAATACTGATATTTGTGGTCTCATTTTTCAGAGTGTTAATCTGTTTGAAATGCAAATAGCATTGAATTTCAGATAAGTCATGTGGCACTGTTTCTGTTTCCTGTTGGAGAAGTGTCCAGTTGCTCTGCAGTTGGGATTTGTAGGTGATCGAAAATTCACCTTCGTTATGCAGTTGAGCACGTAACATTGAAATTTGATTACCAGTTAGTCTCTTAAAAGATAAAAGCAGTGAGTCACATGTTGTGATAGGCAAACTCATGCTCCAGTAAACTCAGGGAAACCCAGTAACTTGCAGAACTTGCTTGATATTTTTTTAATCTAGCTATATAGTTCAGTGTGTTTCAATGCCAGTACATTCAAGACAAACTTATTGCCCTCAAATAGTATTCTTCAGCTATATCTCACTGTAGAATGGCTAGGTTGCAAAACTCAGTAAGATTTGAGAAGACCATCAATGAAAAAAGTCTTCAACTGTTTCTTGTAAGATCTGCCATTTTCAAGTGTTAAATTGTCATGAGGATCAAGTGTGTAAACAGTGATCTGCACCGAAGTTTTGATGTTCAATTCTGAAACATTTGTTACCAGCTTTAAAAGTCCTCCCCTGATATTTTTCAATTTTCAAGATGAGAGATTTCTTTAGAATGAGTTACAGTCTGTAGCAGTTTATCTTGTTACAAAGTTTTTGAAGGAAATTGCATCCAGGCAAAAAAGGGTAAAAAATTATTTTAAAGACTGAAAAAACAGAAAACTGAACTGCAAAATGGACCTGTCAGCTCTTGCTATGAATGGTGTGTAAACTAAGTCATGCACAGAGTTCAAGAGACTTTTGTTGACTTTTCATTAGCTGAAGATCTGTTTCTGTGACACAGCTGAAGGGACACAGACATTGCTGACCAAAAAAAGATTGCTCAGCATTGACCATCAGACTGATACTGGCTCACATGTGAATTATTAATGGATAGCCACATTGTGAATTTTGTCTTTTATTAGCAGGAGAGGATAGGAGGGTGCTGTGCTGGCACACGTGTTTACAACATGGAGTTATAAACTTACAATTTTGTTCAGTTCAGTACAAATTTAAAGGTAATTCATTATAGTTACGTTTGTTATCATTAAAATTAATAGCCATCTGGTGAGTATCAGCTTCAGCAGGGATGTTCTTTAGTTTGGTCAGCCTTCAGTGGACAAGTGAGAGTTGCAGAGGATCTCCGTCTTCTCAGACATTGCTTGGCATTGGGTGTTTTCTGCCAGCAGGATCTCAGGGTAGTTGAAGGAAAGAACCTGACAATGGATATAATTGTTATACATGTGGGGCTAGTGTTCTCAGCCTATATTATGTGCTCATTTGTTGTTATGTAATGTTAAGTATGCATGAAGTTTGTTTATTTGATCAACACAGCTCTCCCATTTCTCTTGTCCCTGCCCCCCAAGCCACAGATGCAGCAGTGTTTTTTCAGTCGAGTGAGGACACCACATAATTTATGATTGCCTGGGGGGTTATTCTTTGGTTAACTTAAAACTTGTCTGTTTTAATAATTATTTTTATTTTATTTTCCCCATGTGAAAAAATTCTGCTCTTATATATTATTACCACTGTATTTAAAATACGTGACAATATGCAAACTGTATTTCAAATGGTGCAGCACTGGCCAGCCTCCAAGCCAGGTTAGATTTATATGATAACAGTGTATTATATTGTTTTGTGTCAAATTCCTGAACTGAGATGACAGTTAATTTTAACACCTAACACCCCCATGTATATACAAACGAATTTTATAAAAATACAGTAAATTGGTGGAAGATGCATGCTTCTTTAAAGAGCTGATTGTTTCAGGGAAAATGTCCTACCTATTCAGAGATTTGTTGAGATTAAACTGTGTTTTCCATTGTCTTATTTGTCCATTATTTATTTCAGTAAAGTCTGGAGGTCCTTGACAGTTGTGATAAGAGTTGTACATGCATAGTAAGAAAAGTGGTCTTCCCTGCAGTTGAAGAAGGGAGAGGCGAGAGCTGGATGTGAAGAACAACCGTAGAAAGCATAGTGTGTGCTTTGTGAATGTAGTTTTCTGGGTGTTGATTTTGTTTTGTGTTTGTTTGGGGCTTTTTTACCTTTCTAACATACATGTGGAAATGAACTTTCCTGTTCTTGTTGCTTCCTTTCTGATTTCTCTCTGGAGTTATGGTTCCCTCTTCCTTATAATAATCATAGACTCATAGAATATGAGGTTGGAAGGTACCTCAAGAATGATCTGGTCCTACTTTCTGTCTAGAAATGTTCTCCATTTACAAACCTGAACAAGAAAACATACCTCATGATGTTTGTCATGCTGGGGAGTAACACGTTAGAAATCAAAAAAGAAAAATGGCTGCATGGCTTGTTTATCCTGATATTTAAAGGTGGATTTTCTATAAATTACTAAAAGCATCTTTTAAATTTATTTTTTTAAACAAATTTTAAAAAATTCAGTGTAAAGGGTTGTTTGAGAGCTGTAAACTGCTGCATGCCTTATAGCCTCAAGTTCAGTGTGAGTACTTTGAAAACAGCTCTAATCTATAACTCTAAATAATTTACTGTGACTACTCTATTCTGTCATCTGTCAAAGCCAGGCTGCAGTAATTGAAGCTGAAGCAGTTTAGCCACTGGAACTGCATAAAACAATAGGGGTGAATGTATTTCAGCACAGTATAAATGTTTGATCGAAGTTCTGTGCATTATCAAAAGTAATACCCTGTTTTAACAAGAGTTTTCCTGCTGGTACACGTTTTTAACAAATACCAAAGCCTATTTTCTATTATTTTTGCAGGAGAATGAACTTCTACTCAACAGCCCACACTTTCATAGAAATAAGTTCAAAGAAATGTTGAGCAAATGTCGCTAATCCTTTTGAATGAGTGGTGCAAGTTCGTGAGGTCACTTGTAAAAGTGATGTAATATACAGAAAGGCTCTAATAACTGAACATATGTTGTATGTAAAGCAAGGAGCAAAGTAAGCTGAAACACTAACATGAAATTGAGCAGCATGTATTCTGTATCCACATCAAAGCTCTGGATGAAAGGCATTTGAGACAAGGACATCGAGCTGGTAATGTCTCTTTTTCTGGCTGTAGCATCATACATGAATATATTGTATTTCAACAGTCTGAACTTCAGTCTCTTAAAACAGGTTCAGACTTGAGGAGGTATAGCATTAATGACAGTTGCAAATAATTGTGGGTGGTTTACTTGTTTGCTTGTTTTTTAACCTTTGTGATCAAATTTCTTACATATGTGGATCTGGTGATATGTGTTGAATGAAATCCCATTTTATTTGCTATTTTTAATTTTTTACTCCTGAATGGGCTGTAGAGGTTGCATGCAGGAATTCTGATGCTTGTTGCAGTTGTATTAACATGCACAAATTCATTTTGTGTTTGTTAACACTACTACAAATGAGCATGCTATGAATTTATCATCTTTTTCTTCAACTAAGCAGAATGCATACCTACTGAGCCTGGTGTTTCATGACATTCAACCTTATACTTTTGCTGCTTAGATTTCTTCATAAGCCTGTGCTCATAATTAGGACAACTGAAAAGGATAATAATAATTAGAATAACTGGAAAGCAGTGCAAAGACCTCTAAGTTAGATCTGAGTTGGTGAGGCCATAAGGTGCAACTCAATACCATGTAGGTACACTGTCATGGAAGCATCAAAGCTTTGTTGTTGGTCTGAGTTAACAAACCCACTTTTTAGGTCATCTTGATTTGGAAAGAGCTGTTCAATTTTAGCTATATGGTTTCCAGGTTCGAAGGTTCCTCAGTGCATTGTGGGTTTGGGTATTTGCTTGGCAGTCCATTCTGCAGTGTAAATTCATTTGTGATTTCCTTAAAGGAGGGACAAAACATTGTCCATTCATAGAAATAGAATGAGATTACATTGACTGTAAGATAGGCCTTGTTGTTTATGTGTGTATGCAGCAGTGAAGGACTCATTCATTGCTTGCAGAATGTAACCACTTTATACCACTGCAAAATGAGTATAAAATCCGTGGCTTACACTGGGAGGTTTTTAGGTGCACTTTACTTTTGTATTTATGGCTCTGTCTATGTATGGCTCTGTCTATGTTTCTGTCTAGCTTAGCAGAGCCTCCAGTGCAAAGTGGCTGTGGCAGGCAGCCTGAAGAGGCTGCCCAGTCTGGTAATGGGTGGACTGATTCTTACAGCTTTGCACTGCACCCAGTATCTAGTCATGATGCACAGTGTACATGGACAGAAAGGGTGAATGGAGACTCCTAGTATTCTGCCCTTGCTGAAAATTTAATGCTTTGGGGAACTTACGGCATATATGTCTGTAATACCTGTTTGTTCTGATGAAACTGGCAGTTAAACTGAGGACATTTGTACAATATAGTTTATAAGTTGATTTATCTTGACTATCACTGTGGTGATCTCTTAGAAAATCACTCTGAAGTAACTCAGAAAATACTTATCCTGAAATAAGTTTTTTATATCCTCAAGGCATTAGTTCTCTATGCTCAGAGGAGCAAAGAAATAAATTATTTACATTCACAAGGGTCACTTCTTTTTTTCAAGTGAAGAAGAGCACAGTGCCTCCAAAATGGCTGAGCATTACTGAGTGCAAAATGTTTGGAGAGCAGAACTTTTCAGCTGTCAGCTGTCCCTAAATACATCAGGTGGAATTAGGTGGTTACAGAGTCAGTAACATTAAATTCAGAGGGGGATGCCAGCATTGACATAGGGTCATTTCTGTCCTGGGCCCTTCAAGCAAAGTGTACAATATTTCTCTCTTCTAATCAGAAGCAGATGCTCTCCGCCCAGCTGTCCCCTGTACTCTTGCTCAAATTCTTACATTAGTAGCATGGGCCAGGCAGTAAAAACTTCATTTCCCATAATATCTTCAATGAAATCTGTAGGATTATCGCCACCTGTTACCACTGTGCAGCACTCAGATGCTGTTCCATTCTGCAGGGTGCGATAGAAAGTAAATGCAAATATGAATGGCACTGCAGGAGAAAGAACTGCAAGTACCAGTGCAGGTTGAGGCTGACGTACTAGAGAGCAATTCAGCCAAGAAGGACCTGGGAGTACCAGTAGATGGTGAACTGACTTCGAGCCAGCAGTGTGCCCTTGCGTCCAGGAGGCCAAGTATACCGCAGTGCATCAGGAGGAGTGTGGCAGTAGTTGAGGGAGGCAGTCCTCCCCCTTCACTTGACCCTGGTGTAGACATCTGGAGTACTTTGTCCAGTTCTGGGCTCCTCAGTACCAGACAGACAAAAAAGTACTGGAAAAGTTCCTGTGGCAGGCCACAGGGATGATCAGGGCTTTGGAGCATCTTTCTTATGAGGGGAGATTACGGGAGCTGGGCCTGTAAACAGGTCTAGAGAAGAACAAACTGAGGGGATCTCATTAATGCATCTAAGTATCTCAAAGGCAGGTGGCAGGAGGATGTTGCCAGGCTCTCTTTGGTGGTGCCCAGCAGCAGGACAAGGAGCAATGGCCATAAACTAAACCACAAGAAGTTTCACCTCAACATGAAGAACTTCTTTACATTGAGGGTGGCAGAGCACAGGAACAGGCTGCCCAGGGAGGTTGTGGAGTCTTCCTCTCTGGAGACATCAAAAACCCACCAGGATGCCTTCTTGTGCAACCTGTTCTAGGTGGCCCTGCCTTGACAGGGAGAGTTGAACTAGATGATTTCCAAAGGTCCTTGGCAACCCTGACGATTCTGTGAAAAGAGAGCCTTGCAGGGATCCTGGGGCAGGAAATACTACCTGTCTGGACTGAATATCTCAGGACTCTACTCTTCAGTCCATGTTCTTCCTATTTATTTTCCCCTTTCCTCTTTGTATAATTTTTTGGTCTCTCCATGCCTCTCTAATGCTTTTTTCTCTCTTGCTTTCAGGTTGTTTTCATAAGAAAAAAAACAGAACAAACCAAAAATCAACCAAACAACAACAAAAAAATTGAGTTTATTGAAGCAGATCTGAATGTGCAGACTGTGATATTGGTGAGGCCTACACTGGGGGTGGGATTCAGTTGCCCAAGTGTAAAGCGCCATTGTGCTGTAGAAGATACCCTAGGGCAACTCACTTGGGCCTGCATTTGCACAGAAGGGCATGAGGTCCTTTCTCATTTGTCAGCCTCATGGAGACATTTTCACTTGCCCTGAGGCTGCTGGAATGCCGCTGGACACCTATGTTTACGCAAATGAATCTCAACCACTGTGCAAAGGTTGAGAGAAAGTTTCCTGAGTATTTTTTTTGACAGAAAATTGGGGGTTTATTTATTCTTTTGTGTGGTATGTGCCTTTCCTGTAGACAGAATTCCTGATCAAAGCTTGGTTGTTCAGCTCACAGCATGCACGTATGCTGCCAGAGGGGAATTAAACATTTTCCAACCAGTTTTGTAGCAGCAGCAGCTTACACCAGTGACTCCCGTGCTCTGTTGTACATTATTGCCACTTAGGAAGCCTTGCATTTATAATGTGCAGTTTGGAGGATGGTATCCAGTTTTTGTGAATCCTGCTCTTTGCCAGAAAAAAAAACAAAAAAAAAAACAAGCATTAACAGGAATATTTGTCTTCCTGTCATAAACCTAAATGGTTATAATATGAGTTCATCTGGAAGTTGAATGATCGTGTCCTGTTTTCTTCATGATCTTAGAGCAAGTAATGAGAGGGTAAAGAAGACTTGACTGTTTTAAACAAAAGAGAATATATTCCTTTGAGAATATGGAACAAACTGCATATCTGGCACCATTTTTTTGTTCTCTGCCTTGCCTTACGCAGTCTTTGTGGAGAGTGCATAAGGATTCATTTAGAAATGCAGCCCGCATGCCTGTTATCATCTCCACATGGGGTCAGAGGTCTGTCTGTCTATCATTTTGGCCAGGTGGGGGTATTAATCTTGAAAAGATCTGCTAAACAGACTGCTTATATGTTTCTGATATTTCTTAATGTGATTATGGTGGCTTGTGCTTCCCTCCTGTCACTGAGGAGAGGATTTTAAAAAGTGCTCTGTTGGCCAGATTCTGTTCCTATTAAAGACATCAGGGAGGCTGTCCTGGGTATGATGGAAGTTGAGACTGGACAATAATAATCAGTGTCTTTAAAAATCTCATCATGTATAATTTTGTAGACAGCAGATAGAAAAGTTGAAATTAAATACTTGGTATACAGGCAGCCTGTCGGTACCTGCTAAGAAATCTTGTATGCCTGAATTCTGCACTGAGAAATGTAGATACTGGTGTCTGCTGACCAAAAGCGTTGCTTGACAAGCATTGTTGCTGGGCAAAATTGGAGGGAAAAAGGAAACTGAAGGTAGAATACATGCTGAAAACACTGATGCCTACCTTAAAAAAAAAAAACAAAAAACAACCCTGCCAAAACAGAAACCAAGATGAAAACTGCTCTTTGTTTTGTTCATTATCTGCAGGTATAATTGATTTCACTGTTCTCTTGTCATTATGCTGTTATAATCTCCCCATCTTTTGCCATGATTTATTCCACAATATGCTTAATCAGCATCATGCATGGTTGAAAAATATTAATATAATTTATACAATATATGAGTATATGGGGGGGGGGGGGAGTCACCTAAGTGAACTAGAACTGAATAAAGACCTGAAAGTGCATTGTTTTCTCTCAGTCACATCATATTATCTATGATACTGATTGTAGCTATTCTGATGCCCTGAAGATCCTGCTAACAGTATTTTACCTGAAGCGTAAAGTGTAGTATAGACTTAATATACATAAGTTCCTGTCTCCAAGGAGAAGTTAAAAGGAGAGGAAGCAGACATCCTTGAAGTGCTCATGTTTTTTGTTGAAAGGGACAGGATTTATATCCATCTGTTATATCAGTGCCCTTTATATGTATCTCAAGCCTTTTGAATGTTGCTAGTTCCAAGCAGAATTTTTTTGAGAACTGCTGTAAGATGTTGTAAGGGCCATTCATGCTATCAAATGCTTGTCTGGAAACCTGTGATACACTTGCATGTATGGAGCTGTGATATAGTTTCCTATTTTATCTATTTTGGGATTAATGTAATCAAATGAATTTTTAAATGGCTTGGTCAGTGCCAATGTTTAAGTATTTCTCATGCAGCTATTCTAGTATAATCAGAATTTGTCAGTGATAGTTCCTCATTAGCACAGTATTACATTTCTAGCTTATCTGTTTGGTTTGTTTTGTTTTGGTGTTTGTTTTATTTTGTAGCTTCTCTACATATCTCAGCTGTTTTATTTCATGTTATTTTATTAGGAAAATGGGATATTTATCAGTCTATATTGGTAGATTTCCTGGTAAAAGGATAAGGGACAAGTTTTGCTTTTTTCAGCATTGGGCCTATAGATGTTTTTATTAATCAAGTTACTCTTCCAGGAGCACTTTTTGTCTTTGCTGCCTTGAAAGGGAGGGAGAAGTTATGCTGAATTTCAGATCTGCTCAGTCACATTAATCTTGTAGTTTCTGCACTTGATTGGAAGTTGCTTTGATAAATGTATATAAAAAAAAGGAGACATAATTAGTATATGCAATAATGAAAAATGTGATTGCAGAATCAGTGCTACTGGCTAAATGAGCCAGAAGAGAGCCAAAAAATGTGCTAATGCTGCAGAGTTTGGTTTAGGATGCAAAAATTGAATTTAATCTTCCCCATTGGTATTTTAGTATAGTATTTTAATTCCATCTCATTCCAGAGACAACTGTGGTGTTTTGATTTATTTTTGATATACAGTCTACATTTCCCTAAGCTAGAGCAGAGTTTTTTGAGGATGCAAAGTCCTTGTTGGAGGATATTGTTACCAAGTCCTATACTGTTTCTCTGCTTAAAAAGTGAGCAAGGCATGCTCTGGCACATAGGTATTTTTTCATTAGGCTTTTTTGGCAGTAAATTGTAACCTCTGTCAGGAAGAAAAAAAAGAAATCCAAAATCCACACCTGGCAACCTATAGCCCCAGCTTTCAGTTCTTGCTCAGGTTTTCTAAACCTGTTGTATCTGGCTGAAGCCTGGAACTGTTTAACGCAAAAGCTGTCAGGATATCTCCGCCATAGCATGGCTAAGCGGGAAGTGGAGATTTAGTTCAGTCTTGCACTTCGTTTGTGTTTAAAAGTTTTTGCTTTCTCCTGTTTAGTTTGGTCATATTGTTGAATGTATTCAACAAAGAAATAGGAACTGTGTGCATTTGGAAGTGTTTGCAGATGGGTTATGTATTACAAGTGGGGAATGTACTTTATGAGAAGGGATACATGCCAACATAGAGAAACAAAGGGTATACCTATAGCTTGGAAGTACATTTAGCATAGGGGCCCATTGTTAATCTCCAGAATACACCTGGAGGAGCGGAATCTGCTCCGAAAGTGATGCTTCATCACCATCGCATATTATTACTGCTAGTTCCTACCTCCAAATAAAATTTTCCAGGAGGCAGGAAATGTGCAGTGACAACACACCAAGGAATGCCTTGCCACCTCTCAAGCCACATGACAAAATTTCTGCTGGAGAACTAATCTGATTTGTTTCTAACCTTATATATGTAGAGCTGGGAAACACATACAAAGGGTATTACAGAACACAGCATCAAAAGAAAACCCTGATGCTTCCTCTGGGGGATTTTACAGAAACCATAGCTTCATATCTCATTGCACATGACAAAGACAAACATTTTCTATAAGATAAGGTACAACAGCAAGATTATTAATATATTTGCCCCTGGCAAAACATTTCATGGCTGTAGTATCATCTCCAATTATTTATTACAGTGTCTGGATTTTTTTGAGTATTGTTTATCCAAAAGTATCTACACAGAAGCTCATTTGTGAAAAGTTCTATCGTTTTTAGAGGGTGAAGTTGGTATGTGTTCAATATTCATGCAAATTATTTTGGAAGATGAGGGCAGGATGCTCAGATGAAAACTGGCAGTAAACTGCTGTGGAATTCAAGACAGGGAGTTGACTTATATGAGTTTTAATACTCCATATTCCTCCCCAGTCCTTTTCCCTGTAGCAATTTCCAGCATTTCCGCTTGCTGAGACAGACCTAAGCATTCCCTTTCTTTGAGAACATCCAAATTCCCTTAGGCAGACACCCAGGAATGTGTTAATTAAAAAAATATATATAGGGGAGGTAAAAGGAGAAGACAGTACAAGGGCAATCCTGCATTCATAACCAGTTCCAGAAGACAGAGGCAAATATAAAATGTCCTCTCAGTGTAAAACTTAGTAGGTAGGTATTTGCACTCTATAGGTACTTGCTCATGTACATATATGATAGGTGAACTTTTGATTTGCACTGAATATATGCATAGTACTAAAAGATAGCTATTTTTGCATCTTGTCTTGCACCAGATACTGCTCTGTGGAGGTGAGAAATGGATAGAACTGCTTATCTTATCAGAAAGAAAATTCTTGGGTGTTTTTCTGCTCCTTCAAGAAAAAAAATGAAGCCTTCTCATTCTTGCCTTGATCATCCTGTGAAACAAAAGGGTTATGTTTCTAGGGTGGGTAAGTTCTCATTTTGTTATGAAAAATGCTGGGGGCCTTGTCCTCTTCAGTAGCTACCTCCATTTTGCCATCAAATCCCAGAACCTTCCTTATATGTTTTCAGAAATTAACCTCATGGCCTACCTTTCCACATTTCACTCTGGAAGTCAAATGGCTGCAGGAAAAGTCTTTAGGTAGGGAAGAAGGGCTACCAGATTCACAACTTTGCAGCTGTCCCGTGCCCATGTTTGCAGAACACTTTGAACACTGCACTCAGGGTGTACCAGGGTTGGTTCAAGATGGACCAGAAATATTTCATACTATTCTAGTGAGGACTGGCAGCCTGAGCAAACATCTCATGTTGTCCTGATAGGGATGCAATGTCATTGATCATACTGTGGTCCAATTTTAAAGGTCAGTTAGTCAAATCCAAAAATCCTATAGAATGAACATCAGTTAAAATTGGGTTTGTTGTTTTTTCGTCCCATTATTTGTGCTTTCTACTTCTGGTCTGAGCAGCAGATAAAGGGCTTTTAATAAATGATGGAGAGATGTGCCATTAAGAGTTTTGGTACTGATCTGATATAAATGAATCTTTTAATATAGATGATTTATTTATCAACAAGATAGTATTTACAGAGGTAAAAAGTAGGGAGAACTTTAAAATACCAAGACTGCCATTTTGTATTTTGTGTGCAGAAGCATCTTCCTCAGTCTTATTTGACTGCTTGGGTTTTGAGGGAGGGTTGCTCTTTTCATAAATTCATCTGTGACCTGGAAGAGCTGCGGTGACAAAGAAGGTTGTCCACAAAGTCATTCAAACCCCAGGGCAGTGTTTGTTCTGTCTGTAGCAAAGGCAAGATACTGGATTATAGCATGGTCCCTGCCATAAATTTAGTGTTTCCTCTCTTTGAAGCTATCAGTTTAGGTTGTACTGCCATTATGTTCCTTCAGAAGTCTTTACAACTGAAATCCTTCCAGCAAGCAAAAAACTAAATTTCCTTCCTGAGAAGTACTGAGAGATAAGATCTTCCTTCTTTCCTGTTTCTCTTCAAAAATCCTACTATTGGAAAAACTATGCCAGTTGCACTTGAGTCCATCATATTTGCATCTGGAATTGTTAAATGAGAGTTTTAATTCATCAGCCTCTGGTGAATTCTTTTGGTGCTATGTGCTAATGTTTTAAGAAACAGCTTTTTACATTACATTAAAAATAAAAGTTGCTGTGCAATGAAAATGCACATGCAAACCTCTGTAAGCAGTTCAGACTTTATAGCTGTTGCCTGGTCATTCCCTGTATTATTCCTTGTCTAATGTGAAGAGCAAACTTTCCAAGAATAGAAGATGAATTCTCAATTTAGAGAGCACAGTCCAAACTCAGAGTACTGCAATGACTTTGTAACTAGCTGCAAACCTTAAGAGTTTTTGACTGCCATTTGGTGCTGTAATTCTTGGATGTGTGCCCAATTGGCCTGTTGTGAAAGATGTGTCGTGAAGGTGATGTTCTCCTTCCAGCAAGTTTTCAGCTTGATATAGAAGGTATGAATTAGCGTTGCAAAATGAGTCAATGATAAAAAAATTCAGTTACTGAATCTGATGTAGACTTGCATGTGAAGTGCAAGAGTTGTTTTGGGTTTCTTGTTGTTTTTTTTTCCCAAAGTTTGAAACTTTGCAGGATTTTCTAAAAATGCTCCTTCAGATGTGATTTTATGAAGCAGATGTGTAAAACAGATAAATTAATACTCAAAACAATTAATGTAATGCTTCAGCAGGCACAACCATAGGAGAAAGAGAATATTTTTGTATTACAGCAATCTTCCTGCTACATGGCAGCTACAGGTATTTTCATATTTGGTAGCTGTTAGCACTTCTGAAGTGGCTGAAGCAACAGGCTTAGCTCTAATGTAATGTACTCTTTGAAATGATAGTATTTTGTAATCCTGTTGTTTGGTGATGAATATTTGCACATTTTTTTGGACTTGTTCCAGTAATTTGCAAGGAGATGCCTTTTAGACTGTGGAAAACCCCAGAAAATTTGTTGACTGGGTTTACTCAGAGAAACCTTTAATTAAAAGATATGATACATGCTATTCCTGTTTTGAACGCTGTACCTTCATCACATGTGACCTTGCTGTTTGATGATTTGGCACAATGCCAAAAGTATAATTTGACGATTCACTGAAAATCATGATTCTTTCATGTGGAAAACAATAAAAAGCTTATGGTATCAATTATACTTCACTATTTCTCTGAGAACTCAAGCACCAGACATAAAAAACACTATCTGAAGGCTTTGAATTTCCATTAACTGGAAACAGTTGTATACATTATTTTTACTGAAACTGCTCTACCAGTTGTGGGTAATAAAAGAAAAAATAACATTGGCATTTGATTGACTTCATGGGTGCAAAATATGTCATGCTCAGAGGGAGCACAAAAAGGTCGGGCAGTGGAGTCATATTATTGAACACTGTGTTTGTCATGGAAAAGGTTGGAAGAATGGGTTTCCTGTTACCTTAATTTATACTGCATCTCTACTGAGCGTGGTGATTTGCATGATCAAATATACTGGATAATGAATATGATGAGAAGCTACAGTAAAAATTGGAGATAAGAAGGGGTGCTTCTGGTAGAAATCAAAGCTGAGTTATTCAAAGAAACAGTTTTACTAGCAATATATATTTAAAGCATTAGATCTGGATTTTAGAAATTTCAAAGCTGTATGTATTTTGGTGCCTTACTCTCCCCATGAGCAGTTTCATTATAACTGACCTCAGGGAAGTCAGTTACTATGCAAAGAGAGGGCTTTTGTTTCTTTGTTCTTCAGTTTAAGGAAGGATTACTCAAGAACTAGAGTAGCTCTGATGTGGCAACATCTCCAGTCAAATGCAGTCAAACTTACATTACACTGTGTTTGTCCTAACACCTGAGATTTATCTTTATTGCTTACTACCACATTTGGTAAATAGTATTTTTTCTATAGTTTCTCTAATAAAAACAGCTTAATAAAAGTAGTAGTGTGTACTCAAATAGACTGAGCTGAGAGCAGCTCTCAGATACGAACTTAAACACAGTGCGTATGGAATTATTATGGTAAAGCAATAAGCAAGTCAATAAAATGCTTGTTAACCAGAAACTAAAATAGGAGAGTGATTTATTTTCTGGACTATGAAATTTTGTACCTGAGTAATAGACTCTTACCCATGTTAAATATGACTTAAACCAGTAAGGTCACTTTTGTAAATAAATGCCACCTAGCATTAGGAGTTCATGTGCCTACAGGTTTACAGTGTAAGTTTATTAGGCAATCCCTGCTAATGCAGTTTTTATTCTAGAACTAGATTTGCATGAAACGGGACAAATTGGCCTTCAAGCTTGGTGTAAGTCTCACTGAATGGGTTAGCAGAGGAGGTGAGTCACTGTGCAAGAATGACTGAAGTTCAGAAGCAAGAATAGATTTGCAAAACTGAGAATAGCAGCGAAGAGAAAGGAAACAACATTACACTGATGCTTTTAGTCTGTGGATAAAGTCTGCCTGGTGACTGATACCTGTAAAAGTGAGAAATTTGTTGTAGATTAAAAATAAATAAAAAAGCAGGCAGAGGTGATGAAAAGAAGCAATAAATCCCTGAAAAAAAAAACCAGATGGGCCTCTGTGGGCTTCTGTTAGCATTTTTTGACAAGCATTAGGAAGTTCTTTACTGTGAGGGTGGTGAGGCACTGGAATGGGTTGCCCAAAGAAGTGGTAAATCCCTGGCAGTGTTCAAGGCCAGGCTGGACAGAGCCATGGGAGACATGGTCTAGGGTGAGGTGTCCCTGCCCTCACCATGGCAGGGGGTAGAACTGGATGATCTTAAGGTTCTTTCCAGCCCTAACCATTCTATGATTCTACGATTCTATGATTTGCATGTCCTTTGCACTGCAGTTAGGATCATTGCTGTGTTAAAATATTCTGTAGTCTAAAGCTGTGGTGAGAGTAGCAGTAGCACTGAGAAAAGAACAAGAACTGTGTTCAATGCGTTTGTGATGAAAGATTATATTGAGTATGTTATCTTTTTTGTTTTGCAGAGGGTCTTGTTAGGAGCCTTGGGCACACAAGAAGATCCTATCTGGGTGTTTGATAGAGACTCACTGAGTGGCATGCTGTCAAATTCCTTTAAAGCCAGCTGAGTTTCAAGCTTCTGCTCACATGGAGTAGCCATTGTCCTGTTTGTGGTAAAATACTGTGCTGGTGATGAGGGGGTGGCACTGATGTAGCCTGTTGTGGGTTTTTTTTTTATTTCCAGCAGAACTAGAGAGGTCCTTTGGTTTGGGGTCTCTGTGCACATCCCTTTCCTGATACACAACCTTATGCCCAACTGCATAATCCTGAAAGCTAGTATTGTTGGTAGGCGCTTTGATACCTTCCTCAAAGCCCAAGGTCTGTCAGCCCATGTCCTGTAGTTGACCCTTGATGCTGGCTGAGAGTCTGGTCCATTTTCTGGGGTGTGTTACTGCTGAAGATAATTGCTTGGCTGCCCAAATGCACTGTTTTTGCCTGATGTTGCTTCCAGTAGCTTGTGATTTAAATGGTTACAAACAAAGCATCTTCCTGCTGATTTCCTTCTGCCTCTTACTCCCTTTTAGGCTACAAAAAAGATATCAGACCTTGGCAAAATGAAACTTCTAGGCCTGTATGTATAGCATCACTTCTCTTTTTTGAATAGTTTTAGCTTCAGTACTGATGGCCCAATATACAAATATTTTCACAAATACAGCCAAATTTAGTGATATTAAAAACATCATATGTATTTGGAAAACATTAGGATTTATTTTTATGAAATAGCATCTTATAGTTAAACTGCCATAAGTTTTTCCAGGCTTCTTTCATTAGAGAGACTGATGACTATTACTACAAATACCCACAGAGTATTCAGTTATGCTGGAAGGAGGGTGAAAATGACATGCCAGAAGCTACAGAGATGATGCATATTATTCTAATTCTGTGAGGTTGTAAATCTTGGGAAAAGGAGAGATTTATAATGCCGCTCCCTACAATAATTAAGAAAGTGTGTGTCTGATTTATGTACATGTAGTGGGAAGATGGGGTCATTTACAAAAAACACAGAAAACACAGTCTCTGAATAAAAATTATCTGCACAATCTGTGCTTTCTCAGGATACCTCTCAGAGCTGCACAAGTTCTACACTAGTCATGAGATAAAAGTTTATTCTTCAAATTAAAAAGTATCTTTCTTGCCTTCAGTAGTCAGCCATTGTTTTCTCTTTTGTTTACAGTCATTTGAAGCTAGCTAAAAAATACATGTGGTGTTCAGTGAAAAGCACCCCTGAACAGCCATTAACACAATATTTTGCAAACGTTGCCTTCTGAATGAGAACAGAAATTAAGTAGTGTTTCTGTACCTTAGACTAAGCATTGGCTGATTCAGTGGTCATTAAAGTACATGCTTGCTGGTAAATGCCGCTGAAATTTTTTTAATTTTTTTTTTTTTAAGAAAATCTTTGGAAGAATTACTATTTTGATGTCTCAGGAGCAGAGAACAGTGGCAGGTTTATACTGTGTTGACTTGAAGTTAGGGACTAGTGTATATATGCAGATCTTGAGGCAGAGTTTGTTAAGGCAAGTTATTTTTCAAAATCTTTGAGACCAGATCTTGGAATTTTTTTCTGTTCAGTTTGCAACTCAAGATTCAGTCTTCAGATGACTGTGTGGGCAGTGAGATAGTTCAAGGCATTTGGATGAAGTATATCTTTTTTCTGCTCTTTGTCGCTTTCCCTGGTACTTTGCACTTGTTCCAAGAGTACATAGGGAAAGGAAGCCCACATGAAGAATAAAATGCTGTTTCTAGGGGAACTTACAGATAAAATTTTGCTGGTTTCAAGAGAAAATGCAGGGACAGTAAATTAATACTGCTTATTCTTGTAACAATAAACACATCAGGCTGTGTTGTAGGATTGATGAGACTGTCTCATCTGGCAACATTTTCAAGGGAAAAGTGGGTCTTAAGGTTGGTTTTATTCTTTCCTCAAGTCTTTTCCAATTTCTCCAGCACATTCTGGATTTTACTCTAATCTCATTTTGAGTTGTTTTAGACTAGGGAGACTCCACTGATGTTTTGCTGGTTTTAGCTGGTTTTGACCAAGATGATATTAAATAATATTATTTTAATATAGGATTCAATCAGAAAATTAAAAATGGCACCACTGTATGTCTCATATTTCTCATTGTTTGTATTCATTGTAAATATCAGGAGTGCATATCTGGTTTTGGCTTCTTCTGTGCAGTTTTAATGGACAATTTATTAACTCAGGCTTTAAGAAAAGTGAGAACAAGCTTCATGGCTTGATTCATAGTTCACTGGTATTAGTGGTGGGATTCCCACTAATGTCAGGGACATTTTGCCCCTCATGATTACTGCTAATCTAAGTCTGGGCTTAAAGTGATGAAATAATTAACAATCTGGGTTGTGCGAGGGTGTTCGGTGTGGTGTTGTTTTTTACCCTAACAAGACAACAGAAAAACTTCAGAAAGTTTTTGTTAGTCAGCTAACAACAAGAGAGCAGGGGAATTAAAGCTGTGTGTATGGGTATCTATAAATAAATATGAAAACACAGCACCTAAAAAGTCAGTTCTTTCTAAAAGTAATATAGTCTGTATGCTAATAAACTTTTCAACGTACTGTTTTATCTTCTAAAACAAAAATCTGTAGCTGGCAGATGCAAATTATAATAGTGTAGCTAAATCTTTTAGACCCAAGTAGGGTAATCTAATTACAGTTATACAAGAGAAAGTAAATGTGGCTTTGGAAGTTCAGTTTCTCCAAAGAAGGAAAAGCATCAGTAAATATCTCTTGGATATGTGATATGACGCTGTCAGATTTTAAAAGGATTTTTTAAATGGTTTTCCAGTAGTAGTATTTTTTGTTCCTACAAACTGGGTAAAGTCCTATGACTTTATCCTACATTTTTATCCTGTGTTGTTACCTACATATGTATTTCTTCTTTTCATTTAAGAGTCCTACTCTTAATATGTTTAACAAAGAAGGAAATCATACAGACACACTGTTCTATCCATATGTATGTGCCAGTCTGGCCACCAGCGTAAGTGACCTCGTGTATTTATGCATTTATTTCAAGATCATAGCAAATCTTCTTCTTTACCATGAGTAGCTCTGAAATTATCTCTTTCTCTCTCACTAGCTGTGGTCATTCACTGGGGAAGGAAAAGCTAAGAGGACTCCAAGATAATATTTTTATGATGATGTACTTGTGTAAGTATAGTTTGCATTGTTTCTCGAGGCTTTTCTTCTGTTCCCCTACTATCAATATTTTACTTCTAATTTGTGCTCTCATAAAGATATTGCTGGCCTGTGCCAGAAGGAGAAACAGATTTGTACATCTGGTCATGTTCCAATATTACCAAGTATTCAAGACAAACTTGGGACTCTCTTATATTAAGATTACAACCAAAGACACTTTTTTCTAAATAATTTTTCTGTTTCTAGAATTAATGTTTCCGGGATTAAACATTTCCAAAATGACAGAAGTGGCACATTATTCCAAAGTAAAGTCTGTAGATAGCCATGTCAAATGCATGTATACTCTCTATTTCAGTATGGCAGAGAGGAACTTGTCTTCTCTAAGTCTCAGCAGTCCAGCTCTTCTCACTATCATGCAAGTAAGAAAAGACAGTACTTAGAAATGTTTTGCAGAAATCAAACAGCTAACAGTAAGAAGTTTTTGTTACAGGATCCCAGGACAGGCATGCACACAAGAATGAGGCCTCCTGTACAAGTTGGAACTGGGATATATGCACACCTGCACACAACTCTGGGTGTGAAACAAGGACACCAAGAACTATTAAGTACCCATTTTGCTGCTTGTACCAAATTACGTAGACACTTTTTGCTGCCTGGTGGTATTTTTTTCCTTCTTTCTGAGTGTTTCTTCTAACAGTTGCAGGTAGCAGATCCCTTTTCTAAGTAAGGATTCATGTGTGTCCTGAGACATCAAAAGGAAATATTTGAGGCGGAGGAGTGAACTGAATAGAGACAGAGAAATACTAAGAAAGGTGGGACTTGGGGAGTTGTCAGTGCTGCACAAATGTGCGCTTGTGGGAAAGAACCTATCTGTTAGTTGTTGCATTTAGAAACTGGGGTGACGAGAGGTCACATATAACACTTCTAATGTCATGATTGTGTTAAGTCAGGCACAAAAATCAGATGCATTCACAGATAAAATATCAGGGAAAAATAGCTCTTAAAATATGTTGGCATGTCGTGGTTTAGGCCCAGCTGGTAACTCAGAACTATGCAGCCACTTGCTCACTCCGCCCCCACCTTCCTCACCCCGCTCCCGGAGGGACTGGGAGGAAAATCGAAAAAATGTAACTCCCACAGGCTGAGATAAGAACAGCTCAGTAACTAAGTTATAACACAAACCACTACTGCTGCCACCAATAATAATAATGATAAGGGAAATAACAAGGGAAGAGAATACACCCGCTGACAGATACCCAGGCCAGCCCAACTAGCGATCTTGCCCTTCTGGGTAACTGCCCCCAGTTTATATACTGGGTATGATGTGCTGTGGTATGGAATACCCCTTTGGCTAGTTTGGGTCAGGTGTCCTGTCTCTGCTTCCTCCTGGCTTCTCCTCCTCCCTGGCAGAGCATGAGACTCAGAAAGTCCTTGGTTAGAGTAAACATTACTTAGGAACAATTGAAAATATGGGTGTTATCAGCATTGTTCCCAGGCTGAAAGTCAAAAACACAGCACTGCACTAGCTACTAAGAAGAAGAAAAATGATTACTACTGCTGAACCCAGGATAGTATCCACCCCTTATTCCATACCATTCACATCATGCTCAAATCCCACATTTTTCAATATACCATCACTCATCTCGGATATATATATATGTATATCCATACACACACACACACACAAAGAAAGAGATAGCATACCTTAGTGCATGGACCAATCCCTGTAAAGCTGCTGATTTCATCCAGGCCATGATGTCAGGCTCCATCTCTTGTAACAATCTTTCAGAGCAGGAGAGGCAATGTGCAGTGTGGGATTGTTGCCTGCTGATGACACTGCAGAACTCGTCTGGTCGCTGCTGAACTCATCTGGTTTCATCAAAGTACATTCTTTATTGGGATGATGATCAGAGGGAAGTCTGGGCCAGTCGCTGGTGACCTGAAAACACCCAGCTGGTGGGCTATAAAAGTGCTACGTAGCAGGCAACAGCATGTATTTGAGTTCATTGGCTGTTTTCCCTTGAAATCAAATACCTTTGAGGTACTCATTGGACTTCCCTGTCTTCCCATATTACCCACCGAGTATATCTGGGTCCCTGAGCAAAAGCAACCCAGATTGTCTTCCCCAGCAAATTTTTTATGTGTACCACAGGAACTTTATCGCCTTCTGCAGTATGTAAAAGTTCTGACTGGGCTGGGCCAGACTTCTTGGCAGATCCTCTGGTGTTGACCAACGAGGTGGCTGTTGGTAAATGTGTATCCCAGTGTTTGAAAGTCCCACCCCCTACTGCTCTCAGTGCAGTTTTTAACAGCCCATTGTACTGTTTGATTTTCCCAGAGGCTGGTGCATGGTAGGGGATGTGATATACCCACTCAATGCCATGCTCTTTGGCCCAAGTGTCTATAAGGTTATTCCGGAAATGAGTCCCATTGTCTGACTCAATTCTCTCTGGGATGCCGTGTCGCCACAAAATCTGTTTCTCAAGGCCCAGGATAGTGTTCCGGGCAGTGGCTTGGGACACAGCATATGTTTCTAGCCATCCAGTGATTGTTTCCACCATGTTAAGCACATGGCGATTGCCTTGGCGGGTTGGTGGGAGTGTGATATAATCAATTTGCCAGGCCTCCCAGTATTTTTACTTCAGCCATCCTACTCCATACCAAAGAGGCTTTAACCGTTTGGCTTGTTTAATTGCAGCACATGTTTCACACTCATGAATAACCTGGACAACAATGTCCATTCTTAAGTCCACCCCTCATCACGAGCCTATCTGTATGTTGCATCTCTGCCCTGATGGCCTGAAGTGTCATGGGCCGACTGGGCCAAAAATAATTCACCCTTATGTTGCCAATCTAAGTCCATCTGAGCCACTTCAATCTTAGACGCTTTATCCACTTGCTGGTTATTCTGGTGTTCCTCAGTGGCTGACTCTTGAATACACGAGCATCTACATGGCATACCTTCACCACCAGGTTCTGCACCCGGGCAGCAATATCTTTCCACAGTGCAGCAGCCCAGATGGGTTTACCTCTACGTTGCCAGTTGCTCTGCTTCCATTGCTTCAACCACCCCCACAGGGCATTTGCCACTATCCATGAGTCAGTATAGAGGTAAAGTACTGGCCACTTTTCTCATTCAGCAATGTCCAAAGCCAGCTGGATGGCTTTCACCTCAGCAAACTGACCCGATTCACCCTCTCCTTCAGCAGTTTCTGCAGCTTGTTGTCCAGGACTCCATACAGCTGCCTTCCATCTCCGATGGTTTCCCACAATACAGCAAGACCCATCAGTAAAGAAGGCATACTGCTTTTCACTTTCTGACAGTTTATTATATGGTGGGGCCTCTTCGGCATGCATCACCTCCTCCTCTGGTGACATTCCAAAATCTTTGCCCTCTGGCCAGTCCATGATGACTTCTAGAATTCTTGGGTGACTGGGATTTCTTATTCGAGTTCGTTGTGTAATTAGTGCAGCCCACTTAACTACATGTAGCATCAGTTGCATGATATGCAGAGGAGTCCTTGCCTTTAAACATCCAGCCCGGCATGGGCAACTGGGGTGCCAGGAAGAGCTGTGCTTCAGTGCCAATGACTTCTGAAGCAGCTCGAACCCCTTCATAGGCTGCCAGTATCTCTTTCTCAGTTGGGGTATAGCTGCCCTCAGATTCTTTGTATCCCTGACTCCAAAAGCCAAGGGGTCAACCTCGAGTCTCCCCTGGAGCTTTCTGCCAGAGGCTCCAGGTAGGACCATTCTCCCCAGCTGCGGTGTAAAGCACATTTTTTACATCTGGCCTGGTCCAAGGTCTACTGCGTGAACTATCTCTCGTTTAATTTGCTCAAAGGCTTGTTGTTGCTCAAGGCCCCATTTAAAATCATTCTTCTTCCGGGTCACATGTTAGAGAGGGCTTACAATTGAACTGTAATTTGGGATGTGCATTCTCCAGAACCCCACAGCACCCAAGAAAGCTTGCATTTCTTTCTTATTAGTTGGTGGTGACATTGCTGTTATCTTGTTGATCACATCTGTGGGGATCCGTCTACGTCCATCTTGCCATTTTATTCCCCAGAATTGAATCTCCTGTGCAGGTTCCTTGACCTTACTCTGTTTTATGGCAAAACCAGCTTTCAGCAGGATTTGGATTATTCTGCTCCCTTTCTCAAAAACTTCTTCCACTGTATCGCCTCACACAATAATGTCATCAATGTATTGCAGGTGTTCTGGAGCTTGCCCCTGTTCCAGTGAAGTCTGGATCAGTCCATGGCAGATGGTAAGGCTGTGTTTCCACCCCTGGGGCAGTCGGTTCCAAGTGAACTGGGCACCCCTCCAAGTAAAAGCGAACTGTGTCCTGCACTCTGCTGCCAAAGGAATTGAGAAAAATGCATTGGCAATATCAATCGTGGCATACCACTTGGCTGCCTTTGACTCCAGTTCATACTGTCCAAGTGGTTTATTTATTTAAATCTATACTTCTGCACCCAAGTGAGCTCTACAAATAAAAATGCCCTCACAGAATGTCATGATCATAGTTTATTCCTGTGCAGGACTGCTAATGTTAGATGCAAGCACAATTACCCGAGTATCTGAATAATCTAAACAAATAGTTAGCAGTGCCTGTATTTACATCTTCTCTCTGAATTTCAACTGCAGACACAAAAAATGCCGGCTGAAAATACAGGTACAAGTGAGACTCCTAAACTGAATGCAAATGTAGATAATAGAATAGTCTGCATCCATCTTCTGTCCTCTTGTGTCACTCATTTTAGACTCTCATCTCTTCAGAGCAGGAAGAGATTAATACCAATTAATATATTTTATAACGCCGTAGTTCAGTGCATACCGCAAAAGACCAGTAATAAAGCCTGTCAGATCCAAGCAGCAATTTGATGTAAACAACTATTCTAGCTCCCCTCGCTATCTTATTTTCTAACATATAACTCATGTTTGTTCCTGTACGATCTGGATTTAATTACATCCTTGGACAACCCAAGCAAAATAAGATATGGCAGGAAGGGGTTACTTCAGAGAGCAAAATATTTCGGTGAACTTCCCCTCGTATATTTGGAGAAGCATAGGACTTACATTTCTCTGAAACATAAGCTGACTTTTCTTCCTCTCCCCAGAGAACCCATGAGTAGTTGGTATGCAGAAGTAGTAAATACTATATTCAGGTGTTTCATCCACAGTATTTCAGAGCACATGGCACTTGTGCTCATATCTGATCTTTGAAAAGCTATGCGAGAAATTATTGTAAGGTGTGAGAGTTCTTCATCCTGTAACACTCTGAAAAAATGTGTTTTCTAAAACAACTGGGGGATAGTAAACTGCCAGTGCCTACCTATAGCCTGCATAAACTCCCCAGGCACCCAGGGGAGCCAAGTACAGAAATCTCTGTATCTCCTCAGACCTGCAAAAGATATCCGTGCTATGCCCAGAAATCTCTCTTGCTCAGCAAGAGCTAAGTTACTATGGCAGCCTCCATCCTGAATTAATGTGCGTTTAGACTGACAGGTTTGACAGGAACTAGGTAAACCAGGTTCAGTCAAAGAATGATGTCTTCTATGCAAATGAAAGCAAATAGTTCTGGTGTTAATCATCTCTCTTGTCATTGAGCAACACAGAGCTTTTGAAGCTAATTCTGAAAGTTACATCACATCAACATGTATCAACATGCATTGACATGCATTGCATCAACAAGCTTTGTTGGCTCTGCTTACCTGTGTAGTGCTGTTTTCATACATACACATAGATAGGGCTGTCTTGACCCAAGATCTAACAAATATATCCTGATCTAGTCAAAGTCAGTTAGAAAACAGCACTGAATCCAGAGTTCCTCATTCATTTTGAAAATAACTTTCTGGATGAATGTATAAAAATTCTACAAACATTAGTGGTCGTTAATAGAAAACTGCCCATGTAACAGCGAGCCACACTTTCAGCTTTGTGAGCCTTGCCTGGCTCTGGTACAACCTCCCAGTCTACTACTTCTGTTATCATCTTCAGTCAGTTTGAAATACAGATGTTGCCTTAATTTTGAGATACAAACCAAGCACAGTTTATAAAGTGAAGAATGTTCCTGCTGAAGATTGTAGAGATTTACACCTACATTGCTTTTTCACTTTAGGAAGGTCAAAGCATTTTACTAGCTTTAAATAGCAGTGCTTTGTATCTGTCACCCTACCTGTCATTATCTCATTGTTAGGGTTTGCATGTTTGGTTAGTAACACATGCTCATTTGCCTGATTAGCGCTATGCTTTCATTTAATAAGTATATTTTGAAGTCAGAATGGCCTTCATCAACCAGAATAATTTAACTTTGCCATGTAGAATTAATTAAGATGAAGACTGTCAAAGAAACATAAAAAATAATCGGTGGTTCTCATTAAAAGATAATAACAATTTTTTTGTTTGTTTGTTTAGCAGTTTTGATTTGGTCCCAGCATCAAATTTTAAGAACTGTTATGTATTGTGAGCTTTCATTTTTATACATTTGATCTCATCTGGCACTATGCAAATAAATAAAAACCTTCTTTCGACAACCAGTAATTAAAAGTGCTAACTAAATACCAGAAAAGAGCTTTAAGAATAGCTAATTCAAGCATGCATCAGGGGTTTGAAATATGTAACACTTGACAGATTAGCTGAAGCAGTCTATGTTAGAACTTAATGGCTGTCTCCAAGAACTGACTCAGTCCCAGTCCAGTTTTGGGAGATTTGAGACAAGCAAATAGAGGAAGTGCAGTTAAGAGGAAGGAAAAGGGAGAATCTGGAGAACTCTAGTCATCAAAGAATTACTATTCTCTGTTCCCACTCAAAATGTCCTACTTTGGGAATCTGTCCTTCACTTTTGTTGTGTTTAAGTCTTTGCTTGTTTTCTGTACTTTAAAGTACTAGAGCCAGTGTTGCTTAGCACATCACCTATGCTAGATACTTCTGTATCTAAAATTTTTTACTAAGGTCTAGTGGAATATGCATAGGCAATAAGACCGCATAACTGTAATGTAGATGTCAACTGGAATGGTATTTCATTTTGTTGGAATGTATGTGTAATTCTGCCCAGTAGTGCTAGGAGTTTATTGGGAATATGACATGTAAGCACATTGAAGGCAGAGAAGTTAAAGTTCAGAGGAGAGTGTCAGGGCAATAAAGAGTTTAGAAAAACTGGAGGATATTGACTTGTTTTATAGAAGATAAACTTGGTCCAACTTTTGTCTTTTTGATAAAGCTGGGTGTATGAAGGATGTTGCTGACTGATTCTGCATGTCCCCTAGGGATAGGGCAAGAAGTAGTTAGCAGGAAAATAACATTTGATAACCAGGTAGAGCTGGTCTCCTGAAACAAACAGCGGTTCAAGGTGGATGTGGAAATCTCTAGAGATTTTTAAGAACAAGGCAGACAGGTATCTCCCAAAGTGCTAGGCTATGCTTCCCCTTGCCGGGGAAACTACTTGGCACCTTCTTGCTGCCCATGTAGTCTGTTTTCTTCCAAGGCTGAGCAGAGTATGGAGGAAGGCAGTAGGCAGTCATAAGGAGTGCACTTACTTCATGCAGCCTCAGCCAAAAGGACAAAGTTTGGCCTAAACCAGTCTAATTTAGTGAAAGTTTAATCATAGTTGTAAGATGAAAGGATATGTAGGTTAAAATACAGATGCATGTTGAACTAATACAGACATGTTGGCTGTGTTTCAAATCAAGGAAATTATTCTTAAATGTGCAGTGTCTACGTGATGGAAGCATGTTTTTATTTTCTGGATTTCCTTTGTGTTGTTACATTTCCAGGATTGTGGTAAACAGAAAGGTCATCATAAACTGTTAAAGGAACATGAGCTTTATGGGGTTAGAGATGTTATCCTGATTGGCAACAATTAAATCTAAGAAATAGAAGTCTCACCCTTTCCAGCTTGTTATTGGGCAGTGAGCCGAATGAAGTAATTTTCCTTTGATTATGGAGTCAGTCGTGAACGTATTAACAGATTCAATGGCTGCATGCTGTGGTTGCTTTTGGGTTTGTTTTTTTTTTTTTATTTTATGGATTTTATTTTGACTAGAGGCTATACAGTATATTATGCTACCCATCAGACTTGGCTACAGAGTCAAACTTGAGGAACACTGTTCTCTTCTTGCCAACTTATTCAGCCTACAGTCACTCAGCCTACAACAGCTTGTCAGCTCTACTGAAAAGAGACAGATAAGAATTTACCATAATGTTTCTTTCCCTCTCCCTTGCAAAAGACAGTATGCTTCTTGAATAAGATTGGGCAGCAGTTCTTGTGGTACATGGCCAAGAGCTCTGTTAATCTCTCCTGTGTTCAGAAGAGGCAGCCTGGTTGTTAACCATTTAGTGCCAGGAAGATTCTTGCTTGTGGAGTTACAGGAATATTCTATTCATAACACATCTGTGAGTTTCAGCAAACTAAACACAGAGAGAAATGTAATTTCCACTGTAATGCTGTGGCAAAGAGAAACAGCATATCCTAAGTACACAAAATGAAGGTTTACTGAAATACACAGGAGGAAAAAATACTGTTAGGAATAAAATCCTCCAAAAGCATTCATGCAGCACAAGGCATCATTGTCTGATACAAGCTGTGAAAAATGCTCGTCAGAAACATTCTCAGGATAGCCTGTAAAGTTCTGCAGGAATAGTGCATTTCATGATGAGGTTTCTCTGAGCACACTGCCAGCAATAGAACAGAAACACCAGCAAGAGGAATGAGGGATAACAGGAGCAGCAAGGCTGACATCTGTGCTGAGGGAAAGGCTGATTACTGTAGCTCTTCACGCTTTTATATAGGTAAACATACCTATAGATGCTCATATGAAGCTAGCTAATACCAGAATCCCACAAATTAATCCCTGGCAATTTAGCTTGGTCACTGTTAACGTGTATTGTACACTCTTCAGGGTTGAAATGTTTTACTCTGTCTGGTAAAAGAACCTAAATCACTGCTCTCTCCACCTTTTGCAGTTTACGCTTGCAAACCCACTGCACACTAATTTTGCTGTTGTGTGTTTTAGCATGACAAAGTACCCTCTAGTTCATTTTATGTAAGCAAACATCTTAGGTTCCAGTATGCCCAAGCAGTTAATGGCACAGCTGAGAGTCTGCATCTGGCTGCTCCAGCCACACCAGTGATGAACAGAAGAGCAGGATGTAATGAAAGACCATGAGAATAATTGTACTAGTATAAGAGCAGGACCATCATACAGACCTAGATTATTGCAACAGCTCTAAAATTAGGGACTTAATTGTAATTAAAACCTCATATTCTAACTTAATTTAGGTTCTCCTAGAAGAGCTGCAGATACTTTCACCCCACAAAGTGTATCACTGGGACAGACCTTGAGGAGTTGTATTTATCTGGATTGCCTGCTAGCCATGACAACATATGGCTGGGAAGGTTGCTGCGTTGCAGCCAGACAACACTACAGTACAGCTCTCCCTCTTCTCTCTTTCCTTACCCTTCTCTCCTCTCTCTGCCTCTCTTTCCAGTCTCAGTCCCAGTGGGACTTTTCTTTCAAGTTCTGATGCCAAATTTTCTGCTTCTCTCCTGTCAGACATTCTGATTGTAGATTGACAGAGCTCTCCTTTCTGCTAAGTGTTCACTTTTCTTTTTGTCTAGCCTTTCCTCTTTAATTTCCCTTTAAATCCTTTCTCATGTCTTACTCTTTTTTTTTTTTTCTTTTCCTGTTGCCATCTGGTTCAGCTTTTGCCTACAAGTTTCTGTAGTTACAATTTGTTAGTGTATATTTGATGTTTCCTTTTGCTTTGGCTGATCCACATTACCTTTTGGAGGAAATGTCAACGCCATTTGTGCTTCCAGACAAGTATAATACTTCATGGAAAAAAAACCTCTGAAGATTTATATACTATAAAAGCTTGGTTATGAAAAAAAAAAAAAAAAATACCCTTCACAGATTTGTGTACTATACAAGCTTGATTTTGAAAGTGTAAAATGATTTGAATATTCTCAAACTATGTTTACTCAAAATTAAATTCTTCTTTCCCATAAACTTCACAAGTTATTGTGAAGGAATGCCGGTATTCTTTTAGGAGTAAAGTTTTCTGCAGTATTAGATATTGGGCTGCTTTTCACAAATGCATAGAAGACTTTGAAGAGTTGTGTTAAGCTGAAAGCAAATACAGCATGAGAAATAGCGTGTCCACTTTAAATGCTGAGATACGTGTATTTTTAACACCAAGTACACTATTATCAAAACACTTCCTCTCAGTTGCTGAAAACAACTTTCTCTGTGTTTGAGTAATGTTTTGTATTCATTTATTTATCTAGGATGAGGAATGGCAGGAACACAAGAGATTTTCCTGGGAATGCATCCAAGAAGTGCTGGTGGAGGCTTTCTAGTTAATCAGTTTGTCAAAAGGAGTACTTTTTCCAACATGCAACATTATTCACTTAACTTTTCATGAGGCCTTTTAAAGTCAGTACTACTAAAGCAAGCAGCTCTGGTATGGAAATCTTAATTTATGCCAGACCACTTGAAAGTCCTGACTTTTCATCCATACAGCAACAAAGTGAACTATAGGTCCTGCACATTGCTAAATGATAGCAGCTACAGCACAGCCCGGCTGAGTGAAGGTGATTAAGCTGCATGCTTCTCCAAACACCACACTTAACTGCAGTCTTTCTTGAAATTTGTCCTCTGTTCATATGTCATAAGTGAGTGTTACTCATAAAGGATTTGAAATCTCCAAGCGTATATCTCCACTTCTACCATTAAAGTGGATTCAGGTGCTTGGCGTGGCTATCTCCAAGCAGACTTTCTTTAAATTATTAGTAGCTGCAGTCATGCTGCTCATGGTTCTCTGTCTGGATGTACTCACATTGCTTTTATAGGGCATTCATATGAGACACTGGCTAACAGAATGCGTAGTAAGGATCTCACTTTCTTTTATTAATGTGGTCTGTTTTCACATTCTCAGGTGACAAATGCCAAATAAGCTTTCATACACCTACTATGATATAATGAGAAAAAAGTACATCAGCCACAGATGTCCTGAAAATGTTGTAAAACTTATAGTGGTGTGAGGTACTGGGATTTGATTGCCAGAAGATGCTGAGTGCAAAAAAGGAGACACACATCTAAGAAAGTACCTTTCAAATGTTTAACTGTGAAGAAATGTGTGGCATTTTGACTTACCTGTTTTCGAAGAGAGCTATAGTATGCCTATGCAGTGTTACACTCAAAATCTTATTACAGGAAAAAGGCAACATACCACCTCAGTTGAACCAAGAAATTTACCATTTGCTTTGGGTACAGACTCATGTAGTTTGTAAGACCAGACTTAGTAGACTTGCAGACATGGTATGTGCAAACAAAGCAAAACATTGCACTGCCTAGGCCAAGGTGAATTTTAAGCAAGGCTTTAATGATACCCATTATTGCACAGAATAGTTTTTGGTGGTTCTTGGAAGTGTAGTGACTCTGGTTTCTTCATAAAGTTTGTTTTGTTTGAAAGCCAGAATGTTTCTTGACTTGGAAATGGAATTACCCGATTTTATTATAGCTGAAGTACTGTGTTGTGCTTTTCAGTTGCAATTGGAACAGACAAACTACAAGTGATCTTTTGTGTCATGGAAGAATAGCTACTCCGGAACTCCCTGTAGGAAAAAAAGGTTATTTCTCTCTCTTAAACATTTTACTAATTTCATTGATATTTACAATTTTCAAAATTGCCTTGGAAGTTCTCTACTGCAGCTCTGAAATTTTGAGGCAAAACCAAAGGAAAATATTCAGAGACTGTGGGAACTGGTGAAAACAATTTGTGAAGAGTATTTCCCAAATGATGGGATATGAGTATAATCTGCATATATTTGAAAGGTATGAGTGCTTAACTCAAAGGAGAGGACTAGTGTTATATCAACCTTGGGAACAGCTGATGCTGTTTGTTTTAGTCATGAAGCACACTTTGGGCCTCCCTTTATGGAATCTAGAGAGTTCATGGTTTTAAATAAGGTATTTTGTTTTTCTGAAGACTAAAATATGTATGACATGGTTTTCTTTCACATCTTTGGACCTACTTGGATGCTTTTGAATCTGTCCTGTTCTTAAAAGCTTAAAAAATGCTGGTTTTGTCAGGATGCTGCACACCTGAAGCCTACATTGATTTCAGTAATTTGTAGTCTCAGCCTCATCCTGTACCAGTTCTTCTGGTAGCACTTATTGCTTAATAGAAAGGAACTTTGTCTCTTCTTGCAACTTTTATGCTTCAGTCTATGTAACAGGCTAAAATACTAAATTCTCATTTGACCCTGCAGTTCAGGACAGCTTTATTTCAAGACAGGGTAATGCCCAGTTTCATAGACAGGCCACAGAATTCTCTATACCACTGGCACTATGACATAGGTGTTTTGTGCCAGCATTGCTTAAAAAAAAAAATGAAAAAAAATCAGTTCCTTTATGCATTCTGAAAGCAATTAATTCAGTACAGTAGCTTGTTCTGCTGCTTTTTTTTTTTTTCTTTTTGTTTGCTTAGGATTATTAACTCTAGACCATGTATCAGAAACAGCACAGCCAACAGGACCAGGTCTGTGATCATCCCCCTGTACTCAGTACTGGTGAGGCCACACCTCGAATCCTGTGTTCAGTTCTGGGCCCTTCACTACAAGAAAGACATTGAGGTGCTGGAGCTGGTCCAGAGAAGGGCAATAGAGCTGATGAAGGGTCTGGAGCACAAGTCTTACAAGGAATGGCTGAGGGACCTAGGGGAGTTTAGTCTGGAGAAAAGAAGGCTCAAGGGGGACCTTATCGCTCTCTACAACTACCTGAAAGGAGGTTGTGGTGAGCTGCAGTTGGCCTCTTCTCCCAAGTAACAAGCAATAGGACAAGAGGTAACAGCCTAAAGCTATACCAGGGGAGGTTTACATTGGATATTAGGAAAAATTTCTTCACAGAGAATGCAGTCAGGCACTGGAACAGGCTGCCCAAGGCAGTGGTGGAATCAACCTCTCTGAAAATGTTAAAAAAACATGTAGACGAGGCCGAAATGAAGGCCACAATGAAAAGCTGACAAGGACTGCAGCTTGTGCTTGCTATGTCTTACATTCCTCAAGGGAGAGGGGGCAAGAAAGGCAGTTCAGAAAGCCAGGAAAAAGAGTGACCCAGTAGCTAGGAGAGAGTAAAGATATGAAGAGGAAATTAGTGGTGGGGGTGGAATATAAAAAACTGCCCTCAGAACTGTCACAGAAGAGCAA
This sequence comes from Pezoporus wallicus, assembly GCF_028554395.1. Classification (NCBI taxonomy): domain Eukaryota; kingdom Metazoa; phylum Chordata; class Aves; order Psittaciformes; family Psittacidae; genus Pezoporus; species Pezoporus wallicus. Next base: position 247,382 of record NW_026642407.1, read on the forward strand.
TCAATAAAAATGGTTCATAGGTAGAGGCCCTGGGTTTTATACTCCAGGTGAGCAATCTACTGTTGGATCCGCAAAATCCCTGCGGGGACAGGGGTAAGGAAGAGAAATGAAGACGTCAAATATGAAAAATTGTAACTTAGTGTTTGGCTGCATTGTTGTCAAAGTCTGCCACTGTAAGAAACCTCTGTGACAAGCCTGGATTTATAATGAGAAGAGGCTGCTATATCAAATCCATCTTTTTTCCTGGTATGTATGAGAGAAAGCAAGCTGGCTAGATACAGTGGCTCTGACACATATTCCCACTTCTAATTAGAAATATTTTATAACCTACATCCCTAATGGGGTTTGGGAGAACTTATTACAAAAATGTATTGTTACAATGTATTGCAAGACCACAGTGGAATAATACTTTTAAACTTTAAACAGTCTGCATCTGATCTAATACTGCAGCTAATACATCAAAAATAGAAGTCTCAAAAGTGGCTGCTGCTGGTGTAAATGCTTACAATGAATGTCAGTATAGTCTTGCCAGTAGGAAAATCTCAGGGCCACGTAAGTCCCAAGAGTGGCAAAAGTGTATCAACAGTTCATGTGACGATATCACCAGTAACATCTGATGGGCACCAATTTTCATCTCTCCAGATAATCAGTGCTGCAGTTCTCCATGTGGAAAATAAGGTACACATTGTTAAGGAAGTACCATAGAATCATTAAAATAGCACCAGAGCTAGCCCCATTTGAGGTGGGACGAACTATAATTAGACCACTGCACATACACTGAAACTGGGGACCTGCAGTTGTTCCCATCGCAGTACTATTTTTTTACAGTGACAAATGGCATTCCCAGGCATGTGCAATGGGGACTACTTTTTTTTTTTTTTTCATACAAAAGTCACTGCTATCCTTTCTTTCTTCACTTTTTGTGAACAAAGCAAAAATTTTCATAGAAAAAGTTTTACAACTCCTCAGCAGTCAATCCCTGTTCTTACAACCAAGTAAAGATAAATTTTATTTCAAGAAACCCTGCACCAAACCCAGAGATTTGCTATATTTAAATAGTGAAAAGTAATACAGTCATTTATGGACCAGCCATTCTACAGGCTTGCTGATCAGCAAAACAGGAGCTTTAAAGCCTACAGAAATGGTGACCTCATGTGTAAATATGTTTGAGTGACACTAAGTTTTGTTATTTTCTTATGAGAGGGTTTTGAGAAAAAAGGTCTTCATACTGTGAATGGACAGAGCAATACAGAGCAATAGCAGAGTATATTAGTTGTGGTGATTTTTTTCTTTTCAAATGCTTTTGGGTGACACTTTCTTGAAATATTAGCAAATCAGCTTCTCTCATCTCACTGTTGGAGCTGTTGTTTCTCCTCTGCAGGCATTTTGCTATGTCTCTGTACATACCCACAAATGCAGTGTTTCTTATGGCTTCATATTTCAAATGCGAAAACAAAAGAAGTTTGGGCTATACATTAGTAAAGAAGAGTAATTGTGGTGGGTGACTCCTTCTGAGGGGAACAGAAGGGCCCATTTGACGACCAGATCCATCCCACAGGGAAGTCTGCTGCCTACCTGGGGCTCACATTAGAGATGTTAAAAGGAAACTCTCTGATCCGGCGCAGCCCTCTGACTACTATCCGCTGCTGGTTTTTCAGGTTGGCAGTGATGAAATTATTACAAGCAGGGCAAGGGCAATGAAGAGAGACTTCAAGGCCCTGGGACGGCTGGTTAGAGGGTCTGGAGAGCAGGTGGTGTTTGCCTCCATACCTCTTAAAAGCAAGGGTGAAGAGATAAATGGGAAGAGTCTGCATATTAATGTATGGCTACGTGACTGAAAAACCCAAACCCCTGCCTTTGGCACCAGTCATGGGCTGCTATGTGAGACACCTGGTTTGCTGGTGGCAGGTGGGATACACCAGTCCCAGAGGTGGAAAAGGTTTTTTGGGGCAGGAGTTAGCAGGGCTCATTGACAGGGCTTTAAACTAGATATGAAGGGGGAAGGGGAGATAACTGGGCCTGTTAGGGACAAGCCCAAGAGAAACATGCTAGGGCTTGAAGGATGGCAGACTAGCGAGGACTCTCAATCTGTTGTTTCAATTGAGGGAAAGGATAGTTGTTTAGACCCTGTCCCGCAGGGGAAAAAGGGTACCAGGGCAAGAGTTAGCAGAGCTCACTCACAGAGCTTTAGGTTAGATTCAAAGTGTGAGGGGGTTGTAGCTGGGTTTGAACTAGTGGGGCATTGTTCTAGTATTAATGAAGACCAGAAGGCCTCCCACCTCCCAAGGGTGCCACTAGCATGCTCTGCTTGCTCCCTGGAATGCCTGTACACCAATGCATGCAGCATGGGGAATAAACAGGAGGAGTTAGAAGTCTATGTGCGGTCTAAAGGTTATGATCTGGTGGCAATTACAGAGACATGGTAGGAGAGTTCACATGACTGGAATGTGGTCATGGATGGCTATGTCCTTTTTAGGAAAGATAGGTCAGCAAAGCGAGGTGGTGGAGTTGCTCTTTATGTGAGAGAAAGACTACAATGTATTGAGTTCTGTCCAGGGGCAGATGAGGAGAAAGTGGAAAGTCTGTGGGTACGAATTAAGGGACAGGCTGGTATGGGTGATACAGTTGTGGGGGTCTATTATAGACCTCCTGATCAGGACGAAGGAGTTGATGAGGCTTTCTACAGGCAACTGAAAGCAGCCTCACGACTACATGCTTTGGTCCTCATGGGGGATTTTAACTACCCCGATATTTGCTGGAAGACTTACACAGCCAATCATTCACAGTCTAGGAGGTTCCTCCAGTGCATTGATGATAACTTCTTAATGCAAATGGTGGACAAACCAACTAGGAGAGGAGCGCTGCTGGATCTAGTACTCACCAACAAGGAGGGTCTGGTTGAAGCGGTGATGGTCAATGGCAGCCTTGGCTGCAGTGACCATGAGACAGTGGAGTTTAGGATCCTGTGTGGGAGGAATAGAATACCTAGCAAGGCCACAATTCTGGATTTCCGAAGGGCCAACTTTGGCCTCTTCAATCAATTGCTAAGGGAAGTCTCATGGGAAAGGGTACTAGGTGGTAAAGGGGCTCAAGATAGTTGGTCAGCATTCAAGGACCACTTCTTCCAAGCTCAGGATCAGAGTATCCCAATGGGTAGGAGGTTAAGTAGGGGAGCCAGGAGACCAGCATGGTTAAACAAGGAACTGCTGGGCAAACTCATGCGGAAAAAGAATCTGTGGATTATGGAAGGAGGGGCTGGCCACTTGGGAGGAATATAGGACAATTGTTAGAGAATGTAGGGAGGCAATTAGGACAGCTAAGGCCTCCTTGGAACATAATCTTACAAGTCGGGTTAAGGACAATAGAAAGGGCTTCTTCAAATACATGGCAGATAAAACTAACACAAGAGGCAGTATAGGCCCACTGCTGAACGAGGTGGGTGCCCTGGAGACAGAGGATATAAAGAAGGCAGAGGTGCTGAATGCCTTCTTTGCCTCTGTCTTTACTCCTGCAGACTCTCCCCGGGGGACCCAGATTCCTATAGCCCCGGAAGGAGTCAGGATAAAGGAGGAATTTGCTTTGGTGGATGAGGATTGGGTTAGGGATCAGTTAAGCAATCTGGACATCTATAAATCTATGGGTCCGGATGGAATACACCTGCGGGTGCTGAGGGAGCTGGTGGAGGTCATTGCTGGGCCACTCTCCATCATCTTTGGTAAGTCATGGGAAACAGGAGAGGTGCCTGAGGATTGGAGGATGGCAAATATCACGCCAGTCTATAAGAAGGGCAAGAAGGAGGACCCAGGTAATTATAGATCGGTCAGCCTTACCTCCATCCCTGGAAAGGTGATGGAACAATTTATTCTTGACACCATCTCTAGACATATCAAGGATGAGGGGGTCATTAAGAGCAGCCAACATGGTTTTACCAAGGGGAAGTCATGTTTGACCAACCTTATAGCCTTCTATGAGCAAGTAACTAGGTGGATGGATGATGGTAGAGTGGTAGACGTGGTTTTTCTTGATTTCAGTAAGGCATTTGATACTGCCTCCCACAGCATCCTCATAGATAAGCTAAGGAAGTGTGAGCTTGATGATCAGGTAGTGAGGTGGATCAAGAACTGGTTGAAAGGAAGAAGGCAGAGAGTTGTGGTCAGTGGGGCAGAATCTAGCTGGAGGTCTGTGACTAGTGGAGTCTCTCAGGGGTCGGTGCTGGGACCAGTGCTGTTTAATATTTTCAGCAACGACCTGGATGAGGGAACTGAGTGTACCCTCAGCAAGTTTGCTGATGATGCTAAACTGGGAGGAGTGGCTGACATGCCAGAGGGCTGTGTTGCCATTCAGCGAGACCTGGACAGGCTGGAGAGTTGGGCGGGGAGAAACTTGATGAAATTCAACAAGGGCAAGTGTAGAGTCTTGCATCTGGGGAAGAACAACCCCATGTACCAGTACAGGTTGGGGGTTGACCTGCTGGACAGTAGTGAAGGGGAAAGGGCCCTGGGGGTCCTGGTGGATAGGAGGATGACCATGAGCCAGCAATGTGCCCTTGTGGCCAAGAAGGCCAATGGCATCCTAGGGTGCATTAGAAAGAGTGTGGTTAGTAGGTCAAGAGAGGTTCTCTTCCCCCTCTACTCTGCCTTGGTGAGGCCACATCTGGAATATTGTGTCCAGTTCTGGGCCCCTCAGTTCAAGAAGGACAGGGAATTGCTTGAAAGAGTCCAGCGCAGAGCTACAAAGATGATTAAGGGAGTGGAACATCTCCCTTATGAGGAGAGGCTGAGGGAGCTGGGACTCTTTAGCTTGCAGAAGAGGAGACTGAGGGGTGACCTCATCAATGTTTACAAATATGTAAAGGGTGAGTGTCAGGATGATGGAGCTAGGTTTTTTTCAGTGATATCCAGTGATAGGACAAGGGGCAATGGGTGTAAACTGAAGCATAGGAGTTTCCATGTGAACATCAGGAAAAATTTCTTTACTGTGAGAGTGACAGATTGCTGGAACAGGTTGCCTAGCGGAGTTGTGGAGTCTCCTACGTTGGAGATATTCAAGGCCTGCCTGGACCAGTTCCTGTGTGATGTACTCTAGGTTACCCTGCTCTTGCAGGAGGGTTGGACTAGATGATCTTCTGAGGTCCCTTCCAACCCTTGGGATTCTGTGATTAGGAAAAATATTTTACTGAAACAGTTAAACTCTAGAGAAAGTGAAGCTAGTTTAAGTGGATTCTGTGAACCATTTGGGAGCTAGCTAAACATCAGTGAAAATTATACAGGAAGGGATTAATTCTTCAAAATGAAGTGTAGAAACTGAATAATACAAGGGATCATTTCTGGTGAGGTCCTTACTGTCTTATTATTCTGGTAGAGAAAGACAATGGTTTGTTCAGTTGTTCCATGGGAAAAGAGAGTTGAGACACCAGCGTTTTACAGAATGTCAGTAATAATTGCAATTTTTAAGCTATTATTTCACTATTCAGCATTTTATTTGAAACAGAGGAGAAATGCTTTTGTTTACCAATGAAGATGCATGGAATGTCCACATGAAACATTCAGGTGATGCTGTGTAATGGCCTTTGTTAAACTGCAGGAATTGAGTCAATCTCATTCCGCAAAGCACGTTTCAGTTAAATTGTAAGAGCAGTAACTACTCACGTTAAAGTAATATAGGCAGAATTTTCATAACTTTAGAAGAATAGGTAGTCTTTGCAGGTGGAGTACTTATCCTGTATTTTCAGCGCATTAAAATTAAGTTCTCAACAGAAGTCGGCCTCTGGCCATGACTGTTAGCATTCTTTCCTATGGAACTTGGCTGTTTCTAAACCAGTCATTTAGAGACTTCTCTATCAAAGCTTGTACAGGAGAAGAAGGGATAGAGAAGGAAGTGAATAAACCCAAGGCAAATGTGCATTTTATTAGTAGTAGTTTGTCATTCTGGATTTTTTTGTTACTGCTTTCAAAAACCGTTTTAGGAGAGAAATAATTATTGCAGTATCTAGGTCATTAATTTTCTGGGAGTTTTGGGTTCACGAATACACATGACATTAATGGCTATTTGACAATATTTTTCATACTTTCAGAGATAGCTCTAGACTATGCTTTTTTCACTACCCCATATGTTTTCCTTTTTCTAATTATTATGATTTAAAGGAGCATTACATGGTTGTTGCTTCATTTAACCTTTGAGCTCAAAATAGGTAAGGATTAAATGGATGATACAAGAACTGGCTTTTAAATTGTAGAGCAGTAATTTAGAAAGCATGTAGAACAATCTAGTATATGCTGTATGTTGGACTTTTTTCATAAATGCATTATATTTCTCTGGTTGTTAAAGAGAAGAGAGCTATCTAGCGGTTACAGATATCATCAGCTTTTGTCCAACAGCTATCAAGGACTGTATCCAACTTGAAAAGAACAGAATGGTTTAAATTATCCATGAATAATGCAAGATCTGGGATTAAGCTCTGTAACATAGGCGGACAAAATCTGCTGCCTGCTGTGGCTTTACAGACTCATTTTTGAAATACAGGTTTCTCATCTGACTAACTGAAAGCCCCTTAATTTTTTTAAATTAAAGTAACAGACGGAAATGTGAATTGAAGTAGATATGCTGGAACATAGAGTCTAATGGTAAGTTGTTATGTAGCCATGAAGAAAAAAAAAGGGCTGAATAGTTGGCAAGTGGCATACAGGAAATTTGATTACTGAATATATATCTTGTGGAAGTGAAACAAACCCTCCGTGGCCTACTTTACTTTAGAGAATAATCACCATATTAGTGGTTGGTGTGATATTCCATGGTAGATTGATTGCACCAGTACATTCTGTGCAGCCTAAATTTGAGTAACATTTGTTTGCCTTAAAAAAGGCTTGAGAAACTCCAGACCTAACTGAAGTACCAGCATTTTTTGTTTCAAGAAAAAATTTGGATCGAACTTCACTTTTACCACATTGGAAATTAACCCACCTCCCAGTACTAGTTTTCTGTCTAAGAGTGAGGTGTACTCTAGCAAGTACCTCCATGAGAATAGAATTGTGACTGCAAGTTCAAAGCTGTGGTAGGAATTCATTCTCATTACATTTTGTCCTTTTAAGCTAACAAGGTCTTGAAGAATCACAGAGCTCTCAGCTCACATCCCAGCAGGTAGATCATGCAGAAATGAGCCAGTATTTTCTACTCTTCTGAATAATGAATTATAGCAACAGTTTTTTTTCCAAATAGACTCTCAGTGCAAGGTGTTCCATTGCATTATTCTTCTATAGAGAGTGCCAGTTTATTTCTTGCATATTTCTGAGCACATGCTGTTACCTTTTTTGTGCTGCTTTATATTCCCATTATTGCTTCTTCCCTTGATTAGGCCATTCTAACACAGATGTTGCACCTGCTTAGATATCTTTAAAACTACCTCTACAAATCCCTAAATCCATTACAGATACAAACAAGAACCATACAGTGAGACAATCTGTCTTTTGGACACCAAATTGTCATCAAAAATCTCACCATCACTTCTTCACCTGCTCATGTGGTATTCAGCTGTGTCTTATTGGCCTTGCATTGCCTCTAGTGTGAGATTTGTTCATTGCTATTCAGAGATGAATTTCAGAGATATTTCAGAGATGAAAGATTCTGTGTCAGTCTTTAGTTGGCCCTTGCGTTCTTACAGAGAACATAGAGAATTACGTTTTAATGGGGGAGAGGGAGGGTTTTTTTTCTACTTCCATGTGCACTACAATTTAAGTGCATATTATAAAGAAAATATAACTTCATGAGAAAGCAGAGTTGTTGGAGTGAAAACTTCTGGAAGCCAGTATCTTTACATGTTTTACATTATAGTTTACTATGTTAACACTTGGCCATAATGCTGTGCATCTCCTAATGCATCAGAATTATAGAAACATCTGGCTTCATGCCGATTCACTGAGAAAATTCACAGAGGATTCAATATATTTTAAGATATTTCTTTTTCTGTCTAGGCTTGTAGGTTGTATTATATATGGATTTATGAAACACACAGAAACATTTTGGTGTTTTTTTTCTTCTACTCTTTAAATGCCTACAGGGCGCATCTGTGCCCCATAGGCGTTTATTAAGAGCTATGTTATGGCTGGGCCTTGCATGGCTACAGTGTGGGAGAGGGAGCAGAGAGATTCCTTTTCCCTTTGTGCAGCCTGTCAGAAGACTGCCAAAAATTACAGACGTCTCGAGAGCCAGGAATAATCCTTTAAAAGAAAGATGTTTCTGCTACATCTCCTTGCTGGCCAGGATTGCTGGCTGACCATGTGGGAAAGTACCAAATAACTCTGTTGCAGCCTAGCCAAGGTGCTCTCTTTTGAAGCTCCTTTGCTGCAGGCATTACTTCCCACACACTGTCTATCCCTGGCAGGTTCTTCTGATTGCAGGAGCAGCACATTCACTGGCATCCTCTGATCTTGCAGCGATGCAACACCCAACTCTGCTTTAGTGTTTGTCCTGCTGGTACTGAGAGGATGGTCTGTAGCAGCTGTTGAAATCTGCCTTTAGAGCTCTTGTAAGGGCACATACACGAATCTTGCTGACTGTGCAGTCTGTAATGATTTAAGTTGATCTCATATAGTGTCTGAAGGGACTTTTGGTTTCCAAAACCACTCTGCCTCCCTGGAAAGTGTGCATGCTGTACACTGCACTGCTAGATAACCCTTCTATAAACCTAACAGCAAGTTCTTGTCTGCAGATATGACTTTGGCCTATGCATTGCATGTCAGTGTTGTGGAACTAAATGTCTTGTATTTCAGTCCAGCAAGCTGATCAATGTGGGGTTCTGTCTCGCAGCACATAAGATAACTGCCATTAAACTTTTATTATTGGGCAAGGCCTACACCCTCTTTCTTAAAGGGGTGAGGGATTGCTACAGAGCCTTCTTTTCTCCCCTGGAAATACTCGTGCTGGATACATCCTTTAGTTGCTTCCTCCTGGCTTTGACAGCTCAGCTTTGATCTGAAATTCAGGTTGGACTTCAAATGAGGCATGGAGCTGGGGAGCCGGGGAAGACTTTTTTGTGTCCCGATGGCCTTACCTTCCAAGGTAGCAAGTTTGCTTAAGTTAACTGCTTAATTAAGACAGAGTCCCAGTCAGGTTAGCATGAGGAAGACATCTTTCTGTGTAGAGAAGAGAATGCTGTCATCCTTGTGTTTCTGTAAGTGTCAGATAAAAGAAATTCAGCTATGCTTGTATAGCATGAAAAATATATACACTTTTTTTCTGATTTTCAAGTCAAAGTCTCCAATTTTACTCACATTTGAGAGCAGTAAATTAAATTGTATCTCATGATGGATGTTTCCAAATACTCTGATACAAATTTTTTATTCTATGTCCTTAATTAACTTGAATGTCTTTTTTTCTTCCAGAGAAGGGGATGATTTTCACCCACTGCACTGTTGCAAAATGCAGCAGCATAAGGCAAAACAGGGAGAAACTTACTGCAGAGCTGGGGGAAGCAGTAACAGTTTCTTATCCGACACTCGTCTGCTTGACTCTAGTGTCCCTTCTCTCAAAGTTATGAGTTTTGTTGTTTATAAATAAAAGCCCTCACTTCCTTGAAGGAGACCCTTCTATTTTGTGCTGACTTGCTCTTCACCTTGTTAAAGAAATGTAGCTAGAGAGGCACAAGAGCAGCAAGACATCCCAAAGATTCACTAGAAGACTGAGGTGATGCCCTGAAAACTATTTCTCTTGGCTCTGTGGAAGCCTGATTGCAATTTCTGTATTTTGAAGTAATTAATGAAAATAAATAGGCTGCACAAGGTGTTGCCACTGGCTTGCTTTCCTCTTACAACAGTCATTTTGAGCTAACTCTCAGCAGCCTGGTGAAAACCTGATGTATAGCCTGGCAGTGATTTTGCCTTCATTGTGGAAACTTGGACTCCTTCTCAGATTAACATCTGCAAGCAGGGCCTTGTGACACGGCAAGCAGTCTGCTGTTTCTTTCTGCTCACTGCAGTCAACTAAGTTTTGAAGTCTTGTTAACTTTTGCTTTGGTATGTTTCTGTGGCAGGAAGAAGCTGGTCTTTAGACATAGATCAGTAAACGTTCAAGGCAACCCATACTCTGGGGAGTTAATCTATTTTATATGCGTATAAATGGCATTTCTAGGGATCAGTATCAGTACAAACTCTTGTCTGATGTGCGTTGTAAATAAAGTTGTCACTTTATTTACACTAGACCACTTCTGAGCATTGAGAGCACAGTTCAACTCTGAGAGAAAAAGGCAGGTACATAGCACTTCAGGTCATTGTAGATTTCCCGGCATTCAAAAAAGCCATAAACAAAACTGTAAACCTCTGGGATGAGGCCTCTAAGAGTGTTACCTTCTCAGGGTATAATGGGATTTTCTTTAATGAGAACAAAGCACCTCTGTCTGAGGTGTGAGCTTTCCTAGTGACTAATCTGAAGCTGTAGACTCAACCCCAAAAGGAAATGTTTTCTCTGCTCTGTGTTCCAGCTGCTGGGCACAGTTTGTTGACTTTACCCTCTCCAAACCTTGTAATGTGTGTACTTAAAGAGGAAAAGTCTCCTACAAACTTACAAAAATGAAAGACACCACTTTGTAAGTCTTCCACCTCTGAGTACAGGAAGAAAGAGTCAACATGCAACCGTGGTTAATTTTAATGCATTGTTGCCAAGTATTAAGAAAATATATTGAGGGGTGCTGTATGATTTTTGTATGCACTGAAATATAGATGTGCAAAGCATGAATGAGGCTTCATTTCCTTCCTGTGATGGTGGTTTGTAATGGCTTAGAACTGCTTAAAATGTTTTTGTCAAAGTTTGGGATAGTGAATTAAAAATCATTTTATTGGTAGAAATGCTGTTTTCCTCTCCATTTTTGAGGTCATGGGCCACCAAGAAAGCACATCTCGCAGTTCAAAAAGGGCATATTTTATCCCTTTCCTCTACATATTTTTTTCAACCACCTCCTCCAATTCCTTCCAGGGGAAAAAAATAAATAAATAAATATATATGTATCCAGGGTACTATCATTATTTAATTTATTAAAATCAGGGAAAGCAGTTTGATTTTTATTTTCCTGCCAGATTTAGCCACATTACAGAATGTTTCTGGCATCTGCTTTCCTCTCCTAATGTCACAACATCACACTGCTGCTGTAATTTCTGAAACACTGTGATACAAATGTCCGTCCTGTAGCCATCTCCCAAAGGAGAAAAACTTGGCTATGTTACAAAGGTACTCACCTAACATCAGTCTGTGGGGTCTTTCCAGCCTGGAGTATAACATTACCTGATCGAGAGAGACTCGCTTTTATTTTGAGAGCCAGGTTATTTTAATTGCATTTCTCATTGTTGCTTTCACTGTAGAAAGAAATAATAAGGGTGGTATGTGCTGGGGTAGTGGTGTTTTGATCGTGGTTGTTGTTTTTTTTTTTTAATCCTGGTTTGAAAAATAAAGAAGAAAAAAGCTTTTGCCTGAAGTAAATCCCAGGGGAAGAAGGTATCACAATGTATTTCTCTGCATTAAATGCTACATAAGCGATGTAGCTGGACTTGTTCAGCTGACATTCCAGATGTTTTCAGGCTTAAGTCCCCAAATGTGCTGGTAATTGGTATGTTTTCTAGCATTTAGAAATACCCATGTATCAGCAAGAATGAATTTCATGTTGCTTCTGCTTTGCATCATCTTAGATGTACTTTTTCCTCAGTGCTAAAACCAGTCCCACCTTTCAAAAATGCATAGTGCCAGGTATCACTTTCACACTGCTTAAGGAAATGAATCAGGAAATAAAAACGTGGTTTTCACAACATTTATTGACTGTGTGTGCAAGGGGGTCATGTTATCAGCTAAAGGAGGAAATTCTGTTCTGAAAAATTAGTGGATGACGCCTCCCAGCTCTCCCTTGTTCTTAGCGAACCCATGATCTCAATCAATTTCCTTAGGTATTTTCAGATGGAGAAGGATAAATGACACAAGCTGTTATGTAGGTCAGTTCCCTTTTTATTTAGAAATACTTATTCAGGCTTTTTTTTGGTTTTGTTTTTTTTTTGTTTTGGTTTTGTTTTTTCACTATTCTGCAAGGTCCCTACTGAAATTGATGCAGTGTTATTTATTTGTAATGTTCTGGAAAATATTTGACACAGTTTATTTCTCTTTTAAATCTTTTTAGCAGGTAGAAATAAGGTAGGGTTGTCAGCATGTTGAGTCAATGATCTATAAACAAAATGCTTTGTGAATGTTAGTTTAGAAACCGTTTAGCAATTGGATGGTAGGATGTTCCTCAAAGAGGCTCTTTTAAAAAGATTCATTTGTGTTGTGCAACAGAAGTCTGGTGTTGAGAAACCAAGTGCCCTGTTTCCTTCACTCATTTCTTTTATTTACCATTTAGCATTGAGTGGGTGCTTCATAGCTGATAGGAAAAAAAAAAAAAAATCATGTGCTTCTTACTCAACTATTAATGTCTTATATAAAAATTGATATTCCAAAACAGGTTTCCTGGAGAAAAGTGACAATTATGCCAAGTTTCTCTGGGCAGTGCAGCACCAAGGATGTCCGCATAGCACCTTCATGTTCGTGTTGAGAGAACGTATTCTCTACACTCCAAACAAGAACTTCTGTGGGAAATTAGAAGAACGAATTTGATCTCACTGTACAGCAGATTCAGCAAAAACCATCCGTGTGCCTTTAGATGGCATTATCCCTGGAATGTCTGAAGACACATTAAGATAAGTGGTGAGTGTTACTCCTGTTTTACAGTTGGTAAAATTAAATCACTAGGGATTTAAGTGGTTTACCTGAAGATCAGGTAATAAATCTGGAACATATTGAATGCCAAACCCCCAGCTCTCAAGCTCTGGCAACATAGATCCATTTAGTAGAAAGGGAAAAAAATCCCCAAACCTTTTAATTAGTCATGGAAAGAATAAATGTGCATGAATCTCATGCTTTCAATCAGTTATTTTTCATTGATGCAAAGCTATTCTGAGGTATGAGTTCACAGAGAGGAGGAGCGATTAAGGTGACAAATGTTCGAACAGCTGAGCAAACCAGACATGCACTTTAAAATGCCACAGGGTTTGTAAATTCGTAAAAGCCTCATAACTATAAGGTTTATTAGCCAGCATAATAATTTTCCAAGGGAAATAGGGGAAGATTTGAGTTAATTAACCATCCACTATACTACTTGTGCTATAGTACTAGAGAAAGAGATTATTTTTCTTTTCTCTGCATGTGGTTGACCGGTAGAAGGATGATACAGAGAATTATGTAACTATGAAAACAAAACAAAAAACAAACCACAACAAGAAACACCAGCAAAAGAGCAAGAGTGACACTACGGTGTGTTATGCCGGAGTGCTTCCAGTAGAGAGAACTCGTTATGAATGCTCTTGCACACAACAAGGGAGCCTTTGGGAAAGGTTTTTCTGGATAACTGTGCCATTTTTCTCATTGACTTGCAGGAAAGCTATGATCACACTGGAGTATTTAGAAAAATTAACATGGAAGATCTGGAAAATAGATTTCAAAGCAAAATGTATAACTTTTTTTCTTTAGATGGAGTGATTTTTTTTTCTGATTTGAGCTATGTTAGGAGATTGACCGTCAAGAGCATAACTTCTGTAGTTAGATCAGTATCACTGGTGGGCTTTGAGGCTGGCAAGTATGATTCACAAAAAGTTTTTGTTTTACAGATACATTCCCTGTCCGCCAGAAAAGTAATTTTTTCCACAACATTCTGGAAGGATTTTATAATGTTTATGAATAGAGTTTATTAAGGTTTTGGCACATTTGTGAACCACATTAATTTGTATTACTCACAATGTCTCATAGTGAGTGGTCAAGTTTAGTATTCTTGGGCTCAGGTAAAAATTTCTGAATACAGTTCTCTGACCCTGACCTCAGGCAGCATATTTTCTGAGACCAGAACATATTTTCTCCAGTAGGTGAAGGACAAAAGCATGTGTATTGATAATACCAGCTACTTCTGTCTTGATTTAAGGTATAATTTGCATGCCTAAAGTGGTTAGCAAATATAAAAGTTTCTGAACAGCTGTATGAGCGAACCAGACGTTTTAAAACAATTCTATTTAGAAGTTAATGCAGCCTCCTAACAGTAAAGCTTATTTGCCAGCACAGAGATTTCCCAAGGGAAGTAGGAGTTGATGTGAATTAATTAACCCTCCAGTACATTGCACACATTGTAGCACTGAATAAAATACCACATGGAACAGTCATGAAGTTGGGTAAGCTCTTCTTTAGTATTTGGTGAATACAGTGTCTACCTTGCATCCAAATACTCAGACATTTGCAACAGGATATTTATTAGCACTACTGTTGATGACATGAGAGATTGGAGGGAAAGCACTTTGTTTTATCATAACTGTATGGGTTTGAGTGTTTAACCTTTTTAATTGCTGATGAGGAATCAAAAGCACTGGGTCGTAAACAGTCAAAAGTACAGTGATTGTCAGAGACCCCTGATTCAAATAAGTCATGATCAGCCTGCCCCAAGTCACTGATACTACAGCACCTTAGTAGTCCTCATTGTTTCTGTATCTATTTTCCCATGCCTGTTATGGTGACTGGGTTAAAGTAACAAAGATAATAAATATTTTTCTGCATATTTGTGCATTGAAAAATAAAGGGAAACTCCAAAATATTAATGAAGAGGCTATTCCTCGATGAGGAGACCAAATGTGCTACTGGTGAGGCAGAAAAAAGAAAATTTTATATAAAGGGTTTTTTTTAACTGTAAGCTGTTATACCACTTTAAATTAACACAATGATCTACCTCACTAGTATTAAGATAAATGTCTAGTGGTCTCAGTTAAATCCATTTCCTGCAATCATTTCTCAGCTAAAGTGCTAATGGCAATACCTGGCACAATTGTGAGGGATCTTGATGAAGTACTTGGTAAGAAAAGAAGTAGTTGATCAGACTCAGATGTGGTCCTTTGTGATGTTTTGTTTACAGAAGTCTTGCATGATTTGCAACAAAAGCATACTTCTGACAGGAGGTCATTTTGATTTTTATTAAATGTGCAATATCAGTTCATAGTGGAAAGTCCTAGTGAGAAGGGTTCAGAGGGCTGGGGATTAAGTCCATTGATGTAACAGATCATGCACTTTTTCTGTGTGTAGCAAAACAGTTGTGTTTCCTTCAAGGTAAAGAAAGGGTATTTGTTATTTAGAAAGATGATTGTCAGACCTGGTTATGTCACCTGAAGATAGATTTTTATCCTGGAGCTGAAAATAGACTGCTCAGCTGAGTGGATTTACTCCTGAGTGGATTCACTTGCCAGTTTGGCAGACTAAGGGCTAATCCAGACTAAGGGCTAATCCAGAAAAGGGCATTGTGTACACCTGGGTCTAAAAGTATTGGAAGGGGAGGCAGTGAGAGTTACACCCTGAGCTAATCTACTGGCTACCTTCTTGCTTAGAGTGCAAGTTCCCTACCCTTCTGGTGTTTCTATTCTGTGTGAAGGCATTGCTCTCCAGTTGGCAAGGTGTTGCAGACAGGTCCATGCATACCTCACCAGAGCTCAGTAGGGCACCATACCTTTGGGACCATTGGGCCTGCTTAGCACAGATAGTGCTGTGAATTAATTTCTCAGTGTCACTTTTAAAATGCTTCTAAAGCAGAAGCATTTGCTTATAGGAACAGTGGAGAGTCTTGACAGAAATTGAGAATGCCATTTGCCAGGTATCATTCATGCTCAGAGCATGAATTGCCTTTTAGGAGCCTGTGATTTGAATGTGGAAGGGAATCAGCATTCTTCACATGGGGAAAAAAAGGGAGCATCTTTGCCTAGAGATGGGAAAAGAAGAGAAATCAGTGTATCGGCTGAGCAAAATAATCCTGAAATTCTGTGACCAAGATATAAGGATCTCAGTGTGTTTGAAAGGTCAAATACTCAGTAAGTTTTCCTTAGGACAAGAAGAAGAGGCAGGAACAACCCTTCAGAGTTGTTTGCAGGCTGAAAAGAGGTCAGGTTTAGCAGAAGGCATTCACTTTCAAGAACTTTAGATCACTTTCAAGAACTTTTCCACTTACTGATGACAGCAGAATATCAGATACAGCAATCTAGATAAAACAGTCCTTGAGTCCCCTTTTTTAACATTCTCTTCAACATCTGTGCTTTCCCAATAAAATCTTTATAAAGGTATGCTAAAATAGACAACAATCTCTCTGTGGCAACATTTTTCCTCCTTGATCTTGAAGGGATACTAATTTGGAAGAATCCTATGCTTGGCTTCCATAGCTTATTTACTGGCATTGCCTCTGATACTTTTTGGAAGACCATAACAATATAGTACTGTGAGTAATGATTCATCCAGGGGACTGATGATCTGGCAGGTCATCTGATGGCTGAAGCCATGTTGCAGCAAACTTAGAGAAGCCCTTCAAATTGTCAGGTACTTTTTTCTTTCAGAACTTGCTGCTGCAGAGTTTCAAGATTGCCTTTGAATAGTCTATCATTCCTCTTTGTAGCCTATGGGAGACCAGAGGTTGCTTTATAAATCCAGTCTTTATAGGAATACTCACTGGTATTTCACTAGAAATAATGTAGAGGGTGCCAAAAAGATGGGTTGCAGAAATACATACATATACTTGATGATAAATACAGGTGACAACAAAGTAACATTAAAAAGAACCTGGTATAGGAAAGCTACTGAACCAATTAAGTCAGTCTCTTTTAGTAAAAATGTGTGTGGTCTATCAACTTCGGTTATTCCAGCAAAGCACAGAGCTTAACTTTCAGTTTGATCTAAACTTACAGAAAGATTCAGTGGAGACTTAAATCATACATCAAAGCAAAATCTTGGGAAAATTCAAAACTTTATTTTTTGTTTTGTTGTTTGGTTTGGTATTTTTCCCCTATTCCCTGATTTCTGTTCAAATACATTTTTTGGGTCAGCTGAGGACATAGGCAGATGAATTAATATCCCTGAGCTAATAATCATTCTAGTGGGACCCTAAATTGGGAGAAGCAGAAAGCAAGCCTGCTTTGTTACACTCTTGAAAATAAAAGGTTTATAAAGTGGGAGCAGGGGAGTCTTTCTACTTGATGTGATTCAGCCAGAAGTTAATTCAGGTGGAGGCAAGAATGGTGTTTCCCCCAGCTGCCAGTGTGGAGAAGCTGAGCCAGAGCTTTCTGTAAGCCAAAGTGGCTGCATGGTCAAGTGAGGCTGGACCTTAGCTTGTTAATTTCAACCAGTTTTGGGGGTAGGATAGGATCTGTAAGTGCTGAGCACTCTCAAAAACTCACTCAGCTAAATTATACAGTGGTTAGGTGCTGGGTTTATGAGCTGGAGAGCCTGAAGCAGCAGGTGGGAGCCACGTCTGCGTGAGGCACCCATCTCATGGTGAGAGTTGTGCTGGCTGAGGAGGACCAGGTGCGGCAGTGGCAGGAGAAGCTTTAGCCATAAGGGGCAGGAGGGAGAAGCAGGGCTGCCCAGCCATGGTGGGTGTTCCCCTCCAGCAGCCACCTGGGGTTCTTGGCAGCCATAGGAAGGAAAAGGGTGATAGCAGCCAGAGGAAGGTTTTCTGATTTCAGTGCATCGGCCAGCTTTTGGTGCCTGCTGCCAAGAATGCAGATCTTATTAGCACTGCAAAAAGAAACTCTGTTCAGGGGTCTTTCTTTTCAATTCTGGTTTAATTCAAGTCAATACTGCAAAGAATAGTCTCCAGTACCCTAATGGCATTTCACGTCTGTGGGTAGAGTTGCCCTCGTGATGGAGTAGAAATGGCTTCTAGGTCTTTGGGGTGTCTGGTTTGTTATACCAGATTTGATGTGTAAATGGGCAAATTATGGGAGTGTGGGACAGAAGGGGGTAGTGAGAAGGAAGGCCTGGGATATGTGAACTAGTTTCAATAAGAGCCAGTATGAAATTTCATCTCTTTCTCAAGAAGAAACCAGCCTTTTCAAATACCCTCTTTTCATTTCAGCTCAAGTTGTGAGGAGGGAGAAAGGCAATTTAAGGTTAAGTAGAGAAAAATTTTACAAACTGCTTGGGGAAAAGCTGAATTTTAAATAGCAAAGAATGTAGAGAAGCAGAAGCGTGTGCGTTTCTCAAGCTACAGGTGGATGCTCATTGCTGCCTATAGCAGTACCCAAGGCATTGCTCTAGCAGGTCTGCAAAGGTGGGGATAGAAGACAGCATTTTTATTAAATACCCTAGGATCATACAGGGCTGGGCTGTGTTGTTCTCCTCACGAGAACCATAATAAAACCTTTGCAAACATGGGTGATAGTTATTGCATGTTGGGTGGTGGCAGAAACCAGATTTCCACTTGATTGTTCACCTTTCCTGCCTGGGTAGCTTGAAACATCCTGGAGGAGTCTTCTGCTAATATCCCCAAAAGGCTGATGAAGCTGTGACAGAGGACTTGTCCTCTGGGATGAATTTCTGTTTAAAAGTTTCAGAGAAGCACCCACCTTGATGTTAACTTGGTTGGAATACAAATTTTTAAGATCCAACTTGCTCAGAGTGTGGTCTTGCTTGCTCTGGTATTGAATAACTCCATTATGTCAAAAACAAAAAATTGTGACTGCATAAATTAGAAAAAAATTGGATCCTGTGCCTGCCTTTCAAGGACTTGTGAATGCAGTTCAGAAATTGAGAAATATTTGGTGTATAAATTAGAAACATACCGACAATATTCTTTTTATCTGTTATGGATACAACAATATTATAACTGCCTTTCTTTTAACTTTGAATAGTGGTCTAGATAATTAAATACTCTTGTCTAGAGGCGATATTAAAATCATGTTATAAAAATTACTGCAGTCAGTCTTACATGAAAAGTAGACGAAACTGAGCCTACGTGAAATGGTTTTTGTTTGAGGAAAATAAGCAATTTTCTGGAAGCTTTGAAAAACCTATGACTTCTGGTCTAATGCTACAGAAAATGGTGAAAGATTAGCATTTTAAAACAAATATTTTTTGGTGTAAAACAATAATTAATCATCATGTTAAAGGGGAATTGCTGTAACAATGAAGTAATTTATCAAATGCAAATGCAGGGTTATGAATAGACTCCAAAAAGCTCTTAGCTTCCTGTCCAGAGAATGCAGAGACAGAGCTACTTTCCCACCAAGTTAACGTTATGTCACAGGCAGAGTTGCTGGGAAACTGGGATAGTAGCACGTAGAAAATTTGTTTGAAAAATGTTGCCAATTTTTTGATTAATCAACAAGTAATTCTGAAAAAAACTTTTTCTTTTTCTCTACCTACCCATTCCCTTATGTTTCCCAAAAACTTCAAATGGGAATGGTGCTGCTTCAAGTGAATAGTGGTGCTAATAAACATTTTAACTTCCTAGAGTAACATTTAAATGCCAAATTGTTACTTTAAAAAATAAATAGTTTTTTAAAAATAGTACTGGTATGCTTTCACACAACGAGAAAATCCTTTCAGTTGCTACTGATAGCTGTTTGGAGAATAATGCCTTCTCGTGGTTTAAACCTAGCCAGACAGCTTGTTCACTCACTCCCAGTGAGTGGTGCCAGGCTGGAAGCAATCGAGGCCCACGTTCACGTCCCCCCCTGGGGCTCTCCCCTTCCCCACTCTCAGGGGGATAGGGAGGAGAATCGAACGAATGCAACTCCCACAGGTTGAGACAAGAACAGTCCAGCAATACAAATCACCACCGCTACCACCAATGACAACGATGATAAGAGAAAATAACAAGGGAAGAGAATACAATACCACCTGCCGAAAAACAAGTCTGACCCAGAAGACCCCGTGTCCTTCTGGGTAACTCCCAGTTACCCCCCCGGGCATGATGTGCTGTGGTATGGAATACCTCTTTGGCTAGCTTGGGTCACGTGTCCTGTCTCTGCTTCCTCCCAGCTTCCCCTTCTCCCTGTCAGAGCATGAGCCTCACAAAGTCCTTGGTCAGGGTAAACATTACTTAGCAACAACTGAAAACATCGGTATTATCAGCACTGTTCCCAGGCTGAAAGTCAAAACACAACGCTGTACTACCAAGAAGGAGAAAAATTGACTGCTACTGCTAAACCCAGGACATCCCTGAAACACTTGGATATCTCTAGACATATCAAGGATGAGGGAGTCATTAAGAGCAGCCAACATGGCTTTACCAAGGGGAAGTCATGTTTGACCAACCTTATAGCCTTCTATGAGCAAGTAACTAGGTGGATGGATGATGGTAGAGTGGTAGACGTGGTTTTTCTTGATTTCAGTGGGGCATTTGTCTCCCACAGCATCCTCATAGATAAGCTAAGGAAGTGTGGGCTTGATGATCAGGTAGTGAGGTGGATCAAGAGCTGGTTGAAAGGAAGAAGGCAGAGAGTTGTGGTCAATGGGACAGAATCTAGCTGGAGGTCTGTGACTAGTGGAGTCTCTCAGGGGTCGGTGCTGGGACCAGTGCTGTTTAATATTTTCATCAATGACCTGGATGAGGGAATTGAATGTACCCTCAGCAAGTTTGCTGATGACACTAAGCTGGGAGGAGTGGCTGACACGCCAGAAGGCTGTGTTGCCATTCAGCGAGACCTGGACAGGCTGGAGAGTTGGGCGGGGAGAAACTTGATGAAATTCAACAAGGGCAAGTGTAGAGTCTTGCATCTGGGGAAGAACAACCCCATGTACCAGTACAGGTTGGGGGTTGACCTGCTGAACAGTAGTGAAGGGGAAAGGGCCCTGGGGGTCCTGGTGGATAGGAGGATGATCATGAGCCAGCAATGTGCCCTTGTGGCCAAGAAGGCCAATGGCATCCTAGGGTGCATTAGAAAGAGTGTGGTTAGTAGGTCAAGAGAGGTTCTCTTCCCCCTCTACTCTGCCTTGGTGAGGCCGCATCTGGAATATTGTGTCCAGTTCTGGGCCCCTCAGTTCAAGAAGGACAGGGAATTGCTTGAAAGAGTCCAGCGCAGAGCTACAAAGATGATTAAGGGAGTGGAACATCTCTCTTATGTGGAGGGGCTGAGGGAGCTGGGACTCTTTAGCTTGCAGACGAGGAGACTGAGGGGTGACCTCATCAGTGTTTACAAATATGTAAAGGGTGAGTGTCAGGATGATGGAGCTAGGTTTTTTTCAGTGATATCCAGTGATAGGACAAGGGGCAATGTGTGTAAACTGGAGCATAGGAGTTTCCATGTGAACATCAGGAAAAATTTCTTTACTGTGAGAGTGACAGATTGCTGGAACAGGTTGCCTAGGGGGGTTGTGGAGTCTCCTACATTGGAGATATTCAAGGCCCGCCTGGACCAGTTCCTGTGTGATGTACTCTAGGTTACCCTGCTCTTGCAGGAGGGTTGGACTAGATGATCTTTTGAGGTCCCTTCCAACCCTTAGGATTCTGTGATTCTGTGATATTGTGTTTCAGGGAAGGAGGAGGCAGATGAAGTATTTTTCTCGAGGAGTTCATGTTAAGGAACTATTAATTTACACTGGGGAATAAAAACATAATATTTGGGAAAGCCCAACCAAGTGACAGCAATTCTTTAGCTTCCAACAGATAGAAAGGTGGGTGGTTTTCACATTGTTATTGATCTTTAAAAGACCAAGGAATGTGACACAAAGGTGTTAGTTGACCTGTAGCTCCTGAGCCTGGCAGTCTGATGTAGCTGAACCAGGTAGGGTCAGGCTGCCCCTCCAAGTCTTTTCAATATTGAGCAAGGAAGTGTGAACTGTTGCTGAAGTAGTTTTCATTTGATATCTCCTACAGTGCTGTTGTCAGTCAGCAGGTTGCTGTTGCATGGTTAAGCATTTTTGTGTGGTTTGCCTGTTCAGCCCCAAGTTAAAAAAATAACCAACCAAACCCAGCACACATCTCAAGAAATAGCTTGACAGAGTTGATTTCAGAAGTGGATCAGCTGAGATAAACCTGGTCCTGAATGTGTCTTCCACATAACTTTCTGCACTATTAAGCAGGATGTAAATGGTATCTGCTGGCTCCTGCATGTACTCACTGATCTCATTTGACTTTACACAAACAGCCTCAGCTGATCAGTTGAACTGCAGCCTGCTGCTTTTGTCAGCCAATACTTTACATTTGCACTATTTCATATAATTTAAAACTGCTTACAGATGTTCAGAGTCTTAAAATTTAAGCACAGATTTAATGTATCCCCAAATGAATAGGGCTGATAGGGAGAAAGGGGATGCATTAACTCTCTGCATTTAATTCTAATGGGCTATATTATTAGTCCTCAACTGATTAAGAGTTTTAACAGAGATTTAATAATTGTATGTATTAGTAGTCCTGAGGTACAGATATTGTGTCCTGACTTCCCATGGGGAGTGTATCAAACTGTATGAATTATCTCCTTGCATTAGGCTCTGGTTTCACAATTCTGAGACCTGTTCCCATCAGGTCCAACACAGACCTTTTCTTGGCAGAAAACACTTCAATTTTATCAATACCACAGCAGTTTGTGGATTCATAACCTGGGGGCTTTATGTTTTAGCTGTCTGGGGTGGCGAAGAATCACTGGCCTCCTGTGAGTAGACAGGGATTGCACTGTGAAAGTTGAGCTTGAAAAGTAAAAGGGAGAAATAATTTTTGAATTTTTTGTATTTGAGTTTTAATAAGCTTTCTTACTACAGAACAAAAAATGTAACATAAATAAGGATAAAATTGTACATATGTTTTTAAGTGCTTGTTGTTGTTTAAACCCAGTCAGGTAACTTGTTCACTCACTCCCCCCCTTCTTTCCCTCTCCCTACTC
Organism: Pezoporus wallicus; assembly: GCF_028554395.1. Classification (NCBI taxonomy): domain Eukaryota; kingdom Metazoa; phylum Chordata; class Aves; order Psittaciformes; family Psittacidae; genus Pezoporus; species Pezoporus wallicus. Next base: position 270,058 of record NW_026642407.1, read on the forward strand.
CTGAAGGGACGGAGAGGAGAATCGAAAAGAATGCAACTCCCACGGGTTGAGATAAGAACAGTTTAGTAACTAAGGTATAACACAAATCACTACTGCTACCACCAATAATAACAATGGTAAAGGAAACAACAAGGGAAGAGAATACATCACCTCATCACCAGCCAACCGATAACTCGCCCCCCCATCCCGACCAAGCTCTGACCGATACCTCCTCCAACCTCGCAGTCTTCCAGCTAACTCCCAGTTACATCCTGGGCATGACGTGCTGTGGTATGGAATACCTCTTTAGCTAGCTTGGGTCAGGTGTCCTGTCTGCTTCCTCCTGGCTTCCCCTCCTCCCTGGCAGAGCATGAGGCTCACAAAGTCTTTGGCCAAACCAAAACATCCTCGTTATCAGCTCTGTTCCCGAGCCGAAAGTCAAAACACTGCACTGCACCAGGTACCAAGGAGGAGAAAAATGACTGCTACTGCTGAATCCAGGACAGTGCTTTTGAAAAACAAGTTGATTAAGGAAAAAAGGAATGTCTCTTAATTGTTCTGTAATAGCTGACATGGACCACAGTGTATAATGGGAAAAAATATTTAGCTCTTTAGGGTGGTTTAACTGTACTGTGCATATCCCCGAAATGTACAATTGGGTAGCTGAAGTAGGAGTGTTCGGGGTCTTCCTGAATAGCTTGTTTCAGTTACTTGAAAAGTCTGTTTTGTTTCTGTTTATGGTAGCAGCTCTTATTTTACCTTTTGGCCTTTATCTGTAAATGGCTTGTGGTGTTGGAAAGATAACTGAAATACCAGGAAGCTGTAGCAGTGTCTTCCAGGGCATGATGTTCTCACAGAAGATACTGGATTTGAGAGCACCAAACACATATAAGCACCTTGTTTCGTAATTTTTCCCGGATTAACTGAGACCTTAATTTTTTGTTAGCTCTTTATCCTGTGAGAACAAACTTACTGCACCTAAAGGGATTCATTATGATCTCTGTAGATCTGAGACCCTGAGTGTGCTGTGCAAGATGATTAACTTAGTGCTTGTCAAAAATGCCATTCATCTATTTCTCATTTGTCCTCTAGATTTGCCTCTGCTGTGGCAGCTAGGAGATAGACACTGAACGTGCACATCTCTGTTCCTGGAATCCTTGACTTTGTATTTTGCTGCTTTGTATTTAAATAAGCTCTAGATACTTTCCAGTTGTATTCAACATACTTCTCTTGTTTATCCAGAGCAAGTGATCTATCAGTGGCAGCTGTCAGTCATAAATTACTTTAACTGAATTGTTTAATTTGCAGCATGTTTTTTGTGACACCTGCTTGGTCTGTGGAAACTACTGGGTAACTCCCATTTCTTTAGCCTCTTAGTGGAAAAGTGCAGCATGTTTCTGAGTCATCAAAGGAGCAAAGGGAACCCAGCACTGTTCCAAACAGCCAGAGGAGCAGGCTTCGAGAAAAGATAGGCAAACCACTGATGGGCTTATAATAGTAAACAGAAAAGAGGAAGATCAAAGCGGAGCTTGAAACAAAGGGCCAGGTGGACACCAGAAGGAAATGCCGAGCACTCAGTTGCTTTGGTGATGGGGGAAACTTCAGAGCAAACACATGTGTACAAGGAATGTATCAGATAGTAAGATTGTGATGAATTTTCTTTTCAGAAAGTAGCCAAATTGTATTGCACAAACTTTTAATTCCCGGTATACTAAAAGTCACAGCAGGGTTGCTTGTCTCAGTCTTGTCTCAGGCACTCCATGCTCTTCTGAAGCTTAACGCTGTCCAATGGGCTGGAAGGAGTGGAAGAAACTATTTCCTTCTTCCTAACCTCTCTTCACATGTCTGAAAACTGCTCCTTGGAACAAGCAGTCCTAATTCTTCAGCCTTTTCTAATAAGCTCCTTTTCCCAGGCCCCTCATCAACCTTGTTCCTATTCTCCAGGGTTTTTCTGTTGTGTCCACATCCTTCTGGGATGATGCTGCCAACAGCTGAGCCACCTGCTTCCCACAGCTGAGCCAAATGCAGGCATTACACCATGTGTTTTTGTCCTGGGTTCAGCAGTAGCAGTCATGTTTCTCCTCCTTGGTAGCTGGTGCAGTGCAGTGTTTTGACTTTCAGCTCGGGAACAGAGCTGATAGCGATGTTTTGATTTGGCCAAGGACTTTGTGAGCCTCATGCTCTGCCAGGGAGGAGGGGAAGCCAGGAGGAAGCAGAGACAGGACACCTGACCCAAACTGACCAAAGAGGTATTCCATACCACCTACCTTGGAGGAGGTATCGGTCAGAGCTTGGTCGGGCTTGGGGGGCGAGTTATCGGTCAGCGGGTGGTGAGGTGTTGTATTCTGTTCCCTTGTTATTTCCTTTATCATTATTATCATTGGTGGTAGCAGTAGTGATCTGTGTTATACCTTAGTTACTAAACTGTTCTTATCTCAACCCGTGGGAGTTGCATTCTTTTGATTCTCCTCTCCGTCCCTCCGAGAGCAGGGGGAGGGCAAGAAAGGGGGGGAAGTGAGCGAACGAATTACCTGACTGGGTTTAAACCACGACAGTTTTACAGATGATACTTATGTTTATTTTTCCCAGAATGGTTTTCCATTTTTTCCCAGCAGCCTGATATTCTTGACTCATATCTATGATTTAATATATTATAGCTTAGTAGTGAAATGGTTGAGGGTTTGGGGTTGGTTTGTTGTATTTGGTTGGGGCTTTTGGGTGGTTTTTTTTGCTTTTTTGGCTTAAGAAAAATAAGAAGAAAAGTGTTATAGGATCACTGACATTTAATTTACTTAATTTATCAGTATTCATGATGCTAAGGTTGAAAAGCCATATTCACAAAAGTATCTGCCAGTGTCATGAATGCCACAAAGATTCTAGTGGGTTATCAGAAGAGTTGTACAGTTCCTTCTTTTATTGGTATCAGGCAAGAGGTTTGCACTTGACTTCCACTTTGTCTGTTTTCATTAAATAATTTAAATTGCGCTTTTTTTATTGGGCCTGAAGTCAAACTTTTATAAATCTACTTACTTTGCTTTGTTTCAGGGAAACAAAAATACTTCGGGCCCCTTCCTGTATGTGTGGCTGCAGTCTGAACTTCTTTTCAGGCAAAATGTTATCTGTGTGTCAAACTTTTTTCATCCTGTCAACAAATCTGTGTTGATTGAAGGCTCAATTTTATTATACATGCTTAAAGCTTTGTTTTACCTTGCTGGTCTGCACTGAAGCCATCATGTCATGAGAAATACCAGAGAGGTAAGAAGTTCTGCAAATCTCAGATCCCACATTTTCAGTACACCACCGCTCTCCCACATATATACATCCATATAAACACAGACCAAGAGAAAAAGATTGTTTTCTTAGTGCATGGAACAATCCCTATAATGCTGCTGAGTCCATTCGGTCCATAATGTCAGGTCCCATCTGTTGTAACAATCTTTCAGGGCAGGAAAGGCTATGTGCAGTATTGGATCGTTGCCTGCTGATGCTGGTTGTTCCTTTACTGTGGAACTCATCCGGTTCTATCAAAGTTCATTCTCTGTTGGGATGATGGTTGGAGGGAAGTCAGGGCCAGTCGCTGGTGACCTGGAGACATCTAGTTGATGGGCTATAAAAGTATTACACAGCAGGCAACAGCATACAATTAAGTTCATTGGCTTTTTTCCCCTAAAATCAAATCCCCTTGAGGTATACATCGGACTTCCCCATCTTCCCGCATTACCCACCAAGTATATCCAGGTCCCTGAGCAAAAGCAATCCCACGAGTGGGTTTGCCTTTACCTGAAGCAGGAATAACCCAGACGGTCTTCCCCAGCAAATTCTTCATATGCACCACGGGAACTTTGTCCCCCTCTGCAATATGTAAAAGTTCTGACTGAGCTGGGCCAGCCCTGTTGGCAGATCCTCTGGTGTTGACCAACCAGGTGGCCTTTGGTAAGTGTGTATCCCAATGCTTGAAAGTTCCCCCACCCATTGCTCTCAGTGTAGTTTTTAACAGCCCATTGTGCTGTTTGATTTTCCCAGAGGCTGGTGCATGGTAGGGGATGTGATATACCCACTCAATGCCATGCTCTTTGGCCCAAATATCTATAAGGTTATTCCGGAAATGAGTCCCATTGTCTGACTCAGTTCTCTCTGGGGTGCCATGTCGCCACAAAATCTGTTTCTCAAGGCCCAGGATAGTGTTCCGGGCAGTGGCATGGGGCAGAGCGTATGTTTCCAGCCTCCCGGTGGTTGCTTCCACCATGGTAAGCACATGGCGCTTGCCTTGGCAGGTTGTCGGCAGTATGATATAGTCAATCTGCCAGGCCTCCCCATATTTATACTTCAGCCATCGTCCTCCATACCAAAGAGTCTTTAACAGCTTGGCTTGTTTAATTGCAGCACATGTTTCACACTCATGAATAACCTGGACAATAGTGTCCATTGTTAAGTCCACCCCTCGATCACGGGCCCATCTGTATGTTGCATCTCTGCCCTGATGGCCTGAAGTGTCATGGGCCCACCGGCCCAAAAATAATTCACCCCTATGTTGCCAATCTAAGTCTATCTGAGCCACTTCAATCTTAGCAGCTTTATTCATTTGTTGGTTGTTCTGGTGTTCCTCAGTGGCCTGACTCTTAGGTACATGGGCATCTACATGACGTACCTTCACCACCAGGTTCTGTACCTTGGCAGCAATATCTTTCCACAGTGCAGCAGCCCAGATGGGTTTACCTCTGCGTTGCCAATTGCTCTGCTTCCATTGCTCCAACCACCCCCACAGGGCATTTGCCACTAAACATGAGTCAGTATAGAGGAAAAGTACTGGCCACTTTTCTCGTTCAGCAATGTCCAGGGCCAGCTGGATGGCTTTCACCTCAGCAAACTGACTCGATTCACCCTCTCCTTCAGCAGTTTCTGCAGCTTGTTGTCCAGGACTCCATACAGCTGCCTTCCATCTCCGATGGTTTCCCACAATATAGCAAGACCCATCAGTAAAGAAGGCATACTGATTTTCACTTTCTGACAGTTTATTATATGGTCAGGCCTCTTCATCACGCACTGCCTCCTCCTTTAGTGACATTCCGAAATCTTTGCCCTCTGGCCAGTCCATGATGACTTCTAGAATTCTTGGGTGACTGGGATTTCCTATTCGAGTTCGTTGTGTAATTAGTGCAGCCCATTTACTCCATGTAGCATCAGTTGCATGATGTGTAGAGGAGACCCTGCCTTTGAACATCCAGCCCAGCACGGGCAACCGGGGTGCCAGGAGGAGCTGTGCTTCAGTGCCAATCACTTCCGAAGCAGCTCGAACCCCTTCATAGGCTGCCAGTATCTCTTTCTCAGTTGGGATACAGCTGGCCTCAGATCCTTTGTATGCCCAACTCCAAAAGCCGAGGGGTCGACCTTGAATCTCCCCTGGAGCTTTCTGCCAGAGGCTCCAGGTAGGACTGTTCTCCCCAGCTGCAGCGTACAGTACATTTTTTTACATCTGACCCGGTCCGAACAGGTCCAAGGGCTACTGTGTGAACTATCTTGCGTTTAATTTGCTCAAAGGCTTGTTGTTGCTCAGGGCCCCATTTAAAATCATTCTTCTTCCGGGTCACATGATAGAGAGGGCTTACAATCAAACTGTAATTTGGGATGTGCATTCTCCAGAACCCCACAGCACCCAAGAAAGCTTGCGTTTCTTTCTTATTAGCTGGTGGAGACATTGCTGTTATCTTGTTGATCACATCTGTGGGGATCTGGCAATGTCCATCTTGCCATTTTATTCCCCAAAATTGAATCTCCTGTGCAGGTCCCTTGACCTTACTCTGTTTTATGGCAAAACCAGCTTTCAGCAGGATTTGGATTATTCTGCTCCCTTTCTCAAAAACTTCTTCCACTGTATCGCCTCACACAATAATGTCATCAATGTATTGCAGGTGTTCTGGAGCTTGCCCCTGTTCCAGTGAAGTCTGGATCAGTCCATGGCAGATGGTAAGGCTGTATTTCCACCCCTGGGGCAGTCGGTTCCAAGTGAACTGGACACCCCTCCAAGTAAAAGCGAACTGTGTCCTGCACTCTGCTGCCAAAGGAATTGAGAAAAATGCATTGGCAATATCAATCATGGCATACCACTTGGCTGCCTTTGACTCTAGCTCATACTGAAGTTCTAGCATGTCCGGTGCAGCAGCACTCAATGGTGGTGTGACTTCACTCAGGCCACGATAGTCTACTGTTAGTCTCCATTCTCCATTAGGCTTTCACACTGGCCATATGGGGCTATTAAAAGGCGAGCGGGTCCTACTGATCACTCCCTGACTCTCCAGTCTACGGATCAGCCGATGGATGGGAATCACGGAGTCTCGGTTGGTGCGATATTGCCGCTGGTTCACTGTTGTGGTCGCAATTGGCACTTGTTGTTCTTCGACTTTCAGCAACCCCACAGCAGAGGGATCTTCTGAGAGACCAGGCAAGGTGGACAGCTGCTCAATTTCCTCAGTCTCCAAAGCAGCAATACCAAAAGCCCACTGGTACCCGTTTGAGTGTTTGAAGTACCCTCTCTTGAGGTAGTCTGTGCCAAGGATACATGGAGCCTCTGAACCAGTCACAGTAGGGTACTTTTGCCATTCCCTCCCAGTCAGGCTGATTTCAGCCTCCGGCACAGTCAACTCTTGGGATCCTCCTGTCACTCCGGAAATATAGATGGGTTCCACCCCTTGACAGTTTGATGGCATCAGGGTACACTGTGCACCGGTATCTACTAGAGCCTTATACTTCTGTGGGACTGTTGTGCCAGGCCATCTGATCCACACAGTCCAGTAAATCCGATTGTCCCCTACCTCCACCTGGCTGGAGGCAGGGCCCCTCTAATGGTCATCACAGCGTTGGACACTTAGGTCGTAGTAAAAGGGATTATTCTCCGTTATCACAGGAGCTGGAGTAAAATCAGCTCTTCCACTCCATCTGGGAAACTGCTCACCAGAGACTGAAGCCGTAGCTCTCATGGGACAATCAGTCTTAGCCCTTGCTCCCCTCTTCAATTCACTCACCTGTTCCTCAAAAGCTGAAGTAGATTTTCCATCCCACTTTGTCATGTCTTCTCCGTGATCCTGCAAGTAAAACCATAGGGTAGCCCGTGGCATATACCTCCTGTATCTCCTCTCTCGAACAATAGGACGCCTTTTGTTAATAGCTGAGACGTGTGTTGGTACATGTGAGGAGCTGGATAAATCAGATAGATCGTCCCTCAATTGTTTGAGGTCCTAGGACAGTTTTTCCACAGCTGAGATGATGGAAGGGGTGAGATTGTGTTCGAGCTCTCAGAGTTTCTGAACCATTTCATCCACTGTTAGTGGTACTATGTCATTCCAGGTTACTCTTGCCAATGAATGGGCATATGATGACGGTGCATTCCGTTTAAGTTTTCACCACATGGGTTGTGTACATTCAACTTCATCTGGATCTATGGGTGTATCCCCATTATTCAGCTTGATGTGATAGATCATCTCTAGGATGGCTGATTCCCTCAGAGACTGGATGCCTTTGTCTATAGTAGTCCACTTGGCCAAATGACTCATAACATCGTCCTTGTATGGAAACCTTTCTTTCACAGCTGCCAAGACCCGCCTCCAGAGACTGAGGGACTTTTTCTCTCTTGCAATTGCTTTGTCAATTCCCCCTTCTCTAGCAAGTGATCCCAGCTGCTTGGCTTCTGTACCTTCTAGTTCGTGACCCTCTGCCCCATCGTCCCAGCGTCGGAGCAACCAGGTGATGATGTGCTCCCCTGGTTGACGGGTAAAATCTTTTCGCATATTCCGTAGCTCGGTTGAGGTCCGAGGTCAAGAAGTCACCTCTTCTTCTTCTTCTTCGTGATGTGATGATGACTCCTGATCAGATTCTGGACTGGGTGGTGAATTCATTGTTTCTTCATCTTGCTTCACCCTTCTTGCCTCTTTTTTGCTTTTTCTTCTGTGTACAGGGGCAACCGATATTGGTACAAATTGGTCCTCTGGTTTGGCTGCAGTGATTATCACTGTGGTTTGAGTAGCGACTGTACTTGTTGCTGGGGGTGGTGTAGCTGCTGTGCTTGGACCTGGGTTAACCGTGCTGTCTGTTGCAATCGAAGTTTGAGCAGCTGCTGTACTTGCCACAGGGGTAGCTGCGCTATTCATTGCAGCCAAAGTTTGAGTAGCGACTGTACTTGTGGCTGGGGGTGGTGAAGCTGCTGTGCTTGGAGCTGGAGTAGCTGCACTGACTGTTGCTTTGCCCTCAGATCCGCTCACATTCTTTTCCTTTTGAAGGTGCTGGATAGTGTTGAACAAGGCCCTGTGAGCATAGGCCAAGCCCCAGCACATTGCCATGATTTGTCCATCTCTGATATGGCCAGAATGACCACACACCTCATTTAAGTGTTTTACTAATTCTTTTGGATTTTGCAGTTGTTCGGTAGTGAAATTCCAAAGTACTGGAGGGGGGCACTGACCTAGATACTTGCCCACACTATCCCACACACCCTGCCACTCATGACTGTCCAGCCTCGGGAAAATCTCTTGGTCCTCCTACATCATCGTTTGACCCCAGACAAGACCCAAACCTGACTCTGCTTAACTCTTGAAATCAGTCGAGGGCAAAACACACTCTGTATGCGTGATTCCCATCACGATCAGCAAACAAGTCTCAACAGCATTAAAAGGCCATTCAAAAACTTCAAAACTCTCAAATGATGCTGTAAATGGTCTGGGGGGAGGACTGGGAGGGTAAAAGGATTTTTGATCACCTGAGAAGGAGAAAAAAGATGTGAAATTGCTAAGCACTTCTATTATATACCTCCCAAAGTATAAAGGTGGTGACCTCACTGGGAACATAAGCCAGATCAGTTTCATGATCAATGATTCTATTGTATTACAATTCATTACCATAAAGTACAATGAGACAAAAACCTTAGCCCAGGCCCCACACTTGAAAAACACTAATACAGCAAATATCGGCTCAAAGTAAGGTACGATATACTGAAACTGCGAGACCAAGAGGAACAACCTTGAGAGCCAATAAATCAGCATTGTGACGAGTGACTATTAATCCGGACAGATCTGTCATTATCTAAACCATTTGGGCCCCACGTTGGGTGCCAAAAAGAACTGTCGTGGTTTAAACCCTAGCCAGACAGCTTGTTCACTCACTCCCAGTGAGTGGTGCCAGGCTGGAAGCAATCGAGGCACCCCCACCAAGGGCTCTCCCCTTCGCTTCTCCCGGACAGGTGGGGAGGAGAATCGAAAGAGTGTAACTCCCACAGGTTGAGACAAGAACAGTCCAGCAACCAATGTACAACACAAATCACCACCGCTACCACCAACGACAACAGTGATAAGAGAAAATAACAAGGGAAGAGAATACGATACCACTCCCCAAGAAATGAGTCCTGCCCGGAAGCCCGTGTCCTTCCGGGTAACTCCCAGTTACCCCCCACCGCGAGCATGACGTGCTGTGGTATGGAATACCTCCTTGGCTAGCCTGGGTCAGGGGCCCAGTCTCTGCTTCCTCCCGGCTTCCCCTCCTCCCTGGCAGAGCATGAGGCTCACAAAGTCCTTGGTCAGGGTAAACATCACTTAGCAACAACCGAAAACATCGGTATCACCAGCACTGTTTCCAGGCTGGAAGTCAAAACACAGCACTGCACCAGCTAACACAAAGGAAAAACATGACTGCTACTGCTGAACCCAGGACACAATTTGGAAACAGATGAGTACTTAACCTTGTGAGACCAAGCATATATTAGTATGAAGGAGCAAACTCTTTGCCCATTGCATGAACACAAGCTAAAATACCGTGACATCACCAGTCAAAGTTTGATAAAGCAAATTAATGTCATAGAAGCCCCCAAGATGCTTGCTGTTTTGGCTGCCTTTCATTACCTCCCACTGAATATGACAGTGCTTTTCAGTCAGATATTAGAGACCATTACATGAATGCATATAACAACCTGGCAAAGTTTCCTGCCACTATACATGCACTGGCTGTGTAAATCCCAGGGTATTTGCTCCTGTCTCTGTAATTTTCTTCTTAGAAAAGCATTAGTACACTGACTATATCTTCTGTGCACATTGCACACATTTGAGCAGTAAAATAAAAAAATAAAATAATTTTCCAATAGTTCATTTTCAGCTCTTGTGTTTCAGATAAGTCTGTGGATGTTGCAACAGCTGTAGACACTGCAAAACAGAAGTGTCTCTTGATTTAGTCTGTGACATGATTTTGCTCATTCTTTCACTGCTTCCTGAGCTCAGCATGTCCCAGTGTTGTTTGAGAGAGATACCGAGTCAGCTGGCTGATTTTCCAGTCAGCATTACTCACATCCTTCAGAGAGCAACTTCTGTGTGATAAGGATAAGTTTTCGGCTCTGAACATTCATCAAAAAGCACCATTCCTCTAGTTCTCTGATGCATGTCCAGTTTTTCTCCTGCACAACATTCTTCTCAGTTTGCTGCTTTAATGCAAATAATGCTTTAATGGAAATAATCAGACTTTCAAACAATACCATGTGGCTCGGCACAGGCGCACAGTATAGAAACCAGAATGTTTGGAAATTACATCATTATCTGTATCATACAGACAAAGCAGCCCACAAGAGACAGCTTTGTATCACAAATGTAGTGGTGGAAATCAAGAGTCAATCCTCTTGATCCTCATCCTCCATTCTGGGCAGTAGGTCAGACAACATCATGAGTGTTCTTTGTTTAGCTTTTGGGATTTTTGTTTGGGTGTTGTTTTTTTTTTTCTTTCATTCTTTTTCACTGTTTTTGTATCTTATCCTTCCCTCTCCACAACAGCCTGCTGGAATCACTCAAATTCATACCGAATCTCTTCAGCTTTTTTGCTTAATCTACTTCCCACTTCAAACTGCTTGGGGGAGCAGTGGTTATAGCTAGGCTGACATGGATGTTTGAAACTGTGATCTCTTACCAGCAGCAAGAAAAGTCTGTAGATAACTTAGCAAACTTAAGATCTGGAGATCAGACGGGGACCCAATACTTTGAGCATTGCCTTCTAACTAAGGGGAAATAAACCCTCCTTGTAAAGAATATGGTTGTTTTAGTTCTTAGGACATTTAAGATGTACTGGCACATAGTAACTGCACTATAAATATAGTCTGAAAAAATATGAGCTTAGTTTGGAAGCTGCTCTTAGCTAGATTATGGGGTTTTGATCCTGACCTAAACTGATCCCACATGTTCCTGGATTCTCCTAATGTTTGACTGCCCAGTAAATCAACTGTAATTTTTGCTTTTAATTGCAAAGAATGAACAGAAGAGATTGAGAATTATATGACTTAGGCATCTGTTTATCACATGGTTTAGGATTGTTTGATATCTTTTTAGCTTTAAGATTTCAATAAAGTTTAAAACAGGTATACAGTATCAAAACTAGTTAACTGGCATCAGTTTACAGAAAGCCAGTGTGAGATTTACCAAAGCCTTCATTTCAAAAATACTCAGTGCCTCTACGGAGAATGCTAGTATTGATCGTATAAGCATTAATGTGTTCTGCTTACACATATTTCACATTATTGACTACAGGAAAAAATGGTACCATAGTAGTGAATAGGAAAGAAGAAAAATATACCAAGCAGCTTTCTTGGTAGTAACACCCAATGCTTTAAAGCAACAGCTGTTGTACCCCTGGATTATGCTGCTTTTGCTTTGAAAATTTGTGCATGTTCAGTATTTCTTCTTTTCCCCTCTTCTAAGGCCGTCTCTTCATTCTTTTTTGCTCCTCCTTGTTATACCAGCTTCAGTGGTGGTGTTAACAAGCAAGTATCTGCTCTGCAGCATGGATACAAGCCTTCCCATCTCAACTGCAAGGCTCTTCGCATTTCTGTTCATAGACACATTTTTGTCATCTGATCCATGCTAACCTGCTCTCCAGCCTTTTTTATTCTTAAGATATTTTGTACTTTTTGTCATTGCAGCCTGTACCTGGTAACTTGTTTCTGTTCTCTGGCTTCTTTTATGCAAGTTTGGTTTTGTGTGTATATATATACACACTAGATTTGGTATTTATATTCTTTAGTGGTAATATTAAAGCATGGTTAAACTATATTCTTGAACTTGGCTTTCTTATGTTTTCCAATCTGAAACATCAGTCTTGCAGCATGATTTTTGTGAGCTGACTGCCCGCACAAGTCTGTTGCCATGTGGGCTGTAGAGTCAGCTTGTCTGAAGTCTTATGCAGTAATTACCAGGTAGTAAAAGTTAACTGCCCCATAAAACCACATGGAAAAACCATGCTATTTCTGGCTTGTCCTACTCAGCATCCTCTTTCTGTGTGCTAGATCTTCTGGGCAGGGGAAAGGACTAACCAAGATCTGTTTTGGCTCTCTTCTCTGTGTTTCTATGATAACTGGTGACTGGGGTACGTGGTGCCAAGTCAAGGCACAGAGGACTTCTGTAACAAATTGAGAGCCGTAATCTTAGAATCTGAATTAAACAGTTACTGTTTCATTGGGAGGGAAAAAAAAAGATAAGTCACTCCAAAGTTATCCCCTAACATTTAGCTGTTTTCAAGGTGCCTTGAAAAACGTTTCACCTAGTGATGCTTCATAGCTAATCTACTGCAGCACTAGATTAGCTGGTGTAGGGTGAAAGTGTCTAAACTGGACCTAAACAGAGGGCAGCTTTGCAACTCACCTGAATTGACTATAGCTCTAACTGGCAGAACTAGTCTTAATTCTGTAGCAGGCATGTGTAATAGCTTTATGGAGAAATAAAAAATGTCAGGTTTCTACCAGCCTTCTAAAAGGATTTATATCACTGTTATAATTTGTAATATATACTACTGTGGTTCTTGTATCTTCTTTTAACATGTGTGTCTTGTGCCTCATTTTTTACTTCTCAATGAGATAGATAACAACCCCCTTTTTTTTTTTAAATTTTTTCTTTTTCCTTTTTTATTACTTAGTAACTGAGATTTCAGTCTTCCTTAGGGGTTGCAAGCATACCTGCACAGAGGTTCTGGGAGAATTGTAAAGGAATTTAAAAATGATACAGAAGGCTATTAAAATGGAGGGTGGGTAACTTGGGAGGGGAGGCTGCTGAGTTGCAGTGTCAAACAACCAGAAAAGATCATAAAATGTAATTTCTTCCATGATCCTACCCCAAAGCAGAACATTTACAGTAATATTCCTGGTAGGTGCTTGTCTAAATTGTCCTTAAATATCTCCAATAATGACAACCTTTCAGCTTCATTAGGCAGCTGCTTACCCTTAATGTTAGGAAGTTTTTTGTAATCTTGAGTCTAAGGATTCCATGTTGTCATTTATGTCACATCTGGATCCCAGATATAACCTGTTTGGGATAGTGCAGAAAGAATTCAATTCCTTTCCTGCTTGTTGCACCAATTTTCCAGAAGTGAAGGAGAGAAGGAACAATGTGAAAGCTACTTTCAGAATGAATAGCTATTTGCAATCCTTTTTTGGTCGGATTGATCATTACAGTGCTGGTAATGCTAGCAGACAGATCAGGGTATCCCCTTTGTAAGAGGTGTCAGAGCTAAGTGTTCATGCAGTGAAATGAAAGTTCTGAGCCTGCTGCAATGTCTGCACATGATCATACTGTTTTTAGTTAACATGAGCTGTTTAGTTAACGATGAGCTGTTCCACTGAAATCTAGGCAAGGGGGCTGTGAAGGGAAAACACTGAAGAATGCCTTGATTAATAGCATCCCTAAATGACAACAGCTGTTTTATAGTTTTTATGAGGATTGTAGTGTTTCTCATATATAAGAAAGGATAAGATGTAGAGGCTCTTTGTTAAAGCTGTTGACTATATAAAAGAACCTGAAGGTTTCTCAGGCTCCTCAGTTATAAAACTAAGTACATCTAGGACTGCCTTGTGTCACTCCATGGCATCTTTCAAAACTGTAATTAGCAGATACCTAATGAGTTGCGGCTTCAGTGTGTGGATCAGGCGACTCAAATTTTTACTTTAGGCCTCTGATTCTCTTTCTCTATGCAAGGAGGAATAATTTGGTTTTCACACGTAGAGACTCATTTTTCTTCAGTTGACTTGCTTCAAGACTTTATTGCTTTCCAGTAGTCTGTCAGACTGAGTCCTCTCTCATGTCTTCAGCAGCAAGGTACATCTAAAACATTTAGTGTTGACAGTCCTTGCTTCATTAAGCCTATGTCTTTTGGGAGTGAGGGTTAAGAAGCTTGCCTGAAATATGTGTTTTCACTACTATTGATGGAGTCTGATTCATAAAATGCAGTTGGCACTTTGACAGTTATAAAGCAGCTAATGAGAGAGGGACATTCTTAACCTCCTCGCATTTTTTAGCATGATAGCAGCTGGTCTGTTTCTTCCAAGTGGATCTTGTGAGTATAGGACTGCATCTTGTTAATGGTGGGGGGAAACAAATCAAGCTAGGCTATATTTTTAGCTATAAAAGAGATTCAGCCATTTCACCAACAGGGCAGGGAAAGAATATTTAGGAATCTGGTTTCCTGATACTTCCCTGGCACAATAGACTCTTCTGCCAGAGGCTGTGGTGTGTGGTGCAAGTTAAATGCGATTTAGTCTTGCAAGCTCAGCCCAGTGTACAACACCTGCTTTTCTGTACTGACTTTGCCTTCTCCCTCCCAGACTTTGCATTTACCTGCCTGTGATGACTGAAGCACAGGTCAGACACGTAAGTTTTATCAGTGTGTTTTGACTATGGAAGATCTTTTCAAAATAACCCTCTGCAACAATCAGCGTTAAATTGTCATAATTCTAAATGCCAGAATATACAGGGCACATGGATAGCAGTTATTTGCTATTCAGCCTTGGAGAAATGTAGTATGATCTGTTGTCCTGGGTTTAGCGGTAGCAGTCATTTTTCTCCTTCTTAGTAGCTGGTGCAGTGTTGTGTTTTGACTTTCAGCCGGGGAACAGTGCTGATAATACCGATGTTGTCGGTTGTTGGTAAGTAATGTTTACCCTGACCAAGGACTTTGTGAGGCTCATGCTCTGCCAGGGAGGAGGGGAAGCCGCGAGGAAGCAGAGACAGGATACGTGACCCAAGCTAGCCAAAGAGGTATTCCATACCACAGCACATCATGCCTGGGGGGGGTAACTGGGAGTTACCTGGAAGGACACGGGGTCTTCTGGGTCGGACTCGTTTTTCGGCAGGTGGTATTGTATTCTCTTCCCTTGTTATTTTCTCTTATCATTGTTGTCATTGGTGGTAGCAGTGGTGATTTGTGTTGTACATTGGTTGCTGGACTGTTCTTGTCTCAGCCCGTGGGAGTTGCATTCTTTTGATTCTCCTCCCCATCCCTCTGGGAGTGGGGAAGGGGAGAGCCCCCTGGGGGACAGGGATGTGGGCCTCGATTGCTGTCAGCCCGGCACCACTCACTGGGAGTGAGTGAACAAGCTGTCTGGCTAGGGTTTAAACCATGACAGTTCCTTTTTTGGCGCCCAACGTCGGCCCAAAGGGTTGAGATAATGACAGATCTGTCCAGATTAATAGTCACTCGTCACAATGCTGATTTATTGGCTCTCAAGGTTGTTCCTCTTGATCTCACAGTTTCAGTATATCGTACCTTACTTCGAGCTGGTATTTGCTGTATTAGTGTTTTTCAAGTGTGGGGCTTGGGCTAAGGTTTTTGTCTCATTGTGCTTTATGGTAATGACTTGTAATACAATAGAATCATTGATCATGAAACTGATCTGGCTTATGTTCCCAGTGTGGTCACCACCTTTATACTTTGGGAGGTATATAATAGAAGTGCTTAACAATTACACATCTTTTTTCTCCTTCTCGGGTGGTCAACCTGTGAAGGAGACATTCTTTTACCCTCCCAGTCGTGTTCATTCCCCCCCCCCCCCCCCCCCCGGACCATTTACAGCATCATTTGAGAGTTTTGAATGGCCTTTTAATGCTGTTGAGACTTGTTTGCTGATCCTGATGGGGATCACCATGTTGGCACGCATACAGAGTGTATTTTGCCACGACTGATTTCAAGAGTTAAGCAGAGTCAGGTTTCGGTCTTGTCTGGGCTTAAATGACGATGTAGGAGGACCAAGAGTTTTTCCCCGAGGCTGGACAGTCATGAGTGGCAGGGTGTGTGGGATAGTATGGGCAAGTATCTAGGTCAGTGCCCCCCTCCAGTACTTTGGAATTTCACCACCCCTGCAATCTTTCAGGGCAAGAGAAAAAGGAACTGTCATGGTTTAAACCTAGCCAGACAGCTCGTTCACTCACTCCCAGTGAGTGGTGCCAGGCTGGAAGCAATCGAGGCCCGCGTCCCCATCCTCCCCCTGGGGGCTCTCCCCTTCCCCGCTCCTGAAGGGATGGGGAGGAGAATCGAAAGAATGCAACTCCCACGGGTTGAGACAAGAACAGTCCAGCAACCAGTGTACAACACAAATCACCACTGCTACCACCACCAACAACAATAATAAGAGAAAATAACAAGGGAAGAGAATACAATACCACCCGCCGAAAAACAAGTCCGACCCAGAAGACCCCGTGTCCTTCCGGGTAACTCCCAGTTACCCCCCCGGGCATGACGTGCTGTGGTATGGAATACCTCTTTGGCTAGTTTGGGTCACGTGTCCTTGCGGCTTCCCCTCCTCCCTGGCAGATCGTGCGGCTCACTAAGTCCTTGGTCAGGGTAAACGTTACTTAGCAACAACTGAAAACATCAGTATTATCAGCACTGTTCCCAGGCTGAAAGTCAAAACACAGCACTGCACCAGCTGTTAAGGAGAAAAATGACTGCTACTGCTAAACGCAGGACATCTGTGTATGGAAAGACTGAAAAATAAGGCTATAACTACTCTTATGGCATAGATTGAGTGGTACCAGGTGACAGTGTAGCCCTTTATCTTAGCTAGGGTAGGGTGGTTCTGCTTGACAAATGTTGATGTGATGCATCTGTGGGGCAGCAGTGATGAATTAGGAGTGTGATTCTCTAGCCTAGATTGGAAGATCATAGGCTGAGTGGATTGTGCAGCAGCAAACCCTCCTGTGCCTGAGTGCGCATTGCACTATTGCACTCTGTAGGGGTGGGGAAGTTAAGGAATGGCTACAGCCATTCTTCTTCTAATGTCTTCTTGGAGAACGAGTGTTAACACCTCACAATGTCAAGGAAGGAGTTGTTTTCAGGACAAGAGTGTGTGTCAGTGCAAAATCCCGAGTTCGAATTCTTCCCATTTTTGTCAGTCCATGGAAATTCCTTCCACAGTTTTCCCTTAGCCATTTAAAAACTCTTGAGTATTAGCTTTGAGAGTAATTTCATACTGACTGTGCTTGAGCTGACCTTACTCAGAAATTTCCTAGTTGTTCTCTGTCCTCAGCCACTTCCACTTGTAAAGATAAGAATCAGACATTGAACTCAATCAAAGATAAATATCTTTTGGTTGGGTTGTGGTTTTTTTCCTACACAGGTAGTCATTCCTGAAGACTGTTCAAATCCATTCTTTAAGAAATAACTGCATGGCTTCAGATGTGAGAGCAGTACGTCTAGACACACAAATGCAAATAGTGTATTACAAGCAACTTCTATTGCATGTACCTGAAATGGATTTATTCCTGGAATCATCACTTTCCTAGACGCATGACTTGAACTGAATATTCAACAAGTTTTGAATAAAGAGTGAAAAAGTGTGGGAGAGATTAGCATGTGCTGTAAGAGAATCTGTTTTATAACAGTCATGGTTCTCACAGTAAACATGATAAATTTGTTCTTCATCACCAGCCACTCTTTTAATTCTTTGCATGGTAGCAAAGATGAATAGGGAGCCACCTATATCCTTCTGAAAAGCTGTGAATTTAAACAGTGACAATCTCATGGTTACAGGCAGTAACTCACTGAATCACATGTGACTTGCAATCAGACCAGTAGTCCTTTTCCTACCAGTGATATTTAATGTGCTGGTCTTATTTTTCCCTCAGCCCAGTCATATTCCTTTCAGTGATGAAAACAAGGACTATTTTTTCTTTTATTAAATTTGCTTTAGTGTGTGAGCACTGAGCAAGTCATATGAATTACGCAGTGTATAGGAGATAGGAATTGCTTTTGCTCCAAGTTTTTCCAAAGTACATAAGTTAGTAGTAACATTTTTGAGTCTACCCTCTCACTAACATCCAAGCTTCTATAAATCACTTTCACTTTTATTTTTAAACTCATCTTAATTTTTGATAAAATCACAGAAGAATGATGCCAGTGGGCTCTGTAAGCACACATAAAATAAATCCAATCATAAAACATTGCTGATTATCATCCACATTTTCTCTTCTGTTGACACCCTGCTCTCTGTTTTGATGGGATTCTGACAGGCAGCATTGACTCTCTCTTGTCAAACTGCTGTTTGTTATTTTTTGCAGTCATCTATCTTATCCATATATAAACATATCTGCAGTAATGTATGCTTACCCACTGATTAACAAAGTAGATCTGCCTGGTTTTAGAGAGGCCTGTATACTGCTAGGTTGAGTTGCATTACTATCTCTGCTCTTCAGGTATCTATTGGGTAACAGCTGTGAAATTTGGGTTGTATACTACAAGTGATTCTGAAATTTGTTTGCTGATTTATAGAGATGGTCAAAATGGGCAGGCAAAATTTTAACACACAGTGGTTGTCCCTCCTTTTTAAGATATTAATGGCAGTTTGAAAGTCTATGAACTGTATGTTGAGTAATGTGGCTGTGATTAGCAGCTATGAATGGCACAGTCAATTTATCCAAACTGACAAAAAAAAAAAAAGGACTATTGCCTGTGCTTGAGAATTGACATATGAAGATTTGTCCAATCCACCTCAGATTATAGATAAACTGTATTCACTGCCTTAGGGAATAGAACGTTCTGCTGCTTAGTGTGAGGATTCAACACAGTATCTGGAATGTTTATATATTTAAAATAGATGTGGTGATGTAAGGTGTTAAATACACATCTTGTGTGACATTTCAAATCCCATTTGGATTTGAAATTGAAATTGTCATTTGTTAACCCAAGCAGAGATGTAATTTACAGACAATGAAAAAGGTATTAAAGGATGTGTGATTTGGTTGTACTTCACAAGTAAAACCCAAGGTTACACAACGCCCAAGGGACACTGCAAATGCATCTGCTGGCAATGCTAGAGCCAAACACCCAGTCTCCAGTCTACCCTTCCAGTTGTGGATCTCCTATCATTAATAGACTATAAATATCCTTTCTGGTATGGGAAGATGACAGTGATTAGCCATATAGTGTGAAGTTTTGGAGATGTGGGATTTGGGGGGGGGGGGTTATTAACTTTAGACAAGGCTTTATAACTAACTCATGTGACTGATGGGAACAAATTTCCATGAATCATAAAGTAGCTAATTAATTTCTGCTATTAAGACAGCCTATGTTGGCTGTCAGTCAAGCAGATCTTACTGTTCCATTGATTGTTTTCAGGCATTTTTTAATGGACTCTAAATGCCTCTTAGCCAGGATCTTCTTGCTTTAAAGATATTTGTAATTCTCACTGTGAAAGCTTCCTCAAAATCATCTGTTTAGTATCTGTTTAATGAGAAAATCCAGAACTGAAAACAGATGATGAAAGTCAATTAATCACTTCAAGCCATAGGGAAAATAATTCCCAACAGAATAATTTAGGCTATCAGCCGGCAGTCTACAGCTGAGGGACTCAACTGCAGAGTGTTACCTACACCCAGGAGCACAACAGTATAAACTGCCTGAGCATCTTTACTCCACCAGAGCTCACAACTTCCAACATAAAAAGGTACGGTCAGGCAAAGGCTGGAAATAGTGAGCCTGAGAGATGCATGGCATGACCAGACACTTTCCATTAAAGCCTTCTATCTCTTGGTGAAGTCCTTCGACAAAAATACTTTTAATATTCCATCCTTTTCTTCCAAATACATGACTTATGTCTGCAACTTTTCCTAAAAGGGAAAGACTGAAACACCTGCTGTTGTATGTGTTTTTCCTCCCTTCAGACCAACATTTTTAACTGAATGAGAAAACTCTGTCAGTTTTCTGTCTTGAAATTCCAGACCTTTAAAAACAACAAAGCCTATCTCTCAGTTACAAGACAGGACATGGATAAATGACCTGGTTGTGTTTGCAGATGAATGGATGAGTTGACCTTTAGGTCAACTTGCTTGCCAAGACTGATGATAAATTACGATATAAAAAACAAATTGCCTTATAATTTACAGAGTAGCTGCTGAGCGTAGTTAAAGGCTGTTTTACTTCTTATTGTGAGAGTTTGGATATTTGTGCTGAATGAGAGGAATAGGCTGCTTTTAACCTAGCACACTAGGCCTCTGCAGTCCACCTCCCAGTCTACCAGCCAGTTTCCCCTTCATAACCTTGGAAATAGCTCAGTAATTTCAACCAAATTTGAGATGGGATTTAATCACCTTAATTGCCAGTGAAGTCTATGAGCACTGGGAGCTGGACAGAAGGAACAATTCATGTTGGTGCCCACACTGACAGAAGCACAGTCAGAAAACATCAGTTACCTGGTGGGTTTGACAGGAGCTGCTGGGCCAACCCATGTCTCCAGGTCAAGACCAATCGCAGCAAGTATCCGCAACTCAGGCTGGTTCAGGGGAAGAGTTGATGGCCAGGCTTATTGCACTGGAAGGAGATTTAGGGGAGAAAGGGCAAAAATAGATAGAAAATGAAGTTCTGCTGATGTTCATAGAATCCCAGACTGGTTTAGGTTGGAAGGGACCTTAAAGCTCATCCAGTTCCAACCCCTTCCACAGGCAGGGATGCCTTCCACTGGACCAGGTTGCTCCAAGCCCCCTCCCACCTGGCCTTCAACACTGCCAAGGTGGGGCATCCACAGCTTCTGTTCTTCCAACAGCAACCTGTTTCTCCCAACCCTCAGTGAATTTTGCTGCTCATGGAATGATGTTTTATCATTGGAGTGGCAGAGCAGCCCCACAGGTTCTCATACTTTCTCTCAGGGTGAAATCCCTCTCACCAATTTAGTTTTGAAATTAGGCATCAGTTTGGCATGTGTGCCCTGTTTTATTTTTTCTCTACTTCTTATAAATATGATCAGGGATTCTAGGAGTTTCTTTCACTTTAAACACATTTATAGAATATTTAGATAAAAAATATATTTACATACCTATGTACATTCATATATATATATGTCAGAGCAATTGCATAACCAGTACTAGTGTACCACTTGTGGGGATCAAAACATAACTGGACTGGTAGTTTACACTCTATGTATATTTTAATGTCCTTATAAATTGTCTGCAGTTGACTGTGAAGATGGTCAGTGGTTAAAATACCAAATAAATGTTTTCTGAACAATATTCCAAGATATAGCAGCAGGCAAAGATAATACAATAGCTGAACTTCGTAACTTGTGGCATATCTCTGCAGAGTGGACTAAATTTTAAAAATAATGTAAAGATGTTATTGGATCAATAACATGGATGTTATTGACAGAGCAGTGAATGAAGAACCAAATCACTGCCAGTAAACTCCAGCTTTGATGCTCAGTTGGATAAGTGTTGGGGCTAATCAGCTGTTTTGAAATCTAGTAGGTGCTTTTAATTGTTGTTTGGTAACCTTTGAATTTGGCCTCTGAATTTGGTGGAGACTGTTTACTCTGCAAGTAATGTTTTGGTGGTCTGGAGCAGAGTTTGATGTGCTGATGTGGAAATAAGATACTGTAAGACACAGCAGCCTTGGCTGATGGGTGAATTTCAAATTCCAGCCTCACTGAGATGGCTTTTGTTTATCTGTTCAGGAGCCGGGGGGGGGGAAGGGGGGTGATGGGGGGAAAATACTGAAAAAAAATATGCATTACAACAGTGAACAGTTGGCTGTAGCTCTCATCAAGAGACAAAGTCATACCTAATGACTAAAACAGACAGCAGGTTGCAAATTTGGACTTCATGATGCATTCCAGTCAGTAACATGAAAGACAGGAAATATCTTATATGTGCTGCCTTTGAGGAACAAGAGAAGAGATGATTCTATGATTCTATATGGAAGTCAAGCATCACTCTATTGCATTTGCTGATAAATCTTTTTAATAGTGGGCTTTTTTGCTTTTCCTTCTTTCATTTTTCCTTGAGCAGTGTGATATTGCCTGCAAAGCAGTGGGAAGATCAAACAGCCTTTCAGCCAGCTGCTAAACATTGGTCACTGCCTTTGAGAATGATGAACCCGTCAGCACAGCTGAGTGCTGCTGTACATCACCCAGCACATGCAGAGGGAAGCTGGAATGACCTGGAGCACTATACCAACAGCGTTTGGCCAAGATCAGTAATAATGGTAATCTGTTTCTCCCAGAGCAATCCAACAAGCTACTGGAGTCATCCCTGACTCTGGAGCAGTTTTTAAGTGCTTGGGTTTGAAAGCATATCTAAATTCAACCTGGGGAAATCACTGCAACATAGAAACCCCTCCTGTTCCTAGGATTGACAGAGCCCCATATCTGTATTCCTTTACACGTTTTTGTAAAATTCAGATAGCAGGCTTAAGAAGGTGTTTCTGCTATCAAAATTTGTGCAAATCACTGGAAAAATGGTGATCTTGGTGTGGGCACAATAAAATTGTAGGGTTTTTTCTTTATAAATCCTGAAAAGCTGTAAAAAATGGCAACTTTACACTTGCTATCCGATCACATCATAATATAGCAAAATACATTATGTGGTTCCAAATATTCTGACTCTTACGGTTAGTACTAGAATGGCAAGTTAATGTTGGCTGCTTCACAAATTACTGAGTAGGATACTTATGCCAAGCAGCTGCCATTTAAAAAGGGAAAGAGTGAAAGAAAAAGTTTCGTGCAATCAAGGGCTCTTGCTTATCTATTTATTTACTTTATTATGGTGGTAATGGTGAAGGTTTTTTATATGAAAATGAGCCCTTCTGTGTCAAGAAGAATAAAATGTCTAGACTTCAGGTTAGAGAAAGTAAGGAGAAGAATACAGAGATGCACAAGATGAGTATCACAGGAAAATATTTCTTCAGTAATTGCATTTTCTTCACAAGGTCTATGAGCATGCTTAGATATAAGCATGTGGTTAAGCACTTTGGGTCAGAAACAAGGTGTTTGTTAATGAAAAGGATGTAATTGCATCTGCGGTGCTGCTGAGGTGTGCCTGTGCCACCATGGCTTGACTGCAGTCCTCAGGGTGGTCTAAAACCTTGAAGAGCATTTACTGCCTGCCATGACACAGCTTTGGAGTTCTATTTGGATATATTAATCACTTAGATTAATGTGTTTGACTGACTTTAAGTGAGAAATTTATGGGTTTTAGCTCCTCGGGTAATTTCATTCATATATAAGGTATCTGTCCTGTTGAAATCTTGTGAGAGTTCTGATTATAGACTGTGCAGGTATGCATGGGAAAACTAATAACCAGAATATATACAGAAAGGTTTGATCAAAATGCATGCCAGAAAAAGAGGGAGAGAGCAAATATAGGGTGCCTTCTCCCCACTCCCAAATTTCCTTAGAAGCTAAAGAAAACTATTTGCTTGTTTTAAGTCATGTAAGCCTTTTTCCCAAATTCTTTATGAATATTGTAATAATGTATGCAGTTCAGAAATGCCAGGGCCAGAGCAAAGACAGTAATTCACCTAAGCATACATAAAGTTTCAACCAGGTGGGGCTGGAGTCTTAACTAAGCAGCCAGTTATGTGCTGAATTGAAGTTCATTCCTGTTTCAATAACAAAAGTCAGAATAATTCCAAAGTTATAATTTAAGAGATTCACTTCCTGGTTTAGAGTGCAATAAAAATCTACTGGAAGCCCAGAGAATCAACAAAAAGTACTTTCAGAAGTCTGGATTTCCTCTGTGCAATGGATTCTTGGGACGTCTTGTTGCTCGATAAGCTACAAATTAGGTTGTTAGTTTCCCACGTGCAAGTTACTGTTGTGGGGAATTACATGCATCGTCAAAGCTGCTTGTGCATATACATATTTCTAGACTTTAAAGAGCTAGTGACATGATAATTGGTTTATAGATGCAATATGTTATGGGATCACTATCCAAATAACATGAACATCAATATTTGGTCATATTGTCAATGTATGAGTAATCTGCCCTCAAATTGTGTCTGAAAGCAACAAAACCACATTTTCTCCAAAGAAGTTGCGTAACACGTTGTGGTCAATTTTCTCAAAATTTCTCATAAGTTCTGCCAGACAAAAATGCACTGAATATATTTCATTCTGTGAAAATTAACCATGCACTTGGCTGGTAAAGTACAACCCTACTAGATATATGCTTATTCTACAAATGAACTTGGGGAACGAGGCTTGGAATTCCAAATCAGTGAGTTCAAACTTGTGTTGCTGTAAGCCACAACAAGAATTTACTGTTGGTGAATAGGATAAGTTATTTTAATGTAAGCCTTTCAGAAAGCAAACTAGAAAAAAACTCAGTCTGATTAATAACATTGATATGTCTATTTTTGTATCATTATACCTTGGTCTGCTTGCATTTTTCTCCATAATCGTGTTGTCATAAACATTTGTCATTGAAAATATAAAGTGAACAACTCTTCTATTTTTGCAATTCAATGAATTTTGAGGAAGATTAACTTAGTAACATTTCCATAAACTAGAAAGTGTTAATGATACCCAGGAGGAGGGAACTTGTTTTAGTTTGACAGAAGACCCTTTCTTTCATGGACACACATTAAGTTTTTGTGAAATTCTAGTCCTTGGGGATACTTGAAGATAGATAGGGTAAGCAGGTCCTCCTGCAGGTTGGGCTTCTTCACTGCTTATACTGAATCATTTGTAAGTGTCTTAAGTAACATGGGATTTGACCGGGAATTCCAAGGCAGTTATGTCTTCACCTTGCATGATTATAACATTAATATTTGCGTCTAATTTTGGTTTTGGTCTTCTGTTCCATTTTTTATGCAGAAAAGTGTTTCCCTCCCCTCCCATGATTGTGCTTTATCATGAGCCTTCTGGTAACTGAATTGAAGGTTATCAGATCCCTCACTCATTAGTATTGCTTCCTAAGTAATTCCCAGAGCTGGGAAATAAATGCAAGACTCTTACATAGCAAATCAACAAAAAAAATCACAGCTTTCTTCTGTAGATACCCGAGAGTGGAAAAAGCAAAATCATTAACCTACTTGTAATGTGTTGCCATAGGCTCTATAGATGCATACTGTATACATAGACTTACTATTAACAAATATTTCCAAAAGAAATGCATTCCTTTTCTTCAGGAAGTCTTCCTGATTATGAAAGTTTGTTTCTGGCTTAAAAGATTATTTCAGCATCCTCCCACTCAGATGTTAGTGTCTTGAATTCTGCATCATAATTAGCTACATGTGCTTACTGCTAATTGATTTTATCTGTACTGGTCTGTGATACCTGGCTACCTTTAAGCTCATTGTTTCTTGCTTGTTACTGTGTTTCTCTCTTTTTTGAATGATTGCATTTGCCAAACATCTATCACTAATGATACAGAAGTGCAAATTTTTCAAACTATGACAGAGAAATCAATCTTGTGAAAAGCATTATGGATTTTTAAATGTTT
Source organism: Pezoporus wallicus (assembly GCF_028554395.1). Taxonomy (NCBI): domain Eukaryota; kingdom Metazoa; phylum Chordata; class Aves; order Psittaciformes; family Psittacidae; genus Pezoporus; species Pezoporus wallicus. The sequence goes on from NW_026642407.1 coordinate 295,524, forward strand.
TTATATTTAATAGAATTACATTGATCTTCATGGAAGTTTCAAAATGGAAAAAAAGTCTTACCCTGTTGTTGCTAAGTTACGTTGTAAAAGGCATGGTCACTTCTGGATAGGTCCCACAGAAAGGTTAGGTTCCTGAAGAAAGACAAAGAATAGTGCCGAAGTCCCAGCTGGGATCCAGACATTCTTGCAAGATGGGGCACTGACCATTTTTGTGTACTTCTGTTCTGATTTTCTTTGATTCCCAAGGTGGGCAGATTAACATCACAGCACACACTCTGAGGTGCCCTTGCCAGCATTGCCTCATGTTTTGGGCTGTGTAGAGGCCAGAAAGTGGATCTTTTTCCTCAAAGCCCATCTGATATAAGTGCATCCTGACTTTAAGGTAAGTAGCAGTTGAATAAGGAGCAAAATCTGCCTTTCTTCACTAGGTTTTCATGAGTCCTCATCCTCATGTTTAGGTGACATTTTCTGCCACTGATCACACTCTTGCAGGAAGTTACATTTTTATGAACCAAAAAGGAAAGGATAAGCATATCCTTGTTTTATATTTGTTCTGGAAGGGAGAAGCAAATGCTGGATAAGACCACACAGTCCATCCTTAAAAGAATGGTGTACTTGGTCAGTGTCAAATGTGGGATTTGTGTTCAAGATTACTTTGTTTCACATTTGTCGAATTGGGGTAGTAAGGTCCAAACAGAAATAACTAAGAATGCCTATTTTTTGAAGGGGAAAAGCTTGCTAAGACTTTGAAGAAGGCTCAGGCATTTAAAATCATAAGTACCAAAGAAAAGTTGACTTCTAAAGGTTCAAGAGTGTGAGTTGGAATATGCAAAGAGGCTGTGCTGGCCTTTCAGTTTGGCATTTCACAGTCCATGTTCACAAATGTAAGTCTGAGCTGGAATAAACAAGTTGTGGGATATGTGGGGGGATTTTTGACAGAGGCTAAAATCTGTCTTGGAGGCCATGGCCCATGGGGAAAAGGGCTAGCTTATTCTGATGTTTGGGTAGGATCAGTATTTGCATGTTGGATTAGCAGGGTTCTGCACCCACATTCTGGTTGAACCTCAGCTGTAACACGACTGAAATACGGGGAGAGCAGTGTTGTGGCCTTACTGAATTTACATTGGCACCTTGTAGTTTGAAGCTTCTTTTTGTGAACCTGTAGTAGAGCAACTGTTAACAAGACACCCTTATTTTCTCCCATCTATTTCAGTAATAGGCAAAAATTAGATAAATAATAAGATGTTCTTAATGAAGAATTATTGCCTATCTTCTACTGTTCCCTTCTGATTATTGCTGTTGTTTAGTAACTCAAATACGTGATTTGTAGCATCCTTTTGGGGAAACTGTCCTACTGTGTAAACACTTTTTGGAAGGCTGTTTGCAATATGTAGCTGTGAACTTCCTTCATTTATGTTGCTTTAAAGCTGATCCTGCTATGTATGCACACATTTTGCTTATAGCAGTTTATAGTTTTATTTCTTGGGGTCTATTATCATTTTATTTCTTGGAGTCTTGCAGGGGTATATTAATTTTATTTTTTTTCCCCCTAAGCATTTCAAGAGTTTTAAACCTAAGACTGTGGGAGCAGTTTCCATTAAACTGTTCCCAGATCAGGCTGTGGCACCGTAGAATAAATTCCACCTCAAATAGGTTTTCTTGTGCTCCAGGTTTTCCCTAATATTAATTTCCCTAATATTATATGTAAAATATTACATAATTTGCTTTGTTTAGTGTCACAAGTACTGCACCATACAGGAAGTCCACATGGCTGGTCCTGGGGTTAAAAGAAACTTACACTTGTACTTGACGCTGTTTCTGGTTACAGGCTCCTGTAACCAGAAGGCATGCTTTCTTCTGTCTAGAAAATGGTTCAGCGTCAGTCTTTCTGTTATTGCTCCATTTTTCTACTTTCAACATACTGTCATGGTTTAAGCTAACCCAGGACACATACTTGTCATTAGTATGCCATAATTCATGTTGAAATTCAGAGTTTGCCCATATTTTAACTTTTTGGTCTGTTCTTGAGTGAGCTCTGACTTTACTGACTCAAAGAGTTATAGCTCAGATGGTGTCAAATAATTGGCAGAAACAGAAGACAAAAATAATCAAGACCTGTATTTTTTTGTGTGTTTCTTGACTCTAGGCATTTCTCATTGAGGGTGCAGATCTGCTGAGAACAAGACTGTCTAAAAAAGAGAAGTTTCCTTTACTCTCAGACTAGCATTAAAAACCATTTAATCCCTTGAATCAAATTGATTCACAGTTCTCAAAAAGGGCGTGCCTTTAAAGATAAATGGGGAGGCATATTTTTGTAATGGATAATGTATTTTTAGGTGGTATAAATTTTATGGAAGTCATAAAGTTTTATGAATTTTAAAGAATGTCCTCAGCAGAACTTGAATCTTAACTGTTAGTGTGTTATCTGGGAAAAGGTCACCAGATTATTTCCTGAATGAGAGTAGTTTGCAAATGGGAGATTACATATGTTTGGAAAGAGAGTTTAAAATAAATCTCCACATGCACTTTGTCATCTGCACTGAGGGTAGTGCATAGGCAATATAGCAAAACCAGTTGCCTAACTTCAGAATTCTTTTGGTATTTTTCTGTGCTCAAAAACTAGCAAACCTCTGTGCCATGTAGGATTTATCTTCTGTCACAGGAATTTGATTCCCTTTTTTGAGACAGATAATTTGCTAACTAGTCTCATAACCTGCAAGTTGCTAAACTTCAGATTCACAGCCTAACATGAGGAAAAATATCCCTGGAACCACTCCTTGTCTGTGTCCTAGGAGCTGACTGGCACCTAACTCATAGGTGTGCCTCTACTAAGCAAGGGACACAAACCATATTATAATTGCTGGTTCAAAGCCCATTACAGTGATGGATCAAGCTTGCAGCATGATCCTGTGAAATGATACAAGGTCTGTTTCAGCAGAAAGCTGAAGCAATAATTCTCCCCAGTTTTGTTCCTGTTAACTTTAAACTGTTGATGTGCTAAATTCTGTATGTTGAAGGTGTTTCCATGTGTCACGTGTAATAGGATACAGGTGTCAGACAATTTGAGATTATTTCAAACCTAATTTTCCTAGAGTGAAGATACAAACAGTTACTCCAGAAGCAGATGTTGGGCCTTTCTCACCCTTCTGAATTGTGGTTTGGCATCCATCCAGACTGGATCTATGGGGAAAAAGAGAAAATTATATTCAATTTTGGCTTGATTAGTTTCCTCCTTTCAAAATCTACATGAATGTGCAATAAAAAACCCCATCCCTTTTCCCTATGCTTACATGGGGACAAAGTATCTTGTTGCAAATGGAAGGAGTGCAGGCAGGTTGGGAAGTGAACGCTTTTTATCTCTGTCACGATAGAGCCCAAGATCTATTGCAAAATGCTATCTTTTCATTTTTGCCCTCTTACCTCTGTCTCTGTCAGTTATTTTTCTAGTCCACTGCTTGGAAGTAAGAGCCAGGAAAGAGCAGTGGCAAGGACTGTGCCTATGGCACTGGTTTGGGGTCCTGCCTCTGGTCCACCTCCATTGACCTACCTGGGGGTGGTCACTGGGACTGGAGAGAGGCCATAAGAGCATCTCTTTCCCTCTGCCTTCAGGCTGCTGTGATCTTCCCTAGCTTTTCTTATTTTTGGAAGCAATGGTCCTTTTCCACTGTGTGTTGTCTCTGCAGTTTTACATATGACTGTAAGTAAAATCTCAGCTTTACAGCATGGATGCAAAAACTAGATCACTTGCTGGCACTGGGTTCTCCTGAGGCTTGTACGTATTCTCCATCAAGAGGAGCTTCACCAAGTATAGTTACATTTCATCAGAACTCATGGAGGTGACAGAGAAATTGAGCACATAAACCTGGTATTACAGCCTTGTAGAAAAGAAGACCCAATTCTGAGGTTCACCATGCAAATTTTGGTTTCTGCTGCTCAAATACATCTTTCTTCACCTGCTTCCAGTAAATGAATTTTATGCTTGTAAATCCCACTTGTGCTACAACCATATTTAAAGTCAAATTACCATAAAATGTTTCCGTTGAACAGTTTTAGTCCAAATAACCATATGTAAAAAAAAAAAAATCCTTAAGGATTTCATAGAATGTGGAGATGGCTATCCAGTTTTTTTTAGTCAGTATTTGATGGTCATGCAAACACTACTGAAAAGTTGCCATCATAACTGAACAACAAATCCTTTAAGAATTAGAGCCATAATTGTGTACTGGGAAGTTAAGTCATCCAGCACAAAGTCCTTGCACACACGGTGAGAACTCTAGAAACTGGCAAATACACAGGGAAAGATCAGCAGGTGGTGGATGGGAGGAATTCATGCCGCCATTCAACTGCATGGTGTTGGTACCGCTTGCACTGGGAAGGTTCTCAAGTCAGCTCCCAACCAGGGCCACTGATGGAGGTAGGTGCATGTGGTCAATAGAAAGCATCAAGTGCTGGCTTGTGAATCAAAGCCAAAACTACAGAAATGCTACTCTGCAAATGGTGTTTTAACTACGCTGCCAAGAAGTTATCTAGAGGCATTTGAAGATCAACCCAGTAACAGGAAATATATTAAAAGCATTTTCAAGTGGATTTTCGGCTGGCTAGTGCTTCTGTGGTTATTTATACTGCTGAACTAGCCAATTTACCCCCATTAAGGATCTGCTCAGATGTCAGATAGTAGCCATTGCCAGAACAAATGACCTTTGTGTGCAGTACATTAAGAACAAAAAGACAGAAATTTCCATTTTCCAAGTGTGGTCCAAATAAACCTCTGTACTCTTATTAAACCAGCTGTGGAGTGATTATAACAAGCCTTATTTTTCTAGCCTGCACCTGTCTCTCCTTCTGCAGCTGAGGGCACACTGCAGTCTCCTTCCCTATAGACCTGATCTTTTTAAAAGGTTCAGGTGGAAAATAAGTTCATCTATTTTTAATTAATCACTTCAGGGGAAGAAAACCACCTGAAGGTCAGCATTTGCTCGAACATGCAAGGAGCTAGTAGCATACAGTGAAGAGAAGTCCCCCAACTTCTTTGTTCCCAAATAGGTAAGATGGTTTTTCATTTTTCATTCTTATAGTTGTTAGGGACTTGCAGAGGAGAGAGGATCAGCTTTGAGCAGCCTTGTGTGGCCTTTTGCTGATGTCAGTCTCTTGAGAAGGCAGTAACTTCGCTTCTACCTAGTCAGAGGGTTCTGTCTCACTATAGGCACAGCCCATGTATTGAGGCAGCAACTCTATTTTATCAAGAAAGATGTAGGAAAGAAGTGTGCCAAACTACTGCAAAAAAACATGGAAGTTTGATTTTTCTGAGGGATTTAAGACTTTCCTAGAATAAAACTGGGTTCAGCATTGTCCCTGGAGAAATGGGAGACTGCAGAACTATTTTGTTTTCCTCTTGATTTCTGTCATAGTGATACAAGAAAAGTAATGGATTCAAAATTGGCATTATTGGCTTTTTCTTAGTCCAAAATTTTGGTGTTTTTCTGCCTCGAGAATGTGATACCTGGAAACTGACTGGCACTTTATAAGCAAATTATTCTTTCTACAGGAAATGAGATATTCCACATAATCTGTATTCTCAGGGAAGAAGAAAAGGAAGGAAAAAAAGTCAAAGTAGAACTTGAATCGTTTTGTGACAAGATGCTGTATAAAACTTGGGTAAGACAGCAAGATGCTTATTAAAAATTACTTAATAAAAGCATTCATAGCACTAAACCATGTCAAAACAGGGTGAGATTAATAAATTTTTGTCAAAAATTATATATTTCAGAATAATATTTCTCATGCAAATGCATTTAATGCAAATGACATCCCTAAAATGTCTCACCACAGAATGAAAACCAGGCTTAACAAGAAAGCTGGAAAAGTCTCTTAAACATTTTAACAGGTACATCTTAGAAAGATGTGAGGATTTTTTTGCTTCCTAAAAATAATTATTAATGTATTTATCTTCCAGAACTGTAAGGCACTCTCCACTGTAAGGTTTTTTTTATTTTTTTTTCCTGTTTCAAGGCGGTACTGGAACTTTGTGTAGTTTGATTTTCTGTCATCTGGGTTTTAAGCACAATTACATCCGCAAATGCAGCCTTTCAGGATTATGACTGCATGATAGAAAATGACCACTTTTGGCATACTAATCAGCTAGTGAATGGAGTTCATAAAAACTAGGGATGTGAACCAGAAAATGTTATTCATTAATTTTGTTTATAGTTATTTAATTTTAATTATAATACTTTAAAGCTATTTAAATCTACAGCTCCATCATATGTGAGTTAATGTAGCATATTTTGCAGAAATAATCAGGGCCTAGTAAGAGATCACTGCAGAGTCTGTAATTACATCTTTGATGGGAGTTTCAAAGTGATTTTTAAATCACTTTGCACACGTGGCTTAGAAAAAGTGCTTTACAAAAGCTCTACTTCTGTCATCATGGCTTCACAAATGTTTTTCTAGCATTGTCCAAGATGAATTTTGATCCAAATTCAAAGTGGAAATGTTTGTAATTAAGTAATTACCTTGCAAATAAATATTCTCTGTCACACCTGATTTTGTGCATAAGTGACAATAAGGAATATTTATTTACAGACCATAAAGGTCTTTAGTACTGTTAGTGGCATTATAGGACATTGTGATACCCATTTTGGGTGTCTTCCTCTCTGAAGAGGTGATTCAGAGTCTGGTCTTACAGCTGTAATTTTGGCACCATCACAATGTTAAAGAGTTCACCCTACCACTGACAACAGAATAAATCTCACTGCTGTAGGCACCTTGGGGAAGGATTTCATCAGATGGATGGCAGTTTCTCTGCCATTTGCTGGGTTTTATTCTGTAGGAACCAATGTGCACCATTTAGCCATTACTGTCATCACAGGTTTTGTTCACATCTGTGCCTTCTGAAACCACTCAAAAAGCGGTACCCCTGCAAGGGTCCATCTGGAGCAGTGACATTTTACCTGTGTCAGCAAGCCCCTGGCCCATTTGCACCTCTGACATCAGAAAAACAGAGTGGAAAGGTGTCCTTTTTTTTCTGGAATAATATCCGTGTAATTGAATTGCATGTTTAAGACAGGCTTTTGCTGCCTCTCATTACAACATAGGGGCTCACAGGTTTCTAGTGATAAGCAGGCTGGCTGTAGGCAATTAGAAAACCTCAGGATTACTAAAATATGTTACAGCTCAAGTCATTGTTTAACAGTCCAGGTCTCTTACAGCTATGAAACACTCCCATCATCAAGGAGGTCTCTGGGACTCCTTCAGAAACAGAAGGCCCTAGATACTCATCTGCTAGGAACAAAAATAAATTTCTTTGAAGACTTGCTTGCCATCACATTATTTGAGGACTTAGAAAGGCTGAAATATTTTAATCATTAATCTCCATTCATCAAATCTTGTTACTCTTAGCAAAGCTCCAAAATAGTTTCAGCTGAGTTAGATGCTGATGACACCAGACTCTGTACATGGGTATCAGTTTTGTGGTTTGGATACACCACGTGCAAGACACACCTCTTGCAATCAGAACAATTTCTGTCCAGCCAGAGACACGGAATGTTTTTCGTAACTGATTATTATTTATGCTCTTAGCTTTTGTGGAGGGATAGCAGCAGAACTTTAATAGCTATTGATCACAAGCCTCTATTAACCAGTATTGTAATCTTCATTAATGCTTAAAAGCCTACAATACTGACACGTAGTGTTTGTTATCATTGCTGTGGTATAACTCTGCAGTTACAAGTGCTCATCTCATAGAAATATTAAGTGCAGAAACTTGGCTGGAAAAATATCTTGATGCCTGATCAAAGACTCAGCAGAACCTGGAGATCTTTATTTCAGTGCAATGTAAAAAAACCCCATTTTTCTCTTTTTTTTTTCTGAGCTGCTTGTTTTAATGTAGTAACTGTTTGTGTTTCTTTCTCAAGATGTTTAATTTTTATTGCTGACCTAAAAAGAAAGAAAAGTAAAACCAAAACAAACAAAAAAAAAAAAGTCAAGGACAATTTGGCTGTAGTTAAAACATTCAGTGAGTGATTTCTTCCTTGCTAGTGCTTACAAACATTAGATAAATTAATAGCAAACATGTTGCACAAATTAGAGGTGAGTTCTTAATGACTTGAAGACTTCTGGACTGGCAAAATACTTCCTAAGAGACTCAAATACATTTCTTTAGTCTGGCTCCTTCTTTTTTATGAGCAAAATTTTGTTTCTCCCAGACTTTCCACCCCTTTTTCTTGAACAATCCAAGACCATTAATGCTCCATTAGTGATGTGGCACTGGTCTGTGATGTGCAGTCAGCAGAAGACAAAGTTGCTGCTGCATGTGGGAAAACATAGTCAGTGTCTGTATGTACAAATATCTGACGTGTGCACTTCAAAGGAAGAGCAGTTTATTGCTGGCCAAGTGTGTGGCTATTGCATGAGCATCCTAATGGTTCTTTGCTCTTCTAGGAGACAGACTCCTCCAGACTTTATAACAACTTTGCATCAGCAAAGCTTAATATTCTCTGTCAGAGGGACAACAAGCCCTGCAACCAACTGGGGAGAAAAACCTTATCCCACTTTAGAGACAAGATAATTTTCTGGGTGCAGGGGTTAAATTGTCTTCCCAAGTCAATGCAGCATGGGAATGAGGAATAAAATATCCTACCCCAAGAGTTATTTTCAAGGGCTTTGCTTTTCTTTTGAAGCAGGAGCCAAAGCCTGTGGCAGGCTCCTGTGGAAATGTTCACATTAACATCAGCATTTAATTTTTCTGGGTTTTGGAACTATTTGAAAGGCAGAGAATAATGTTAAAATTGCTATATACTGTTAAAAATATTTCAACCTGTTCTTGGATTTTTCTTTTTAAAGCTGTGGGTTTTGGCTATGGTTTTATTTCTGCCCATTGCTGTAAGTATGATTGAGAGCCTGGGCAGTGCCTATGCAGATCAATAAGGAGATTTCTGTAGTAGCCCTGCCAACCTCACCTTTCTTAGTCTGATTTTCCACCTAGTTTTCTGTAGTTTCTGATCTTTTTATTCAATTACTCCCTTCCAGAGAAGATTTTTTTTTTTCCTTGTGGTGTTCTGTCTGATTTATTTGCTATTTTCAGTACTCAGTGAAGTAACAGTGAAGTGTTAGTCTTTGGTGGCCAGGGAGAATAACAGAAGTTCGCAAGGTGGTCTCCAGATGCTGCAACCCTCACTGGAGCAATCACACTGTCCTGGGGAGCAAATCCATGACAGTAGCCTGACTGGCAAGTACAGGTAAGCTGCCTTCACTGCATGTGCTAAGAAATCACCAGCGCAAACACATTCCAGCTTTGGCAATATGCAAGTAATGGCTATTACTGCTTCAGGGAGGAAATAATTAAAGCCATTTCTTGACTCTGACAGTTTGATACTGGTGGTTTTCAATAGCAAATTACCAACATCTGTGCAGCAAAATTCAGCTACTGTGTCAGTTATTCAGCAGGGCTAATCACATAGGTGCTAGGACTTTTTCATTTCCTAGATGTATCCTAGTTAGATGTGACTTACAGTTGAGACCCAAACTACACACAATGGCAAACTAGGTCTCCTGCATTAAAAATGTAAATGAAACCATATGGAAATCTTAATATTCTGTGAAAAATCCAATGGCAAATACATCAGAGGCAGAAAACGAAAGACTGGAAAGACATATGAATGGGTTTCTTAATTATGTAGCAATTTAAAGTTTCCAGAGCAATTCAGAAGCAAAATTTATACAAATCATTCAGTTCCACAAAAATGATGGCTTTTCATTCTCACATACTGTTACACTGCTTTGCATAGTAAGCAGAGTGCAACTGGACAAGCAATGAATTTCTACCTGTGGTCCTTAGCAAGCAACACAGGCCTGCAAATTTTTGTTGCTAGTGAAAGTAAAGGGTATCAAGCAGTCTAAATGAGCTGGGCATATTTCTAATGCAAATGTTTCTTTTTAAACACTAGCTAGAAAAGATAATACAAATCTGAGCAGGGATGAGAGAATGTGATATGAAATATGTTTCTAAGAATTGGTTTTGGATTAATAATAAAAGTACTGCCTTATTATCCAGTGCTTATGTTGTAGCTAAGCATCTGTCAGGGTTTTGTGTTATAGTCCACTTTGGTCAAGGATTTACCAAGGTGTGAAACCTTAGTTTAGTTTGTGAATTGGCATTCTGTCTTGAGCTCCGTTTCAACTGTTATTTAACAGTGCCTGATCAAGACATAGTGCAATTGCTGTAAAAATACGAAGTTGTTTTAAATTAGAGTTTCAAACTTCAGAAGTCTGTTTGGGTGGCCTGGTAGGTGATAAAAATAGCTCATATACCCATCGTCTGCTGAGTGGTTTTAAAATACCACTGGAATCTCTGGGTGCTTTGACTGAATAGTGCTGGCAGGACAGACAAGAAAGAATATGCTGATTTCTAAGATAAGGACACCTCATTTGCAAGTATTTGATCTGTGCTAGTGCAAAGGTGGAAATACTGTCCATTGTAAAATTGCAAGGCTGCCTGTTGGGAATTTCTCTGTGTGGCAGATAGTCTTGGGTCTACAGTTGGGTGGAACCCACAGTAATCCTTCCTCCAGCCACTTCACTGCCAAGGTAGGGGAAGAAAATTATTGTTGTACATCAACCATCAACCTCTCCTTCTGTGTAGTTGCCAGTGTGTTGGCACATAAAGGCAGATCCCTGGCTTTAGGAGGTTTGGAGTGAAGATTTTATACAAACTGCAGTTCTGGAATAACAGACAGTTAAGAAAGAGTTGCTTTGCATGACTGTGCAACCTGAACTGAGGCAAAAGCATATTACATGACTGAATACACAACTTGTTTTCATGTTTTTATTTCCTCTTCTAATGTTTCCACCTAAATACCATTTATACTAATAAATTTGTACTCATACAACAGAAGCACAAGGAGTTTGCTAAATTGTAGAAACTTGTATGTTGTAAGCACAAAGTATAGAGAGAGGGTGAATAAAAGACAATTTTCTCTCATTTTAGTTGCACTAGAACCATAGGAAAGCAAACAGTATTAAAGAAAACTTAATGCTTCTGGTAGGGGATTGGGGCCATGGAGAATATAATCTAACTAGGCTGTGGCAAAAATCCCCTGTAAACACTGGATTATTAAAACCTTACTTCTCTTTAGAGAAGAGAGAAACATGCTTGAACTCCTTGGAAATCTGAGCAAGTTACTCAGAACAGTGTAATTTAGAAATTGATATGCAAGTGCCATAATAATGCATTTAATCAATCATAGGCAGTTACATTCTGAAATTGAGAAGGAAGATAACATCTTGTAGTAATGATGCATTATCTTAACTATAATGCAGCAATTTTCAGTCCTCATTCCAAGCAGGGTATTTGTCATGGTTTAAACTCTGTCAGCCACGCAGTCTCGCTCACTCACTCCCCCTCCTCCTTCCCCCCAGCTCCCGGAGGGATGGGGAGTATAATCGAAAGAATGTAACTCCCATGGGTTGAAATAAGAACAGTCCAATAACTAAGGCATTACACAAAACCACTACTGCTACCACCAATAATAATAATGATAAGGGAAATAACAAGGGAAGAGAATACAATACCACCCGCCAATACCCAGTCCAGCCAAGCAGTGCCCTAGCCCTTCCGGGTAACTCCCAATTACATCCTGGGCATGACATGCTCTGATATGGAATACCTCTTTGGCTAGTTTGGGTCAGGTGTCCTGTCTCCGCTTCCTCCCGGCTTCCTCTCCTCCCTGGCAGAGCATGAGACTCAGAAAGTCCTTGGTCAGACTAAACATTTGAGCAGTAACTAAAAACATTGGTGTTATCAGTGCTGTTCCCAGGCCGAAAGTCAAAAACACAGCGCTGCATCAGCTACTAAGAAGGAGAAAAAATGACTGCTACTGCTGAACCCAGGACAGTATTGCACAGGATATGGTCAGATATAACCAGTGTCCATCATGCATTCCTCAGGGAAAAGTAGGTCTCTACATTTTTATTTTCTGTGGTGATAAAAAAGTCAAGTGCTCTGAAGAGAAATTAAATGCAAACTAAGTAGATCAGTAAATGTTTGTACAGTTTTGAAAGGAAGGGAAACTGCTCCCTACACTGTTAGATGTACATCCTATGGAAGAAAACAGCTAGGTGAGTATTTATTTTCACTCTTAACCTTCATTTGGTATGAATGTGGACAGACCAAGTCTAGATATTCACATCGGCAGCACCTTAAGACATTGTGATGACTTACTGCAGTGAGACTCGTATGAATCAATATTGATTGGCCACTTACTTTGAGGCTACTTAATGAAGAGCAATACAATGGCACAGCTTCCAGGCAAAGCCACAGTGCCTTGATTTATGAGCACGTTTGGGGAAAAGGTGTAAGGATAAGGTGCAGCAGCTATCCTTATTTTGCAGCTGAGATTTTTCTTGCATAAGGTTAAATTAAGAGTTTAAAAAAATGAGCTGAATGAGTGCAACAAATAAACTAAAAGGACTGGTTTGTCATTATCTAGGCAGTTTGAGGGGACTAAAGGATTATTACCAGGGTACCTAACTGTCTCATTGCTTTTTAGGGTTACTCTGGAGCACCCAGCATGAAGCTGTAGAATGTTAATGATAAAAGAAAATTACTTCTCTGAAATGGTTTGCAGTGAGCATAAGTTGCACCCCTGTTCTGTCAAGTTGGTCTTTTGTGTTTATGCTGTGTGTATTTAGTTCTAAAACATATAAAATTGTAGCTATTTGTTTACAGTATCTCCATTTGGGGAAATTCACCAAGCTCATTTGAAGTGTATTTTTTTTCCCTAGGAATCTACATAATTCACTTCTTACTTTTACCTACCTTTTGATGCTTAGGGAGCAGTCATTTATTTTTTGTCAGGTTGGTTTAGGCAATAAGTTGTACTATATCTGACAGCCCTGTGTATTGTGTATATTTGTTTGCCTGAAGCCATGTGCAAATTGCAGAGCAGAGAATCTAACCTGCTGATTCACTAACGAAACCCTGGGGCTTTGCACTTCCATATGTTTCTGTTTCTCAATGGCCATAAAGAGGAAAAGTAAGGGAAATCTCATAGAATGAATGCCATCTGCTCATATTTACACAAAAATAAATATAGAAAATGATGCCTTTAAAAGTTCAAGCCTTTGAATGGAGGTTTGTGCTTAGCAGGCATTAAGTCAAGAAGTCACTTGCAACAGAACTGGGTTTGTTTTTTATCCTTACTAGTAATCTCCTGAATCTCTGCTAGCTCTTGCAAACAGTTTGGTAAGCAAGCAGATGAGTTGTCAGAGGACAAAGTATTACTCTCTAAGGAGAAAGTCTTGGACTTATGGTGAAGTAAAGGCAAGATGTAGTATATAAAAGTATGATTTACACAGTGAATTGACTTTTTAATTTAACATTTCTTTAAAAGCAAGAAAAAAACTTAGAAAATAATTTTTTTTTACATCTGCTGCTAGGAGAAACCAAACTTTTTTCATCTCCTTATCATACTAAGTGATAATTAGTGTTTTCTGAACATTATAAAGCCAGACAAATCCATGGTTTCTGCAGAAATTTACTGATAATCTTTTAATTGAAGTAATGGTCTTAGCTGAAATCATCCACTCCATTCCAGTGTTTTATTTTGGTTCAAGTATATTAATTTCTAAGGACTGGCAGGTAACAGTCCTGTGTATTCAAAAGATTGAATTCTTGAAGGTTTTGAAGCTTAGAAACTACAGAACTTGCTGCTTAAAGTATTTCTTGGAGTTTTGTCAGGGGTCTGAAAAATTACACTTTATTTCTTGAGTTATCTTTAAGGGACATTGAGTTCTCCCAATAAACATGTATTTCTAAAGAGTTCTTGAGAATGAGAAATACTTTACTGAAGACAGAGGGTTCTTCACAAAACTCTTCAAATTGCTTGCTCGCTCATTCTTACCCTTCACTCCTTTTCTTTATCATATTTATGGCATCAGTGTTACAATTCTTTGAGGGATGGCATCTCTGACTTTACCTTTCAGGAAAGACCTTTGGATGGTTGAGCTTACAAGAAAACTGTTCATGCTCTTGATGTGAAGATGTAACTGTGCTGCTTCTAGAAAAGTACCAGCAGTCATTTGTCAAAGTCTTCTATTCCCTTTCTTAAAATCTGCACCAGATTATGTCCAGTCAGTCGCTCCACCACCTGCCAAGCAAATGCAAGGGAGGGAACAGCTCCTTCTGTCTCTCTGGTCCTGCCCATGGTTAATGCACAATGGGATTAATTCTTTCTCTGGGGTTACTCTAGTGACTGTGACAACAGAAATGTGATGTTTATTCATATAGGTGAAGATAGATGAAGAGCAATTGTGACACTTCAAAGGACTGCCGCTCTGGGTTAGTGCTGGCAGAACATGTCCATGCTCTAGCAAACATATGCATAGAGATTGAACTGGGCAGAAGCCTCCAGGCTTTTGTGTGGGTGAAAACATTGCTGTCTTGTGATCTAGAGTTTACCCATACAACAGTAATAAATCACAGTACTTACTGGGATGTTTCCCTGTCCTATTAAAAAAGGAGATTACATGAAGTAATATTTCTCTCCACTGCCATCTAGTAAAGTTATTATGCTGTATAAAGCGTTATAATAGCTACCTGTATCTTAATCTCACACAGGACATTGTGCAGAAAATAAACTTCGAATGCAGTGTAGTTAATTTTTAGGGTAATAGCAAATAGTACAAAATAAATGTATAATACATTTAATCATAGAATTCTAACAATGGTTATGATGATATACTCAGAAGTGTTTACACGTGTTATCAGAAGAGTAAAAGTGATCAGCAACACCTAGATTCAAAACAAATCTGAAAAAATAAAGCAAGGATCAAATCTCTGCAGGCTGGGCAAATGACTTAAATTCAGGTCCTTTATTCAGACAGTACACAGGTCTCCTAGGGATGAAACCAATACAAGTTAAAAAATAAAAATGTAGCTGTTGTGGCAAATGAGTTTTCTGTTTTGGCAACCATGCTAAAAGACATTAAGCTTTAGCTGTAGTTATTATTTAGTCTGTTTTTTCTGAAGGCTTTCACAACCTTACAGAAAGTGTATTCTTACACAGCATATCCCTTCACTGAGCTCTGAAAGGGACCACCAAGCTCATTTGGGCATTGTCCTGCCCCAGATCAAGCTCATAATCAAGAAATTAATGTTCTCTTCTTCATTTTCGCATAGTTTTCAGAGGGTTGTTGTGCAGCCCCTCCGTTTTCTGTAGCTTGGACAGCTGCAGTTCACTCCATCCCTTCAATTACATCTCTGATCATTCCTGATCATCTGTTTCTGTGTCTCATTTATAGGTCTGCATGTTCTCTCTCAAGTCTGTACCCTCAGGGCCACAGTGATGCTGACCAAATCCTTGCTGACATTTTTTGGCACAGAACTTGAATAGTGCTTTTTAAAACAAACTTCTGAGATTTCCAAGAGTCTCCAGGTCATGTTGGGTGAAACAGCCCCTGGGTGCACTCTCACGGTTTTACAGCGCCCACTGTCAGGGTGGGCACCTAATCAAGCTGCACTGTGGGCATGTGACACCTCTCCACTTCTGTTCAGCTCAGTGAGATCGATTTTGTTTAAAGATCCTTGACTATTTTTATGACATAGAAGTAGGTCAACCCATTTTTTCCTGATAGTGGAAATAACTAAAAAAGGACATAGAGTTCTGAAATCATTACTCTCTTCATGTATCATTTAGTGAGCAAATTCTCTCTCTTAATACTCATGTAAAAGTCATCTTAAAATCCACAGCTGTTCCCAACACAAGACAAAAATAAATTTCAGTTGAAAAAAAAGGCAGAATATTAACACATTTTAAAAGAAGGAACAATCAAGACAAGCGAAAACCAAATCCCTTTGGTGGCTGAAATCAGATTTCCATTCCCAGAACTGAGCAGTATCTCTGCACTCTGATTCATTTACCCCCTTTCTGTTTCAGTTTCAGGGGCATGATGGAAAAGCACTGATTCAAACAAGGCTAGTCTTTTCACTGCTCTGTGCAGCTTTTAGTAGCAGCATGGTGGTTTCCTTATGTTTCTCAATTTTGTTCTGCCAAACTATTTTTCTTCAAAATCTAGGCAGTGTTTCCTGGCAAACTTTCTGTGGCTCCTTCAGCCCTAACTGATAAAATATTATCATAGAATAGAAATGAAAGATGAGCTTATGCTTTAACTTGGGGTTAACTGTGCTTCCAGGCAGGAACTGTATATGCACAGACTTACTGTATTTTCTAGTTATGGAAAAGAAGTGAAGCAAACTGGTCATCTGGCAAATATAACAAGTGCAGGGTGGAATAAGCTTTTGGTTAGTATTTCTTTTGGAGGAAATTTTTTTTTAAATCTGTCATTGAATCGTGTCATAAGCATAAATTGTAGAACAAAATGTCTTAGTTTTGTCTGATAAAATGTTTGGGAAATTCAGGCGACTTTGAAAAATCTGATGCTTACAGTTCTGAATGAGCTTGCTATGTTCAGTAACTGGAACCATATTTAAGGAAAAGAGAAGAAAAATCCTTTCTTTAGTTTGCTAAAGAAAGGCTAACTAGGATTGAGTTGTAGCCACTGCTCCCCTGAGTCAAGCTGAGTGACTAAGAGAGTTACCTGTCTCTTGAGACAATGAATAACTGCCTTCTAAATAATCTTAAATGACAGAGTCTGCCCAGGCATATTTACAGTACACCAGAGTAGCCAGCCAATGACCATGTTGCAAATTATAAGCAAGTAGTTTGGCTCATTGGCAACCTCAGCACTGATCTGCTGAATACAAAGTTATTTCCAGCCAAATTGCTCTTTGTTCAAGGTGTTCCCTTCCTGAGTTAGAAGCAATGACATTTGAACGCTTAATTGCATATTGCCAGAACACTTACAGTTCATTCTGATTGGAAAAACAGTTCTGAGTAGAAAACTTTAACCAGTGCATTATCTTTATTTACAGCCTTTAGTTTCATCAGAAGTGTTGCAAGTGAATGGCTGATTCCTAAGCAGTCCTATTATCACTAAACAGTTAGGAAAGTACATTATGTACTTAAAGGTATCAAGCACATCAGCAGGAAGAAACTGAATTACTACGGTATTACATGTTTTGCATTGTATTCTCAATCAGAATTTTAATTCCTTGTTTTGAAGTTGCTGAGTAAGGTTTTAATATTAAAAAGGGTTGGTTGGTTGGTTGGTGGTTTTTCTTTTCCATTCCATGATTACGCTGAACCTCACGTACTCCCAGATGTTTCCAAAAAAAAACATCAGAGCTCATGGACATTGCTACAGCTGATAAAGCAAGGTAAATTGCTTTTATGTCTCAGGCTAAATGGCATGCCCTCTTTTGAAAAGTTACAAGAGAGGAAAATTCCATGAGTGAAAAGTCACTTGTTCATCCTTTTGGGTAAGGTAACCAGGGGAAAGATGAGTACAGTGCATTTTATCAAGACACGGGAAAGTTCAAGATAAATCACATACCCTAGTTTTGCACTGTGCTGCTTCTACACATACTGTTAAATCCAGATAGGAAAACAAAGGTAAAATGCTGTAGGATGTGCTGAATATGGCTCTGCACTGAGTGCTAATGCTGTTGTCTTTTCATTGCATTATTGTTTTTAATTTCATACTGTAAAAAATGTTCCATTGAAAAGATGAATCAAGCTGATTAGGTATATTCAGCCTGATCAGAATTACCGGAGTTAGATTTTATGATGCAATACTACAGTTTCTCATTATGCCAGTAAGTTCAATACTCTTCTAGTTCTGCAAGGAAAAAAAGTAAATAAAAGATGGGACATTGAGAATCATCTTTAAATAGTTTCCCATTGAAAAAAATATGGATTTTACTTCTAACTCCCAGTAACATAGATCATCTTCAGAAATGGCTTGTTTGCAAACTTTTAAAATCATGTATCAAAACATAGATTTGTTCTTTGTTGTTAGTTTGGGATTTTTTTTAGAAGTTATCCTGGGTGTTACATCCTCTCTTCCTGCTTTCCAGTAGAGTAGCAACTGTATTCCAACTTGTACATAGGATTTCCATTATATGTAAAATGGATGCATATTACAAAACTGTAGGGAGAAGGGAGAAAGATTTAAGTTACAGACTTTGAAAGTGATCCCATCATGTAAAACCAGTGTCAGACCCAAGATCCACCTCACCCAAACCCCTGTATCCTAAAAGCACCAAGAGTAAATACTTGGGAAGGACATAAGTACACAAAAGCGAATAGTGATATCTCCCCTGAATTCTTTCCTGGCATCAGAGATGATGCAGGCTTGATCCAACTCTTAAAAGAATTTTTCTGCCATGAATTTTCCCATTCCCCTTCTGAATCCAGAAAAACTTGGCATTCTGGTCCTGACCCTGCCACAACTGCTGTGCACCTGATTTCAGTGCATTGCAATCCAGGGCAATTTTGAGGGTCCTGACCTCCCCTGACCAGGACTCTGTGCCTGCTTCCACATTCACAGCTTATGTCTGGCATAAAGGCTCTCAGGGAGTCCAGCTCTTCTGAATAAATGGCGTAAAATAAAGACTTCTAGGGAAACCTATTTGCAGTCTGCCTGTCTCAGACTCACTTGGTGGACTTAAAAGCATAATGATCACTTTATATTTGCAGAGAAAAACAGAACTGGTCAGCGATATATCAGTGTGCAAATTTATTTACAGTTTGCATTTTCTTTCCATCCACTGAGAGAATAAGATGATCAAGTAAACAGTTTTTAAAAAACAAGATTATTTTTTCAGGGAGAAGGCATGGAAGGAGTGGAAATAAGGGCAGATTCCTTTGATGTTAGGCTTCATGCTGCATAAACCTCCCATGGACTCATCATTAGTTCTTGTCAGCTCTTAGGGTCTTTTGGCTTAGGGCCAAACAATTGATATAGTAAAGAGCTTCCAGCTGAAATAACAGCCTCTGCATCTTTATCTTCCCATCCATCAGATTGTTGGTGGAAGATAGGGCTAATTTGTCACTCTGCCCACTTGGAAAAGCTTGATAAATGGCTTAATTAGACTTTCTTTTCTTTTTTTTTTTTTTTTTAAAGAAATCCTGTTTCTTGCAGTCTAGAGGTTGGGAAAACAATGGGTAAGGATTAAGTTTGAAAAGGAAAAAGTTTTTTCTTCAGTAAAGATCAGAGGAAATGCGACCATTATTCAAACACAAGAAGAAGAAAGTGCAGTTGGTAGGAAAGAGTTTGAGGGACAAAACACCCCAAAGCACCCTAACAGATAAGTGTTCTGTGCACCATATGGTTACCCAAAGCCTGAAGGCAACCATGTATCTCTAGAAACATCAGCCTGCAGTGCCATTTTAATTATGCTGTCCCAAAAATTAGAGTGCACCTAAGCCTTTGTGTTTAGACCTCTGAAGTAGATAAGACACCAGTTTACCAAAAGAACGTCTAACAGATAATTAACCATATCTGTTTAATGCTTTTTACATCTTCCAGTGTGTCATCTATACTAAAGGGATCCATGCTTTCCAGGAGTCTCCTGAGATTAGTAGCTACACCAGTCAAAGCAAGGACTTTGTTCTAATCTCATTCCTTAGTTTGGGAATAAAAATGGGCTGCTACAAGGTGCCATTCTTCACCCAATGTGTCAGGACTGAGCCAGTCTGGGTCACGTTTTTTGAGTGTTTCTACTCAGAGCATGCAGGTAAAAGGATTTCTGCATTTTTTTTTTCTTTTTGTGAGGTCATTTCATTGCTTATGAATCAAAACCTTATGTAGATTAAAATCAGTGGGTTTGATGCTTTCCAACTTTCAGCCAGAAAAAAGGGAGAGAGAAGCTGAGTAAAGTTGTTTGCTCAACTGTTGTTTCAGCCACCAAGTTTGGACAATTATGCCACCAGTTTTCGTGCATTATTATAACATGTATGCACGTATATTCGCACATATAGATGTGTCTGTGCAAGTTTTAGCAAGTTAGGTATGTCTGGGCTTTCTATTTCTAATCATCTTTTTTATGTAACTATTCCATTTGTGTCACTGAGGAAACCTTTCTCTGGTCTGATGTAATTAACAAGGCAACAGACAAGCTGCATCCTCCTTTTTTGATAAACTGTCCAGGAATGGGATGTAATTCAGGAATTAGTTTAAAACTGTTTAGCCTCTAGGCAGGAACTTTCTTTATTAAAGAAAAGACAAATCTTTTTTAATAAAAAAGATTTAGAAGGCCTTTCTCCGTAGTACAGTAATCTGAAATGACACTTGAGGGCTAAAAGGCCTGGTATTAGTGCTTCCTCAAGGAAATGTCTTATCTTCTGTTCTAAATTAACTGTGTCTTTCTCACACGTCCTAAAGCTTTCAGTTTGGGTATTCTGTGTAAGGCAACATCTTCTGATATAATATTTCTGAGAAGAAAGGCAAAATGAACATGTTTAAACAATAATAACCTTGTACGCCCTGGTTTCCACCACCCTTTCTGGACAGCCATTAATAATAAATGATTAGCATTCCTGAACAGGTTGTGGGAGCAAGCCTCCATGTGGGTCAAATCCAGGAGGCATTACATGTGTAAAGGCGCAGTGGGAAATGCCTGAGAGTTTTGCTGGACAGCCTCCAGGCAACCAGTACAGTTGCAGTCAGAAATGACTGCAGGTTATTGATCTCTCCTGACTCCTCAGTGGCCTCTGCTAGACCAAATAATTGCAATGTAGATACTACATTGGAAGTGTTCTCGATCTCTGCAAGGTAAGGTTGCCAAAATGGGACCATGGTGACCCAGTGCCAAGCAGCACTGGCACGTTCCTGGCATGGCTGGAAAGGTGGGGATGGTGCAGTTCCACCACTTTTTGCCATTTCCAGAGCTCTTGCAAGTGGTTAGGGGTGAAGCTATTCATGCACAGGTTTAGAGGATCTGGTCCCAAGACATTAACGGCCCACATCACTAATGAACTGAAAGTAAGTTGTACATGCAGCTTTAGGTCTGATTTAGGAAGCCTGATTTATCTAATTGCAGAATCAAAAAGTTCAAGAAAGTGGATACACACTGGGACATAGTGCATTTATAGGATTATTTTTGCATTGAAGGGAGAAGACCATTTTCTCCTGTATAAGGAAGTGACCTAGACATGAGGAGAAACAGACTTTGTCAGTCCCTGTATTGTTGTTTTAATGTTTTAAAGTAAGTGAATATATGCAGTATATTTTACTACATTCTAAGAACTGTCAGAAGTAGAACTGGCTAAGTCTAGAGTAATTCTTTTTGATTTAGAGCCAGTTGTGGATATTAATATTTTAAATTAATTCAATATGTTTTGAATTGCTCTGCCACTTAGTTTACTGGGAAACTGAAACCATTTTTAACAAAACAGCCTAGTATTAAGTCAAGCCAGTGTTTAATACCCCATAAAACTAATGGTGCACCGCAGAGCATGAAAAAAGAAACTTCTGGACTATATAAATTACAATTAATTTACTTTACATGCATTAGAAACCAAACATAAAACTCTACAGGTGCTCTGAAATGAAATATAATTCTCCACACTTTCACCTTACGATTTGCAATTAAAAGGAAAATCAAAGGTCAGAGGATGAGGTTTCTCCAGATATCAAGCATCTAGGAGAACCGGTAAGAGTGTATTGAAATTAACTGGAAGGTTTACAGTTAAGTCTTTTGTAAATCCAGATACAGTTACAGTTTTTAGCCTACCTAAACTTCCTATAGTATGGCACAAAAGCAAGGATATACCCTATTTGTAAACCAGGGATACAGAGTAGCACTGTTCATGAAGTGGACACACAGATCCATAAGCATTTAAGCATTTCCAGTATCACAGCTTTGCTGTGTTTTATGAGTAGAAATGATGAGTAGGCTGAAGTAGTCTTTGATGTCTCACATGAATGTGCAATAGTCTAATACGACTGTGATACCTAACCCTCACATGGCCAATGGTCTTGCAAGGGGTTGCTTCCTCTAATGATTGCATGGTTCTCAAGCATTTAGGGAGATGAACTTGATTTCTTCAAGTTGTCAGATGTCCTCTTTTCTTTTTTTCCCCAGTAGTTTGCTGGAATAGGCTCAGATATTTTACATATAGCTACATTTAGTAGCATTTGCAAAATGACTGTAAATCTGCCATCAAAGTGCTTGTTTATACATAAAGGCATACAACTTCAGAAGAACCTGTTACATGTAAGTAGAGATGAACAGCTCATAACCTGTTAAAATTACTTACAGGTGTATGTAGCAGTCTGTCCTAAGAAATGAATCATACTTTTATTCTTCTCCTTATAATAAAGGTATAGGGAGTTTTATTCAAAACAAAATCTTGTTTTATTTAGAGCATGACCTGAAAACTATACTCTTAAATCCTTCATAAAATACTTGTAAAAATAAACTTTTCTGTAAGGGTTTCAAAACAATGTGTTTGTTTTTACCCAGTCAAAAAGTTTAGAGGGAATAGAGGACAAACAGAAGCAAAGGGCCAGATTTACGGAAGTATAAAAAACTGCACATGATGGAGTTCAGTCATGAGTAAAGACTTCAGTATTTGGACGTGCAGACTGCTTGGGTATAGGTATAGCAGGTTCACTTCTGGAAAGAGTAGAGGGATTCTATCACAGTAATGATCCTTTCCCTGAAATGAAAAAAATTGCCAACTTTCTACCCTCTCATGGCACAATTAATTGCAATTTTAAGTTTGGGGAGCCCTAGTGTTGGGATTTGTCAGATAAATGACAAGTAAGTGTTAAGTAAGTATTATGAAAGGTAAGTAAGTATTATGCTTAAGTAAGTATTATGAAAGGTTTGATCATTTGGGTGACAGCTACTTTCAGAGGGGAGAAAAACAACACAATTAGCAAAGTGCTTCGTTGTCTCTAGTGAGTTTGATAGTAACAGATCTTCTAATTCCTCTGGTCCATACTAACTGAGATGATCTCTGCTTGAAGGTTTTGTCCATTATGTATTTAAACTTCATGAATTAATTACATTTTCTTTTCAGTACAGATTCCAGTTGCTCCTGGACTCACTAAGAAGGTAAGAGGGAAACACAGTGATGATGGGTTGTAAAATCAAGAGCAAGGACATAAAGCAGAGCAATAGGTATGTACTGAATATATATATGTTTGCTTTAATCTTTAAATGTAAACTTAATGCTTATTGCAAGTTAATAATAGTTTACCAGAAACAGATTTGCCTTTCACTGAGACATCAAACTTGAGGTAACAATAGCAAAATGAACAATAGCTTATATGATGGCAACATGAGAAATAGCTTCTAAGTGTTAATGCTTTGGACTCGCTTGGCTTTTCTTTGCTTGCAGAAGCAGATATGAATGTATTATCCTTTCAAATTGCTTTGATAAATCTCATTCCCTTTAGGATTAAACATTCCTGAACATCTTTATGCCTTACTGAGCTCTTTCAAACAAACATAAATTATTTTTTTCACTCAACGTTTATACTCGTAAGACCTAATTCCCCTGGCCTTTAGCATTATTCTGGTCATGTCCACTTGTGCAAAGTTACCACAATGTTATTCTTCTGATATCTTACACACCTGCTCCGTGCACTTATAGAGGCACAAAGATCACATGTGGCACTGAGCAGTGCCAAGCAGAGACAAGACTCAGAGTTTGATTCTGCAGTGTTCTACTGGGGTAGGCTGGATGGTTAGATGTCGAACATCAGTTTTAGATGCAAATCCAGGACACTTGTATGCTTTATGTGACTGCAAATGCAGACTTAACCACCAAGTACTAGCTCCTCTGTAATTCAGCGTATCACAACCAAGTTCAGGTTAAGGTGAACACACATACAGAGAAGAGTTCCTGCCTCATAGCTTCTCATACACAAATATTTGGAAAATTGTTACTGGCAGTTGACTCAGCTCTCTTGAAATAATTGAGCCACCTGATTTATACCACTAATTTTTTATTCACTGTGCTATAAATGCCTGGAAGCTGACCCTGTTCACAGGAAGTTGATACAGAAAAAAGAAATTTAGGGTTGTTTTTTTTTTGCAGAAATGGTACCCCACAGAAAGCAGTATCAAAATATTACAAATACCAACCAGAATGCTACAGTTCCACACAGCCAAGTTTTCATTTGGTTTTATGAATATGGTAGGTAACACAAGCCTTTTGGTTGTCTGGCCCTCAGTCTTGGCAAAGCAATTTTCTAAAGTGGTGGAGGTCAAAACATAGGAATTCTGTGAAGAGCTCATATTTTATATTGTAAGTTTGCTGTGAGATGTCTTATATGCAGCCATTCTCCATTTTTCCTGTTTGTTTTTCAAACAGCCGACTATATCAAACCTGTATATTTACACAAGAACATCCCTATAAATGCTTCATGTGTAGTATTTAATATTTCTGTAGTAGATTAGAGGAGGTAAGTAGCTGACAAAGTGCATGAAGGTGATAGAGACCGGAGATAGGGTGAGTTCTTGTCCCAGCAAATCCTTATAAAGAAATCTCTGCTAAGGAAGAAGGAAGGAATGATCCATCCCAGCTAAGACCCTGAACCACCGATATATACTAGTTCATTTTTTCATGTTTAATCATAAGTTTTATGTCCTAGTGATGTAGCAGTAGCAGTACTTGAATGAGATGGCACACCAGATAATATGGAAAAAAAAGAAGTGAATAAACCCACAATGTGTGCTTCAGATTATGACTATTTTAGAATTCATGGGCTTTAGAAAAAAATCTGCTTTTTCCTTCATCTCTGTGGTATGTCATATAGATGGACTATGGATTCTCTAGTTCAGGAACAAGACTTTATATATGATACAGTACAGTTCTGAAATACTGAAATGTAATAGACAAAAACGATCTACAGAGACACACATATGATTTGTCTTTTACTTTGCATGTGACCTGATATTTGGCTGCTAAACAGTCATCCTGTAATTGGACTCACAAAATTAAAGTCTCATTTCCTTTAGCGACAGGGAAACTGCTAAAGGAAGTCTCTGCCATACTCAGTTTAATTTAGATGATCAACCAAATGCACAGATGTGGATTTAAATCCTCTAGAAAAGGAAGTGGGACTCTTCTAGGCACACCGCTGTGACATTTCTAGTATTCTGGACAGGGCAGGATCCCTACAAAAATGTTCTCCCTTGCACTGAAGTATTGCTACAGCACTGGTAATAAATCACTCAGCTTCGGTAAGGTGTAAAAAAATGGGGAAAAATGTTTTCCAGTAGCTGGCAAAGTATTTTTTTTTCCATGTGGCTTGATTTTATGATGAAAATGTAAAGTTTACATTACCTGATATTCTATTCAAATTGATGCATGCATTTCTAACTCGCATGTTATTTTTTCATATTATGGAAGTAGTTAAATCTGGAAGCAGAAAAATGTAATTCCAAATGAAACTAGACAGAGATGACCCATAATATTAAACTTCGGTACTTTCATTTACTGGCTTCCTGTTAGATTTCATGCAGTAAGTTTAGAGCTTTGCCAGTGCGGTCATGTTTATTCTTAAAGAGTTATTCCTGCCATTTGTGCGCTTTTACTAGTTATAAATTCAGTCATGTTCCTATTACATCTGTTATCAACTGAATGCATTATATATTAAAAATTGACTTCCTAAACCTTTCCAGGTAAAAACCAACCAAAAAAAAAAGCAAGTAAATGTGATTTTAATAGCAGTGGGTTTGTGGCAATTCTGTTGGTTTCAGAATTATACACTTGGTGGTATCATTGCCCTTTAAAAAAAGGGAGAAAAAAGGAACTATAAGGGATTGTTATCACTGCTATCTTTCTCACTAACCAATTCAGGCATCTCTAAAGCACCAAGAACTGAACAAAATGATTTATAAGAATACACAGGTTCCCTCAGACTTTGGAAAATGATGGAATACTGTTAGTACTGTGGGAGTTCTTGTGCATAAGCAAAGTTTATTTGCTATTCTTTCCAAATATTTATATTTACTTTGAGTGTGTGTGTGTTTATCCTGAGGTTTTCTACAATATTTGCACAATCCTCTTGAATTTTTTTCCAAGATTATGATCCAGTTAACATTCAGAAATCACGTTTGCATTATGCATACAAGCTGACTGCAGAGAAGGCACTGTGGTGGTAAATCAAAGAAGAGGCATTTAATCTAATATTTCTAAAATTTACTCTTAGATCAAATTTTAACCAATCAAATTTTGAAAGTTCAGCAAAAGCCAAACTTACAGTTAAGAACTAACAAGCTGGGAAAGCTCCTTATCTAAAATGGTTCAAGTGTCCTTTAAGAAACTCTGGTCCAGTGCCAAGATGCATTCCCCTCCACCCATAATATTATAACTGTATTTTGGAAAGAAAAAAAAAATCACCATTTGGAAGCTGTATTTCCTCAGGTAACACAGGTAAAGCACATAAAATTCTTCCTGCTGAAGCCAATGTAAGCTTGTGAAATCTGCAAGCTTCTATGAAGCATTTCTAAAAATGTGATGGTGTTGGCCCCTGCCTGCAAAGGCCTTTCTGTGGTGAAGGCCAGAAGTACCATGCACAGGACATACTTTTAATATGAAAATGGAAAGAACAAGCTCAGCCAAATTTGTGCTCCAGGCTTGGACTGTGAACACCAGCAAACTGTCTCAGCTATGTCCAGCTGCAGAGGATGGGGAAGTGCACAGTCAATCAATGGCTCTTATATGCCCCTTTCTGCCCTCATATCTGAGTGTCCCACAGTCACCTTCCAAACTCATGTGTGTGGTATAGGGATGGATAAGAATTCAGGTTAACAGAGAAAACTCAGTTTCAAATACGCCAGCACTTTCCTTCCCATAGTTGGAGGAGTGATCCCATCCTCAGCACAGATTTCTTCCTTTTCCTCTTTCTCCCCACTGAAAGCAGAGGGAGATGGGATGGCACATCAGAGCAGGTGCCTCTCTTTTGTATGGTTAAATGAGGAAAAATAAAACTACAACACACATAATGGTTAGCTTTGGCAATGACTGCTGATGTGCTTAGACAGAGACCATAACGATGAATTTTGTCTTGGTGTATGAGTATGGATGAAAAAGCCAAAGAAATTTAAGTTTAGTTGACCCACACATGAAGTTATTTGTGTGTGTTTGGTGGTGTTTTCTTAACCTGTTAAATTCACATGTTCTGATTGTCTTGGAATATTCTTCTCACCCAAAGTCTTAAGTTTTGAAAATTATAAGTTGTTTAGGTCTATCTTCTAATTGTGTAATTTAGTTCAGTTTCAGCTTGCAAATAATTTCCTCTTTAGACTTGTTTCCTTTATGAATTATATAAGGAAAAAGAAATCCTTCAGCCCTTTGCATTTAGACACCCTCCCTTGGTACTGCTTCTCTTGCAGGCAGTGCAGAAGTAATGAATACTTGTATTATCTAAATTTTATAACTAGCAATATCTCACACTGATAAAGTCCTTTGAGAAAGCAATAGGATAGGTTGGTACATATACCATAACATATTTAATTAATATAGCCAGGATAAATACCTGAAAGTGCCACTGTGTATGAAATGACTGTATCAGCAGTGAATTACTACAATTCCCACCTCCTTAAATTCCAGGAAAGAACTTCCATTTTCCTGGAGGGTGACTCTTTTAATAAGGGGCAACTGAGAATTGATAAATAAGCAAGCAAAACCATAAGTCACATGGTGCCAGGCTCCAGTATGCAGGTGATCCTGACAGGCTCACACAGCCAGCAGGCAATTACAGTTCACAACAGCAAGGTGTCTTCAGGGTGCTCAGTCTGCCATGATCATGTATCAGCTCTGTGCTGAAAAATTCATCACTGTAACTGAAATGCATATGTGGTTCTCCTTCCCCGAAATGCAAGGTCAGCCTGTAACGTGGGGCTGGTGACCCCACTCCCCACCAGAACTTTACAAATCTTGCACACTTCTTTCTTTGCCATTTTCTCATAGTAATAATGTGCACCGAGCACATACATAATACAAGGAAGGTTAGTTTTGTCATACAACAAAGTTAATGAAAACCTCATGCGAAATGCTTACAGTATGTTGCAAGTTTCCATTCATATAAATGCATGTGCATTTGTTGTGGTTCTTTAAAAATGCTAAAACATGTAGCGTTTTAACATGCACCTGAGTGGCACATCTCCGCTGAGGTTTTGCTGATTATCCCCAACAGCATGGACACAACGTGGCAAGTTGGCTGGGTATGAAAAGGGCTGTGTTGGAGAAAGTAACAAGGTCTGTTATGAAGAAATGGCTGTTTTCACTAACACAAATGAAAGCTTGGACCTTATCGGTACTTTCTTGATGAATACAGTCCTCCTCTCTTTAAACCCACATTGTAGTACGTACATGCATACACATGTAACTGCTGTAAGGCTTTATGTTGGGATTCGAAGTTTTACAGCTATATAGGACAAAAACCTACTCTGCATATCGCACAGTCTACATGGAGTTTGTTTGAGGATGCTGTGATCAATACAAAATGGAGAGGTTTGGTTTGTAAGACAAAATTAAATCTTAACTATCTTTTTCACAGAACAGACTTTCCTCTTACTGCTAAAATTACCAGCTGGGCCAGACACACCACCACCGAGGAACACTGAGGAATTCCTTAGGTCTCCACTGGTGCTTCATTTATATCTGGCCTAACAGACAGAATGAAGGCTGGCCTGTAAAGTTGTTATTATAATGTCAATATAGATATAATTACATTTTCTCCAGCAATGGAATTAATACCAGTAGGAAACAAAATCATTTTAGGTTTCTCCTGCTGCATTTATATGAGTTAGGGTCTAAACGGCAACCAGGGAAATCTGGCCCTTGTGCTCAAATAATGTAATGCCCATGCTTTCCATTTCTAGATGAAATTACTACTAGTGGGATTTATGCTACTCAGGAAAAGGAACTTTTGTAGCTAAATCTTTTGGTTGCTCAGGCTGCTTTGTCTCACCACATAAATATAAAAAATCTTTTACGTGACTTTGCATACACAGATATTCATCTAGAGGTGTGTGTATGTTGGTTTGTGCCTTTTCAGGGAGGCTACTGTTAAAGACAAGATGATGCAAGTCATGATGAATGCAATTTTCATGGGAAAGATGATGAGCCTCATGGTACTATTCCCTGTACCCCTGAGCACATTCTAGGTGGAAGAGGGACCTCAGGTGGCAGATCACCAGTTTTCACCCGCTCTGACATAACATTCTACGGCTCTGAATACAAACTGCTCTGTCTCCACTTGAGCCCTGGGATGCTGTTCCCTGCATCTCCTTACTGGGGAGCCCAACAGGATGTGTAAAGATTTCCTGACAGCCCATGTGCCCACGTTTTTCCTGGTGAAAGCAAGGACTGGGAATAGGAGAGGGGAAGGGCTTAGTTAACCATAGGCTTGTGTTTTCTGCTTTAATGTGCAGGTCAATTAGAAAATAAATTGCTGCAAATTCCTGAAGCGTTTCTTGTGCAGCAGGAGATTCATTTTTCCCTCAGTATCACAGAAAACATGGTATTAGCTTAGAGTGATAAAGAGCTAATTCTCCCTATTTAAAATTGTACGTCCTGTGCCAATATGCAGTAGACCATCAGTTCTTAAGAATGTTCTCAAATGAGATAAAATCTACAAACTGAAGCCAATTTCTCTTACACATGGCCAGAAACCTCTTTCAAAAAAGTCTGGAATTACACTACATAGTATTTCAGCTGGTACTTTACCACTGTCAACTGCAGTGATTTAGAGCAAAGCCTTGCCTGCCTTTTGATGAAAGCAAGGGGAGATTTGTGCTCAGTCTTGCTTGGCCAGCCGGATTCTGTGCACAAATCAAGCCATTGTACTGCCCTCATTCAGTGATAAAGGTACAAATAGGGTGAGGGGTGGTTGTCATTTTAGTTTAGATCAGTAGTGCTGGTCTGAAGTAAATCTCCTGATCGTCTCACTGCAGGTCAGAGTGTATGAACCAGACTTGTGGGTGAAACCAGTGTTGGAAAGGTACTCCAGGAGGACAATTCCTGTGCTCCAGCCAGACGGCACATGGGACCAGACTGAAAAACATAGCCACGCATACAATATGAATGTGGGGTCCTCGTTTCCGACTTCAGCTCTGCTCCCATTTGGCTCTTTAGCCTTCTAACATAGATACAACCATCTGACACCCAGCATCCATCAGCAGATAAGAAATTATTATTGCATTACAGACTATAGTTTTACTACTAAAATTATTTCAACTAAGTGCTGGAAGCCCTAGAATAATATAATGCTCATCGCAAATGAATTGTTCTCATGATTTAAACTCAAAGCTTTCAAATCCCTAGCACAGGCTTTTGTTCTTCCTAACCCAAAGCAGCAGCTCTGCTTTTGAGACTCTCTTATAGCACATGCACACTAAAAAAAAACAGAAAAAAAACCAAAAAATATTTCTTTTCCACTTTGACTTACATGTCAAATGTGCTTATTTACTCGTAGGTAGAATGAATCTTGGGTTTAATTACTTTCATGCTAATTACATGCTTTTAATCTATAGTTTAGTGAATTATTAGTTACAGCTGCAGTGAACAAAATGCACACAGAACTAGGAGAAACATGCCCCTTTGTAGATGGCTGCTGTAGATCCTTCCTAAATCCTGCCAAGCCTTGTGAGTTAAGACCCAAGTAGTTTATAGGCTTTGAACAAATGAGTACATAGCAGTTTTTAAGAAAATCATTGCAGTCTCCCTGTTAGGTATGTAGCACTCCCATTGTTACTCAAACCACTTTAGATGTTCATAAACATGGGTGTCAAGTTACTTGGGTGTAAATGATGAAAAATTTGTCACAGAAAACTTAAGATCCCAAGGCGTTCAGTCAGGATTTTGTTCAAACCTTTTGTACTGGTTTTTAATTTTCCTCTTTCTATCATTGTTATGAAATGGCAGGTGGGTCAGATACCTAAAGTCAAGCTAGGATAAATTAATTTACAAACTTTCTAGGTATCCAGATTTAAAGTTTTAGCTGCACCAATTTCCAGTACATAAAAATCACACACTTGTATCGCTGTTCCCTTTTGAACATCTGAAAACTACAGCATTAAAGAATTAGTCCCCAGAGCATTATTTATTATCCACTTCCAACTGATGGGGTACAAAGAGGCTTGATGACTTCTTCAAGCTGCGGTAAAGCTGGGAAAGGAACCCAGATGTCCTGTTTCCTCATCCTGTTCCTGAACCACAAACCACATGTCCTTGCCTTATTAGCGACAATCACAGCACATGAAAACAGACTATTTATATCAAAATATTTCATCTGTTCTCACCCATTATTCCCTAACTCACCAATGTAATTATGTTGGCAAGGTGACAATATATTTTTCCTAGTAAGCACAAGCAGATCGTTAGGTTTTCTGCTGAGATACAAGCTGCACAAGAAGAGTTCCCAAATAACTAAAATCAAAAAGACCATGTTTTCAGTGAAAAATCCTTGGTAGTGCAGCAATGGGAGAGAAGATTTAATATCTTCCACAGTTGACTCTTGACAGCTGTATTAAAAGCAGAGATGAAGAAAGGATTATATTGTAAATATCAACCCAGAATGAGGTAAGCCAAAGGGAAAAAAACAAAACAAAAAACCCAAACAAAAAAAAAAAAAACACAAACCCACAATAAAAATGGGCTTTGGAAAGTTCTGTTTTTTCAATCATTTCAATTCCTGATCAGTATTCCCCAAGTGTAGGGATGAGCCTGTACCTTCTGTGAATCCCCAGAAGGATGGCCCCTGTTGTGGATCAGGCTCCCTTAAAGCACAGATGAGTCTGAAAAGCCCATTAGAAGGTGGCTACAGGTGGGGCTCAGGGGTGCTGAAGGCTTTGGCTGGGTGTCCCAGCTCTCACACACCACTGAGAATGCTACAACTGCACTTCTGGAGCTAACTTGCTATGGACAGGCTCTCACAAGCCTGCAGATGGGAGACAGGATCTCTGCAAAGCGCAGGTTTAATGATAACAGCACTGAAACAAGCAGGATATTCAGTTGAGAACTCTAGCTGAGTTTAAACTTGAGAAAGCAAACAGAGTGCTGCTAGCCATTTGATATGCTGGATGTTTCCTTTATACAAACAGGGAGAAAATGGAGGAAGCTTTAAGAACAAAACCTTGCAGGAGGGGTAGAAGGTGTTAAACTGGAAGAACAAATTGATTAAAGTAAGTTAACAGATGTCCAGTTGTGGTAGTGAATTGTATTAATTTGGTGAATTGGTAATTAATTGTATTAATGATGAAATGGTAATGAATTGTATTAATTTAGTGAATTTTATTAATTTGGAAGATTTTATTAATTGTATTAATTTAGTGAATTTTATTAATTTGAAAGATTTGCTGTAGCACTTTAGCCAGATCTATTCCTAAGTCCTTTCCAAACATACTATTCATAATATTGCATGCAAGTTAATAAAGCAATATTTAACAGTCTTCAGAGTTTGCATAACAAGCAGCATTGGACAGACAAAGACCTGTGAAATAGAAATCAGAGATGCACATTTCATAGATCTTGTTACAAATTGCCTAAGTGATTACATATTCCCTGATTAGCAAAAATCATGCTTGTTCTGGTAAAATACTTGCTTCTATATATGGGGAATAACAATGCATCTTGGGCAAAACACAAAAGTCATTAACAATTTTGCTACTGAAGTCACTGACACCACATTTCACTCTATATAAGGCAAGGACCTCTCAGCTCCTGACACTGCTTGTGTTGCCTCATCCCAAGACTCAAGTGGCAGCTACAATCTGTCTCCCAGATGCAGACATCATAACATTGTTTTGTATATATGCCATGTGTGGCAATCCTTTTATTTTTCAGTGACCTGTGTTTGTTAGGATGTAGACAACATGTACACTAGTCCTTCTCAATAGGGCACTGGAGTATTTGCAAAAAACTTCAGGTGACTAATTCCAAGCAGACTTAGAGCTGAGAATACAACAGTGATTCACAATGATTAGGTTACAAAAATTAAGCACAAATTAACAGGAACATTTGGGCTAGAATTTTTTGCTTGCTGACCATGTGCTCCCAATATAACCTTAAGAAATCACCCCAGCAGTGAAACACAACCAGTTGAATTTGAGAACTGTGGAGGGAGAAGGCAGCTAAAGAGCACTATATTTTCATCTGTTACTAAGTCAGAAACACTCCACTGTACATGTACTTGGGTTCTTTTGTTTTTTCTCATCCCATGTTTGGTGACTCAGTACAGTCCCAGTACGATCCTAAAGCCCTCAGTTGTTTAACACCATGAGTGAAATGGGCATCATAACCTCTGCATGGCCCTGGAGCTGCATAGGAATTGTTTCGTGCTTTCTGCAAAAGACGATGCCTTCAGATTTTGTTAAATGATAACAAATAAGGAAAAGCAGGCCTCCCCTAGTTGTAGCAATCCTATCCCTCCCCTGGGCTTTCCTAGAGGTGACAGAGTTGAAACTTCCAGATTTTATTTTCAGAACATGTTCATTTCTCATTTTGGTATTTTAAACAGTTCTCAGTTCCCATGTATTATTCAAGTGGAAAGAAATGGGTATCCAGTGCATACATAATCAAACATCCAGCCTGCACCAGACAGCCTTCTCAAATCACTTGAGAAATTTCCTTACTGCTTTTGTTATCATTCTTCATTCACCTCCTCCCCTTATTTAACACTTTGAATATTGTATCCCATTTTACCTCACAGCTGTGGGGTGAAGTAAGCAAGAGCTGTGTCCCTTCAAGCTCCCCTGAACAGTGCCTGCCCACAGAAGAGAGGTAGCTGCACAGATGTTGATGGTATCACGGTAATACAGAAATAACCTGTTGAAAGCAGATTTGCTTTCAAACCTTTCAGTGAGAAAGTATCCATTTCAGACAGAAGAATTAATGCTTTTTAACCTGCCTATCATCCTTTTTCATTGTCATCATGTAAAATAGCTATTGGTGTTTCAGTCTGGTGTTTCAATCAAAAAGAATATTTTTGTTATTGCCAAAATATTTACATGAAACTGCTATTCAGATCAAATTATCTTGAAAGTGCAAAGCATGTGTGGATTCCAAATTATTCATCTTGGAGAGGTGGTTGCATATTGAAGTTACACAACAGAAACCAGAAAACACCACCGCTGCTTCAGATTCATGGTAATGGCAAAAATAGCTGTTAAAGGAATTCCTCTGCTTAACTGCAGTACCGTAACAGGCACAGGATTTAGCTTTATTTAAAAACGTGGCTTTTCACTCTTTCAGGCAGACTGGTTGGTTCTGACTTTTGTTTCCACAACACTAAACATGAACAGCTCTGCACAAGGAGAGCAGTGGCATGGACATGATGCATTAGGAAGCTGAAGGACAGAAGGTAAAAGATGATGACTGTTGGTAGAATGACAGACCAAAAACACAAAATCAAAATCACACTAAACTGTCAGAACTGGTCAGTGCTGGTGAGATCCTATTGACTATATTGTCTTTCTTTGTGTCTTATGTTTATGTTTCAGCAGCACATCAGTTAGTTACGGAAAAAAGACTCAAAAATATCACCCAAACAAGGACTGGGCAGTACTATGAATTTCAAGGTTTTGGTGAACCATCGTTCAAGGTATTTTGATGTGTATTCCTTTGCGTAATGTTCTAAATATCATTGGTGTTTTTTAATAAGGGTTCTTTGTTGCAATGAAAAATGATATGGCCATATTAAAGCTGTCCCTAGGAGTACTGTGGTTCCCTAAAGGAACCATAAAGGTAAATTTCAAAGATTCACAGAAAGGGCTTTCTAATTTGCAACAGAGGTGAGGGATCATTTCTCATTTTATTTCTGGATAAATTATTTATCCAGACTTAGCAGACAGAAAAAATGAGGAGTGATGCTACAAAACACACAGGACAGCATGGCAATGGTTTTAAGTAATACAAGTTTCTTTTCATTAAATCCTTCTGTCGCAAGAAGTTGGACATAAACAAAGCCATGGTTTTGATGAGAAATGTGCTAAGCTGAAATAGTCCCTTAAAACAATTTCTTTCGTAAGTTAGTTCATTTCTTTGAGATCAGGCTTGTTCTGGGAGGAAAGAAAGGAAAGGAGAGATGTTTTTATCCCTGTCATCACCCTCAGGCAAAATGCTGCACAGCTGAAAACATGACTTCCTGTGGTATTCTTAAGCAGGCTTGGTAGGTGTACATGTCATGTCTTTCAATGTGGTAAAAGAAGGCCCATGTTTTTCCATTTCCAGAATTGTACTGGATTTCTTATTTCTTTCTTGAACTGCAGGTGTGGTGGTGTATCCTTCCCCCCACATCCTCTGGGCTGGACTAGGGTGGGACTAGGTGACTGCGGAGGGTGGGAAGGCATAGGTCATACCAACAATGACTCCGGTTCCCTGGCTACAGTGGGAAGCGAGAGGAAGGATAATTGGTCATTACATGACAGCCTTGTATCACTCCTTCCCTTGATTGTAGCCCAAGTGGAATGGTATCATTGCTACTGGAGTTTTGAAAAGATTCTAGTAATTACCAACTTGGGCTGTGGCCAGGATGGAGATTTATTAATGACTAAAGCAAATCATCATATGACCCTAGTTGCCCCAAGAGAGGCTCTTTGAGCTATCCTGGACCACACCAGGCTGTGAACAGCATTTCCATTTGAATGGGTCACCTCCCAGTGGTCAGGAACTCTCAAGACTTCAATAATCAGAGAACCACCACTGAACCATGGAACCTGGGCTGAAGTCCACTACTCCTCGAGATTCAACCATTACCACCTGAACTGGTATGTATATGTATTTATTTTTGTATATGTGTGTATAGATGGTTATAGCAATGGTAGGAAATTCTGTTGACAAGGGAGGAAGGAAGGGAAGGAATGGAGAGATGGAGGGAGGAAAGAAGGGAGGGAGGAAAGGAAAGAAGAAAAAGAAGAGAGGGGAGGAAGAGAGGGGTGGAAGTAGCCATACACTATTGTTGTTACGCTCCTGATGTTCCAGGTGAGCAGAAGAGGAGCAGAGTCAGTCCCTGCAATGTCATTCATGGAACTGTTAAGAGGAGAAATATATGCTTGCGTTAAGCTTGTCATTTTCAAAAGATATCTAATGTAATTTTTGTATTTATTTTCTTATAAATAATATTCTTATTTATTTTCTCCGCCTTACCATGGCTTTTTTTTCTGTCCACATTCAGGTCAAAATCTTCTAGATGAAGTTGCTGATAGACACCTTTCCCCCCCCCCCCCCCCCCAACTTTAATACTTAATTTCTAAACCTTCTGGGAGACCAGTGGAAATTAATTAAGTGGATAAAAATGGAACTTTACTCCTCATTTTCCAATTAACTAATTAAGTGGGTTTTTGCCTAACTCTTAGCAACTTTACCTTGCGCCGTTTGTCAGTTACAGATCTTCCTCTCTGGTATCTTTTGCCTCTCCCCAGTTTACTTTTAAACTATAACTTCTAGAAAAAAAGTCTTCTGTTTTTATCTTCCTGTTACCAGGCTATCACAGGAATCTGTCAGTGAGAAATCTGATTGATAAGAACAGGAGGAGCAAAATCCCTGTAATTTTCTTGTAGCACAGGTTAGCCATTTGATGGGCTAAAAGCTTTTTGTCCTTTGCCTGACCTGGTTGTTAGGTTCTCAAGGCACCCCCAAAGCCTTCTGCGTAAATAGATGACTGTAGCTCTGAAGAGCTGGCCAAAACCAGAACTCGTATACTAAGACTTCTGGTTTTGGTGTTATTTTTTTCTATTCCTAGACACTTCTGCCATGGTCTGTTCGGTAAAACAGTGACCTTTTGCCAGTGACATAGAAAAACTACTAAATAAACATGTGTGATGGGATATTTGAGAAGCTATATTAACTTTGGCAGATTTTAAGTACTTGCTTTGGGGCATTGAGTGAGGATATCACTGTGCCTGGTTCCTGAAAAGGAAAATATATACATACATACATTCATATAGAAATATCTATGCACTAATGAAGATAAGGTGTAGTGAACTCATCTTTTGTTCTGCTCTGAAGAGAATAAACACAGCGTCACAACACTGCCTACAGAAGCTAGCAATGATTTCAAACTGGCTCCATGCTATTCATCATGAACCTTATGGGCATTTTTTATCTTTCACAGGTGCAATTGGTACTAAAACTTAAGAAATGAGATAGCCCTGGATATGGTTATGATGCTGCAGGGACACCAGTAAGCATTTGCACCAGGTCTTTGTATGTGGTAAACATAACGAAAGCCAATCTGAATTTTTCTGTTAAGAGAATAATTTATACTGAAATAGCATCAGTTACAAGATTAACACAATGGGCTCATCCAGTAATGTGTTTGTATCCATGGTCTTTTCTCTTTCTATGGCTAACTGTAATCAAATTGCCCATCACTTCTTTTTCTGACCTACCTTGTCGTTCAGTTCCCACTCCTAAATCACTGAAGTCTCCAACACTACTGTCCTGAAGTCCTTGCACCTCTGGTATCCACTTTCAGCACTTCGAATGTCTTCTGTGTAAATGACAAGTTTTACATTATGGAAGTGATACTTACGCATTGTACTTTAGTAATCCACAATTTTGTGGAAAAAAAATAATCTGCAAGTAAACCCTACTTTTGCTTTTCTGTACTTTTTGTTCAAATACATTGTAGGTAAACTTTTATCCTTCATCTGAATCAGGAAAACTCCTCTGATATTTAGCAAAATTGTTCCTGCCCATTTATGTGACATTTCTCAGAAGAAAAAAAAAAAAAAGGACTACTAATAGTAAAAGAATTTTCCTGACTTTATTAAGCACTTGAAACCTAATTCAAATGCATTCAGTGAATGCCACAGTTTGTAATATTTGAGGAAATGAAAGAGCACAGAAAAATATAAAACAGCAAGCAGCAGGGTTGAGGTCAGAGTGCCAATGCTAAAGGTGGAAGCTTGAATTTAAATACAAGAAAAAAAATAAGAGGCTTGATCAACTACAATTTTGAAGAGTCATAAAAACCTCCAAGTCTGAAGGTTCATATGACCTTGTTTGTGATGTGGCCAGTAACATTGCAGATGTTTGCAGCTGAATAATTCTCCCTCCCTTTTAGCTGCCATCAGCTTCACAAGCTGGGTTTATGTTGTTGGTACAGAAGTCTGAGAAATGGGCAAATGTAGGATATGCAAACTTAATGGAGTCTTACTGACGAAACAGCAAATGAAGCATTTCCTGGAAAGGCAGATACTAGTATTCTATTTATCAATGTTATTTAACCCTGACAGTTCTGGCTTGCTTCAGTAGCTTCATATGGCTTTTTAACAAGATTTTGTATCAAGCTATTATGCTAAATGGTGATGCAATGGGATTAACATTGACTTCTACCTTTCTTTGTGAGCTGGCCATATGATGCCATCATACAAGGTTCCTGCCCAGACAGCCAAGGGCAGTCTGAGATGTGTCAGCATGCCAGCAAATCCCTCCTGCGGTATTTGGACTCCTCTAGCAAAATCCTCTGACTGATTTCTCTGTCACTGTCAAGGACAGATACTGCTGTGAGAACAGATTGATGAAGTTACAAAAATATTCTGGAAGCTGCTTTTTGACTCTTTACCAAAGATTAGCAAGGAGGCATGTTTGTTTCTCAGTCCTGATGCCCGTATCTGAACTTGAACTTGTCACACTGTGTTAATGTGAAGCATTATTTGGGTTAAATTGTGGGTTTAGGACTATATTCAAAACCCAACTCCTAAGTACTGCTGGTAATAACTCATGTAACACACTCACTTTCACTCCCTCAAGCATCTTTCTGAACCAAACAGTCTGGACACTTAGATAAACAGGATATCTGGATTTGATTTACCATAGCAATACTTCCAAATAAATTATATTTTTAGTATGCTTGCATATGAGTAGCTCAGTAGTAAGCACTAGAAGAGTATAAAGAAGCGTTGTTGTAGTCTTATTGCTTCAACACTTCCATCCACAATTCATCTAATTCTGTTAATCATTTTATGCTGTACCTGTAAGTCTTGCTTCCCAGACAATATGGAAACTCTCAACTTGAAAAGCAAAAGCCTGCTTTACGTATAAAATAATCAGTATTGCTCCTTTTCAAAGACACAAGTTTCAACAGGAGGTTAATGTATGCAGTAAGGGAAATAGCTGCATGTTTTCCCTTTCCTCTTTCTGAGGAAATAGCTGCATTGATTCATCACTGTTTCACCTAGCTTTTAATTTTCACTCATATCCTATAACTTAGTAAAAACTGTTTCACCAAAGAAAAAAAAGGAAAATAAAAAATAAATGAAAAATAAAATTCCCCCAGTGCCAGCTTCTTTGCTGATCCTTTATATGAGTTTTATCTAACTGCTTTCTATTCAGAATAAAATCAGTAATCTTATTTTGCTTTAAGCAATAAGATAAACAATGCCAAAAGCAAGGTGAATATTCTGCAAAGATAATAGGTAGAAGATGTAAGTCAGTCATTCAGGGCTGGAGCTAGCTCAACCAGGGACTTACTCAAACAGCTTTCAAATCCTTCGCAGGCTCTCCTCAGCTCTTGAAATATCAAAGATAATACTAAATACCAATATAGATTTTTTTTCCTGTCATGACTTTTTCAATCCGGTCTGGAAAAGTCATTGTAATTAAATTATCTGGGGAAAAAAATATCACAACTCTCTCTCCAAAGACAGTGAAGGTTGATTAAACATCGGGAATCAGAACAAAACATCTGCATGTAATGAATTCTCTTTGGCAATGAAGTTCAAAGAGCTATGAAAGAAATATGTACCTATTAATATGTCTATGAATGTGTAAAATATGTCTGCATTTAAATCTATGAGAGGAGTTAGTTAACAGAAAGTTGTTTTCTATTTTTAGCAGTGCTCTTCATGTATTCCTTTTTCCTAAAACTTTTTTCCTATACCTTTTTTAATATAATAAATATATGAATGCATATTATATGTATGTCTGTAAATAAACCGCAGCCTGTTTGTGCTTTGATATGACATAACAAGCATGTGGCAGCCGAACTCAAGCAATAATAGCACTGTCTTAAGACTACGCTGGGAGCTCACCCTGATCAGGTGAGCTTCAAAAACATCTCTCTGAATGCCATACAGGCCCACAAGTGTCACTGTTGATATCCAGAGGATGGATAGTCCAGATGACAGTGAATAACCTCGTTTTCTGTGAATAGTCTGGCCCACTTGGATGGGTGCAGTGCTAAGATTTGAAAAACAGAAGGTAGGGTGGATCTTGCGATGAGAGGGTTTGGAAAATGTGTACAATTGGTGAAGCAATGGCATGAAAAATACCACAGGCACGTTTGGATTGATGGATTTGGATTGGTAATACATCTTAAAGGCATTCTTCTCTTTTGCTGGAAGAAAGACTTTTTTTTTCAGGAAGAAAACTTTCAGGAAGAGCAATGATTTGAATAGGAAGCTGAGCCTTACTGACTGAAGAGCAATGCCTATATGAAGGTGTGTTACTATTTATCATTAAAATGTGTTTTATTTTTACTAAACATAACTACACAAAACAAACTTTTTGTCTGTTGCTTCAATGCTTTTTACACTTTACCAAGCAGGTTATTTGTGCTGCCTCAGGAATGTCAAGCTGAAACATGACAGAAGGCTGTTGTCTTCTTTTATTTGAATGTACTCTGTAAAGTCTGGCACTGCATTAAAGATTCTTGACACCAGCAACATTGAGTATTCTGTGCTGTTTACAGCCTGAACTGTGTTACCAGGTATTAGCATGGGAAAAAGGAAAGACAGCTTGAATCAAAGAGCAGATGTTGGCTGATGAAAGAGCTGCAGGTAATAAAAAGATATATAAAGAAACAGACGCTGTTTTTCAGGAAGCGCTGTTACTCACATTTACAAACATTATTCATATCAGCTGGGTGTATTGCTGTCTTCTGGGATCCTCTGAAATTGTTTCACAGTACACATTTGGTTAAAAGATTTTGAACCATGCAGGCCGTGAAGTATGAAATAAACAGTTTCATGTTTGGACCCTTTACTTTGGGAAAAAAAAACCTGAAACAATGAAACCATACTCCCTCTCTCCTCCCCCCTCCCCACCTCTTTCTTCCCCAGCCAAACTAAGCCCCAAAGCCTTTTCAGCTTCTAAATAAAAGATTAGCGAAGGACTTCATGGGACTATGAAACCGCTGTTACGCTAAGTCCATAAGGAATGGGCGTATAATACAGTAGCATATGAAATCCTCAGACTTTTTTTACATTGTCAGGGGACAGATTAAGCCATTTTAATTTACAGTTGCTAGGGATCTGTCCACTTATTTATTTTTTATATAAATACTCCTCTTCTGCTCCATGGAGTTTTCTGTGCCTCTATAGAGGTAAGGGGCCACCTCAGGAACATGCACTGCTTCTCACCTGAAACACCTGCTGAGATTCCACTGCCTA
This sequence comes from Pezoporus wallicus, assembly GCF_028554395.1. Taxonomy (NCBI): domain Eukaryota; kingdom Metazoa; phylum Chordata; class Aves; order Psittaciformes; family Psittacidae; genus Pezoporus; species Pezoporus wallicus. Next base: position 336,781 of record NW_026642407.1, read on the forward strand.
TGACTCTTGACAGCTAGTGTTTTATTTCTAAGAGACTTTAAAAGGCATTTAAAATTACCATGTGCAAAATGATGCTGTATTTCAATGCTACTGTCCTTCTAATGGTGGCTACTCAATATGGTACAATATTCTTACATAATAACAAAAAATACATGATCAACAAGGCAGCTCCTAAGTTATTATGAATTATAGAAGCTGTATTAACCTGTCTGGTTTAAATAGGTCACAGGGCAGCTACTTCCCCCAGTAGATGATAATGTTGCTGTACTTTCTTCCAATTCACATTGACCACAAAGAGGCACCGGGGCCAATGGAGCAGATGCTGGGACACAACCTGGGTAGTCCTTCCTGGCAGAGATTTCCTTCTGTCAGTACCACTCTTGCTGCCCTGTGAAAGGAAGAAATTTCAGGCACAGTAAGCATGTTCTTTACCTGCATAAGGAAACAAAGGAGGGCTATGTTTTGTTCTGTTTTACATTGTTCTTTCTCCACATGACTAAGAGTACCTGGCTTCTGCTGCAGAAGTGTCATAAAATTTCTACCCTGTAGACTTGAACAAATTCCTACTGTGCTTGCAAATTGCCTCCATTAATAAGACTACACCCTTTTTCAGTCTGTTATGCTGTATTTTATATTCATTCGGATGTGAAATGCAAGAAATATCTACTGGGACACATGCTGTAAGAAAATTAAAAGAATAAAATGATAGAGAGGGACCAGAGCATTGGTCATGAGGTTGAAGAGTATTTTTATGTCATTTCCATAAAAAGGATAATTTTGTGGCTACTTGAAATTCTATATCAGATTTTTATGATACTTTACCAATAATGGAAAGAGGATTGAGCTAAACCCCACCTACATATAAGAACAAAATCAACTGCATGAAGTAATTCTTATGTCTTACAGATAAATTAATGGTTATAATACAGCCAAGATGAATAAATCATAGCATGCTTTTACTGAAAATGCAAAGTTGCAAACCATATAAACCTTTTCCCAAATACAAAGAAGTTTATAAATTAATAATTGTCCTGGGTTCAGAAGAAGTCTTTGAGAAAGGGAGCAAAATAATCCAAATCCTGCTGAAAGCTGGTTTTGCCATAAAACAGAGTAAGGTCAAGGGACCTGCACAGGAGATTCAATTTTGGGGAATAAAATGGCAAGATGGACATTGCCAGATCCCCACAGATGTGATCAACAAGGTGACAGCAATGTCTCCACCAGCTAATAAGAAAGAAACGCAAGCTTTCTTGGGTGCAGTGGGGTTCTGGAGAATGCACATCCCAAATTACAGTTCGATTGTAAGCCCTCTCTATCATGTGACCTGGAATAAGAATGATTTTAAATGGGGCCCTGAGCAACAGCAAGCCTTTGAGCAAATTAAACACGAGGTAGTTCATTCCATAGCCCTTGGACCAGTCTGGACCGGATCAGATGCAAAAACTGTACTGTACACTGCAGCTGGGGAGAATGGTTCTACCTGGAGACTCTGGCAGAAAGCTCCAGGGGAGATTCAAGGTCGACCCCTTGGCTTTTGGAGTCAGGGATACAAAGAATCCGAGGGCAGCTATACCCCAACTGAGAAAGAGATACTGGCAGCCTATGAAGGGGTTCGAGCTGCTTCGGAAGTGATTGGCACTGAAGCACAGCTCCTCCTGGCACCCCGGCTGCCCGTGCTGGGCTGGATGTTCAAAGGCAGGGTCTCCTCTACACATCATGCAACTGATGCTACATGGAGTAAATGGGCTGCACTAATTACACAACGAACTCGAATAGGAAATCCCAGTCACCCAAGAATTCTAGAAGTCATCATGGACTGGCCAGAGGGCAAAGATTTTGGAATGTCACTAAAGGAGGAGGCAGTGCGTGATGAAGAGGCCTGACCATATAATCAACTGTCAGAAAGCGAAAATCAGTATGCCTTGTTTACTGATGGCTCTTGCTGTATTGTGGGAAACCATCGGAGATGGAAGGCAGCTGTATGGAGTCCTGGACAACAAGCTGCAGAAACTGCTGAAGGAGAGGGTGAATCGAGTCAGTTTGCTGAGGTGAAAGCCATCCAGCTGGCCCTGGACATTGCTGAACGAGAAAAGTGGCCAGTACTTTTCCTCTATACTGACTCATGTTTAGTGGCAAATGCCCTGTGGGGGTGGTTGAAGCAATGGAAGCAGAGCAACTGGCAACGCAGAGGTAAACCCATCTGGGCTGCTGCACTGTGGAAAGATATTGCTGCCCGGGTGCAGAACCTGGTGGTGAAGGTACGTCATGTAGATGCTCATGTACCCAAGAGTCAGCCCACTGAGGAACACCGAAACAACCAACAAGTGGATGAAGCTGCTAATATTTAAGTGGCTCAGATGGACTTAGATTGGCAACATAGGGGTGAATTATTTTTGGGCCAGTGGGCCCATGACACTTCAGGCCATCAGGGCAGAGATGCAACATACAGATGGGCCCGTGATTGAGGGGTGGACTTAACAATGGACACTATTGCCCAGGTTATTCATGAGTGTGAAACATGTGCTGCAATTAAACAAGCCAAACGGTTAAAGCCTCTTTGGTATGGAGGACGATGGTTGAAGTATAAATATGGGGAGGCCTGGCAGATTGACTATATCACACTGCCACCAACCCGCCAAGGCAAGCGCCATGTGCTTACCATGGTGGAAGCAACCACCGGGTGGCTGGAAACATACGCTGTGCCCCATGCCACTGCCCGGAACACTATCCTGGGCCTTGAGAAACAGATTTTGTGGCGACACAGCACCCCAGAGAGAATTGAGTCAGACAATGGGACTCATTTCCGGAATAACCTTATAGACACTTGGGCCAAAGAGCATGGCATTGAGTGGGTATATCACATCCCCTACCATGCACCAGCCTCTGGGAAAATCGAACGGTACAATGGGCTGTTAAAAACTACACTGAGAGCAATGGGTGGGGGAACTTTCAAGCATTGGGATACACACTTACCAAAGGCCACCTGGTTGGTCAACACCAGAGGATCTGACAGCAGGGCTGGCCCAGCCCAGTCAGAACTTTTACATATTGTAGAGGGGGACAAAGTTCCCATGGTGCCTATGAAGAATTTGCTGGGGAAGACCTTCTGGGTTATTCCTGCTTCAGGTAAAGGCAAACCCACTGGTGGGATTGCTTTTGCTCAGGGACCTGGATATACTTGGTGGGTGATGCGAGAAAATGGGGAAGTCCGATGTGTACCTCAAGGGGATTTGATTTTAGGGGAAAACAGCCAATGAACTTAATTGTATGCTGTTGCCTGCTGTGTAATACTTTTATAGCCCATCAACTAGATGTCTCCAGGTCACCAGCAACTAGCCCTGACTTCCCTCCAACTATCATCCCAACAGAGAATCAACTTTGATAGAACCGGATGAGTTCCACAGTAAAGGAACGACCAGCATCAGCAGGCAACGATCCAACACTGCACACAGCCTTTCCTGCCCTGAAAGATTGTTACAAGGGATGGAACCTGACATCATGGACCGAATGGACTCGGCAGCATTATAGGGATTGGTCCATGCACTAAGAAAATGATCTCTTTCTCTCGGTCTGTGTGTGTATATGGATGTATATATGTGGGAGAGCGATGGTATATTGAAAATGTGTGATCTCAGCATGATGTGAATGGTATGGAATAAGGGGTGGATACTGTCCTGGGTTCAGCAGTAGCAGTCATTTTTTTCTCTTTCTTAGTAGCTGATGCAGCGCTGTGTTTTTGACTTTGGGACTGGGAACAGCACTGATAACACCAATGTTTTTAGTTACTGCTCAAATGTTTAGTCTGACCAAGGACTTTCTGAGTCTCATGCTCTGGCACGGAGGAGGAGAAGCTGGGAGGAAGCAGAGACAGGACACCTGACTCAAACTAGCCAAAGAGGTATTCCATACCACAGCACATCATGCCCAGTATATAAACTGGGGGCAGTTACCCAGAAGGGCTAGATCACTGCTCGGTCGGGCAAGGTATCAGTTGGGGGGTGGTGAGCAGTTGTATTCTCTTCCCTTGTTATTTCCCTTATCATTGTTATTATTGATGGTAGCAGTAGAGGTTTTGTGTTATACCTTAGTTACTGGACTGTTCTTATGTCAGCCTGTGGGAGTTACATTCTTTCGATTCTCCTCCCCATCCTGCTGGGAGCAGAAGGAGGAAGAAGGAGGGGAGTGAGCGAACAGCTGCGTGGTTTCTGAGTGACAGGCTGGGCTTAAACCACGACAATACAGCATATATGTTCCGTATATTCTTATTGCATTGTAACTGAAGTATACATCTAGGAAAGAGCAAACCAAATAATAAAAAGGCAATATGCTATCATGTTTGGAAACCTTTTGTCATGCACTGTTCAACTCAAGTTTACCACAAATAGCCAAGAGTGCCAGGAAAGTGCTATGAAGACAGGAAGGGAGAGGGAATTTTTCTTTACAATTTTATATCAACTCTACACTGCCAAAAATATCAGATCATCTTTATTACAGCACCTTACACATAGCCCATAGGTGTCAAAACAGTTCTTCAAGCAGAAGTGATCTCTTTATTTAAAAGAAGTGCTCCCTCATTCCCCAGTTTAAAGCTATCAATTAGACTATATAATTACTAATCTCCAAAGGCTTGGGTGACAGCCTTTGCCATCCTTAACCACACTGAGTAATGCAATATACCTTAAATAGACCAACTAGTCAATACATACTCAGAGAGTGAACTATTTGCTAGAAGGGTATTAGCAACTGGCTGTATATGAGCAGCATAAAAATATCCCACTGTAGTATTTTTCCAAACTTCTTCCAGTTCACTAAAGCTTTCAATTTTTCTTTTCAAGAAAGAAGAAAATGCAGAAAGTGGATTTTTTGTACCAGTTTCATGGATGCTTGTTTTCCTAAATCAGGTCTTAAATTTTTAAGGCTACACAGGCTGAAAATATCTTGAGGTAATACACAATGGATGTGTGAAGCAGAGAATATGAGTAACAAAATATTATGAATATAGAAGTCTGACAGGCGAATAATGGATTTCATTCAGTGTGATCAACAAAGCACAAAGCTTGATTCAGTATGAATGGGCATGAGTGAAGCAGTGTAAATGGAAGTCAATATGACTATCAACAGATATTAGGAATGTGCAAGGCAGAATCAGGGTGACTTACAAGCATGTCAGACTTACAGATTACAATGAGAAAGAATTTTAACTTTCCTAATGCAAAAAAGCAAATACGTTCCACTTCCTAAGAATATAAAACTCCATTTTATGAACAGCATTTTATCCCATATCAGAAGTGTGCAGGAAAAATGAAGAGTATTTGTAGGTATGTGTCACTGTCTAACAGACGTTTCAAATACAACATGTGAATGTCATGTAAATTTTTGTAAAACATAATTTAATGTGAACAATGATTGTACATGAATAATATAATCTATGAATTGACAAGTAAATTACATGGATAAAATTTTACTTTTTTTTTCTAAACAATGGTAAAAAAAAGGTAAACAGACATGTTGGGAATAATGCAATTGTAACTGGATTTTACACTGCTAATAAGTTTAATATTTATTTCTAACACTCAGTATAAATTTAATGATTTTTGGTCTTACTTGGGCAGAATGAGATATCCTAAGTGTCCAAGCCCCTGCAAAAGTGCTCCTGTATTAAACTGGTAGTGTTTGGAGATGTCTTTGACAAAGAAATCTGAAACTGCAAAGCCCTAGAGGACTAAGGGGCTCCTCACTTGTAACAACATGCATAGCCTCACATTTTGGGTAGTGTATCAAACACAGCTTCTAAAGAGAAAAGATTTTTTTTCAATAAACAGTGTTAGTGAAGATGCTTTTGATATTATACATGCATTCTTGGTCATATAAAATGGAATTCTTTCACTTCTGAAGATTAATTAAACATGTTGTTTTTTCACTCCTGGACTTTTGCAAATAATCACTAGGTCAGACTACACAGACTTAGGGCCAGAAAACGTTTATATGATACCTTTTGCAAAGGTATTATTATTACTTTATTCCCAGTAACACAAGGCAATCATATTTCTTTGGTACGAATAATATTCGTAGCAAATTTAGGGTCTTACACATGTTAAGACACTTAATTGTTATTCAACCACACTACAGGGAGTACACTGGAAGAGGGGAAAACATGTACTGAAGTTCACATAGTTAAATGTCTGATTTCATACATGCATACATATATAGATATGTGTACATAGTTGCATAGTTGCCTATGTTAACTGATTATAGCAGTTAACAATTAGAGGATACAATTGATATCCTGTACTTTGCTTGTTTGCTAGTTACAGATCTTCCTCTCTGGTATCTTTTGCCTCTCCCCATTTTACTTTTAAACTATAATGGAAGGATGGACTTCTGACATGGTAGGTTGGCCATGCTCTTGACGTCACTCAGGAGAAGAGGGGTACAATGTTTCCCACATCACCTCCTTTCTTACGAACTTTTGTGGCTTTCAGAAGGAAGAGTTAGCTCTTTGTTCTCCACCTTAAAGAAATCCAGGTTATGGCTCTGATTCAGGAGGGCATTTCAGCACCTAGTTGAAAGCATCAGATGAGTTTCCCTGAGTATAGAAAGAGTGTGGGCAGTCTGAATGACATAGGCATATGTGTAAATATTCTGCTGAAGGGGGCATTTGAGAAAGCATGCAGTTAGATAAAAAAATAACAAATTAATTTCTTTCCTTCTTTTTTTTCAACATTGTTTAAATACATTTTTCTTAAAATTAGAATGTGCAAAAAGCTGCACTCTTGTAGGTAAAAATACATAAAATGTGGTAGAATACTGATTTGGAAATCGATTTCTCAGGGTTCCTTTTTCAGTCTAGGCTCTATTGACATATCCTGCCAATTTGTTTGTCTGGTCTCCCTGTAAATACTATATTTGATACTGTAGGCAATATAAAGATCTTTGATAAGCTTGCTACTTCCTGCAGCACTCTCATGCTCACATACTTGTTACTTTCCTTCAATTTTACTCAACCATTTTCCATGAACGCATTGGTAAAAATGTGATTTTTAAATGTTGCTGGAAGCTTCCTCAACAGGGGTGCAGAGCATTTCTGCAGCATCTTTAACAAATTACCCTGCCTTCAGGGAAGGCTTGCTTTCAACTTCCAAAAATGGATTTCACATTTTTCTAGCTGTACATGTAGAAGAATATCAGCAGCTCAGCTCATTTCACCAAATACGTGCTTAGGAAAAGTTTGTTTTGATACATGCTAGCCAGAATTGTAATCTAAGTTCTCCTGTTTCAGCTTGGCCAACAACAAATGTACTGGAAATGCTTCAAGAGAAAGAAAACTTCTCTCCTGCTAGCTGGTGAATAGGTGCTTTGGGACGTGGACTGATGCTTACAGTATGTCAGTACTTCTGCCTGGTTCCCAGTCAAATCCTTAACTGCTTATTTGTTTTATTTCCATTGTCTATTTTAAATTGGAAAAATGTTAAAAAGGAAGCTACAAGACTGAAAAAAGTTAGAAATCCTTATGACGTTAAAACACACTTGTCATTCCATAATAAGAAATTACAGTCATAACTGTAAATTGTAACAGCTAAGATATACTTCAGTCATAAGGACTTTGTATCAGAAAACCAATTCATTTACTCTACTCTTGATAGGACCTATGATTTATTTATTTCAAAAATAAATGTTTGGTTGATATTGGCCAGGAACATCGATGACAGTGATCTCCATGTCTTGCAGAGGTTAGAGTGAGTTGGCAGTGAAAAATCACCTTTTTTATAGGGAGCTGGTCACAAGCACATGCTCACAAAAAGGGCCACCCACCTTGATCTATCCATTTTCTACCATACTGAAAGAATGAATCTAGGGTAAGTGAGAAGCTGAGACTTCAAATCTGCTTTTTCTGAGATGCTGCCAACCAGACCATCATCAGGAGTCATGGAAAAATGGGCATTTCCAAGCCTGCAGGCTATCTGGTGAGCATTTTTTGACATTGCACTTTTTGCAATACACTTTCATGAATAGAGTCAAAGACTTGGCTGGATGGCAGCTCTTTCACTTCCATCAGCATGCTGTTTACTCACCATGGTGCATCTGCCTGTGGGTTCCACATACTTTCCATTTTCTTCCTCAGCTTAAGCCCCTCTGCCATATTTCCTCCTGGCCCTAGTGACTCAAAGGGTGCCAGACCTTAATTCGGCTTTTTTTTTTCCTAGCAGATGTCATAGTACTCTTCTTACACTAAAAGGCAATGAAAGAGCATAAATCTCAAGCTAACATGGCATTTCCCTGGGGAAGTGGTTTCCTCTTTACACAATTATAAATAACTACTGCTCTTTGAAGACATTTCTTTTTCAGAAAAGTTTTTGAGATACCAATGAATACTGTTTGGTTGACAATTATGACACATCAATTTTACCTTGATAGCTTATCTGCAGAAGATACAGATTTAAGTTTATGGCTGCATATTCAGAGCAATGTGCGAGATCAGATGTTCTCCACAGAACCACAGCTGGGTGGTCTCTACCATCCCATATCTGTTTCCTAGACATTTACTGATTGAGAGATGCAGATGAGAGTGTCCAGCAGAAGGCAGGCCACTGTGGGTGTGTGATGTAGGTGCCCAAAAAGGCGATCCTGGCACACCACCAAGTGCTCCAACCCAGGCACTGAAACTACCAGTGAACACAGGATGCATGAGCCTGTGTGGTTGTGCCTTAGTTGGCTTGAAGCTGTCATACAGCCAGGTGTCACCTGCCAGCTGGAAGTCAACTGACAGTGGGGGGAGCAGAAGCTTCTTGCTGGCCTCTCTGCAAAGTCCTGTCTTTCTGAGCAGTCAAACAGGCATGTTTAACCCACCCTCATGGTGAATGCATACACACTAAGGCCAATATAATTTTTTAATTTATTTTTTTTTTTGCTCTCCTCAGGATTTTCTACAAGGCATTTCTAATATTTATTCTGTACTTACCTAAACTCATTCACTTCCCATTTTTAGGAGCTCTCTTCTTTAAACTGGAAGTGGGTTTGCTGCAGGAACCCGGTTTTCCAAGGTCCAGAAACCTTCCAGAGTTCTGATCTTGTCCCAGGGTGTGATGTTGGCTTTGAACTGCATTTCTCAGCTTTTTTCATGTCAGCTGCTTTATTCCAGGGTTAAGAGAAAGACCCCTCCATCTCCCTTTCAGAAAAGGGCTTCTCTGAAGCTAGGGTCTAAAATGATTTTTTGGGGGGCTTTCTTCTGGCAGTAATCCTGCAGATGCCATTGGTCTTAACTAGCACAGCTAGTGTAGAAGTTGCCAAGAGTTCTGCAAAAAAATAAAGAAAATCAAAGTCAGCAACTGTATGCCAGGAGAGGATTTTTTGGAAGTTAACAAAAACTTGGATTTTTAGTTTGGGTGTGTTCCCAATTTATCAAAGCCACGTCTTCATCCTAGTAATAAGCAATACTAAAAACTAAACTCTTCTATCCCAAACTGACTTTTGACTTTCTAATTTAACAATAATAGTGATGCAGAGAGTTGACCAATGTACAGGGGAGTTGTACAAGGGGGTTGTACAGGGGGGTTGTACATGGGGGTTAGAGGAATTGGCTTGCTTAAACAAAAGTATTGTCTGTTGTAAATGCCTGCTAAGCAGAACAAAGACACCTGGTCCTATTGATAAGGAAAAGCAGACACCTGGTCCTATTGATAAGGAAAAGCAGACACTTGGTTCTACTGATAAGCAGCTATTGATAAAGAAAAGCAGGCGCCTGAATCTACTGATAAGGGGGAGAAGCAGATGGTTTATGGCTGGGATACCGACCAAACTCTAAGGCCATATGTGAAGACTGAAAGGTGAAAAGTTCAAGAAGAGGAAGACTCATTTACTTCATCTTGAAGACCCCTACCCACAGGAGGAAGACTCAGTTACTTCATCTTGAGACCCCTGGCTATGACCAGAGGGGGCACTGCGCAGGTGCAGAGGACCTTCTGGCTCATTATAATATGAAGCGGGGATAGGACATGAATATGTATAGGCGTGTTGTGCAACCTTATGAATATATATAACTTTAGAGAATAAATGTAGAGGGAAACAACACTGAGGTATGCATGACTTTGAGGAATTATCCTCGTGCGTCTCAGCGCTGAATAAAAAGCATACCTACTTTACAACTTTAATGAATTTTGGAGTCAATCCGTGCATCAATAGCAGCCTTTCTGAAATTACAGTTTGTTACTGATGAGTTCAAAATTAAAATTAAAGCCTTATAGTGCAAAAGGGAGCAGTTTTACATATTTTTATACCACTTTATCATAAGATGGGGGATGAGTTTCATAAAATTACCCCCAAAAAAGCAGACTAAAATGCTGTAGTGATTCAGTCGTTAAGATTATAATAAAGGGAAATGCACAGCTTCAGCTGATTAAGAGTCAAGGATTGACTATTTGTCCTACATCAGCAGAGGTGGAAAACTAGATGTCTCTGGTGGTGGCCTCCCCATGTGACAGCCATGCCCTGGAGGAAACTTTTGCCCTGCGGAGAAATATCTGTGTTTCCAAATTCACTATAGATAAAACTAAAACAAGCAACTTAGACTCAATGCTCAACTTTTAGGCATGTAAACTTAGGTGAGTCAAATCCTTTTGCTCATTATGTGTTACCAATTTTTTTTTGAGTAAGAGTTTCTACTGAAGTTATCCTTGGAAGTCCTAAACTGGAATATAAGGCAAAGGAGTGAAGAGAGTTCCCTCTGCCATGGTATGAAAATTAGTTTGTGGATAACGACAGCATGCCTGCATTCGGAGAATGCAGAAAGAAAAAGAATCCACTTAATCATATGTTCATTTATATATATATATATATGTAAATATGATCTATGAGACAGAAAGCTAATGTATAAACTTCGAACCCTTAGCAAAACTCTTTTGTTTTTCCTGGGCTACAAGTTATTCAGCACTGCGGAGGAGCATGGCTACTATTTCACATTTAAAGTCTTTTGCAGGGAACTATTTGGCCCCAGCCTGTTTCTATTAAAGCCACACATATTCTGCTGTATAGTGCTCCCTATCATCTGTGCCCCTTCTATTTAGAAGCAAGTGATGCACAAAAGCAATTGCAAAACTCATGCAAAGAGGCTGCCCCATTCCCGTGAATAAGGAACTCAAAGGGAGCTGCACTCTGGCTGGGCTGCCCTTCTTGGCAGCACGCATTTCCACTCCACATCCACAAACGCATTCCTCTTGCTCTGCAATCCAGCTGCTGGTTCAGGCCCCGGCTGGGATTTGTGGTGAGCAAATTTTGCTTGACAACCCAATGTCCCTTTGTTTCTACATAATCAGCCCTTTTTTGTTATAATCCGTGGTCTTCAGGTAACAGCAGTGGAAAAACAATTTCAAGTGGAAGCAGCACCCTAGGAACAGGCTGAGACAGAAAACATTCAAAAAAAGCAAAGATTTCTTATTTCTTGTAATCAGCTGCATTACAGCAATCAAATGTTGACAAGTGTTTCCTGATAACTTTCTTTGCAGGAAAGATGAAGTGAAAGAGGACAGGAAGAGAAGTTATTTTGCATTTCCCATAATCCTCTATTTATGCCCTTCAAGGACAGATTTACCAACAGCAAAAGGTAAGACAAATATCTACGAACTGAAGTGGCTGGAAGCAAACTCACACATAACTTCACTGTACTAGGCTTGGGTTTGAAGAACCTTTCCATCTGGATGAGTAGCAGGAAAGCATTTGAAGCTGGGATGACTACCACGCTGCTGTCTATAAACCACTGATATGATTTTTATGTGAAGCCCTAAAGAGAATGACATGCAGTGCTGGGGGGGTTTGCCTATCTAAGAGCTCAGATGTTTGCAAGCAAAATAAACTCAGGCATTGAGACTCATTCCTAAAATCTCCCTGGTGGCTGATCCCATGGCACGTACTCCAAACACAGGCATTATGCAAGCTTTGCCTCATGTACTGTCATGGGTACAGCAGCTCTACTGTTATTATACTGCTAATGGCACCCACTTCACAAAAGGGAAGGTAATTAGCAGAGAAATGACCACTGGTGCAGCTAGAAAGTAGACAAGTAATCTTTTGGGTTTCACTTCATTGTAGTGTTGTTTTCAAACCAGTGCCTAATCTTCTCAGACCCCACTTGGTGGCTGTTCCTTTCTTCTCCTTTTTTGCAGGGACTAATGCCTTATTCTGATTCACTAAATTTCTTTCTTCTTAAATGGCCATAGGGCAGCCTTGCTGTTGCCAAGGATATAGTAAATGCATGCGACTTGATGCCACTGAAAACAATTGAGCAAGCTGTATTCATTCTTGGTGTAATGGTGCTGAAATCAGTAAAGCTAGACAGACAGCAGAATGTCTAAGCTATGAAATTATAAGAATAATTTTTCTTTAAAGAAAGTGTTTTCAAAGACAGCTTTCAGGGAGAAATGTGCAGGGTTTTGTTTCTGTTTTTTTTAATGGCTGTTGGAAAATTTCCAAACTCAAGTGAGAGTGTCGATGAGAGGTGGTAAACATGCACCATTTTGACAAGACATTTGTAGGCGACACAGCCCTGTGAAGAATACTAGGCTTTTTTTCCCCTAGCCACAAAGAGCCTGTGAGGAGATGGAGAATCTCCAGCTCTCAAAGATATCACTATTTTACCTAAATTTCATTAATGAAGAATAATATTTAGGGAACAAGAGAAAACACCTCTGTAGAATGTGGAGTTAGGAATAGATGGAAAATTGCTGTATAAACACTTCAACAACTCTGGGTTAAATTATAGGAGCATTTGTACGCATGACTGCCCATCTCTGTAAAACAAGACGTGCAGCCACACACAGCAATGATGTGCAAGTCACACATGTGGGGCTGATATTAAGTTGATCCAGAACAACAGATCTGTCCATCACATCTGAGTTTGACCTGAGGAAGTTTGAATAATTCTAAATGAGGAGATGAATCAAGGAGGAGGTCTCAATGAGAGCACTAAAAGGAAACTCAAGGTATGCTATCTATGCATCTATTTCTGGGTTTGGAGTTTATTTAGACTCAGCTCAGATTTTGGATTGTTATTTCTCCATTTGAAAATTTTTTGGCAATTTTGGGAAGAATGAAGGCTCAGGTCCAGTGTGTTTCATCTGCATGGCCCAACATAGTCCACGGGCACTGGCAGGTGGATTGGGAGCTGGAGGACTTCAAACCAGGTATGCTGTCAAGAACTTTGCCTTCCATAGCTGCCCTCTCAAGTACCAGCTGAAAATGTCAACACTACACTCCTCACAGAACATTTAATTAAATGAGGCTAATTAATTACTGTCAATAAAGCGGATGTAGCAATTACAGGAGAAGTAAATAAATGTACATACTGTCAATTACTATCCTGTATGAGAAGGATTTGTTCCAAAATCGGGGTGACCATTTCACTCCTCCCCACAATGCTACTGGGAACACCACAGGGGAACATTCAGAGATAAACTGTGAATTGATTAGGAACTAATGTACTTTAATAACTTTTTATCGCAGAAAAACAAACAGCAAGCAGACTTCTCTATTAACGCCTTGTGGACTTGATGGTGAACTACAACACCAATATTTAATTCTATGTGCCACAGATAAGTCAATTGTTTAAAGTTTTGGGGCATTATTTGAAACATTTTACACCTAACAATTCCACTGAGGCTCTGTATCATCTACCAATGAAATTTTTTGATAGCACAGAAGTAGAAAATAAGGAGGCTATGGCAATCTAAGCTGTTTCATATACAGATAATAATCAACTGTCTATCTTATTCTGAGTGTGTACTCATTGGAGCAGATTTTCATCTCATTTGTTGTGCTGAGAATAAGGAATAACAATGTTAAACTTGGGTTAGTTACACTGAATATAGTTTGACATCAGTAAAGGAGGGCATCAGAACTCCACCAACTGAATATACCTCCCCCTGAGGTAAATGGGATACCTTATGTAATGCTAGTAGGTACTGATGCAAAGTAATCACTCATCCCTGGGTCAGAGGTTGAAGTCAAAGGAAAGAAAAGCAGAAAAATGGTGGGGAAATGAAAGAATAAAACCTAGTAATTGTGAAGTTATTTACTGCATGTGTCTGTGCAGTTGTTATTAAGCAAAAACTGAATGTGAGTCTGAAAATGCAAATCCAGAGCCACACCAGACCAGTAGTTGTGTGAAGCCTTTGGCAGCTTTGAAATGCAGGCTTATTAGTAATGAAATGTACTGCCAATCTATTAAAGAAATTTAGACTATTATAAAGATTTGCAATGAATGAAATCTCTCATACCTTGTAGAAAAAAGGATGATGCTAACTCAATATAATAGCCCCTGTAATAGTGAAATACACTTGGAAAAAGGCAGATGGAGAAGTTTCTGAGTTGCCTTTCAAAATTTTTTCAAAATAACGAAGAGGACAAATTGAGCTGGTTAGAGATCCTCACTGTCAAACAAATGGGATTCATGTACTGTAAGAAGCAGTCAAAATATTAAGAAACTAGTAGTAGTAGCATGTACAGTAAGTACGATGCTGAGGGGAATAGCTAGGCTGACAGAGGCAGCCAGAGAGAATCACTTTGTAATTATCAAAAGTTCACACATGAGATTTCTGTCTTTCACTCTATGCTCCTTTTGCTCTGCAGATAGAGCCAGTTTTGGCAGACATCGGATGGGAGTTGGGATATATGTTACTAGAGTGTATCCGTCTCACTAATTCATGCTGTACAGAAGCCATGAAGAGGATAAAATGCTTGCCTCACTGAAGAAATAATGGATTAAGGTATGTTGCAGCATATGGCCAGGGTGCCCTGAGAGGTAAATCACAATCAGAGGCCACTACTCTTCCTGCCTCTGAGCCTATGTGCTTTTCCCCCCTGCTGCTAGATGATACTGGTATCAGTTGGCCTTTGTGAAAAGAAAAGTTTTCATACCCTATGGCAAGGTATCATCTCCTTTATTTTTTCAGGTGACAGCATTTCTTTTGTACAGGACTGCCAAGTAATGAGCTATTTATGAATGCATCTTCAGGGGTGTGGGCTGTCCCTTGCCAGGGACTACACTGTGAGAGTATTGCCCTACTAGTATGAGACATCTATGGATTTTCAGTTTTATGATCACCGTTCTGGGCTTATGTGTTTCTCTCTTTGCTTTTCAAAAGCCAAGATGTACGGGTAAATATATCTCTAGTTTATGATGGTGCAGTGAGTTGCTAACCTCAAGAGGCGAATTAGTTTGGTTTCTAGTCACAGAAGTACACATCTTTACTGCCTGTCTCAACTTAATCAATTTTTGTCCCAATGAGTAAATGAGCAGTGAAATGAATAATGAGTGAAGGTACAGACAGAAAAATAGCTAGTACAAAGTTTAAAAAGCAGTCAAAAAAAAACCACCCACAGAGTAAGATGTGTGAGAAGAGGAAAGGGCAGCCTTCTCCTATGTCCTGCTCTAGGACAGATAATCTGTTTGACACCTGATGAGGCAGATGGATAATTAGTGCTGTGGTTTAGTACCTGGGCAGGCAGTTGACCTGCTGCTGACCTGGCAGTTGCTTTTTGGCATTTAAATTTATTTGGAAATCTCTTCCTCCTCTTTAAATAGTTATCAGCAGAGTTGCACAAGTAAGATATACACAGGTCCATGTTGCGTTAGGAGCTAAGGCAACAAGTGTGCTTGAATTTTTTGGATCTGGAAAGGAAAACCTTTAAAAGAATATTTCAAATTCCTCTTTTTAGTTCTCTCAAAGTCTGAATTCTCCCCTTTTAAATGGGACACAGAGCTTTTTTTCTTCTTCTTTTCTGTCATTAAGAATTATTTTTGTGCACATACTAATGTATTTTATACAGCTTTTATAAGACAGCTTCACTAGCTGTCTTATAAAAGCTTCCAACTACACTGCATTTTCTCATTTGATCACCTATTCCTTCAGTGGTAATTTTATGTTTAATAGTCAATGACAGATTTTACATAACCACAAAACGTTTGGTTTTGTTTTTTTTTTTTTATAATTGCCTTTCTCCCTACCTTCCTATAGACTGCAAGTTCATCAAGATCAATTTGGGTTCATAACGTTGGTATCTTCAACACCATTCCAGAGGAAGACAGCCAACCCACAAACACTTCAATAGACATGACTACTCACAGGCTTAAAATTAAGCAGGTGACAACAGGGAAAAGCTGCAGAGTTCATAGCTCAGCCTATATAGGAATGACTCTTCCAACAAAAAAACTTTACAAACATTTTTGGACAGCAAACCAATAAGCTATCGCACTCCTTGAATCCTTTATTTGACTCCCACCATTTTTTCTCAGATTAACTATATCTGCTCAAGATAAGGAGCTAAGGAATAACATTGCTTTCTAGTTAGTAATAGTTTGACTTCATCTGTAATAAAAAAGGAACGCCTTAATACCCATAGAGGAAAAACCAAAACAAACACCGACGATTTGTAAGAGATAATTAAATTATAGAAAGTAAAACTTAGGATAAATATTAGAGGTAAAAAATGCTACAGTAATATCTGCTAAACTGTGGAATGATCTCCCAAGGCAAGTGAGTGATGAAGTCCCACAGCATGAAGAATTAAAACAGCATTAGGCAAAACCTCAGGAAAGAAATGACTGAGGAGGCAGTGTGAACCGGCTGTAATAGTGCAGAGAATGCGCGTGGCTACAGAAAGCCTTGCCACTAGCTTTTGCTCAGGCATGTGTAATGTAGCAAGAGCACTGTATATGGGAAGGCACACTGAACATATACTTGTCCTGTATCAAAATGTATGTGTATTTCTCAAGTAGGTATGATCTACATAGCTTGCAATACTGCCTCCATTTAAACTAATGGGAATTTTACAGGCTAGTTGAACAGCCAGCCATCAGAGGACACCAGTGACTCTGGGTGATATTTTTCTGTCTATCCTCAACACATAATCCCTTAAAAATTCCTCAGACATACAATCACATCATTTTTCACAACATTGCTATGAGTTAAAATGTGGTTATTACTGGATATTTCTGCTTTAAGGAAAAAAGAGGTCTCCTTTTGCTTTTACACTTATCCCTAATATTTGTCTCCAATACATATAAGTAGGAAATGAAGCACAAAATGAAAGCATTTCTCTCACTTGCTGGCAGAAGAGAAAAATACAGCTACACTTGCTCCAGATTAAGAAATAGATTCAATTCTTTGTTATGTTTTATTTTGCTGGTTTTTTAGGGAGTTTGTTCATAGTTTCTGAGTTTCATAGTTTTCATGAGGAAGGATCTCCTGATCTGCACCTGTCTGGGGAACAATGCCCTGCAATGACTCAAAACAACCACCTGCCTGTCCCATTCTCCATGGAGATTAGCTCACATCATTGCCTTGTTTTTGGATGACAGCCATGTGAAAGAGCTGCAGATGTTATGGAGGGATACAATTTTTAATTAAAAATTATAATGTGCTGGTATCACATTACAAGTTGCAGACTTTTGCAGTTTGCCTTAATTTAGGAAATGGTATTTTTTCTGCAGTAATTCCTGGACCTGCTAGGACTAGTAAATAGGGATTGCATAGATGGGATCAGATGAGCGAAAACTCACCAAACCTGCTTCTTGTAACACTCTGATATTTCACTATTCCATGTACAGAGAGTTTTTACCATCCAAAACAAAGGCACAGAGCTGTACTAGTCATGACACACTTGTCTGTTGTCTAGAGAACTTTTGTCTGCATAAAGGAAGAAACAAGAGCAGAAAAGCTGAGAGTGAGGAAATAGTCCAAAGAGACTGGAGATGGAGCAAGTGTGGGAAGCTGAGGGGGACACGAATGGTGAGCTGAGTTCCAGCAGACCCTGATCTAGAACTGTATGAATGGAACCATCTCTTGTGGCTTGACTCCTCCTGGGCCTGCAGAAAGGGACCTTTGTAGGTAAGCAAGATCGCTTAGAAGATAAATGGTGGCAATACCGATTTTTTCTTTGTAACATAGAATACATGGAGGCCCTGGATTTCCTCCAGCCACTTAGGCTGAGGCCCTCACAGTCACTTTCTCCTTGGGACCAGCCCTGAAGCAGTGCTGACAAATTCTCATGGTTAGTGTCTGTTCGGGAAAAAAAGGGCCTGTTGCCACTCACCAGATATGCGAAGTGGGGTTTCCTTTTGTTTGGTCTTTAAGATCAGAATGTAACTCTTTTTCAGTTTATCACACAGTCAATCAGTGAAAGGTTATAGATGTTGTCTCTTGTTCCAAAGGAAGAAACGTTGTCTGCTGCAATTCGCGCACTCTATCAACTAAAAAGTGTAAGCAGACCTTGGAGACAGAGCAGCCATGAATAATCAGCAGAAAAATCTGCCCTGCTGAGCTACATCGCCTCATGAGAATACAAATGCCAAAATGCTGTGACCTTCATGAAGCTGAGGCCTCCCAGTAGCACACAGTATTTTTTTGTTTGTGGAAAATAGAGGCAACGGTTCAGCAAAGCAGGGACTCAGAACACAGCACTTCCCTACTATGCACAGGTTCACCGGAGATGGCTGATGCAGCCAAAATGTGCGTAATCAGCCTGGAACATAAGAGGAACAGTTGTGATGGCAGCTGAATCTTTCACTTGCTCTTTATATTTTCTGCCTTTTCTCTGAGTTTGTTTTCCTTTTCTCTTCCTTTGCATTTGTCATGGAAGCATCTGTGAGTATCATTAAACAAATGTTACATATTAAAACCCCATTGCTGCCTGCCAGAAAGGAAAATGGCATCTTATTTGTAAACAATCCATAATTGTTATTGCTGTCTCGTTGCAAGTTATGCCCTTGAAAAATAACAGTGACTTACTTAGTAGCGACTGATACAGAGGAAAAGTATTAGAACTACAGCAGAAAATTAACTGTTGCATTATCTTTGGGAAATACAATCTACAGTTTCAAATACCATAATACAAATGCTTGGCATACTGTGCTCTTAGACATGTCTATGATCACTTCGAGGAGAAGGTACAAGATTTTTCCTTGATGCTTTTGTCCATCTGTCTCAATGGTAGTCATAAACATTTGGTTTGGTGAAACACACAGAGGTGCTAATATTGTCTGTCCAACAAAACTTTTCTGATCATAATTCCTATTTCATTTCACACAGAGGCCCTGCAGCAGCAATGGTCAGGACTCAGGTCCCAATCAAGACAGCCCAACTAAACTGATTTGACTAACAGACCTACTGCATATAGAACACCCTCCTGAATAATGCCTGCAGGTCCAATGGTGATATGCCTCTAAGTACAATTTTTACCGTAAGTTGGCACCCACAACACCTGTACTGCCAGAAACAACTGCTAACAGTCACAGATATCTATTGTTTTCTAATGTTTCCATCTTAATGTATTTGTATTGCCTTTTACTTTTTTTTTTGGTTTAATTAATATTAATTATTATTGATAGATCTTTACTAATCAAATAAGGAAATTCATCACACTTCTGTACTGGAAACCCCTTGTACACCTAGCATTAATTTATCTGCACTAGCAAAGCCCCTCTCTCAGCAGAACTTTGGCCACTATTTTTCACAGTTACCTGCTATTATTTAACAAGCATTTGATGCTAGTGAATGTCATTTTCCCCTGATACTTCAGAGAAAAACATATAAATACAATTTTATCATGAGTCATGGAAGGATTTTATAAATGCTGGGTAAATTAGTATACAATATATAGTGAGAGCTAGTGTAAAGTCATTACCCTTCGTGCTCATTCAAGAGGGTTGGGACCATAAATCAGAAGAGATGAAAAACCTGATCACAGTAGAAGTTTACTTTTTACTACAGTACCATAACCAATATTCACCAAGAAAAGAGCTCTGAGAAACAGCTGTAATAAAGTTTGTCATATATTCCATCTTATCCTCCTACTACAAGTATCCTTTTAGAAGTCTGATGAGCTTTTTATTTTAAAAAATATTACATTTTAATTTATAACTTTATTTAATTTATAATTAAAAAATATAGTAAAAGAAACTCTACCTTGGATGATATGATTTTTCCCAACAGCTGATTTAGTCTTTCAGAATTCCAAAATAAGGCTAAGTGAAATGCTCCCTTTTCCATCTTGTTTCCATCTCTAACAAGCAAACTGACGCCCATGATGATTGTAATTCATTATTTCTATTGTGGTAATATCAAACCCTTCCTTTCCTAGGGTAGAAGCTATCAAATAAGATCCACAAACCTCTGCTCACAGATCACAGGCACGTGATGAGAGCTGAACACTTAGTGTTGATGTAACAAAGCTTCACCTATGTAAAAACCTCTGGAGACTCTCTACTCATATTGTAGTACTTCTGAAACAAAGCCCTAAGCAAGTTGGGAAACAATGGGATAGTATGTACTACAATTTTATTTACTGCCAACTGACCCACGGTTCCCATGTCATCCTTAGGCACTTTCTCACCAGGCTAACCCTCTCATTATCTACATAGCAGCCTCCAAATAATTTTCTTGGTAACAGCTTATGCTTCTGCTAGCAAAGAGCATTTCTTCTTTTATGACTTTGAGGTGACCTATGAAAAATGCTCATACTTCTCGAAGTGGTCTGACGGGTAAAACTCTTCAGAGATCTTTTCTCAGGGAATGCTCTGGTGAGGAGCTAGGCACATCTCCTGGGCAGACATACACAGACTTGTTTTTAATGGTGCAGCCTCAGAGTGGAAAAATCTCTCCAAATTTCAACACTGAAGCTTGAGGGGATGGGGAGAAGATGCTGCAAATTTGCTTTTTGAATTGCAGATCTAAACTTTACGAAATAGTCCTCTAATTGCTAAAGCAGAAGGGAGGGGTTAACAAATTTTCCTATAACCAGACTTCTAACTTAAAAATCTACATAGAGATTGCAGCTTACATGTCCATATCAAATTTGTCTTATGAAGTATTTATTCATTCTTCTACTTTTTCTTTTTTTTTCCCCTCAGATTACTGATTTGAGAAGAGCAAACTTGGTATTCTTCATTCAACGTCAGCAAATATGAAAATATGCTTTAATGTAGAATAAAAGATTCTGACTAATTTTAAGAAGTGAAATACAGGCAGACCCCTGTTTGCCTGTCTGCTGCCAGTTCTACGCAAGGAGCAGTGACTGCTGATGCTGGATCTGCTTTCCCAGATGGGGGTGCTGTGTATAACAGCCTAATGGGGTAGTTTGTATAATGATTAAGCAGTTAACCAGCACAGTGCTGCTTACCAAGACTTCAATGCTAAAAGATCTGGCCAAGCCAAATTTCAAGAGTCTGGAAACCAAGTTCCTAAGATTGTGTTGGCAAGAAAAGAGGCTAATACATCCATCTTTTCCAAAAGATGGCTGTGAAGAAATTGTCCATGCCTTCGCACTAGTGAGAAATTTCCATAAATACTGTATAGCAGTCGATGGTACACCAAATAAGACTGTAACCAAAACTAGTGGTGGAGTTTGTCTTTATGACTGATCTACAATTAATATAATATAAATATGACTGACTGTAATAGCTTAAATCCCTGACAGTATCACGTATGCCAGCAGTGCACCTCCATGTATTTTCAGCCAGGAACTGAAAACATTGAGCACCATAGATGGTGCCTCAAGATTTCTTGCATACACAGGCACAGAGGAACGATGGTCAGGGAAAGCTTAATTTTTCCACCTTCCCTGAGATGCTAGTGGAAGAGTTATTCGGCCTGTTGTACTTGGGGTGTCAAGTACTTTGCAGAGGTCCCATAAAGGCACCTCATCACCTTTGCTGTAACACCTCATAGCCCCTTGTTAGTTCCTGTCTTTTTATGATCCTGTAGGTAGAAGCGTTCATCTTATTTAAATATCCCTGGGGCTACTAGCAATAAACTATTGAACTGCATAAGAAAAAACCTGAATACAAAACCAGATGCATATGTTCGCCATGCAGATTAACGTGTTATGATACAGGGTGAAACTGCTCCAGCTTTATTGAACAGCAATGCAAAGCAGTCCCAGTGCAGCCAGATTTCAGAATTGATGCCTGACAGCTGAAGGAGAGCAGCATTTGCCCTAGGATCATCATCAGGTCCCTCACAATCACATTTTCACTTATTCTGTGTGGATGGTGATTTGTTGACAATTCCCTGAATTTCAATTTGGAATTAAGAGTTTGATGTTTGACCTCGCATCCCCAACACCATGCGTCTGCCCTGCCTCACCCCCATACATTGTATCAATCCTGTTTGCTTTCATTTAAGTTACATATGACGTAAACTATAGTAACAATACCTGCTCTTTTTTCTGATTTTTCTTTGGCTTAGAGCATTATCAAGCCATCCTCAGTTTTAGTTTCTGCATTCACTTTACTGCTTTCATCAAACTGCCTTGGCAAATTTGGATGACCATAAGGGGTGAACTTTCACTCACCTTCAGCAGCTCCAATCTGAATTTTTAAAATCCCTTTGGACTGAACAAAGGCAAAAGGTATTACTGACAGCTTTCAAATAGGTTGAAGATTTTTCATACATAAATACTCAGAAAGACAGAGTTTTATCTGAACCTAACCCAAATGCACTGAAAAATTCTGAAGGCCTTACAGGGATGAAGATACCTTTCTTACCTTCACTAGAAGGAGCAGATAACTTCACAGTGCTCATGGAAAGCTAATGTGTGCTTTTTCCAGCCACTGGTAGAAGACATCCCAAGGCTAAGTATTTTAATATCCATTTGGTATCTAAAGTACCTGGTCATAGAGACAGAGGTTACATGTGGGGGGACATGGGTATCGTGTGGTACCCAGCTGAAGCAGTGGGGATCCTTCAATACCTTGTTTGTAAATATTTTATGTTCTAATAAATCATTAAAAAATTGATCACTTGTAATTTTGAGATTATAGAAGGATTAAAAGTGAGAGAAGCAAAGACATTACCAACAAATCAGATGGGTACTCAGCTGCCCTGCAAGGCATTAGGAGTGACAAACACTTGAGTCTAAAAGCTGGTAGCTGAGAAAAGCAACAGAGAGATTGGAATGAATGGCTACCTTGACAAAAAGTAACCTAGCAAGTTTTGCCTGTGCTGTGATTTTCCTTCTTTTTTTTTTTTCTCATCAAATTTGAGAGCTTCCTTCCCCCAAAAGAAGAAAAAAGGAAGACAAATTATTTCAATATAAGCATGTTAAATAGCAGGCATCTTTCCTGAAATCTTGTAAAACAAATTGTAGCTCTATGCAATTAAGTCAGCTGGGTTACAGTATCCTGGAAAAGTAGACGTCTATAATGGGAGTGTTGACAAGCCCTTCATTGTAGCAATACATTGATGCTCATTCACAGAACGAAGCAAAGCTCCTGGGAAATAAAGAATATTTTGGTCAACTTGTGAAGCAAATAAAAATTTCTCAGGTTATGCATAAATAAACTGGAAACACATATAACATTAGCAGAAAAGTCTAAATTAACAAGCCTGACTGATGTTTGTCCAAATGGGCCTGAGTAGAAAAGACAAAGCAGAGACGAGAGAGGACAGGAAGGTTTTCTGAGTAACTGTTTCAGGAAAGTATGCCTTTCCTCTCTATTTATTTTGTTTTTCCCTTTTGATTTTTGTAGTTTGATGATGAAGACTAAACTAACCCAACTTTTTCTTAAACCTAAATGCCTCTCCTTCATCTGGAAAAATGACACCAATGATGACTTCAGATTCACATTTTACTCTTTAGAATCTTATCAGAGAGCAGTATGTGCATATTCAAATGTGTTATTTTCACTAGTCTGTTCCTATATGTGTCAAGCCAAGCTTTTCTTACCTTACCTTTTAATGGTGATACACATAGTAGAGTCTGTTCATTACATAGACAATTTCCAATTCCTACTACTGTGAGTTAAATTCAAACAATTTTAGTGGAATCAGTAGGTACCACCTAAACGGATCTAATGCAAAAATGCAAGTTACTGCTGTAATCTAGCTCCTCAAGTTCATTAATGACTGAATGACATTTAGAAAAGCATTCCCTCCAGCTAAGAATACTAATTCCCAAATGAAATATACCCTATTTTCTGCTGACACAATGGGATAATGATGGTCAGTGATAATACTGAATAACTTTATCCAAGAGTTAACAGTCTCACGCATGTTTTTATACTTAGCTAGTTCAATACTTCTAACAGTTCTACTGTGTTACTTCTTGCTTCAAGAAGCAAATTTAGTGCAAAATAGAGTGAAAACAAATATTTTAAATTCAGTTTCTTAATTGTTGATGCCCATCTAATAAGGCAATCTTTTATTTATTTTGTCCACATGATAAATTTAGGAGGTAACTGGCCTTCAAGGAGACAGTCTGGATAAGAAATCATTTGAACTTACTATCAAGACTTGAAAAATTGAAAGATATAAACTAGAGGAGCCAAGTCAGGAGGTCTCTTCTTTCCTTCCTTTCTCAGTCTTCCTCATACAGCTGTAATTCACTAAAAGAGTGTTGTGAACATTTCCACAACCACAAGCATTTGGACAGAATGAATGGGTGAAAGAAATGTATTTTAATAATTAGCCTATATATGGTGATCACTTATTCAAAGGTCCAAGCCTGAAAAACTAAAAGACGTGAAGTAGATAGATAGAGCCACAAAGCATGAAGACACAGTCATGTTTAAATCACTTTTATCACATATTTTCTGTACTGAGGTTTAAAATGGTATTGTTTAGTGATAGTGTTTTTTCTAATGTATGCTATGTTTTATAACGTGTCCCAGAGTCCCTAATAAGTAGTGAAGATGCTTGAAGGGATTATTCAATTTTTATCTTATTTCTGCAGCTAAGTGTGGAAATACCATGTCAGCTGCATGAACATTCTTGCAACTGTTTGTGGTTTGAATTGCCTGATAAAGTTTTCTGTTTCATGAACCATTGTGAGAGAAAAATCATGTGCTAAAGGTGTAGCCCAGCAATGAATCAGTAAATAGCTGTTCCTCTGAAGATCAGCTCATTAAGAAGCAGATGTCTGAATGAAATAAGTTTCCTGGGGAGTCTGTAGCACCAGACATGCCAAAAAGAGAGGCATGAAACCTTGTTATATGCCATGACCAAGCAAAAGAAATTTTACCTAGGCAGGATTGGTGGTTAATATTCTGCTCTTGTGCTTCCCTTATTGAAGCTCCAGCATGCTTTTGTTTATGATCTGGTTCTTGTTCAGCACATTTACATGCAACTGACCAAGTGGCTCAGTCACCTCTAGTATAAAATGGGGCTGAGCTGAAATACTAAAGGCTGGACCTTTGTTTGCAACATCAAGAAAACACAAAGATCAAAACTTATTCAATAGTGTGGCATGGGTACATAACAGCTGGTTAAAAGACTCCAAGATTATTTATGTTTTACCTACTTGTTTTTACTTTTAATTAAGTTTATTATTCAGAGGTAGCTCAATGACACAGCATTTGTTTTACTTAGCAATACACAGCAATATCCACAGCTTCATTAAAAATTTGATGTGCCAAGCTCTAATCCTGATATGAAAAGACAGAAACCCCACGATTAAATAATCTTAACTCCCGTAGCCAACTTCCTGGAAAAGAAGTGACGTATGGCAAGCAATCTTCTCTGCAAATCAGTGAACAAACACAGCACTACCACCATATGTTAAGAGATGCTGTCCTTTTGCAAGATATATTTAAAAATGTGCTCTCCCCACAAGCAGCAGGTATGCAACTTGAACAGTTTCTAACAATGCAACCAGAGTGAACTGAAAAGAAAGAGAGAAAGGCAGCAAAGGAGATGAAGTACTATGTATTAAAATCGCAATTTTCCAAACAGTTTTTTAAATTGTTAACTTACAAGTTGGAAATTTGTGAAATGTGACAAATAAGGGAAGAATTGAGAATGCCTGCTGCCCTCGATGTGTCTCTGCCAAGATAACGCGTAAGTAGAAATGGGTAGCAGAATTAAGTTCAGTTGAATTAAGCACCCTCATTCTAGCTGGAGTGAGGAAAGAAGCCATATATTTAGTTGCTGTAAATCTGCCTAAGTTTGGGGTTTTTTCCCCCTATTTCATGGCTCCATTACCTAATTATCCTGTTGTAATATATGCATACTGTATGCAAAAAAAGCATGCATTATTTTTGTGCCCAGCACAAAAATCCAAAGGAGCCACTGTATATTGCTGTTTAGTGTGTTTAGCAGACATCATATAACAAGTGAACAAAGACTATAATTTCAAATAACAAGAGTTTTATCCTAACCACATTCTCTGCTATGGTTATGTTATTTATGGTAATCCTGGCTTCACGCAAGCAGGCTGAAGGAGGTGTGCAGGGCAAGCCACTGGAGACGGAATGGCAGCACAATGGTACAGTAATTCATTTGTTCATATTTTGCTATTGCATATTTGAAAAGGTCAGACACAGGTAAAACTGCCAAGATACAATATTCCTCTGAGAGGAAGAACATGGTTTATGTCTTTCAGCTTTGCCAAAAAGCTATGGAAACCAATGCTTCATTTTGTGAATAAAGATGTAGGCACAAATACTGCCTAAAGCAGGGTGAAGACCACCCTTGGGCAGAAGTGTTTAGGAGCTGCAGTGGTGAAAGGTTGGGGGTGTACTTTGTTTTGCAGAACATTTGGGTGTGTATAACATGCCTGTCTAAACAGAATTGGTGTGTCTGATGGCTGATCCAATATTCCAAGGAGGTCTTCTATTCAGAACTTGTTTTCCTTCCACACCTACCCTACTTTGTGTATTGTGCTAGATTACACTGGTTTCATAAGTGGCAGTCACAGTTATCCTCCATCTGGATATGTTTTGAGGCTCTATAAAGTTTTAACAATGTGAAGGGGGAAAAATACTTAAGTATGCAGCCAGAATGAAGTGGTTATCTCAAGATTTAACCTACTGTCCCTAGAAAGGTACAAAGCACACTTCACAGTCAATGTAAAACTTATTTAGATCTGTAACCTTACAAACAAAGCTAAAAGCATTCTCTTAAGAGATAAGAGATTATCTCTTTGTAATCTCTTAATGAACAAAAATAATTATTAAAGTAATACTACACATTCAATTTTGATTCAGGGCATGTATAAATGAATCTAATACTTAAATCTTGCACTTGTCCTATTGCTTGCTTTTTCTTAAGGAGACTTTATGCCTTTTGACATCCTTTAATAAGATTTTGGTTTGCTGTAATTTATTCTTATGCTATTCATCACAGAATGACAAACACTTCTCAAAATGTTTGTACATGCTTGTCATGATTTTTCTACACTTAAGAAGTCCTCTTTTCTATTTTGGATTTTTCCAGTGCTTAATTATTCTTCTTCTAAAAAACACCACAAACAACAATATGGAGGATAAGCTTGAATTTCAAATACATTTCATGTCAAAGAACAGTTGTTACCAATACGATAAATGTGATATATGTGATGAGACAAGCCACATGAATAAATATTTGGAAAAAATTAAGGCAGCTTGAACAGACATATATTACTGGTATTTGTAATTCCACATGTCCTGAATTCCACATCACAAATTCTGGTATTTCCCACAGATGTAGCTTTCAGTTCTTAGATCCTACTGGCTGAGGAGTAAGATCCCAAATTCCACAGAATTAAATTCTCCTGAAGATTCACTAGCGCATTACAGTAAGTGGGAAAAAGCCCCATAAATAATTTATTTTTTTTGCAAGAAGTGTGCACACAAAGAAACATTTTGGTAAGTCCACATACTACATTAGCAATCTGCAGATTTTCCTTCAGGCAAAGAAAAAAAATGTTATCCCAGCCCAACTCACCCTGTCAGTCTTTAACTCCTACAGATAAATTTTGATCTGTTTTCAAATATCTGGCTTAGCGGTATTATGGTTTTGCAATTAAACTACTCAAGTGTGCATCCTGTATCTGTGGAGTAGGCCTTTTGAAGTCACTAAGGTTTAGACTGGTCATCTTTAAAAGTAGGCAGTTACCTGTCAGGGTCTAAGGAACACATCAGGGCTTTGGGACCACATCTTTAAACTACTGCTTCACATCATCAGATAATACATGGCTTAACTATTTTCTGCTAGGAGAGCCTGGGTTGCTTGTTTACCACTCAGAAATAAGCAGCACTGTATTTTATACACGGCCATGGCTGTCTTCACGTATGCTCCAGGTCGGCACATCCCAAGGGCAGCAGGGGCTCCTGCCAGCCACAGGGCCTACCAGCAGGGTGGGACAGGCAGGCATCCCATGGATGGGGGGTGACTGCAGCCCACAGCTCCCACTACCTAATTGTAAACCCATTACATTTGGGATGATACAAATGAATGTGTACAGCCACGGGCGCCAGGTCTATGCTATGCTGAGGGAGATTTATTAGTACAGCATGTCCAGCTGGATCTTGAACCTGGATCTGTCATGCCTTTCTGCTTGAGTGGTAAAAAAGGACACGGCACATGCCAAGTCCCAGTCCCCAGCATGCCAGTACATTGCCTTCTTACTCCAGTATTCAGTTAGCTCCTAATCACACTGTCACCCAGGTTTTCTGGGTGACGTAGCACAAGAAAAGCCAAATTACACGAAACTGTCTTATTCTGATATATTGGGCAGTTAGTTACCATTAGCCCCCAGAGCAAAATAATACCTGGGCTGAGAATAGTGTCAGGGCTCTTCACACAGCAGCTGCAACTGTGATTGCAATTGCAAGTGTGATTTAAGTCTCTCTTGCTCATCTGCAGCTTTCTGGTACTTCATCCCTTGGCTATCACAGACAGGCTGATAATTTTTTTCTTTGCCATTTGTCAGAAAGGATTAAATTATGTTGGGCTGGAGAAAACATCTCCTACTGTGGGAGAAACAAACAAAAAAAAAAGAATAGCAACTGCAGCAGCATCATAAGGCAGAGGTGCTGCTAGAACAGTGAAGGATTTTCCTGTAATTTCTCAGTGCTCATCTGCAAGAAATTTTATGATGTTTTGGAAGAAATAAGAGGCCTAAGTTAAACAGCAGGTTCACTGGTGTGGAAAGCTGTGCAGCATGGTTACTGGAAAATCTTTGTTTTATCGATCCTGACACGTTCTACCATATTATGCAGGTATTTTTCTAAGGCAGTATTCTAAATCATTGTAAGGTCATCAGCATTTCCACAGTCTTCCAAAATATTTTTGTGTCTGCCAAAGGTCTCTCAGCATGGGAACCTTTGACAGACACTACAATAGGATGCTATAGAACCTCCTTTAATGGAGCATGTAGTGCTGAACTGTGCTCTGCTGCAACATTCCTGCTCAGAGGAAGAGGGAATGTCATCCGAAGAGTTATAGCTTAAGGATACTACAAGACTTGTATTAAAGACCACCTCTAGTAATAACATGTCTTAAACCATCATAGCAAAGTAAACCGATATTATAGTCTGTTGTGGTTTAAAACCAGTCAGAGGGCTCATTCACTCACTCCCCTCCTTCTTGCTCTCCCCTACTCCCGGAGGGATGGAGAGGAGAACAGGAAAGAATGCAACTCCCATGGGTTGAGATAAGAACAGTTTAGTAACTAAGGTGTAACACAAATCACTACTGCTACCACCAATAATAATAATGATAAAGGAAACAAGGGAAGAGAATACAACACTTCAGCACCAGCCAACCAATAACTCGCCCCCCCAGCCCGACCAAGCACCAACTGATACCTTGTCCAACCCTGCAGTCCCTAGCCCTTCCGGGTAACTCCCAGTTACATCCTGGGCATGACGTGCTGTGGTATGGAATACCTCTTTGGTCAGTTTGGATCAGGTGTCCTGTTTCTGCTTCCTCCTGGCTTCCCCTCCTCCCTGGCTGAGCATGAGGCTCACAAAGACCTTGGCCAAACCAAAACATTGGTATTATCAGCTCTGTTCCCAGGCCGAAAGTCAAAACACAGCACTGCGCCAGCTACCAAGAAGGAGAAAAATGACTGCTACTGCTGAACCCAGGACATAGTCAAACAAAACCTTCTTTCCTTCCACTGTTCACTTAAGTAATTAATCAATTAATTTGGTTAATAAGACGGTGTGTAATTCTGTTATTGTACTGCAGACACTATACTGTCTTCAATCTAAATGCTTCATATGTATTTACAAATTAAAAGCTCTTCACCCCTCTAGGTTAAGCAAGTCCCATCAGTTCTATTTAATTTATAGGGGAGCCATGACAAAGGTTGCCTAAGGCCAAATTTAAAATTCTGTAGGAGGAGTCCAGGGTAAAGTAAGACAACACCAGGAGATTCTAACCTATGCCAGCCTTCAGAAGACCACCCTCCAGCTGAGAACAGCTGGAGTGCAACATGTTCTTGGCCACTTGTCCTCCTTTGCCTTGTTGTTCAGCCTAATGTGAGCCACCCTTCTTTTCCTTTGGGTGAGTGAATGTTTCCCTTCTTTTCCTGAACTGTGGTGGAGCACTTCCAAGAAATGTTAAAAAATCAAACACAATTAAAAGTTCACTCAGAATTTTTTGAAAATCTTACTTAACTCTAGGAAATAAAATTACTGACTCTACTGCTAATAACACAATGAAAGTCCCAATAATAGAAAATGGCATTTCAGATGCCAGGGTTACCAGCATCCTACAGGGTGTTGCTTACACTGTACCACAGTGACACTTTGATGATTTTGTGCTGCCCTACTTTGTAAAGGTTGGGAAATCAAAGCTATATCCATGCTAAATGATTTGAAGTAAAACAGGCCCTTTATTTTCTGACCATCTCAAGGGCTTTTGAAATGGGAGGAAATAAAATGACAGTTAATGGATCTAGAAGGGCCTTACCTGAGGATAAGGGTAAGTGGTGTAAATAATTCCATACTGAACCTGGTGCTGCATAGCAGCTACCCTAATGTGCCTAGTTACAAGATGAACCAGTCTGAGCAAATCTCACGGATTTCTGCCCATACCACTCAGAACAAAGCTTAGGGCGCTTTTAAACACAGAAACCTCCCCCAGAACACTTTCTTTGTTATTCGTGAAGACACTCTTTACACCACTTTCCTCTGCATTCACTGATAACCTTGCCATATTACCCATTTGCTTCCATGCACTGTCCTTTTGTTAGTGCTCTGGAATTTGCGTCCAAAGGCAAAATTTACGACATTTTCAAAATCTAAAACATTTCTTAGATTAAAGGCTTACTTCGTTGAGAATCAGAAAGTTAATGTAGGAGTTCTCTTTGTTTGGCTTTGTTGTTAGGGAAAGGAATGGTCTGGCTGAAGAACTGTTTCTTTTCAGAGAGTGTTGGAGGGGCATATCAGTCAGCTTTTTGTTTTCTTCTTTGAAAGGAAGATAAAGCTAGATAATAAATTGCAGAGTTTCTCTAGCCAATGTCCTCTTTATGCTTGTTCTTAAGACCAATGTAGGCAATACTATCCACAATCTCATTAGGGAAAAATGTTTTAATGTACTTTTCTCAGGGACATTGCACATATATGCCCAGTGCAAGGAAAAGTAGCTGAACTAAATTTGGACTTTCTCTGAAATAAGAAAGAGACTTTCAGCTAAGACAAGAATGGGAACAATTTATTTTCAACATGTCCCAGCCATACCCTCAGTTATAAAAATGGGTTGGAGAAGCTCTTTACCTTGCAAGTATAACACCTACTTACTCTCACTAATATACAATGGTATTTCAATATGTAGAGAAGCAATAGTCATCTGATTAAAAAAAAAAACAAACAACAGTGAACAGAAGTAGGAAAGCTTATGCTGAAGGCAAAAAGTGAAGGAAACTCACAGATTTACTGTCACTGATTCGGGATGATGTTTGAAGAAATAGACATAACTGAAAGTAGTTACATTGAAATGCTATATGCTATGTGAATGTACTACCTGAAATTTCAAAAGATCAGGATTAGTACTCATAATAGCATCACTCAAAAGAAACACTGGAGTAGGAGACCAACATTTGGTACACAGACAAGGAAGGTCTGAGCTAAGCTTTCATCTGAGCTAAGAAAAGCAGATGAAACTTAAATTGTAGGCTACACAGGCAAGTAGATGACCAGGAAAAATGAAAACCAAAAACCAGAAAGGATAAAAATAATCCCTTTAAGATAGCTACTAATCTTTTAGACAGGATGAAAAGGCTATTAAGAAATGGATTTGGAAATATGACATGAACTGTACAAATAAGAAGTGAAGTACTATTGCAACTTTGAGAGCGATTTACAGAGAAACTCCCCCTTTTAAATTTAAGCGCTCATATGAGTGAAGGAAGGGAGGCAGGGGATTCAAGTGTATGCAAGTTGTTTATAACACAAGCATTAAAGATAGTGTGGTTTTGGGCTTGTTTGCATTCAGAAAAGACATCTGAATAACGTGTCATCTCACCCAAATGTTCCGGAAAACTACTTCTTTCCTAAAGAAGTTGTATGTGATTGATCTCAGATCTGAAGAAACTGCTGAATTACAGTCCCACAAATATCATGGGATTTCTCTCCATTAACGTTCTCCAGCAAGCTTAGCCTTCTCATTTAATTTTGACTGTAGTTGTCAAGGTTCATGCTTTCAGCTCTGGAAATCCTTTGTGTGGCCCATTGAGTGAGCCAAGGGAATCACTGTATAAATACATTTAAAGGATTTTGTGTCAAGGGATCTTATCTTCTATTTAAGCCTCAAAAGGCAAACATATCTTCAGTTTGGTTGATTTCCCTGAACTGAGGAGGAACACAATAGTGAAGAGAAATCACAGTGAACCCCAAACAACAAGATGGTTAATAATTGAGGTGCTAATGCATGAAAAACGATGTTTTGTGTCCTTGATGTCTCTATTTTATGGTACTGTAAGACCTAGGAGGAGCTAACCACTCTGAAACTATTCACTGTGTTCATTCCCATGGCACACTTTCTGACTGGCACCTGAGTAACCCTAATTCTACCCTTCTAGAAGAGTAGTCATAAAACCCACTAATTTTACCCCACTTTGTGTATCAGAGATACAGAAAAATGTAATACCTTTGTTTTTGTTGAAATAGTTTCAAAGATCTTGCCATTTATGTAAGCATATAGAGTTACTAAATCAAAGATGCATAGAGATAAAAGAACATTTTTATAAATCACAAAGTGAAAAACATAATAAAAAGCATGAATCTGTTGGTTTTTTTAAAAAGTGCTGAAAATATAACAAACTGGATTAATCTACTCTTATATCTAAGCTTTGATTTTACTTTGATTTTAAGTTGTAAAGCATGTATATATCTCTAGCAGGCAAAAAAAAAAAAGGTGAAAGAAATTCAGTCTTAAAACAATAAGAAGTATAGCAGAAAGTGTAGTGAAACATTGGAAAATATTTATGGTGTAATGCATCACTCTATATATCTTTGCAGAAAGAAAATAGCCAAATTACCTCAGCTTTAATAATCATATTCCCAGTTACTACAGTTAAGGACCTTTAAAATGTATGTGTAAGAATGGAAATGGTTATAAAAGACCAGAGGCTTTCAAAATTCACTGTGTACCAGGTCTAGTGAGTGCAATTCCAAGAGTAATATATAAAATCTGATCTGACAATTCCATAATTTTCCTTTGTTTGAGGAGAAACCCATGCAATGAAAACATACAGCATCCTGCCAAATCTGAAAAAGCAGTTAGTGGAAAGGACTTGACCACTAGTCAAGTTTCTCACTGGTGAAGTCTTAAAAGATGAAGAATCAATTATATTAAGAAATCCCAAAGAACATGGTTTAGGTTAAAGGACACTCTTTTTAACAAGACAGCTGGAAGGTTGATGTAGCACTGTTCATGCATATGTTTGAAAAGCATTTCACAAACTCTAATTTTGGAGAGTGCTTCTAAAGGCTGTTGCTCTTTCATTGCTCTGTGCCATCTCTAATTTATCTGGAGTATAAAATAGAAAAAATAATAGAAACTACAGCTTCTAGTTAAATAGGAGTCTTTTTAAACAAACACAATAAAACAAGATATTATGGTCCAAATCCTGTAGATCCAGAATCTGTAGGTTGGCAGGTCCCCTTTTACCTAAAAGCAATAAGTGAAGTAAAAGCCAACCTGTCAAGTTTCCGCAAGTTTAATTCAGTCCCTTGGCTCATGTTGACTACATGTGGACTCTGCATAGAGCAATGAATTGTTGTACCGAAATCCTGGTGTTCAGACCTGGCTGTGTGGTGTATCTTTGAAAATCTGGTTCTATATTACTCTCCAGCTATTAATTTTTATCAGGACTATGCATCTGGTAACAGCTTGCTCTTGATGCCTCAGCCCATCTCCATTGTCAGTTTCCAATATATTCGGAGCTCCTCTGGATTCACTAAACGTTGTGTACATAAACAGATTACTTCAGTAAGATCTCAAGTAAAGGGTTAAAACAGAATATCAGACATACATTTCTGAAAATGGTGGCCTACCTTCCTTGTGAGCTTATGACAATTGTACGTGGCTTTAAGACAAATTCTAGGCCAATGCTCTGAGGTTCTGTTAATCAGGTTTGCAACTTCTTGATAAAATTACGTCTTCCAATTGACAAGAAGCTTTGAGTACTCTTCAAGTTGAAGGGTGAGAGCTTCCTCTTATCTCAAAGAGAAATAAACCCTGCTTACTGGTGCCAGTTCAGCTCTGAAAAAGTGACAAGCCAGCTCTGACTGCTTATGTTGTCTGTATTACATTTTCCTGCAGTGAACAGTCTACTCCCCCTCTTAGAGCCCTATTCAAATGATTTCTCTTCCTTCTTTCTTCACCTGCAAGGTATTAGGTCAAACTCACGGTAAGGTTCTGCAAGGATGAATGCTTAATATTGCTTTTCCCTTGCCTGCTCCCCCTTTCTGACTTAATGTATTTTTGTATATCTTCCCTTGTCACCTCCCAAAGTTTTCCTCTCTCCCTCTTCTCTCATTGCCTGGCAAAGGTTTTACCTAATGTCAATACCCCAATGAGACAGTTTCTCCTTTACTATCCACATTTCACTGTTGCAAGTGCAAGACGGGATGAGAGATGACTCTTCTGTTAATGAAAGAGAGTAAAGGTTCTATTGACTTTGCCAGGGTCAAAATTTCACCCTCAGGGACCTACTGGTAGAAATAGGAAAGAATTTCCATTTTCACAGAGAATTTGCAACCCCTTAATTGTACTGAGAACCTCAAATATTTTCTTCACAGGGCAAAGTTTGTATCTTATTTCAGATGAATGTAGTGGCTGAGCATCATCTGCTGCTCAAAATCCTTTAGAAGTTACTTAGAACTAAAACAGGCATAAAAGAGAAGCATGGTGGGAAAGGGTTGCTGTTAAACACCAGCGTAAACCAAGCTGGACTTTTTGTCTATTGCCTTCCCCCGTTTTGTTCACACGGTCCTCTTCACCCTTTAGACAGCCCCAGAATGCTAATTTTTCTAATCACTTGGAGAAGGAAATCTATTATAGGAATCAACTGAAATATTATTTCAGACCTGGTCTAATGAGCCTGGATCCACACCTATAAATAAACTCCCACTGTTTCCCTTCTTAACTTCCAAGGATGTTAGTTCCCACACTCTATATAATCTGACACATTCAAATTCAAAATCAATATTTTAAATCATTTTCAAAAGGTAGGGGTTTTTTTTGTTGGTTTGGGTTTTGTTTGGTTTTTTTTTACCCAACTGGCATGTGGATTTTATGAAGAAATAAATGGCTTAAAGGAAAGTCTAACTGTCCTCTTTTCACAGATTTAGAATTTCTCTTCATAGAGCAGCAGATGACACGGATGCGCAGGATGATTCAGTTAAATGATACTGAAATAATAAAGCTGAGATCAGCTTTATTCTTTGTTCTACTTCCCACTATATTTTGAATTTTAAGGCATTCTATTTCATTCTATTATTCCATTTTCCTCAGGGGTAAAATCTGAACACACATAACCCTCAGCACTAATAACAATGTGAAAACCTTCACACAAAAATGTGACTATGTGCTTTTGTCTATCCTAAAGGTTTGAGAGAAAATCTTGAAAAATCAACATGGTTTGGTATGTTTTTCTCTTTTCTTCCGAAGTTCTGTTGCCTTGATTAGATTAAAAAAAAAAAAATAGGGAGCTGTCAATCTGTGTTCCTTTCAGATCTTCTCTGTCTCTTTCTAAATTAGTTACAGCCTGCTTTTTGTAGCTTTGTAGCCAGCCTGCCCTAATTTAATTACCATGACTTGTGTGGCTTAAAGATAAATAGTTTTATTCAGTCTGCCTACTTTTGTATAAGTTTTCCCATTCACACATCTCTCTATATTTTGGCATGCAGAATTCTTGACCTCTTTTCTTCAGCAGGTTAACACAAGGTTAGTTTTATAGCATTGTCCGTATTTTCACAAAAAGGCCTTTGATGCAGTTCTGCTCTGTCCCGGCTTTGCTATGTCTGTGTGCTGTGAGTCTGTGGGCCTTTGTGGGACACAAACATGAGCTGGGTCTCAAAAGCATGGGATGGTAATCATTATGCCCATGATGAGACAGAAATCAACACATCCAAGCTACCTGCTAATGTCTAAGATCTTTTTCTTACCTGAAGAAAGAAGTTCAGAAATCAAGGCTTGAGATACTGCAGAGATAGGAAGATTCAAAGAGCTAGGGTGGTGCAGTTGGACTAATTACCATGCTATTCTTGTAAAAACACTTGACAAAGAAGTACAAATGTCCTGCCCATCACAGGTTATAATTTTATTCATTCTGGGGTTAAAGGGCAAATGAAGAGCAGTAAAGGCTCCAGGGGCCCTCATCAGTAATAATGAGCTGAAGAAATAAAAAATAATAATAATAAAAAATTATACATCTCCAAAACGCTAGTTTTGTATGTAGGTCTTTTGTTCAAAGGATGCTTTGAAATTATATGATAGGGTGAGATATGTGCTATGCTTGAAAACAAGAAATGAACTTCTAAAATAAAAGCTATAAACTTACTAGACATGACTTTCTCATAGGTAGTTTCCCTGCATCGGAAGGCTTCTGTCTTAAAAAAAGCTGCCCGAGGATGGCACTTGCACAAAATGTCTGACAGCAAATATATTTAAATAAAAATTGGTGTGTGCTGTTATCCAGAACACATGAAAAAATTGAGACTCCTTTACAAAGGTGATTCAGAAAAATGACACTTGCAAAAAAAGAGGTAAAGAAATGCATTTAAATGGTCTACAGATGAATCAAAAGTCATATCACTAAACAAAGTTCCAGAGGACCTATGTAAACAGTATGTGAAGATGTGCCCATCTTTGTGCACATACCAGAAGCTAATATGCTATAGATAGATACAAAGTAAACACAGTATTTCCATATGTTAACACTTACAGCAAGAGAAGAGTCTGTTGACACTTCAGTGCTTGGAAAATGGAAAGGTAGATCTAGTTAGTCACCACTAACTAGAAAACCCTATGGAAGAAATAAAGGGTACAACAAACGAAGGTGCATTTTATTTCTGTTTAGACTAAAATAACCCAACAGTGCGGGGATGGATCCACTGATGTCCTGCCTCCCCTCCTCTTATAGCCTGTGACTGGCTTCAATAAGCAAAGACTTTGATTATTAGCGGCTGCTTTTGAAAAAACTCACTGAATACCTTATCCTTACCTAGGTCCTCCCTTCACAAACAGTACCAAAGTGATGAAAAAGCAGCTGCCTCTGAAGCGCAGTGTTACATCCACACAGAAAACAAGCTGCTATGACTCTGGAAAGAGACTGCCTGAGGTCAATGGGGCAAGCCCTCACTGTTGTTTTTGCTGGGTTTTAAGGAAGAAAAAAAAAAAAAAAGAAAAAAAAAATGTCCTGCTGAGCAGATAAGGCTTTAAAGGCTCTACAGATAGGTGCAGACACAGGGGAAAGTTTATGGCACACTATTAATCTTTCTTAGAAAGATGAAATGTTGATGTAACCTTGATGAAATGAGAAGCTGCCATTTGGAAGGAAGAAAAAAAAAAGGGAGACTAGAATACTTCAAATATAGCATTTTCATTGCCAGAGTACACCTATCACAACGAGAGTCTCTCCTCATTAAATGAAAACTGCTTTTATTGATTTCTATTAATGGATCACTTGAACCAAGCTGCTGCCCGCTCCCACCTCTTCTCAAGAGGGAAAACCCTCAGAGTTGGTCTCTCTTGCAAATCAAGTTTCTTGGCCTTTTGCTGAGCTACCACAAGTGTTGCTGGTACCAAGTCAGATTTAGTCAGAATGGTGTGTCTGCGCTATCATGGAAGATAAATAAAAGCACTTATGTCCACACTCACATCTAAACAGTGATGAAGAAGATGTCCATTAATTGGGTCACCTTTGCAGGTATTTATTTCCCTCTTAAGTAGTCATGGACCAAACAAGAATCTCCACTTCATGGACTTCTACTACTGGCTCAAAATTGCTGCAGCCGCACAACACAACTTACCAGTCGGGTACAGACTCACTCTTTTGGGGGTGTTTGCATGTTTTTAAAGAATATCAAATAGCATAAAGATGACATGAAGACTGAAATAAACATTCTGGCGCACTCAACCAAAATGCAACGGTATGCCTGTGCCTGGTTCAGATCACATTTCCATCACTGTACATCAGCGAAGATTTTGTATTAACAGTCATGGAATCACAGCCTGAAACTGCACAATGTAACAAGTCCTTCATCTCTGTAAGACATAATCACCTGATATTTCTCTGGCCTATAAGGCCCGTGGAATTTATTGGCACATACACTGAACCTGATGAATAATGATCATATGCTCTAAATACTAAAAATAAAATATGAAAATAGATCCCTAACTTCTCTACATTTTACTTTAAACTGTGACATAAGCGGATGTAAGATCTCCAGTAACACAACTTCATAGTATGAAAATGCCTTCAAGCTGTCCTAGGATAAAAATGCTTTACACAGAGATATGTCCCCTATACACATAACCGTGAAATTTATGACAAGAACACTGACAAATCCTTCTATTACCCTGCTGGATTCTTTAAGACACAGAAAGCAAGCAACCAAATTACACAACTACAAAATCCTCCTGAAAAGAATTAATTGTGATGTTTTTTAACTCTCTCTCAAAAGGGAGAAAAATTGACTAGGAAAAAATAAGTGATAATAAATATTAAAAACCAAAATTTTGATAAGTTTCTGTTACACTCTTGTAATTATTGCATTTCTTTATAAACTCACATATTAACATTCAGATGTATCATTGTACAAGGTCTGTCTCCATATAAATACATAACATCTTGCCTATGAACACTAAATATATTTTGTAGTTTTAAAATAATTCTGTTCAGGCTTGTTGCAATTTTTAATACAAATGTAGATACGTAATTCAGAAGTCTAATTTCATCTTTTATCTTGATACTTCTAGAAGACCCTCCAGCCCTTTTTAAAAAAGGCATCTATTCAGGTTTAAAAGAGTCTATTTGAAGTCATTAGCAAAGGAAATTGTTACTACTAATTCTGACCTACCACAGGTTTTAAAAGAAAGAATGAGCCATGAAACTTAAAAGAAAACCCAACAAATGTGTTTTATGAATCTATGTGCAATATTTTGGTTACAATGAAATAAAATGCTGATATGTGTCAGACACCCTGAAGTTGCTCTCCTGGGACTAATTCTCCTGTGTTAGTTTTTAAATTAATCTCCTAGTACTTGGCCTCTTCACACCCATGTTATTAAACTAACAAAAACAGTTTATACCATCCCCACTAAAAACAAAGGCATAAACCAGAAACTGTTTCAAGCATTTCCTTCAGCCTTTTAGACAGCTTAACCAAAAAAATCACATTAATGTTATATTAAACAAGATTCCATACATGAAATTTTATTTCAAAAACTGAAATATTTTATTTTCAAATGCGATAGTCAAATTCCTTGTTTGGGTACTATTGGTCTACTTATCTGAAGGTAATATTCCCAAACAACGTACATGAAACTTATTTGAATAGTTGCTAAATTCCCAGGAAGCTGATCTGCTTTATAACAGAAGATTACAACATTCCTGCAGGTGCAAAAAAAAAAAACCAAAAGCAAAATACTTCATGTAACCATCTCAAGAAATGCTGCAAGCCTCAGCAAAATCATGATCAATGTATTTTGATAAAGTGTTGTCATGGTTTAAGCCCAGGCCGTAAATCCAAACCACTCAGTCCCTTTCTTCTCCCCACTCCCGGAGGGATAGGAGAGGAGAATCGAAAGAATGCAACTCCCACGGGTTAAGAACATGGGTTCTTAACCCACGGGTTGAGATAAGAACAGTTTAGTAAATAAGGTACAACACAAATCACTGCTGCTACCACTAATAATAATAATGATAAAGGAAATAACAAGGGAAGAGAATACAACACTTCCCCACCCACTGACCAATACCTTGCCCTGCCTCTGCAGTGCCCTAGCCCTTCCGGGTAACTCCCAGTTACATCCTGGGCATGACGTGCTGTGGTAAGGAATACCTCTTTGGCTAGTTTGGGTCAGGTGTCCTGTCTCTGTTTCCTCCCTGCTTCCCCTTCTCCCTGGCAGAGCATGAGGCTCAGAAGTCCTTGGTCAGACTAAACATTTGAGCAGTAACTAAAAACATCGGTGTTATCAGAGCCGCTCCCAGGCAGAAAGTCAAAAACACAGTGCTGCAACCAGCCTCCAAGAAGGAGAAAAAAATGATTGCTACTACTGAACCCAGGACAAGTGTTTAAAATGTCAGAGCCTGAGGCTGTATTTCTCACATAAATACATTCACCTACAGGAATTCAGGGAAACCTGATGAGTGGTCCAGCCAGGCTTTCCCACAATCCTTTTTGATATTTAATGATCTTTGTTTGGAACTTTTTTTTTGGCTGAACTGGTATATCATTTCAGAGTGCCAACTCGTGAACACAAGCAAACCAGTTTGCCAGCTGAGGCAGCTGCTGTCCTTGCCTTTAGTCCCTCCTGTATGCCTCTTCCTCTGGGGAAGGAGAGGTAGACAGGAGAGACAGATAAGCAGCTCCTGAATGGCTCAAGCTCAGTTTCCTATAGTAACTTACACCTACAGTTCTGATAATAAAATAAAATGAACAGTCTGTATGGAAAAGAAGGCACCAGTAGTGGATGAGGACAGCAGAAGCAAGGACATGTGGGGCATGGAAGTCTACGATGAAAGAATGGAATGAGACTAACTGGCCTCCTTGAGAAGTTCTTCTGACAATGGCAAGATGGTTTTTTTGCAACCATGACTGATGACTTCTACTCTTCTTTCTAGGAAGGTGTAAATCTACTTCTTCTATCTGTCCAGCTGATTCAGATATTAGTTCCAC
The DNA here is from genome assembly GCF_028554395.1 of Pezoporus wallicus. Lineage (NCBI taxonomy): Eukaryota > Metazoa > Chordata > Aves > Psittaciformes > Psittacidae > Pezoporus > Pezoporus wallicus. Next base: position 377,882 of record NW_026642407.1, read on the forward strand.
AAAAGGCTACCTCTTCCAGTATGAAAGTGTCCTTGATCTCATGTCATGTCTACAGATATTTTCATGTTACCAAAAGTAATGTAAGAGGAGCAAGCACAGATGAATTTTAGAAAAGGTCATTCCTTATATACATATTTGTTTTTGTTACATCCTGCACACAAAGTATGTCAGAATGAGAGATGCCATGAGAAAACAAAAAGTACACTGATCTCTACAGGCATGAAACACTGACAGCATTTGGCAGAAATCTGATCACTACTGCAGCCGGATTCAAGAAAATAAAAGGGCAGAATATGGCATAGATTCTACTCTGCTCTGTGCTCTGATCATGCACAGAAACCAGCTGATATTTTGAGGTTCTGAGGTTACAACATGTGGCTCTTCTAAAGAATAGACTGCAACCTTGACGGGTTTGGTTTGGTTTGTTTTTTGACTGAAATCTGACATGCATTACATGTGAACATTTGGAAGTCATGTTGTTCATTATGCATTACATGTAATTGCTTTAACTTTTATAGTATGCAGTCATTAAATTGACTTTCAAAATAATAGAGCACTTAGCAAAATTCTTATCAACATGTGACCCAATAAAGATAAATGAGCATGGTGTTTAACTTCACACTGTTTACTGTAGTGTAGATGCATACATCCCCTTTTTAAATTAGAGATGATGCTTGCAAATGGAAGGGGTATATACAAAGCAAGCCACATCCTGATCTATGAACAGATATACACATTTAAGTATCAATTATTTCTGGCACAGATTTATTTCAGTCAAGATTTTCTGAACATCAGGGAGAGATATGTGAAACAGTAGGCCCCAGTCAATTAGTCTGTGACAGATAAGAACCTTTCCTTAATTTGTGCTGTTTAGCTTATATGTGGTCTGTTTCTTCAGTGATTTCATATTCCCCTCTGACTTCAATCCAATTTTTAGCAGCTGGGATTCTGGCATTCTTTCCAGGTGCAGCAAAGAAATACTGTTCAGAAAGAATGAGGTATGATATGTGGGCCTTGCTTCCATCTTACAGGAAAGAATGCTTTTGTAGTTCTACTCCTCAAAAAATCTTTGAACAACAAAACAAACTGATTTATCATGCACACAAGCATACCTTCTCAAAGTACCACGTAACATGCATTAGTATCTGTAACAGGAGCAAGACTTGAGTATGCTGCTTTGGAAATTTGCCTTGCTGTAGTTGTGTGAAGTAATGCTGAAAAGCCTCCTTTAAAAATAGTCAAGAAAAGTTAAGAAAATCTCCTACATCATTAACATCTTGCATTGATTTTGGTATCTATGCATTACTATATTTTCAAAGACAAAAAAAGTAAAGTTTTCCTAAGACAACATCCCCAAGGTACATAAAGACCTGTGGAGTACATTAGATTGCTGACACAGCAAATTCACTCCATACATTCATTAGCTCATGCTTCAGATAGACAAACTTTAGAAAGTCTAGACTAGTATGAGACACCACATCAGCAAAAGCAGCACTTCACACTGTCCTCAGTGAAAATTTAGCAACATAACCCCGAATTTTCATTTACACCCATAGAAAAAGTGAATGATTCCCATGTTTCTTTCTCTCTGATTGTTGCTCTGTCTTAAAGTATGAAAGCTTCATTTTACATTATGGGAGTGGTAGGAGAAGGAACAAAAGGGAGTAACACCATCCATCTTCCAAGAGCTGAAGAGGAAGGATGATGCCTGGGAGCAGCTAGGAGTGAAAAGCAGCTGCTTTTCCCTGGGACAAGAGCTCTGAGGGGCTGCTCTTAGCTTCCACTGCTCCTCCAGTTTGGGAAGGACACTAGCTTTTGCCATCCTTAAGGATTCAGTGGTGGGAGAGCGGGTGGCTGTCAAATATCAGTGGTCATAGGTGAATTCCTTGTTCAGGATTGCCAGATAGTCTATTAGACAGGCAGGAATGTAGTGTGGTGAGCCCAGAGGCTGAAGAACAGGCCCTTCTAGTTAAGCAGCTGTTACTGACCAAGGGTCTTGCTTCTGCAGCCTGCAGGATTCCTCATTACTTATAACCACAGATCTGCTACTGAGCCAGTTTCTAGCACATAAAGCACAATCATAGAATCATTTAAGGTGGAAGGTGCTGCTGGACATCATCTAGTTCAACTCCTGTCTCACAGCAAAGTCAAATTCAAAGTTAAATTAGGTTGGCCAGAGACTGTCAAGTTCTGACTATCTCCAGGGACAGAAATTACAGGGCCCTTCTGGGCAGACCCTTCCTGTGCTGATCCACCATCATTATGAGCATCTGAGAGGTATGGATGATGAAGACCTTATCTCTTACAGAAAGAAGATACTGCTGAGCAGCAGATGGGCCAGCTGCTGAGACAACCTGCTCCATGGAAATGGCTGTATTTCAAAGGGCGCAGCCCTGAGGGAACTCAACACCATCCCTTTCCATTTATTTCAGTCAGTGGGGACTGAGACAGAAAGATTCAGAATCCCTCAGAATGGACATGAGTGAGGACTCCTTAAACCTCTTTTACATGCTCTTGTGGGTGTACAAGGAAGTACTGCCACAGTGATGTTTCCTATCAGTAGATTCAAGTGACCTCATCAGGTATGCTTGCAGAAGACTGTCCCTTCACCTCCTTTACTTGGTTTCTCCACAATGCAAGCCATGTGTGTGGGGTGGCTGGAAGACAGTCCTCTGGGTGCTACAGAGATTATTGGCTCCAGAGATGGAAGCAACCTCAGTGATCTGGTATAGGAAATACTAAATCAAATGTTCTGTGAAGCAACAATCAAAAAAACCAAACACACCCCACAGCCAACCACCCAGTTCTTTCTGCTAAAGATTTATTTTGAAGGCCTAAGAGGAAGGATTTTTTTTTTTTTTAATTTCCTTCTTCTTGTTAACTTCATTTATTTGTATGGATCCTTGGAAGATGTAGTCAAACTTCATACAAAAATTATTTTCCAACAAAAAAGAGGTTCTTGCTTCTGGATAGAAAACAAGTAAAACTTGAATTCAAATTCCTCCTTTATTCCTGTGACCTGGGGCAACTACTGCTGCCTTTTAAAATATGCTTACTTCTCCCATCTCTGGTGATTGTTATTAACAGTCTAGGAAAAGTGCAATAAAGATCAATCCCCTACCCAGAAAAGAAACATTAACTGCTTCTTTTATGTCTTCTACAGTGAGTGACCAGCTACAGTTTCAAATGATCCCCAGATGTTTATTACTACTTGTGTTCAAAAGCAGCTTATGTTTTCTCTAGAGTAGCTACACCATGTTGGATATTTCTGGTTATCCTGCAGGTAGTATCTTGTCCTCTGAAGAAAAAGTAAAGGTCAAACAGAAATCCTGTGTGGCATAGAAGTCCCCAGTGAAAAATAAACCGAGGATGGTCTCTTATCAACTGAAACTATGACTCTCCATGCTCAACAAAACATTCAAGGAATTCCTACAGAGAGGGGTATGTGACCATTACAAGCTTTTCACCTAATTAGAGAAAGATTTAAAGAATAATCACTGAGGTCTCTCACAAAAACCATATTATTTTTCTGGTTCTTTACAGCAATCTTTAGTCTTACTCGGAGCTCAGACTTCTCCCTCATTCCCTCCTATCTAGCATCCTTTCTTCATGTGGTCACAAATTTCTGCGACTTTGGCAATAACTGTCATACACATTCACTGAGCGGCTGAGCATGATTCCCTGTAGTGAGGCCTATTTTCTCTTTCCGAGCTGAGGAGATGGGGGCAGGGCTGACTGGTTAGAGAGCAGCTGCACACCAGAGGCAGAAAGGCATTTTCTTAAGTGTGGGAAGTGATCACATTATTTGCCTAATCTCAGGCTTGTGAATCATTATGTCAGACAATGCCAGCAAGTCACAGCTGAGGAGCTCACAGAAACTCTAGTGGACTCTTTCAAAGCTGATAGACTGCCTCCAGAATCTCTGTCACTTTTATTGAATTTAAAATCTCTATCTTATGCAGCTATGAAGATAGCATGGATGGAAGTATACAGGGATCAGTACTGTTCAAACAGATATCAGGATCAGTGTAGCATAATGAGGAATTGGTATCGGGCGGTATCTATTATGTATCTGGAATGAGGAGACACCTGTTGTCTGTTCTGTTATTCTTGGTCTGGCCTCTGAAGGCACTGTGACCTAGCTAAGTTCACTCTTTTCCATGTCTTCAAGCTCAGTTAAGACCCAGAAAAATGGAGCAGATCAGACATCCAATTTAAAAATGAAGGACACACACACACACAAAAAAAAAGTAACCTCAGGAAATTACAGTACAGACAACTTAATCTGATTTAATGGGAAAATGCCTGGAAAAATTATTGCAGTCAATATTCGGGCACCTACAGCACTTGTAAGCAGAAAACAAAGAGTTATCAAAAACTGATACCCTAGCACACTTTCCTTCATTTACAACTAGCCTGGTGAAGAGTGGGAGGATTACTATGTAAATTTGCATGGCATAACAAAGCTTTTGACACAGTCTAATATTAAGTCTCAAAAGCAAACTGGGAGAGATACTCAAGATTAAACAACAGATGCACAGTTGTTGAGGAAAGACAGACTACGAAAGTAGTTGCAGTAGCTGACTTATACACAAAGGGATACCAAACAGGACATTCTGTTTTGTGTACATGGTGTACATATGACAGTATATTACAACATTAGCAAACAGCAATTACATTTTTAACAGTAATGAACAAGGTCACAAAAATGGCTTCGAAAGCACTTAATTTTCTAGAAACAGTTAACATGACAAAATGGATTCTTTTCTTGAATTTAAAATACAGTCTTTATTGCCCTTTATTATTTTTTCTGATCAGAAGGTTGTTTCTTAGACCAAACATGGATAAGCGTAAATCAGACTTCCAAGTTTTACAGTTTACCATGTCAGTTAGTCCTGCGGTCAGTAAAAGTTAGCTCCATTAAGGAAAATCCCATGTGTTATTGGCAAGCCAGGTAATCAGGAATCACAGTAAGGGGGCATGATTGCAACATTCTGCTTCTTACATATAGATTATTCTCTAACGCCCTAGAGAACAACTGCAGGGAGATACTCTGTTCTTACACCACTGAAAAATGAATTTTTTTTTAGAGATTAAGGAGTGCTTATATATTACAGAAAGAGAAAGTAAGTTGGTTACTAAACTTGACCCTTATGAATTTAAGAATTTTGATATCTAGAAAGAACACCAACACAAGTTTCACTTGGTCATATCACTAAAGAAAACTGGCCAGCTCATGCTGCTGTTATGAAGAACTACAATGGCTGCAGAGCCTCTCAGCAAACGACTCACTCCATGGCTGGGCTACTGTGCCCTTGGAAATGTAGACTTCCCTGCTCATTCTCAGAGATGACAGTGAGCAGATAGGCAAATAAATGCTTTTCAAATATTTGTATTGTTTTCCTTTTAAAGGCCGTTACATTATAGCAGATTACTCCATCGAGCCAGCATGGGTATTACTATAAAATTGACAGCTAACACCCTGAGTAAACATTGGAATCAAAATTTATATTTTTTCCTTGAAAGTATTGGTAATATATTATTAATCTTAGATACACTATTTATATATATATATAAAAATATAAACCACCTATAACTATACCTAATGCCATACATCTAGTATACTATATAAAGTATGAATCGATTACGAGAATAAAACTCTCTCATTCTTTCATCCCTCCACCACTGACTTTTCAAAAATGCCAAATAATGAGTGAGTTTAGTCCACCTAAACTTATGAACATAACAGCAACTAACAGAAAAATGGAAGAAATAAAAAAAAAAACAACCAACCAAACCAAACTTACTGCAGACCTTGTATTTCCCATATGTGTCCAGGCAAAGTCACTGTGGAAAAATCAGCTTCAAGAAATTCAATAGAGGCTGCATTCTGTTAACGGGATATTAAACTGTTTGAGTACTTGAGTTTCACACATGTGGCTTCCCACTGAAAGCAACATCAAAAACAAACATTAATTGTTAGTATTTATGAAAATAGATTAAAAATAAGGATGGAGAAAGGAAAAATGTCCTATAAGTTAGACAATGTTTATAATGCTAACAGGTAATGTAACAGGCAAGAAACAGGAATGTGTGCTGTTAGGCTCAGAACACAAACATAGCAAGATTAAAAATAATAAGAACAATTTTCATTCTGCTTCTCTTTCCTTTCCACCTGTTCTAATTAGTCCCTGATGATGTGAAGGCTTAGCTTTACTAATGCTTAGCCCCACTGAAAGTAATTAATGATGATAAAACTAAGCACAATCCAAGAGCTTTAAACAGTTTATTATCTAAAGAATCTAACAATTTTGTCATTATTATAGCTAGATAAGTAAAAACAGAAGATCATGTGATACAAAGCATTAAAATTTCTTACCTTCTCAGTACACACTACTCCTTTCTATCTCTTCTTGTGAGAAACACTGCCCAAAGTCTGCATGAATAGCAGAGATAAAAAAAAGAAATACCCCAAATCATGCTAGGACTCAAAATCAATCCGTTATACCTGATACAGTATAAAAGCACCTGATCCTAATTTCAGCGCAATTATTCTGATTGAGCATTCAACTGAGCTGGACTTCTCCTTTTAAGTAAAGTGAAGATGCTAGTTTGATTTGATTGGATCAGATCATATGGAAATTTTACATATATTGTTCAAGTATTTCTTTCATGCCAAATAGGCAGGCCTAAAATTGACTTCTCCAGTCATGTGTGATGGCCAAAATGAACCAAGTTGTTAAGTCTGTAGGATCACACCCAAAATACTATCTGAAAAGTATTTTGAACAGACTCCATAATTTTGTTGTGAGGCTTCCACTGTCTTAATAGTGTAAAAGGAAACCTGGCTGAATTTGACTGTTCTTTAGTAGGAATTTTGTCAGATGGACTTAGAGAGTTACCTTACAAACAGTCTAACTGCTGTTGCTGCACACACCACAGCTTCCACCTGATAGCCAGTTTTGGACAGCCCTGTGTTCTCTCCTTCCTACTGCATCAGAGTTGTCATTTAGACAACACAGCTTGGTTTTGGTACTTGCCTAAAGAGCTTTGAAATTTTAGTATTACAAGAGCATCCAACGAACATATTCTGCAGTGTATGAAATAATTTGACCTCATTATCTTTGCTGATACTGAAAACATATTAGGATGGCCCTTGCATCCAATAATGTGTTCCTAGTGGGAGCAGGTAGATTTGAATCAGACTGTCTTAACACAGCACAGTTCTTCCAATCAGTAGCCTGGCCCAACATAAAGCTATTCTTTCCTCCGCTGCTAAAATGTTACACAGGCAAACATTTAATTATGAACAGAACAGCACATAGTTCATATGTGAAACATTTTCAGCTGTTAGCATGTAAGTGTTAATAATACCGGATTACTATTAGTTACGCTTTTCTTCAAACTGAACTTATTTAATTATTCCCGACCATGTACATCTTACTTTTATGTCAAAATCATGTTATTTACTGATATATCTCACCCAGCTTGTCAAAAGCAGCTGGGAAGGCTCTGAAATACATACATTACAGACAACAGTCTTCTGATGTGAAGAAGCCAATCTTCCCCACTGAGAAACCTGAAAAAAAGTGCATTGTTGATTCTCTATTTGCTGAGAAGGGGCACATTTGTAAGTCTAAGAATTGAATTCAACCTGGAATCTCTCTTTCATAGTCCTGAAATGGAATTGTGAGTGGACACTAAAATATCCATCTTAAAACTATGCTGACAATTTGTTATTGTGGCTTGCTGAGAAAAAAATTGTAGAAAAGCTGGAAAGCAATTTCAGTAATAATTTTCACACTGTTTCTCCTATGTGTGGTTTACTTTATTTCAAGGGTTCTTTTCCTCCATTCCCAAGTCTTTCACCTTTCTTTTTTAGCACTTTAAAAGAAATAATTCATTTACTAATTTACATTTCTCTCCCCTTTTTTTCCTGTTTCACTTCCTTCCCACTTTAGCTCAGTGGAAATCAATTTTCAAAATTAGCTAGATGGCGATAGAGAAGTGTCCTGGGTTCAGCAGTAGCAGTCATGTTTTTTTTCCTTTGTGGTAGCTGGTGCAGTGCTGTGTTTTGACTTCCAGTCTGAGAACAGTGTTGGTGAAGCCGATGTTTTCAGTTGTTGCTAAGTGATGTTTGCCCTGACCAAGGACTTTGTGAGGCTCATGCTCTGCCAGGGAGGAGGGGAAGCTGTGAGGAAGCAGAGATGGGGTGCCTGACCCAGGCTAGCCAGGGAGGTATTCCATACCACAGCACGTCATGCCCGGGGTGGGGGGTAACTGGGAGTTACCCGGAAGGACACGGGCTTCCGAGTGGAACTCATTTTCTTGGCCGGTGGTATCGTCTTCTCTTCCCTTGTTATTTTCCCTTATCATTGTTGTAGTTGATAGTAGCGGTGGTAATTTGTGTTATACATTGGTTGCTGGACTGTTCTTGTCTCAACCCGTAGGAGTTGCACTCTTTCGATCCTCCTCCCCGTTCCTACGGGAGCGGGGAAGGGGAGAACCCCGGTGGGGGGGGGGACACGGACCTCAATTGTTGTCAGCTCGGCACCACTCACTGGGAGTGAGTGAACAAGTTACCTAACTGGGTTTAAACCCCGACAAGAAGAAAAAATGTGATCAGAGAAAAAATACATATAATAATAGCAAAAAATATTTTGTTTCATCTTTAAGAATTGAAGAAATAGACTCATCATATTAAAATCAATTTCATTGACAGGCTTTTAAAATATTCTGTTGTCTATTTAAAATTGTCTATTGTCAAATTATTTAGACTTTGCTACAAAATACCAATCAGTTCAATTTCAGTTAATTGTGGGACCACTTGGTTAATTGCAACATCAAGGATTTCCCTAGTCCTCACTAGATAGGTTGTCCTAGAAGCAAGACCCACTTAGTTTACACACATGTGCATGCCACCTGGTGAAGGTATCCAGGGAAGCATAACAGAAACTAGCTTCCACTCGTACACCTCAGGATTAAATGGTTAGTAAAAGCTACAAGGCAGGAGTCAACAGTCTCTTCCTGCCCCTCAGAATGTTACACCTCATGGCTCTTCATAGGAATTAAGATACAAGGTCTTCATTCACCCTTCAATCAGATAAGGCAAACACACATCTTTAACTGGGTGTGACAGGAATAGGACTTAATCATATGCATATAATTAAAAATGGACTTAAGGACTTCCTAGAATAAGACCAGGTTCTGACAAAACATCCTTCTGTTTGCCTGTCACCAGGAAAGGTGATTACAACTCTAAGATATTATTAAAGCTGCTGAGACTGTGGGGTTTTTAAAATTTTCTTTCATGTTCAAAGTTATTCAGGTGTCTTTTTTAGGTGTTATTTTTGTACAAATTAGCTTGTGTTTTCCATCTGAATTTTCAATGAGACTGTAGTTGCAGTGTGACCTCAACCTTTTTGTATTTTTTTTTCTTTTTTTTTTTAATTACTTAGCACAGATTTTAAGATAGGAAATAATAAAAAGCTTATTGGGCTTGAAGACAATCTCTAGTGGTACAGACTTTAAGTGAGCTATAGCTGTTAAGATGTCAGTGATATAATTCCCCACAAGTGAAAGCATAGCCAGAGAGCATACTTAACTCAAAGTAAAATAATGGCTAAGGTAAATATCCGGGGATCAGTAAAATCTACTGTTTCTAAAATTAATCTTCTTTATGAAAGAAGACTATGAGAAGCACTCATCTGTCAGCCTGACCCAGTCTCAAGGGAGGTGTGTTGCCTAATAGGCGCATGGATCAGGGATGTTGCAGAGAGGCTGCCTGCTCTAGTAAGCCTCACTGACTATTACCTACTTCTAGTGACCCATGTGGGTGTTAGTGATATAGATGGCAGTAGCCTGGAGAACATAAAGAAGGACTACAGAGCCCTGGGAGAGGGGGTTAGAGGCTCTGGAGCTCAGATAGTCTTTTTGCCAATTCTTCAGGATAAAGGAGAGGGCCTTAAAAAGGCTAGGAGTATTGGCCAGGTTAATAAATGTTTAGAATGGTGGTGCCATAGTCAGGGGTTTCGGTGTCTTGAACATGGGACCCAAGTTTGTACGCCAGGTATAGTGGGGGCTGGTGGAGCTGGTCTGATGAAGAAGGGAAAGAGCAGTTTTGGTAGGCGGCTTGCCAGACTGGTCAAGGAGGCTTTAAACTGGATGTGTTGGGGGAGGGGGGCATCATTCCATCCCAACACACCCAGACAGTTACCAGCACCTATAATAAATGCTTGGAGCAATGTAGAGATATCCCAGCCGCTCCAGCCAATGAGCCAGCTTCATTTGGAGCTCAGCTCAGATGCCTCTATACAAGTGCCTGTAGCATGGGGAACAAACAAGAGGAATTAGAGATGTGTGCATGTCTACCGGGGTATGATATAATAGGCATCACAGAAACATGGTGGGACGGCTCCTATGACTGGAGTGTTGGAATGGAAGGTTACAGGCTCTTTAGAAAAGACAGGCCTGGCAGGTGGGGAGGGGGAGTTGCCCTTTATGTTAGGGATAGGCTGGAGAGTATGGAACTCTGTCTGGGGACAGGAGAGCAGTTAACGGAGAGTTTCTGGGTCAGGGTTAAAGGGAAAACAGCTATGGGAGACATTACTGTGGGGATCTGTTACAGACCGCCTGACTGAGAGGAATCTGTGGATGAAGCACTCTATAGACAGATAGGAAAAGCCTCAGGCTCACAGGCCCTTGTTCTCATGGGTGACTTCAACCACCCTGACATCTGTTGGAGCAACGATACGGCCTGGCACAAGTAATCCAGGAGGTTCCTTGATTGTGTGGAAGACAACTTCCTTCTGCAAGTAATAGAGGAGCTGACAAGGAGAGGTGCCATGCTTGACCTCGTGCTCACCAACAGGGAAGGGCTGGTTGGAAACGTGACGCTGCAGGGCAGCCTTGGATGCAGCAATCATGAGATGGTCGAATTTGAGATCCTCAGGACAGTGAGAAGAGCATGCAGGAAGCTCACTGCCCTGGACTTCAGGAGAGCAGACTTTAGCCTCTTCAGGAACCTGCTTAGGAAGGTTGCATGGGATACAGCCCTAGAGGGCAGGGGGGCCCAAGACTGTTGGATGTTATTCAAGGGTCACCTACTGCAAGCTCAGGAGTGTTGCATCCCCACTAGAAGGAAGTGCAGCCTGAGGGCCAGGAGACCTGCTTGGATGGATAGGAGCTGCTGAGAAAAATTCGAATGAAAAAAGAGGTTTATAAAACATGGAAGTAAGGACAGGCGGCCTGGGAAGAATACAGGGATGTTGTCTGGGAAGCTAGGGACCAGGTTAGGAAAGCTAAGGCCCAGTTAGAATTAAACATGGCTAGGCCTGTTAAGGATAAGAGGAAGGGATTCTATAGGTAAGTAGCAAATAAAAGACAGACTAGGGACAACATAGGCCCCCTCCGGAATCTATCAGAACTGGCTACCTTGGATTTGGAGAAGGCTGAGGTTCTGAATGACTTCTTTGCCTCAGTCTTCACTAGCAAAGGCTCTGACCACACCACCCAAGTCTTGGAAGGCAGACACAGGGACTGTGAGAATGAAGACCTTGTGCCCACTGTAGGAGAGGATCTGGTTCAAGAACATTTTAAGAACTTGAATGTTCACAAGTCCATGGGTCCTGATGAAATCCATCTGCAGGTCCTGGATGAGCTGGCAAATGAAGTTGCTAAGCCACTGTCCATCATACTTGAAAAACCATGGCAGTCAGGTGAAGTTCCTGACAACTTGAAAAAGGGAAATATAACCCCCATTTTCAAGAACAGGAAAATGGATGACCCAGGGAATTACAGGCCAGTCAGTCTCACCTCTGTGCCTGGCAACATCTTGGAGCAGATTCTCCTGGAAGGCATGCTAAGGCACATGAAAAACAACAAGGTGCTTGGTGACAGCCAGCATGGCTTCACTAAGGGGAAATCCTGCCTGACCAATTTGGTGGCCTTCTCTGATGGGGCTATGGAACTGATGGACAGGGGTAGAGCAGTTGACGTCATCTACCTGGACTTGTGCAAAGCGTTCAACACTGTCTCACACGACATCCTTCTCTCTAAATTGGAGAGACATCAATTTGATGGATGGACCACTTGATGGATAAAGAACTGACTGGATGGCTGCACACAGAGTTCTGGTCAATGGCTCAATGTTCAGCTGGAGACCAATAATGAGTGGTGTCCCTCAGGGATCGGTGTTGGGACTGGTCTTGTTCAACATCTTTGTCGGTGACATGGACAGTGGAATTGAGTGCACCCTCAACAAGTTTGCTGATGACACCAAGCTGTGTGGTTCGGGTGATATGCTGGAGGGAAGGAATGCAATCCAGAGGGACCTTGACATGCTTGTGAGGTGGGCTGATGCCAGCCTTATGAAGTTTAACCATGCCAAGTGCAAGGTCCTGCGCCTGGGTCAGAGCAATCCCAGGCACAGCTACAGGTTGGGCAAAGAAGAGATTCAGAGCAGACCTGCGGAGGACTTGGGGGTGTTGGTCGATGAGAAAATGAACATGAGCCTTCAGTGTGCGCTTGCAGCCCAGAAAGCCAGCCATATCCTGGGCTGCATCAAAAGGAACGTGACCAGCAGGTAGAAGGAGGTGATCCTGCCCCTCTACTCTGCTCTTGTGAGACCTCTCCTAGAGTATTGTTTGCATTTCCGGTGTCCTCGACATAAAAAGGACATGGAGCTGTTGGAACAAGTCCAGAGGAGGGCCATGAGGATGATCAGGGGACTGGAGCACCTCCCGTATGAAGACAGGCTGAGAAAGTTGGGGCTGTTCAGCCTGGGTAAGAGAAGGCTGCATGGAGACCTCATAGCGGCCTTCCAGTGTCTGAAGGTGGCCTGTAAGGATGCTGGAGAGGGACTCTTCATTAGGGACTGTAGTGATAGGACAAGGGGTAATGGGTTCAAACTTAAACAGGGGAAGTTTAGCTTGGATATAAGGAAGAAGTTTTTTACTGTAAGGGTTGTGAGGCACTGGAATGGGTTGTCCAAGGAAGTTGTGAATGCTCCATGCCTGGCAGTGTTGGGATGGAGCCTTGGGTGACATGGTTTAGTGGGAGGTGTCCCTGCCCATGGCAGGGGGGTTGGAACTAGATGACCTGGCAAGAAGGGTCAAGGACAGCAAAAAGAGCTTTTTTAAATACATGGCAGACAAAACTAACACCAGAGGCAATGTAGGCCCACTGATGAACGGGATGGGTGCCCTGGTGACAAAAGATAAAGAGATGGCAGAGTTACTGAATGCCTTCTTTGTCTCTGTCTACTCTGCTGCGGGCAGTCCTGAAGAGCCCTGTACCCCTGAGACCTTAGATGAAGTCAGGTCGACGGAGCGGTTTGCCTTAGTCGATGAGGAATGGGTTAGAGACCAGTTGAGCAATCTGGACATCCATAAATCCATGGGTCCAGATGGGATGCACCCGCGGGTGCTGAGGGAACTGGCGGAAGTCATTGCTAGACCACTCTCCATCATCTTTACCAAGTCTTGGGAAACGGGAGAGGTGCCTGAGGACTGGAGGAAAGCAAATGTCACTCCAGTCTTCAAAAAGGGCAAGAAGGAGGACCCGGGTAACTACAGACCGGTCAGCCTCACCTCCATCCCTGGGAAAGTGATGGAACACCTTATCCTTGGTACCATCTTAAGGCATATCAAGGATAAGAAGGTTATGAGGGGCAGTCAACATGGCTTCACCAGGGGGAAATCATGTTTGACCAATCTCTTAGCCTTTTATGAGGAAATAACACAGTGGATGGATGATGGCAGAGCGGTGGATGTGGTCTACCTTGACTTCAGCAAAGCATTTGACACAGTCTCCCACAGCATCCTCACGGCTAAAATGAGGAAGTGTGGACTGGATGATCAGGTAGTGAGGTGGACTGCGAACTGGCTGAAGGAGAGAAGCCAGAGAGTTGTAGTCTATGGGGCTGAGTCTAGTTGGAGGCCTGTAACTAGTGGAGTGCCTCAAGGGTCAGTACTGGGACCGGTATTATTTAATATATTCATCAATGATTTAGATGAGGGAATTGAGTGTACTATCAGCAAGTTTGCTGATGACACTAAGCTGGGAGGAGTGGCTGACACGCCAGAAGGCTGTGCTGCCATCCAGCGAGACCTGGATAGGCTGGAGAGTTGGGCAGGGAGTAACTTGATGAAATATAACAAGGGAAAGTGTAGAGTCCTGCATCTGGGCAGGAACAACCCCAGGTTCCAGTATAGGTTGGGGAATGACCTGTTAGAGAGCAGTGTAGGGGAGAGGGACCTGGGGGTCCTAGTGGACGACAGGATGACCATGAGCCAACACTGTGCCCTTGTGGCTAAGAAGGCCAATGGCATCCTGGGGTGTATTAGAAGGGCGGTGGTTAGTAGGTCGAGAGAGGTCCTCCTTCCCCTCTACTCTGCCCTGGTGAGACCGCATCTGGAGTATTGTGTCCAGTTCTGGGCCCCTCAGTTCAAGAAGGACAGGGAGCTGCTGGAGAGAGTCCAGCGCAGGGCAACTAAGATGATTAAGGGAGTGGAGCATCTCCCTTATGAGGAAAGACTGAGGGAGCTGGGTCTCTATAGTTTGGAGAAGAGGAGACTGAGGGGTGACCTTATCAGTGTCTATAAATATATAAAGGGGGAGTGTCACGAGGATGGAGCCAGGCTCTACTCAGTGGCAAACAATGATAGGACAAGGGGTAATGGGTACAAACTGGAACACAAGAGGTTCCACTTAAACTTGAGAAGAAACTTCTTCTCAGTGAGGGTGACGGAACACTGGAACAGGCTGCCCAGGGAGGTTGTGGAGTCTCCTTCCCTGGAGACATTCAAAACCCGCCTGGACGCATTCCTGTGTAACATTATCTAGGTGTTCCTGCTCCGGCAGGGGGATTGGACTAGATGATCTTTCGAGGTCCCTTCCAATCTCTAACATACTGTGATACTGTGATACTGTGTGATCTTAAGGTCCTTTCCAACCCTAACTATTCTGTAATTCCATGATTCTATGATTCTAATTATATACCTGGTAAGTTGCAAAGAACACTGTATTATAGCTAGTTAAAATGGACCAAACTCTTTTCTCATGCAAACTTCTGAAGTCAATGGAATTAAAAAAGCAGTGGGTTTGGCTTCCAGCATCCAGTGGGTGACTGATGTAACAGATCCTAACTTAGGGAAACTTCATGCAGCATTACCGTAAGATATAATGTTGTAATAGGTAGCAAAACAGCTTTAGGAAGCTTTACCGTAAAAATCACAGACTTGTACCTTTGAAATATTGGGACTTTCTGGCATAGTCTGACCTGTTTCAGTGAGTAGGTTTGAAACCATTTGAGCAAGCTCAGTAGAATAATTGTGGATAGCTGTGTGGAACAGTTGTGGATAGTTGTGTGGAATCAGGTATTTTGTTCCCTTATAATATAAACTGGATTTTAAAGACAGACATTTTTCTTCTGTGGTGAGAACAGTGTACGTACTATGAGATAATACTGAGATTACAGACAGATCCTGACTGGTATCAATACACACACAGATAGATATACATATATGTACATGGTTCGTATGTTATTGTAGTGCCTTGTCACATCCCCCAGGAATGAAGGCCCTGCTCAGTGAAAGGCTGTGGATAAAATGAGCATGACCTACAACAACGACAGAGCCTGTACACTAATCAAGTGCAGTCAGACAGGACAGGTAGCTTGGGAAACAGAAAAATGTGGAGATGGGCAAGAAAATTGCAAAATAAAATAAGAAAGGTTTAACAGAAAGCAGAAAAAAGGTCCACTTGTCCTTATATGATTCATGATATGTTTGCAAGTGAAAATGCTTTCTACCAATAGAAATAAAGATCTCCATTGACAGTGTTTTACATGAAACCAAACAATTATCAGTTATTTAAGCTAGAAATAAAACTATGGCATGCAGCACTTGCAGAAGCTCATACAATCCACTGTAACACTTTAGGCTTATTGAGCGCTTTGAAACAGAAATTGAACATTTCAGCAGAATTTAATCCATCTCAAGAGTCCTTGAATTTGACTTTTTTCACCACCCATAGATTATCTACTCTCATGACCCCTTCTTTTTTTTCTGCACTCTCTTCTTTTATTATTATTCATGATTTGTCAGCAGCCAAGAAATTCCTCTGGGTTTCAGTGATGAAGTGCTTCATTTGCACTAATTGTTTCATTTACTTTAAAAAAACAAAGAAATAAAGCACATTTATTCTTTTGAGACCACTTTTGGATATCTGTTGCCAGGCATGGCAGGCATTATGATTTTTTGGAACTGAAAATTGAAGACTTAATTTTCAAAAATATTCTAAGTCAAAGCAGGTTGCACTCTTAACTTCAGTGAAACTGCACCTGCAATTTCATTTGAATTTGGTGCTCAGTTTCTTTTTGTTTCTTCTCCTCTTGGTGCAGAGGCAACTTGGCACTCCTCCTGGGTGAAGGGAAAGAGAATAAACTGGTTTACAGAGAAAAAAAAAACAAACAAAAATTAACTCAAATTTAAAAGAAGAGTTTGACACAGGCCATAGACAAAAAATGCCTAGGCTAATAGGAGAGTAGGTATTTTTAGGCATTCATTCTCAAATCGTGTTTCAGGGGCAACTGACCTTCCTTTGTGTCAGCCTGGTCAATTATCTCTTAACTGGTCTGCTTGAAAACATTAAACTGTATGTTCACCTCATGCAGTGCATCATGGGTTGTAGGAACGTGGTTCAGATTGTGAATGCTCTGTTCGTCCATAAAAAAAGAAAATAAAAAAAGAAAATCAGTATCTCAGTGTGTGCTTTTCCTTTGGCTGTACCTGGACTGGTATCCATTTAAATTCTTTTTTATTCTCCCATTCCAGTGCTTTTGTGGCTAACAGATTAAAACTCTACTACCAAGAGAATGCAGTGGACTTTTTTATTATCAGCTTTTATGGCATTACTTCCTTATTATATCTGCACTCAAGAAGAATGTGAACAGCCATTTGAACTCAATCATCTGCATGTTTCTGCATCTCTAGAGCTGTTAAGGGAATATAAAATAAACCCTCTATGTCATACTTAACCTGAACTTCTTGCCTCACTGACAACAAGCCACGTGTGATCCTAATTCTGTGATATATGGGTATATATGGATATATGGGATAGGCTTTTGTGCAGGACTGAAAGGAGTTAGTTTGGTTGCTATAGCTGATTAATCCTGAGACAAGTAAAATAAATAAAGGAGAAAAAGACTTCATTATCATAGCTTACAATTCAGGCATGTACCCTGACACCATACACAGATGAAACTTAATGGTTTTATTTATTCTTGTCCTTTATAAACAAACCAACTAATGCTATTGTATGGAGTATACTCTACTTATCCACTGTGTCCAGTCTACCAAAAAAAAACCCTAAACCACAACAGTTCCCATTATTTTGATGTACCACGCTAGCATGTTCTCTAGTACATTGTATCATCAGTGGAACCTGTGGCAGCTGTTAAATCAGTATTTATTTCACTGATGTGAGACACCAAATTGAGAGAGAGTGACTCTAGTTTCTTGGGCTTTCTCCTAGCCATAAAATGTGATATACTGTGCATCCTTAAGTATTTCCAGCTGGAAGAGTGACAATTTTAGGGGGAAGATGTGTCATTGCAATCAGCTATATTGTGCAATAAAACAAGTGTTCAGGTACTGATGCCTGCATACACCATATTTAAACCAATATTCTTTTAGTTGGAGCAACTTAAGAGTGTTTCTTCTTTTAACGGTCTTTGTTATTTTTTGGGAGATTTCTTTCAAGAACATTATAAAGCTGAAATAAATTTACACATTATTCCACAGCTACATCAGAATACAAAGCAGCTCAGTAGTTTGGAGATGCAGATAGTAATATCCACAGTTATATAAGTGACTGCGTACTCTGAAAGTCAGCTGCAAGGTTTTCAGGAACATGGCTACATTTTCCCCTTTTTAGTATTTATCAGTTTCAGGATTTCAGGAACATGGCCACATTTTCTCCTTTTTAGTATTTATCAATTTCAAGATTTCTTACTTATTGTCTGTCAAAGTAATATTTAAAAACAGAGAATACGAATTTTAAATGGAATTACACTGAGAATTTGTCACACTAAAGAATACTTTTTAATTTGCCATTCTGCTTTCTGTATACCAGAAAATAAATAGTCTACCTGCATTTTGCTATGTAGTCGGGCATAGTTGTAAAAACGTTGCTTCTCATCTTGAAGCCAGAGACTGTAACACTACCATTGTATTAGAATCTTTCTAGCTTTTGCCTTAGCATTTTCTAGCAGCTACTGCAAATTTCCGTACTCTTAACACCTCTTTTACAAGTGACAAATCCATACAATATGAGGTGTAGTTTCTTATTAGCAACTGGCTAGTAAATACAGGTGGTTTTATACACAAAATCACAGCCTCTAATAATAGCTACTTTAAAAGCACACATATTCAGGATGTTACTTTTCAGTTGCCCCCAAGTGATGTTTTGCAATCATTCGTTTTTCTCTTCCTCTCATTCTGCTTGGGGTATTCAGGGTCAGCTCCTGTAGCTGAGGCATCAGGTTCCTCCACTTGTTTGTTCCTCCACTTGTCTGTCCAGCTCATGGCAAGGCTTGACAAACTTTGCAGGCAGTGGCCACGGACCTGTAGGCAGGAGGACACAAATATACCCCCTCCTCCAGGTTATCAGTTCTTGAGAAGTAGACAGGTTAAACTGCACATTGTTAACAGTAGAGGAGTTTGCTGCATCATTGGCCTTTTTTTTATATATTTTTTTTTCTCCTTTCTCTGCCACCCTGATTCTGCTTGTGGTTTTCAGTTAGCAGCTCTTGTCTCAACCAATCTGTTCCTTGGATTCACCCCCAGGTTACTTTAAACATACTAAGCAAGGCTCCTACCATGCACCCAGCTTGTTGCAGGTGCTCTTTAGGCTTTGTTTGTGGTGTCTCTACAAACTGCCTCAATACCTCAATAGATTGAGAGGTTTGTTGGTGGTGGTTTTTTTTGTTTGTTTTGTTTTTTCACTCCTAGGCTCTGGCGTCCATCCTGGCCATTCACCGGTGGAGCACTGGGAGCTGAATCGGAGGGCAGCTTTTCTTTTTCTTTTTTTTGAACATGGGAACCGAACTCTTATCAAAGAGTTTGTTTGTTTTTTTTTTTATCAAAGTCGCTCACCCTGCTTTGCTCTGCAGCAGCTATAAATGCCTGCCTGCTGGGTAGCAGCTACAGCTGCCTGCCTGCTTCAGCAGCAACCATAAATACCTGCCGGCAACCGCACTTTTGCATTAACCCTTTCTTGCCCGAAATGTTAAACTGCTACCAGTTAAAAACTTTTACATGAACCCAACAACAAAAAATACACAGAACATCGTCTGCCCTCATCGCACACACACACGTATGGGATCACACAAACACACTCCACACAACTACAATATTTGAAGCACAAAATCCAGACAATTACTCCCACTACACAGTCCCATGTACAGAACGTGGCACAAGGAACCTGTGAAGACTAACAGGAAACCAGCTCCAAGAAGCATCATCGCAGTGCAAGGTGGCAGGCTCAACTTTAGCAGGCATCCCGCAGAGGCTCTGCCTCCCACACATCGTATGAGGCTTGGGCTTTTATACTGACCAAAATGCACACTCATTCCGACACAGGTGGCCAGCCTATGTTAGAAGAAGTGGCCAGCAATATCTATAAAGGTCTCCAAAGGTCGACAGAAACGTGGACATACTTATATTTACCAACTTCTAGCACGTGAGTATCACAGAGAGACTGTATCAAATGAATTGTATATGGGGTCCCAAGTCCATGGTCTGCCCAATACCCCTGATAAGAGCATATGAGAGACCTTCCCACCATGGGTCTTGATCCAGCACATACACCACCAGGAATACGTCTGCATCCCCCACTGGTCTTGCTTCTCCCTTTACAGCTGTGCATTTAACATGAGGATCTGGGAGGTATAAATTAGGCTCCTTTTCCAGATGAATAGTCTCCAGGTCAAAAGGACCATCCAGGTCAGCATCAGAATTATCAGACATCAGAACCTCAGGAGCAGCAACAGCAGTCTCATGGACATGCACAGGCTCCTTCTCAGGGTCAATAGGGCCTGAGTCAAAAAGATTGTCTTCATCTCTGTCCTCAGTCTTTGCAGCCACGGTGGCAACCGGCAGGGGTTTGGGGGGAGAGGGGCAGGTGGATTGGGGGTGTAGGGGAACGACAACTGGGCTCCACGATCTCATTTTTTGACTTTAACATCTCTAAAATAGATCGCCAAATAACTAACAAATTTTTCACAGTGTCATTGCCTTTTGTAACTGCATCCCTCAATTTAACTCCTGCACCATTCCACAAAGAGACCTCAAATACAGTAGACTCATCAATCTCTGGATAACACGTCTTCAACCATTTCAACACCAAATTTAAGTCTGTCTCTTTAAAGGTTACTCCCTTCACCTTAAAAAGGACTGAAAACATCCATAAAACAGAGGATTCTTCCTTAGCGATTTTTTTCCCCAAGTCCCAAGCTCAAAGGCTTCATTAACCCCCTGGATCAGCTCTTTTTCTTTACTCCAGAGCAATAGTCTTGACAGATTATCATCATACTCTATCCCTCTCACTGAGAGGATATGCTGGAAGAACTTAAGGATGGCCATTTCTTCTTTACTTAACTGATTCCCCATCCTAATCCTCTTCAAGACCAGTCAGCTGCTCACCTTATTTGCACTGCGCAGTGTCTTCCGGGCTCACAAGGCCCCACTCCGAAGCATCTACCTCCCGATCCTGGTCCTGCCGGATCGAACCCAGCCGACGTCCCTGCGGCTCTGCGTTTTCTACTTTCTTCGGTGCCACGCGCTTTACTTCCTTCAGTTTCAATATGAAAAATAGGGGGGAGCCCCACGTTGGGCACCATTTGCCGCAGAAATATATGGACTCAGTCAGAGATCAATATGATCAGACAAAAGCCATTTATTGCAAAATAAATGCAATAAATTTAATTTAATGCAAAGCCTTAACTCCTTATATACTATTGCTTACATGCACTTACAGTGATTTGGCATATTATGATGGGATACATGTCTTGAAGACCCTTAGTGACTAACAAGTAATTGGTTAAGCACAGGTGTGAGAACTCGACCTCTAAAGCTTGCCAACAGTCCACAGTTCTCATAACTCGGTGAATTCCAGTTTCATCTTATCTTGCTTGCTTAAGCTTCCTTGGGCCTCTCAAGGCCTTGCTGTATCTTTCGGGATTATTCAGAGTTCAAGTCCCAATTAACCATTCTCCTGTGAGAACACAGCATGCCAAGCAACCCATCCAGAGGAATGAACCCTACTTCCTCCAACAGACCACCATCTTTGTAATCTATTAACCTGCTCACTAAATCATCCTTCCATTCTGCCTTCTACTATTCCATATTCCCACAGGCAAGGAAATCCTGAACTTTTTGCTTGTTTTCACTTCTCTAGCATCGTAATTTCCACCAGCTTGTTGTAAGGAGGTTTACTTGAGGCAGCTCCCTCAGATCAACAACCTTTTTCTGACAAAGCAGATCCAAGAAAAGAAACCAAGAAAGAGTCTGAGGCTTTCCTAGAAAGACTTGGTTGTCTCATCTCAAAACCTTGCTGAGCACAAGGATTTTCATTTTATTCTCCATTCACATTAAGAATTTAAAACACATTATTTTTGGTACTCTGGGACATTACAGCTTTTGTGCAACTTTAATCCAAATCAGTATGTTTTGTTTCTTTTCCAATTTCAGAATCTATTCCTGCCTCTTTAGCAAGACTCCTTCCAGGCAAATAAGTAGTTCTCCTTCACTACAGTTTATCATTGTTTTTGTTTTCCTTCTTTTTTGTCTTTTGTACTGCCTCCATGTTGGTGTCCTTTGATTTGATTCCCACTGTAGCTTCCTTCCCAGAATATTTGCAATGCTTTGATCATTCTCTTGTCTCCCCTTGTTATTCAGCTCCTCAACTGGATAAGATATATGAAAACTAGAAGCTTTTCATTCTAGGTAAGAGCAACTTTCTCCTCGGAGACATTGTCTGTCCTGTTCAGTTTTACGTTTCTCCTTGTTATTAACATCAAATTGACAATGACTGTTGGCTACTTATGAAAATCTGGGACATAATTCTCACCATAAAACATTTACTGGAGTAAACTACACCCAGCAAGCAAACTGATGCACAGAAGTGGAACAATATAAAAACTATCAGCAGGGCACAGGTTTATTTTATGCAGATGTACAGTTTGCATATCATGGGACTCAACAGCACTCAGGTTTCTAATAACTTCTTTTTTTGCTTGACCAGTTTTCTTCATTACTTATATGCCTCTGCAGAATTCAAAGCTGTTATTGCAAACATATACATTACAGAAAGAACAGAGCCTGGTATGCA
Organism: Pezoporus wallicus; assembly: GCF_028554395.1. NCBI lineage: Eukaryota > Metazoa > Chordata > Aves > Psittaciformes > Psittacidae > Pezoporus > Pezoporus wallicus. The sequence goes on from NW_026642407.1 coordinate 400,274, forward strand.
TAGCTTTTTAATAAGGTTTTCATCAGCTGCTTTTACTGACATTTTTTCATTTCTGTTATGCTCTGCTTTTATTGCCTCAGTCTTCATTTGATACTGTAAAACGAAAGGGGTGGAATATTACCAAAGAATGTGCTCATGCCTAAATATAAAAATCATCACACAATGCACTTGAAGCATGAAGGCTCTGTAGGCAATTTCCATTCCTGTTTGCACATGCAACCTATGCATCTAGATTGGAAAAGTTATCCTCATTTCCGATATCAGATTAACCCATTAAAAAAAAAAATTCTCAAATCTTAGATTCATAACTGAAAATAATCAATATTAAGTCTACATTCAAAAGTAAGCATGCATATTTGTGCAAAGAATTTTGTGAAACATTCCAAGATCTGCACTTGAGAAACTGTACATCACAAATTGATGTTCAAAACTCACTCCATCTCAAAGGATATAAGACAAAGTGTGCTTTTATCACTGAGGAGTGATTGTAATGTTCTAAATTTTAATTATTTGAGGTAACAGAGTCAGACAAAAAAAAAAAGCAGTTCTCTACCCTACCGCAGATGTCAACAAAGTGAGTGTTTGATGACTATCAGTTCAGGTCCATCAGGACCTGAGGCAAGTTTATTCTAGCTCTAGCACACAGCTCTGACTCATACAAAGAAGCATATTTTAGGTGTGGCTACATTTACTAAAGAGCGATCTGTATCCAAAATCAAATTGCTTGTCACAATCTAAACATTTAAAGAAAAGTTAAAAATCTCTGCTAATTTGCTCAAGTCACATGTCAGTGGGATGCATCTAATACCCTGTCAGCCAACCCTTCCCCAGCAGGAAAGAGGTGTAAAGAAGTTCTAATATGTTTTTTTCCAGATGTTTTCTTCTCTGCTGTGGGGCATAACTTGTGTTCCCTCTTCAACATGAGATGATTCATTACATGAAAGGAAAAGAGTGAAGCTTCACACTCTGTGGTCAAAGGAGGTGAAAAGTAAGCTTGCAGTGCAATTGCATCAGTAGACAAATGCACTTCTCACTTCAGTGGGTTTCTACCAGTGATCATTCTTACTAAATTTCTCTTTTCCTTAGGTCACAGCTTAGCTCTGTGCATGCATGGGGTTGGCTTTGTCTCAGCTACGCTCTACCTCCAGCAATTATGATAGATGAGGGATTCAGATTAATGACCCTCTACTTGCAATTGAATTAGGCTAGAATATTCTGGGCAAATCTGTTTTATTTTTTCCATCTCCATAAATATCAGCAGGCACCATGAAATCTGACCTGCATTATTAGCTCAGATCTGATACCCACCACTGATGCACTGTTCCCAGCCAGAAGAGGGTTACGTTGAAGTGTTCTGGACAGCTTTACAGATTGAAAATGCCAGCACCAGCACCCCTCAAAAGAATCTCAAAACTTGACTGTTGATACAATAAATCCAAAGAGCACGTATCCAACAACAGCACAGAACAAAGAGAAGCTGTGAAGGGTGGGGGAGAAGCTGGGACTTAAAAAACATAAAATAAAAAAAAAAAAAGGCAAAAAAGTTTGGAGTCGATTTTTCCCTATTATGCATATTGCCTTTTTTTTGGTCAAGAGCTCTTAATACATAGATCATGATGGATGCTTAGTCTCGTATCTGCAGGGAACACATCCAGAATTAGTCAAAGAGAGCCTGTCAACCAAAATGATTCCCAAATGACCTGATGATAACTTGCAACCTGTCACGTAAACCTACTGCTTATGAATTGCTTACAAACCTGCTCTTAACATCTTGGTGGTGTGATGATTCTGAGCATATGCTTGTGCATTAACACTCACAAAGAGAGGATATTGCCCATCCTGCTACATTCTCTAAAGTAAAATTCAAATAATATGTTACCAAGGATGGGACTCTTGAGGAGCATGTTCACATCACTGAAGTACTTCAACAAAATTACAGCTTTACATTTCTCCTGGCTCTGGCTGTACGGCACAACATCCATAGGGAAAAGGGAAGTGGGTTGAAATTAAAAATAAACCACCTGAAAATTCAGAAGTGCTATGTTTCTTAGAGCAGTGGAATGTGCCAAAAGCTGTCTGAAGTTGTCCCATTATAATGAGAAAGGTTTGAAATTTTTCTTACATTATTGGCAACTTCTGACCAATAATCAGGAATGTTGTTAGCGCGCACCCACATGTACACACTTTGGAAGTGAAATTGAGCAGCAGATCATTAGTCTGAGGCCTAATTAGTGCATAATCAAAAATGAAGTGTAGCTAGTAAAGTATTCTTCTTGCAAAAATCTAGTTAGATTTTCATAAAGACAGATAATTCTAAAAAGGCCCAAATTCCTACTTTGCTGGACATCTACTCATGCAAGAAGACATCCTGTCTCTATTTAGCCTCTGTTAGTATAGGTATCAACAGCTAGATCCCAGATTATATCTGCCTGTAATGGAGCTCTCATAGTTAATTTATCTGACACTGCTCTTTTGTCAGAAGCGGTAGTATTTTTGTTATTAAGTTTTATCTTGCTGTGCCATCAGCTTAAGACTGCTACCTGCAAGGTTTTGTATACTGTGCTAAAACATTTCTGTTCCTCTATTTAGATCCAAGTCTTACTAAAATTAAATGGATATTTTGTGTGTGTTCTGAGTCAGAACTGATTGCTTTTAGCTTTGGTTGTATCATCAGACAACTCCCCCCACAAATAATCAAGAAATATTTTTTTTAAACCTGCAACTCATGGTGAAATTTAACCTATCTTTCCAGAGCTTCAATTTTACAAATACATAATTATATCTGACCAGTGATAATCACAGTCAAATAAGTTGCATTTATGATGAACTTTGTTAACTGGTTTTTCCCTGCAATTAGTTTTCTATTACCTGTATGTATATGATTTACAATTCTCCTGGGTTCAGCAGTAGCAGTAATTTTTCTCCTTCTTAGTAGCTGGTGTAGTGCTGTGTTTTTGACTTTCAGCCTGGGAACAGTGCTGATAACACCGATGTTTTCAGTTGTTGCTAAGTAATGTTTACTCTGACCAAGGACTTGGTGAGTCTCATGCTCTGCCAGGGAGGAGGGGAAGCCAGGAGGAAGCAGAGACAGGATACCTGACCAAACTAGCCAAAGAGGTATTCCATACCACAGCATGTCATGCCCAGTATATAAACTGGGGACAGTTACTCAGAAGGGTTAGATCACTGCTCGGGTCTAGTTGGGTATCAGTCGGCAGGTGGTGAGTGGTTGTATTCTCTTCCCTTGTTATTTCCCTTATCATTATTATTATTGGTGGTAGCAGTAGTGGTTTGTGTTGCGCCTTAGTTACTGGACTGTTTTTATCTCAACTCGTGGGAGTCACGTTCTTTCAATTCTCCTCCCCATCCCTCCAGGAACGGGTGGGGAGGAAGGAGGGGAGTGAGAGAGAGACTGCGTGGCTGAATTTAAACCATGACAGTTTGCTGTGAAGCATTACATATTAATTTATACCACCACATCTGACAGTCTACCTGGAGGGCAGAAAGGCTGTAATTTAATATTTTAAGGTATATTATGTTCATTAAATGATGTGTGTACATTAACTAAATCCAGAAGTTAACAGTATTAATTTTTATATAATAGAGTACAGTATAAACTAATGAGAAGTAAGGGAATGCTAGTCACAACACCATAACAAAATATTTTCACATATACACATGCCCCTGGAGAATTGTTACCTCATGCTCTGTGTGATGGATGTCTACCAACAGTGGGCTTTGTTGTCAGAGATGACTCACCTGGAATTAGTTAATACTCCTAAATGAAGCCAAGGAATGTTAACATTTTAAAGAGCTCAGTGTAACAATAAACCCTTACACAGGATTTACAGTAATGGCATCATATTTAATTTCAGTATCTCTAACATTTTTCCACTTTATATGCAGAAAAGTGGTGGAAGGTTTACAATTAAGTTCTGAACAATCCTACAAAGCTATTAAAACCTGGTTTTCCTCCTCTAATCCCAAAGCTAAAATGACTGTTTTCTGTATTAATCCATCATTACCCTCAAGATAAACAGATATGTCTCTTTAAAATTATATTCTATAATATACAAATTGGCACACCACATAAAAAATAATTGCTGGAATGATGCAAAAGTAAATGGAAGAACAAAATATTCTTATAAACCATATTGCTATTCCTCTTGGATATTAAATACCTGTTTTTTTCATGCCATGTTTATTCTGTGCTTAGTGTACACTCCTTAGGACAGATGATTTTTTATAGTCTCCGAAGGCAGCAAATTCTGTGAAAATTTGCATGTAGTAAACTTACCCAATAAACATTGGAAAAGATAGTGTTCCAGAGTTCAAGGATTCCAGGCTGAGAGAGAGGTGAGACACAATGGATAAAAACCAACTAGTTTATTACTATAGGAAAAGATAGGGAGGAAGAACCAGCAAAGGGTGAAAGAAACAGTGATGGATACTTTTGGTGAGTGTTTATCTTACCAACCCCAACGATCATGTGATGACGATCAGGACACCAGTTTCGAGAGACATCATCACAGTGTGAGGTGGTAGGCTCAACTTTAGTGCGCGCCCCCGCGGAGGCAACGCTGACCTGGGTGGTGCAAGGGTCTGCCTCTTGACATTGCATGAGGCGCAGGCTTTTATGCCAGTGAAGGAGCACACTCATTCTGACGCAGGGGGCCAGCCTGCATCGGAAGGAGTAGCCAGCTATAGAGAAAGGGTCTCTGGGGGTCAGGACTTTTAGGGGATTTTCAGGGAGGAGCCACCACAGACCATTACGTCATGTGTCTTGTGACTGGTATGAGACTTCCTTTTGCTAACAGTGGTGTTAACTCCCCTATTTTCGAGGTTATATTCCCACAACCCGTGCCAGACAGTACTCTTCTACCGTTGTGTGTTTCACCACGGACATCTAGTGTCACTGACACAGATGGGCTGAGCCTAAAACCTATTGAAACCCAAATGAATATTTCAAATCAAGTTGCTTTGGATCAGTCCACAAGTGCAAACTGTGTTTTGTACATAAACATTTTAGAACATTAAGTTGGCAAATTCTCCTACTTTCCTGTTCATTATAATATGACCTTCCTTACATTATACACCTCCCAAATTGTATATATAGATATACATATACATAAACAGACCCTTTTCCACAAAGAGGGACTTAGTATATTGAGACATTATAGCTTATTTAGTATGCTTCATTCTCTTCCCTATTTTGCTATTGCCTCTAATAATCTATCCCTCCCCATTTTTAAAAAATCAACTAATCCAACTGCACCTCTAGTAACCCAGACCTTTAGAAATACATTATAATGGACTCTCCGAAATTCATTATTCCTCTCACCTTTGACTGAGATTCAGAGTTTTCAATGGCAGCCCCATGATCTCACATCAGAAGAAGAGATTACTCCCTGAACATACTTAGGCTTCAAGCATCAAACGTGACCATCTAGAAATCCCTTGGAAATTGTATGCTATCATATGAGTATGAAATGGATTTGTCTACAATGCCAGTGGTACCTTGCAGTTTTAATAACTTTCTGCTCCAGTAGCTCTGGAGAGGAAAATGTCCATGTATTAGCAATATATACTATTAACAGATATTCACTAACCTTAATATTCCATGACACAACACCTGAAGTAACACATCTTAATGTAGGCTTCAAAACTATATGCCAAAGAAAGCATTTAACTTCCAACTGTAGTTGTAAACATTATTCACATGACTGAATGCATAGAACAGGAGGGCATCAATGAAAAATTACTAAACAAGTAACTCATTGAGTACTTAACATAGTAACAATGATGGAAATCTAAGCATGGCAGACAGCTCTCCACCCCTACAAATATATTCTTATATAAGCTTTCAGATCCCTGTGTGTAGGCTCTCAAGACTCTCCTACCCTCAGAAGCTATTTTATCAGGCAGTCAGCATTTTCAGATCTTTTTCTGCTCAAAATAAAAAAGCAAAATCAAACTTAAATCGGGTGTATTTTGTAGATTGAGAATAACAGAACAAAAAGTCAGTGAAACACTAAGATTAGTGCCTAAATATTATACAACTACTTCCTTTTCCCCTGTTTTTTGTTGTGTGTTTTTTCTTTAAATTTGAAGAAACTTCACCTGGTATAAAATAAAATCCATTCTTTTCAATCCAGACTAGATCAAGAAGTTATCTACTATATATTACCTAAGAAGCCTTTCCGATTAACAAAGCCTCTGTGAGATGTGAGGGTTTATCTGATGGTTATCATGGAGGGCAGTGATGCTTATGGAATGTGAGCGCAGGTCCTGCCACTCTGACCGCAGTGTCTTTCCAGACTTCATCCCAAATGGAAACAAAAACCAGTTGCGACCATTAGAAATATGATTGAGAGTGGCATTCTGAGTAAGGTGCTGGTGACCCAATGACTGGGAATTGCCCTGTAGGTTTAAAGTCCCATGTCCTTCCCATGGTATTAGTGACACATGCAATGAAACTGCCTAGTTAAATTACATTAGCCAACTACTGTTTACAAATTTCAGGATCACATACAGTCTGCCCATTGTTTGGCACAGATAAACACAATCAGCCCTGGTATTTGATGCTGCTGACAGATTGCCGACCACTGGTGCAGACAGTGGCAGCATAAGAGCGCTAATTACTGATGACATTAATGATGAGGTAACCTGTCTCTCTTCAACTAATAAACAGATGAAACCTGTTTCCTATTATTTTTTTTCAGATAACAAATTGTTTAGCTTTAATGGTAGACAGCCACAAAACCAAATTATCTGTTTGTTGGAGAAATTTGTTTTCTGCTAATTGCTCTAAACAATCAATACAATAAAAGATACAAAAAAATACAAAAAAAATCAATAAAGAATTACAACTGGCATTATCCCACTGAGAACAACAGCAGAGAAGTCAAAGTCAATTAGCTTCCTATAGTACAATGCACTCAGACAGAAAGAGTCATTACAACAGAGTGTAAAATTCAAACTACAAAGAATGCAGATCAGTGAACACTGCAGACTTGGATGGAAAATCTAACAGGACTTTTCCATACCTTCATATATCACTGCAATTTTCAGTTTTTCATTAGAAGCTTCCAAAAAAGGGTAAAAACTAGGTAAGACAACATCCTTGGATCTTAGAAGGCTTTGGTGTCTTAGGAGTGTGCTAAAACTATAGGTCTTCAGAAGTTATGACAGAGAAATGTCTCATCTACAAAAAAAAAAAAGAACAAATAACCAGCTCAGTCATGAAAAACAACAAGGTGGTTGGTGACAGCCAGCATGGCTTCACTAAGGGGAAACCCTGCCTGACCAGTTTGGTGGCCTTCTATGATGGGGCTACAGAACTGATGGACAGGGGTAGAGCAGTTGATGTCATCTACCTGGACTTGTGCAAAGCGTTAGACACTGTCCCACACGACATCCTTGTCTCTAAGTTGGAGAGACATCAATTTGATGGATTGACCACTTGGTGGATAAAGAACTGGTTGGATGGCTGCATGTAAAGAGTTCTGCTCAATGGCCGTAGTGGTTTAAAACCAGCCAGGCAGCTCGTTCACTCACTCCAACCCCCCTTCTTTCCCTCCCCTTACTGCCAGAGGGATGGAGAGGAGAATCGAAAAGAATGCAACTCCCACAGGCTGAGATAAGAACAGTTTAGTAACTAAGGTATAACACAAATCACTACTGCTACCACCAATAATAATAATCATAAAGGAAATAACAAGGGAAGAGAATAAAACACCTCAGCACCAACAGCCCCCCCAGCCTGACCAAGCACCAACCGATACCTAGTCAAACCCAGCAGTCCTCGCCCTTCCGGGTAACTCTCAGTTACATCCTGGGTGTGACGTGCTGTGGTATGGAATACCTCTTTGGCTAGCTTGGGTCAGGTGTCCTGTCTCTGCTTCCTCCCGGCTTCCCCTCCTCCCCGGCAGAGCATGAGGCTCACAAAGTCCTTGGTCAGACTAAAACATCACTGTTACTTATCAGCTCTGTTCCCAGGCAGAAAGTCAAAACACAGTGCTGCACCAGCTACTAAGAAGGAGAAAAATGACTGCTACTGCTGAACCCAGGACAATGGCTCAATGTTCAGCTGGAGACCAATAATGAGTGGTATCCCTCAGGGATCGGCGTTGGGACTGGTCTTGTTCAACATCTTTGTCAGTGACATGGACAGTGGAATTGAGTGCACCCTCAACAAGTTTGCTGATGACACCAAGCTGTGTGGTTCGGGTGATATGCTGGAGGGAAGGAATGCAATCCAGAGGGACCTTGACATGCTTATGAGGTGGGCTGATGCCAGCCTTATGAAGTTTAACCATGCCAAGTGCAAGGTCCTACACCTGGGTTGGAGCAATCCCAGGCACAGCTACTGGGTGGGCAGAGAAGAGATTCAGAGCGGCCCTGCGGAGAAGGACTTGGGGGTGTTCGTCAATGAGAAAATAAACACGAGCCGGCAGTGTGCGCTTGCAGCCCAGAAAGCCAACCATATCCTGGGCTGCATCAAAAGGAATGTGACCAGCAGGTAGAAGGAGGTGATCCTGCCCCTCTACTCTGCTCTTGCAGACCTCACCTGGAGTATTGTGTGCATTTCTGGTGTCCTCAACATAAAAAGGACATGGAACTGCTGGAACAAGTCCAGAGGAGGCCAAGAGAATCGTCAGAGGACTGGAGCACCTCCCATATGAAGATAGGCTGAGAAAGTTGGGGCTGTTCAGCCTGGAGAAGAGAAGGCTGCATGGAGACCTCATGGCAGCCTTCCAGTATCTGAAGGTGGCCTATAGGGATGCTGGGGAGGGACTCTTCTTTAGGGACTGTAGTGATAGGACAAGGGGTAATGGGTTCAAACTTAAACAGGGGAAGTTTAGCTTGGATATAAGGAAGAAGTTCTTTCTTGTTAGGGTGGTGAGGCACTGGAATGGGTTGACCGGGGAATCTGCGAATGCTCCATCCCTGGTGGTGTTCAAGGCCAGGTTGGACAGAGCCTTGGGTGACATGGTTTAGTGGGAGGTGTCCCTGCCCATGGCAGGGGGTTTGGAATTAGATGATCTTAAGGTCCTTTCCAACCCTAACTATTCTATGATTCCTATATATCCCGTTAGTCCAAATATCGTAAGTATGGAAAAACTAAGGACTCCACAGTGGCTAATGGAATACTCTGTAAGTGGGCAAAACAGCTGCCACAGTTGACTTCCCAGACTTTTCTCCACTATTCTCAAGGGGAGGGGGACAAGGAAAAACTAGGCCAACTGTTGTTGTCACATGATCAGTACTTAATACAACAGCCAGCTAGCAGTGTCTTGGCCCTTTGTACATAGAAACCCCTGCATCCCACCCCAGACAGGGGTGCTGCACAAAAAAGTTATGATATCCTCTTTCAAAATTGAGAAGTGGTGATGTGCATCTTTGCACGTGTCTCTATTTCCTTCACCATAGGTTTATGATACAACATAAGAAAGCACACATACACGTGTATGTGTATATATATATATACATGCACACACAAACTGACTATTCAGGTTGAATACTTCAATTAATAGCAGTTGCACCAAAGCAGCAACCATGCAGCAAGGACAATTCACCTTCCTTGGAGTTATTCAAATGATGTGTATATGTGGCACTTAGCGACATAGTTTAGAGGTGGAATTGGCAGTGCTCGGTTAAAGGTTGGACTTGACTATCATAAGGGTCTTTTCCAACCTAAATAATTCTATTATTCTATGACCATTCACACCAGAAAAAAAAAGCAAACACATAAGATACAGACATATTCTGATAGAATAATTTCTCATTGCTGTTTTACCTGATTTTTCTCAAATGCATGGAGCTTTAGATTTACTGTTATTTTTTCAATATTACTGATTATTTGCTGGTTCCAGTTGCACTTAATTAAGAAAGTAACATTTTAACACACTCCATGTGCTAGAAGAGTCAAATCCACATTATTTCACATTAATTCCCTGCACCCTGCATTTTCTCATCAGTGAAAAGCTCAGTAGCATAAATTTTGCCCTGGAAAAATGAAATATTAGAGCTTTACATGAACTCTTTACTGATTTAACATCTCTCTTGGGCTGAGCTCTTGACTCTTCTAGTAAGGAATGGCTAAAGGGCGTAAGTGCTCTTGCAGAGGCTACTTGAATGACAGTGTTTGTCTCCCTGACTCATTCCATCAGGACACATTCCTGCGCAGGTTTATTTTTCTGCTGCAATTTTTATCTTACACAGGGTAAAAACTGCTGGTCACCCAAGGTCTTAATAAGTTTAGCAATGTTTTCAGCAGCGATGTAATGTTGTATTTGAAAACACAGTATCTCCCCACTTTCCATTTAATGCTGTTCCACACAAAAAAGTCAACTGACCTCTTCATGCAAGCACAACTGGGAAGGCATCCAAAACTTTTGTTGAAGGCCACCTACCTTTTCCATGAGTTATCAGAAACAAAACAGGTAGCCTATTTAAAAGTCAGTAACAATGAATGGCTGTTCTGGACTGGGAAAGGTTTACATACATCCTCACAGTTCTCTTTATTCAGAGCTTGTAAATAACAGCCTGCATGCCCTGCAGCCACTAATTTAGCACCATGTTGTGATTCCCTCTTTTCCTCTCCATTTGCCTCAAGCAAAGTCAAGTTCTAGTTCTAGTGACCTTTTTTTTGGCCAATACATATGGAACTGGTTTGTGTGACCTCAGTACTGTTTTGCACAAAGCACTAACTATGTTGTACAAAGCAAATATTACAGTTTGTTGACCATAAAATTCCTATGACTGGGCTTAAGTCGGTTTGTCTATACATTGCTGAATACTTAAAAGTAGGACTAAGTTTTCTTGAAAAGGAAAACATTTTGTTTAGTTAAGGTGCAAAACATTGCTAATTCAGGCACTATTCTGCTGCTATGGTGAAAAAAGGAAATCTTTAAGGAATGAAAAAAATTCTGATATTTAACAGTTCTTGGGTTTTCTCCTCAGGCAGGATTCTTGTAAGATGAAGACAGCGTCCCTCAAAGGCTATATGCACAACAACAAGTAGTTAAACCACCTGTAACACTCTATGTTTTTTCACACAAAAGAGAACATCTGGTGGTCAGAACAGATAATTCATACAGAAGGAAATATCTCTCTTACATAGACTGTTTACAAAGCCACTTCTGAAATTTTAAATATTGTTCTGAATGCCTTGCTTACTTTTCCAGGAGAGATGTCGCCTTCCTGTGCTAACACAAGACAGATTGCCACAGAACACCAGCTGAGTGCTAACATTTCCTCTTTATGACATATCCTTCTACAGACTAGACCAAATTCTGCTTTCCTTCTTATTTTGGCAACTACAGTATAAGTAACAGTTGCACAGTGTCACTGTGAATCACAAGTTTTGCTTATGATCTCTAGAATGCACCTCACATTAGACCACTTTTCTTCCTTAATTCTGTAATCCTCATGGTTTATCATCTAGAGATACACAGCGTGTATAGCTAACAAAACCCAAGCAGCTCTTACCACGCATCTCGTTTTCCCTTCACATATATGAAACACTCCTGAAGAGTTTATACAAACAAAAGAAAATCTTTCCTTGTACTCTTTTCTCATCTGGGCCTCCTGAAATGCAAAGTGCAAAATTAAATTCCCACAAACAGTAAAACAGTCCATTGCTCTTCCTGCACCCTGCTATTTTACATGCACACAATGTGGTAATTGCTTTTGCTTGACTTGTTCAAACAGCCATTTTCATGACGTGACAGCTAGGGTACTAATATATTTATGCTCTTTGTAATCGGCCAGCACTGCTTATAATTAGGTGCAAAGTTAATTAAGTGCAATACATCTAATAACTGCCTGCCAGTAATAGTAAAGTTTGATTTAGTACATGAACTGTCAAGGTGTCAGAATGGTGTGTTAAAAAAATAAGTTGCGAACAGAAAAACAATCCTGCCACAAGCCACAGAAAAGCACTGAGACAACGAGACAGTTGAGAAAAGGAAAAGATACTCAGTATTTCTGACACTATGAAATGACCCCACCCGCATGTTGGTAAGTTGCATCTTGCTTTATTGAACATCAAATTTTAATATACTTTTACTTATAAGCCAATATCATCTTCTATAGACAACCCTTCCCCTTAAAAGCTATACATATGGTATAGATTTTTTTTACATCTGTAAACGTCAGTAAAAGATTTAATTAAAAAAAATAAAATGCATAAAGAGGGTTATGAAAAGAACCATGAAAGCCCATACAGTCATATTTCATGTTTAAAGATCTGCTTTTATTTGTTTCTTTTTTTGCACAAGATGCAGCTTTTCTTCTAGTGAACTTAAGAGAACATTATGCATATTCCAAGTATTTAGATTTATATTTAATACCAGCATAAATAATTATGCTGTAGTTGTCTGTGCTTTAGTTAATTTCAATTCTTTACTAGGGAAAAAACTATGCTGTTCATGGCTTTATTCACTAGAGGATATCCTTTCTCCAAACCAGTTTCAAACTTCCTGATTTCAACTGTTTACTTGTACCTTTACTTATCTCCAGTTTTCTTGAAAACCATCTTCTCTCGTAATGAGTGATCATCCCTTCTCCACAAGCACACCATGACTTTTCCAGCTCCATATTCTTCTTTCTTAAATTCAACTTTGGATGGCTCAAATGTTCCCTTCACCTCCATCCCTGTACGATATGAACTGAAAATGTTCTCTTCCTCATGCTAGGCAGTCAGAGCAGGTCTCAATAAAAGCACACCTGTTCAGCAGGGAAGCACAAAAAGAACAAATGAAACAAGTTCTATACATAGACTAATTTAGGACTAGGTATACATTATATTAGAAGTTAAAGTGAGCGCAAATGATGACATATGTATGTACCACAGCAGCACAAAATGTATGCGTAGCTCAATAACACTTTATTAATACAGAGGTATGAAGCTCGGAAAATTACCTGTATAAAATACCAAGAGGGAAAGCATGGACAATGCTCTGAATTTTTTTTAGGCCAGTAGATGCAAATAAATTGATGGAATTTGTACTCATATAGGATAGCCCCAAACCCTGAGAAATAAAACTAACATCAAGGACAACATTGCTACTTCCAAAGCAATCACCAGTAAAGCTTGCTTTCTGAAACACTTCACAAAAATCAATATCAGATAAGATAATCTTTCTGGCTAGTTGTTATCAACTGATATTTGATAAAGGAATTTATGCTCCAGATTGACATGAAATTAATAATGCTTGTTGTGTGGTGCCCAATGACAAAGGTAAATGCTAATAGCTCTGAAATCCTGATGATTGCCAAAGTACTCTTCCGAGCTTTGATTAGTGCTTGTGTTGTGTAATTATGCTTTTCTATAATTACTGTGAATTACCATCATGATATTATTATTCTTATATTTTTTATTCCTCTGAAATTCTCAAAACTTCCTGCAGCTAAAAATGGATTTCATTTGCATTATCACAGGCTTTGATTGTTTAATGAAAAATAATTCCATGCAGACTCTCATGTTAAATTGTCCATTTAAAATTTTCCTGTTAATCTAGACTATGTTGAAGTGTCCCTTCTTTCATTTATCATTTGCCTTTATCACAGTCACTGCCCCCTCTCCCCCCCCCCCCTTCATGCTACCTTTTGGAGAGAAGAAGAAAAAAGAAAAACATTTTTAGTCACATCCCTGTCTTCTGCCTGGAAGCCGTTTTTTCTGCATGTTGTCCCTTTTCCTTACAATTCCGTATTTGGAAAGCTTAGAAATGACAGGACTTTTCAGCAAAATGTGGTTACTATGCTAAAAATACAGTTTTTCTGCTTGCAGCAGGCTCTACAGAAGGCTACCTTGGACTTGTCTAAGTCTCAGAACTATGCCCTAAGCAAGTGAGATACTCAAGGGTCATCCTTGTCTATGTCTGAGGGCTACTGGGTATTTCCTTCAGAAATTAAAAAAAAACACAAAAAAGAAATAAAAATAAGCCATTCATTTGCATTGTCTTATTTTTGCCCATCGTTAAACATTAACTGATTCTCTTTTTCCTTTTTCAGTAATTTTACAGAACAAAGCAATAAGGGTTTTGAGGGCTTCCAAAAGCCTTGCTCCATGGCAGCTTGCGAAACCTAAGTGCAACTATGCTGGGGGGGTGGAAACACTCAACCATGTACTAGCAATGCTATAATTAAAATGTAGTTTAAACCACGATCAAGGCTAATCTTCAAAGAACCTTCTTAGGAGCAGAAAGTAAAGAGCAATTGATTTAGGTTTCTGGATAACAGATGCATTTCAAAATGCATTTAGTACCAGAACCATTCAAAAGCCAAGTTGCAAAAATTGTGGGAAATGTGGATTTGTAAGAGTATATAGGAGCCTTTCTCAGATGCAATGAGTTTAATAATTTAAAAAAAAACAACCAGATAGACATGACCTGCAAAATTAAACAGTATGAAGATAGCCAACAACCTAAAGGTCATCTGAAATTTTAAATACTTCTTCCTACATATATAACTTCTGCATAAAGTGTGTTTATGTTTAAATAGATGGACAAAAGGAGATAGATCGATTCTTCAGAATATAGTGAAATTCAGCTTTTTCTTGGTTTACATACAAAGTTTTTTAATCTCTATTGCAACAAGACTGGAAAAATCTTGTGATTCTTCTATAGTTTTGATAGTCTTAAGGTCTGATTTGTATGTTTCTCAGTCTAGCTCAAGTTTACCATCATTTTGCTGACTCTACATTAAAAGCCTTCACTGTGATATTTCTACTAAGAGTAATTCACTTATCTTTTAAATAGCTTTTTTGAGCTATTTTGTGATGTATTCACAAATGCTAGACTAGAAGATGGTCTAGATAACTGAACTTTTGTGTTTTGCTACACACAGAATATTATTTTGTTATTCTGCCTCCCTCATTTCTTTCCAATCTTTTTCAACTGGTTCCATTTTCACACCATATATGCACCTGATTTTTCTCTCTCACATGAATCTCCTGTGCAAAATGCTAATATAACTTGTGCAGTCACAATTTCACACTTATAATAGTCAAACAGGTTCAAAGTTAGAGTAGGTTTGACCATGCCTGTATATATACTTGAGGACATGGAAGCCTGAATAAGACAAAGGAAAGTAAACTTTTTTTTTTAATCTCATATAAAGATACTTCTAAAGATTTTTTTTTTTCCTCCCCCATTTTCTCCATGGATAATAACAAACGGAAATACTCCATCTGTAACTTTATTGTGATGTGTGGAATATTGAGCACACATTGAACATCTGTGGGTTGCATCTTTCAAAGCAGTGCTCCCCCAGTAAGATTTCGTAATGACAGCTAAGGAACGCTGGTTTTTGAAGCAGCAATGTACACACAGGATACCTGGACTTCTTTTCATTTGTTTGTCAGCACTGTGAACCTGTTCTCAGTATTTCATAGATGAACCTTTGTTCCACCATGGTGTGTACACATCCTGATAAGCATGTGCTACACTGCCATCTCTAACATGGCCTAAATATTGGTTCCATGTTTCCAAAAGCAGCTAGGGCTACGAAGTGAATGACCATGGCAGTGACACTGATAGTAAGATTAGTATATAGTACACTTCCATCCCAGTCTGCTTCATACCAGCTTTACTTGAAGTCACACTCTATTAAGAAGGGCTGTTATTTTTAGATGCCCAAAATAAGGTTACACAAACAAACAAGCAGGAACAAGTCATGCATTGTGCATCGACCTTGCCAATAAGCCAACCTTCTGCAACTGGAACCAGTATAATGTGGGCAGTGAAGGCTGTAAGATTTGCATGAAAAAGAGTTTGCGAATGAGCTCTGAGGCTTTGGTGCTTGGGAAGCACTGGGGTGATGAGTTGGAATGTTGAAGGACAGGGAAGGTAAACAAGCAAACCTCAGGAGGATGGGCCAGGATGTACTCGTGGCAGGAATCTCAGTTGTAGGCCAGAGATTGTGGGGGTTGTGAGAGGGTCTGCAACATTGTGATTGGACTATTTACCTGGAGAGTTTCACAGTGGCCAGTGAGATTGAATGTTGTATGTATGTGCAGGTTGGGAAAGTACCGAACAGGGGAATAAAAAGGGTTGGTGGTGATGTGCAGATAAACTCCACAACTCATTAAAAGTTGTAAAGTAGGTATGCTTTTTATTCAGTGCTGAGACGCACAGGGATAATTCCTCAAAGTCATACGTGCCTCAGTGTTGTTTTCCTCTACATTTATTCTCTAAAGTTATACTATTCATAAGGTTACACAACACACCTATACATATTCATGTCCTATCCCCGCTTCATATTATAATGAGCCAGAAGGTCCTTTGCGCCTGCGCAGTGCCCCCTCTGGTCATGGGCAGGGGTCTCAAGATGAAGCAAATGAGTCTTCCTCCTGTGGGTAGGGGTCCTCAAGATGAAGTAAATGAGTCTTCCTCTTCTTGAACTTTTCACCTTTTAGTCTTCAGTATGGCCTCAGGGTTTGGTCGGTGTCCCAGCCATAAACCCTCTGCTTCTCCCCCTTATCAGTAGATTCAGGCGCCTGCTTTTCCTTATCAATAGCTGCTTATCAATAGAACCAAGTGTCTGCTTTTCCTTATCAATAGGACCAGGTGTCTGCTTTTCCTTATCAATAGGACCAGGTGTCTTTGTTCTACTTAGCAGGCATTTACAACAGACAATACTTTTGTTTAAGCAAGCCAATTCCTCTAACCCCCTTGTACAACCCCCCTGTACAACCCCCTTGTACAACCCCCCTGTACCACCCCCCTGTACATTGGTCAACCCTCTGCATCAATCCCCCCTTTTTTCTATAAAGTTAGTAAATTCTTTTACTATATTATTTATGACAGAGCTATTCATGTCCCTTCTATCGATTTATGAAGTGATTTCGATATACATTGTATTATACAATCTACAATCATCAAAATGCGTAGTCCTATAGATAAAAGGCCTTGTTTCAGCATGT
The DNA here is from genome assembly GCF_028554395.1 of Pezoporus wallicus. Classification (NCBI taxonomy): domain Eukaryota; kingdom Metazoa; phylum Chordata; class Aves; order Psittaciformes; family Psittacidae; genus Pezoporus; species Pezoporus wallicus. The sequence goes on from NW_026642407.1 coordinate 417,204, forward strand.
CCCTGAACCATCCAGTAACTCCTAGGTTATTTAACCATTCATCCAATCCTCCTCCAACAATTCTAAGCTCTTGCATATTTTCCTGCAATTTTCGCAGCTTAGCATGAATTGATTCAGAATGATCAGATAAGTTCATGCAGCACATGCCTTCGAAATCCTCACAACCATGTCCATGGGCCAATAATAAAAAGTCAGTTGCTGCTCAGTTTTGTAAAGATGCATGTCTTACACTATCTGTGTCTGTGGCAAGTGAGGATATCACATCTGAAGTTATATTTAATTGCTTAGCCGCCCAACATGCCAAATGATGTATATCTGCCAATGCTTTCCCTGCAGCTATACTTGGTACAAATAATGCCGCCAAATATCTTGCTGTGTGATTCCAGATTCTTAAAGTGTTATCGCAATTCGGGCCTAATTGCCCAATGGATCGTTTGTTTCTGCGGAGGCTGTCCTTCATGCCCTGGACTAAATGCCTTTTGGAGGCTGCAAACAGGGACAATTTACCTAGATAACATGGTCCTCCAAAGGGTTTGGAAGGAGTTCCTGGCCATGCATGGTCTCCACATATCAAGAAATGTCCTGGGGGTAGAGCTTTAGGTATTTTATCATTGTATCGTAACTTTGGAGATGATCCTGAGCAGTAAGCGGTTATATTATGATACCATGTCTTCCCACTAGTTACCTTGGTCTCAGGGACTTTGCTTGACCATGTATTAAAAGTTATACAGCTCTTAGTTTTGTCAGATCCCAGGGGTTGGAGTTCTTGCACTGGGATAGTAGAATAATTTAAGTTTTTTATTATTACACCCATTTGGGCTGATGCAACTGTCCAATCGGTCCCATGACCTCTCTTGACCATTTTGATCACTGTGCTAAGATTTAGAATCGAGTCATTCCTTACCCATCCCTGAAAATCAAAGGGGTTCAAGTATGGTATACCAATTAGGCACATTTGAAAGGGATTTACCACCTGTGCCAAGGTCAGACAAAAATCAGTAATCCCAGTCTTGTTTGCCCATGTGAGCCAGACATTCGTATTCGAACCCAGTATTGAAGTTTCTTTTTCTATGGCTTGGACCATGGTACAGATATAGAGGATTAATATCAATAATCGCTTCAGTTTAACTATTCTACTTAACTATATATGTCTATTACAATTGGGCCAAGCTTCATGCAATATGTGCAGCACTTGCACTGCACTACCCTTGTAGGTAGCAAATGTTACCCGGATTTATATTCTGATTACAATTGCAACATTGTATTGACACCCATGGATCACTCTATCTTTCGTGAGTTAGTTTTAATTTCAGTCTGTTAGTACCGCTTGATGTGATTTTCCAGGGTGCCTTTGGAGCTTTCTTGACTTGAGTATGATGAATCCAGACATTTTGTTCTCTAATTTTGATAGCTGTGAAAGTTGTGAGTAGTACTTGGAACGGCCCTTTCCACCTCGGTTCAAGATCTTCTTCCCCTGTGGGTCTGAAAGATTTTATATACACATAATCTCCAGGTTGTATATTATGTACCAGACTGTCCAGTCCTCTGTTTCAAGTTCCAGCCACATATTTTTCAATTTTCTTGAGTTGTTTTCCTAACTCTATTATATTCATAGTCTCTTCTCCCACTTGGAGAGACGTTCCCTGTTGGACCCCATATGGTCTTCCATACAGAATTTCAAAAGGACTCAACCCTTCTCGAGCTCTTGGTTTAGTTTGAATTCTCAATTGAGCTAATGGAAGTGTCTGGGGCCAAGGTAGACTGGCCTCCTGACCCGATTTCACAATTTGTTGTTTAATTAGATGGTTCATTTTCTCCACCTGACTACTTGATTGAGGGTGGTAGGGAGTATGAAGTTGCCAATCAATACCTAAATGCTTGTTAATTTGTTGTACCACTTTTGAAACAAAATGTGGTCCTCTGTCTGAAAATACAGTGGCTGGAACTCCATATCGTGATGTTATTTCCTGTAACAATATTTTTGTTACCTCCCGGGCTTGTGCGCTTCTAGTTGGAAAGGCTTCTGGCCAACCTGAAAAAGTGTCTGTTAGTACCAACAAATGTCTATACCCCATTTTTCTTGGCAGTTCCGTAAAGTCAATCTGCCATTGTTGGCCTGGTCCATTACCTCTGCCAATTTGGCCTAATTTAAGTTTGGGAGTAATTTTGGGGTTTGTTTGAAGGCAAAGATCACATTGTTGAGTTACTTGTTGGATGGTAAGGCATCCAGTCCCCAGTGTGTTTTCTGATGTTCATTTTTTATAAGGGCCCATAACAAAGATGAGGGAACAATTATCCTCCCCTGTGGTGTACTAGTCCACCCATCCTCATTAAATATTCCATCTTGATCTATAATCAATTTCTGATCTTCCTTATTATAGTTTGGTTTACCTCCCAGAGAAATTTTCCCATCAGGAATTAAAGCTCCTTCAATCGTTATCTCACCCTTTGCCGCTTCTTTTGCCTCTCTGTCCGCCAGCTCATTTCCTTCCTCTAATTCTGAGCTCAACTTCTGGTGTGCCTTGATGTGCATAATTGCCACCTTCTCAGGTAATTGGACCGCTTCCAACAGTCTCAATATTTCTCGTGCATGTTTAATGTTTTTTTCCTTGTGAATTCAACAGTCCTCTTTCTTTCCAAATAGCTCCATGTGCATGCACAACTCCGAATGCATATCTTGAGTCTGTTTAACCTTTTCCCTTATGCTAGTTCCAGAGCTCTAGTCAGTGTGGTCAGTTCTGCCTTTTGTGTGGAGGTGTTTAGTGGCAAATGTCCAGATTCCATTACTTCTCTGCAGGTGGTGACTGCATATCCAGTGGCGCTATAGCTGCTCCCATCAGTAAACCAGGTTTCTGCGTTGTCCAAAGGGGTATCCTTCAGGTCTCTGCGATTGGAGTATGTGGCTTCAATGGTTTGTCAGGCAATCATGGTGTACAGGTTCTCCTTCATTTCCACTAAGGAAAGAAGCTGGGCTGACAACGTTAGTTACCACTATCTCTATATCATCTTGTTCCACAATGACGGCTTGGTATTTCAGGAACCTCTGAGGGGAAAGCCAGTGCCCGCCTTTCATTTCCAACACTGCAGACACTGTATGGGACACTAGCACTGTCATTTTCTGGCCCAAGGTAAATTTGCATGCTTCTTGGATATTCAGCACGACTGCTGCGACGGCTCTGAGGCACCCAGGCCATCCTCTGGCCGCTACATCTAACTGCCTAGAAAAATAAGCAACTGCTCGTCGGTATGGACCCAAGTCTTGTGCTAGTATTCCCAGGGCAATCCCTTGTATCTCATGGGAAAATAAAAAGAATGGTTTACCCACGTCTGGAAGTCCTAGATGTCATCTGCGTACTGCAGTAGCTTCCCTTCTCCTGCTGCCAGGACTCTAAGTCTTTTAACAGTTGCTCTCCAAACAGAGTGGGGCTGTTCTTAAATCCTTGAGGCAACACTGTCCATGTGAGCTGGGTTTTGTGCCCACTCTTAGGGCTTTCCCATTCAAATGCAAAGATTTTCTGGCTGGCTTCATGGAGAGGAAGGCAAAAGAAGGCATCCTTTAAATCTAGAACAGCAAACTAAGTTAGCTCTGGTGTTAAGCATGTTAGCAAAGTGTATGGTTTTGCTACTACAGGGTAAAGATCCTCAGTTATTTTGTTGACAGCTCGTAAGTCCTGTACCACTTGGTATGACCCATCAGGTTTCTAAACAGGTAAAATAGGGGTATTGACATCAGACTGGCACTCCTTTAACAGTCCCAATTGTAGAAAATTCTCAATTATTGAGTAAATTCCTTCTCTATCTTTCTGTTTCAGAGGGTACTGTTTAATCCTGACTGGCTGTTTTCCTTCCTTGAGCTTAATCAGTATCGGGGGTGCATTTTTGGCCCTCTCAGGTATGTTCGTAGCCCATACCCCTGGGAATACCTGATCCAATACATCTTCCCTGACTTCTTCCACCACATGATTGGCAATTAAAACCAAACTTAACATATTTATATATTGCTGATCATTTACTTCTAAAGTGATCTCGCCTCCTTTGAAAGTAATAATTGCTCCCAAATGTTCCAGTAAGTCTCTCCCTAGGAGAGCTTTTGGGGGATTAGGCATATATAAAAATTTATGAAGGCCCCATTGCTTTCCCAATTGATTATTTCAATGGTTTACAAAAATACGCCTTCTCACTTTAGCCAGTTGCCCCTTTTACCATAATAGTCACCCCCTAAGGGCATTAAGGCTTTATTTAAAACAGAGTATGTTGCACCCATATCGATCAAAAATTCCACTTCCTTCTCCTCGTCCCCTAGCTTCATCATAACCAGTGGATCCGCTAGGGAAGATTCCTCTGGTCCTCGTCATTCTTCCTTCACATGCGTGACCGTCCTTCCTTTAGTGGCCCTGTTTGGACAGCGGTTCTTTTTGTTTTCCGGACATTCATTCTTCCAATGTCCAAGCTTTTTACACAATGCATACTGATCTTTACTTAGGTGGGGTTGTTGTCTTTGTTTTCTTCTTCCCCCTTCTTCCACTACAGCAACCAATCTCCGCATTCCTTGCTTATAACCGTCTTCCTGGTTACTGAATACTCGCCATGCTTCATCCAGCAAAATTTCTAAATTTCTTCCTTCTGTTGGTCGTAACTTTTGAAGTTTCCTCCTAATGTCCCCAGTAGATTGTCCTAAAAATAAAGATACTAACTGCTGTATTCCTACCTCTGATCCCGGGTCTAATGGCATACTACGGCGCATAGTATCCCTTAATCGATCTAAGAATTCTGATGGTGATTCTGAAGGGCCTTGTTTCACTGCATATAGTGTTGAGCAGTTTATGGTTTTTGGTATTGCTCTCTTGACTCCTTTTACAATCCACTCTTGGTAAGCTTGTAATTTTTCTAACTCTGCTGAACAGTTTGGATCCCACTTTGGATCCTGAAGTGGAAAAAAGTCCCTTACATCTTCTTGTTTTACTTTATAATAGTCCTCAGCTAGATCTCCTGCTGTTTTTAATATCAGTTGTTTTTCTGTTTCTGTCATTGCTTCTAACAGTAACTGCGTATCTCTCCAATCCAGATTATGTTGCTTTATAATGAACTGCAAATGTTTCATAGTGCTTACAGGATCATTACGATAATCCTTTGCCACCTTTTTCCATACTTCCAAATCCAAGGTGGAGAAAGGTACTTCAATCAGCATTGGAACTCCTTCAGGTCCTACTGCTTCCTGCAGAGGTGCTTGCAGGACATGTTTTTGCTGGTTCTGTCCGGTTCATGAGGAGACCGGACTCCCCAGGGGAGTAATGATGTCTTCCGAGTCCGTGTCCACCTGTCTCTTTGGTGGAGGCTTAAACACATCTATTAATTCCTGGTTTGCATCATAGTAAATTTTATCCTGTTTAGTACATCTCTGACCTATAACACATGATGAGCAGCATCGTTTAGGCTTAATTTTGTTTTCTTTATTATCCCTTTCAAGGGATAATACCAAGGGATCCTGAGGTGGTATTATTCCACAGGCTCTCTGCCATTCCGGGTGGTTTTGGAGAGTGAAGAACATACCTGCATATGATACTTCATCCCACTTCCCTTCCCTCCTTAAAAATAACATTAATTGTAACACAGTATTATAAATCCAGTGTCCCATTAAGTGGCCACTTAGCCCCATCTTCTAATTTATAGAGAGGCCACCACTGATTACAGTACTTAATCAGGGTTCTCTTATTTTCTGAGCCCCCAGGTCCTGTAATTTCTTTCCAATGTACCAATATACACCCTAAGGGGCTCTTTCTTAGTATTTCTTTACTTTGGTTTATTCCCATTTTACTTTCTCCTCAAATCTCTTTGATACTTTTTACAAACTCTCAGTTTTTCCTAACTTCCCGAGAAATCCCCAGGACTCTGTGGCTCTGTCCACAGATTAATCCACCTAGTCTTTTCTCTTGGCCCCAAGAAATGGCCAGCCAGAAATTTCCGATTATTTTCATTTTTTATATTTTCTCCTGAACAATATCTGGCCCACCAGAATTCTGAATGACAAAAATAAACTTTGCAGTGGACACACTGTCACAATATTCGTGTAAAATATAATGCCGTCACATACAGTTACACTCCCACAAGGCACAATATCCACAATGCCACCGTCACATACAGTTACACTCCCACAAGGCACACAGCCACAATATCCACAATGCCACCGTCACATACAGTTACTCCCACAAGGCACACTTAGAATCTTTTCTTGGTGTCTGGCGTAAGGCTAGCCACTGTGGGAGGGGTAGTTGTCCCCTCCCCAAATTCTTAAACTGCCTTTAGTTACAAACAAGACATACAAGACAAAAGACAGAAAACAAACACTTCGTCCATCTCCGGCCGCTCCCCTCGTGGAGAATACAGAACCGCAGATTAGGACTCTGCACTTCCTTTGTAGCTATGCTATGTCTCAGTCACACAAGAGCACTCACGGGGGCCCACACATTCACACATCGGTTTCGCTTATCCTTCTGCTTCCATGATGGTCATTAACGGGTTCATCCTGGCACCCCAAATCTGAGATGCAGCGAAAAGCCGGAACTCGCCTGGTTTAAGGCCGCCCCCGGCTGGCAAGTTCCTGAACTCACCCGACCCACTCTCGCTCTATCGGTCGGCAAGTCCCCTGCTTGCAAGCCCTACCTACCAAGGGGAGCTACGCTGTGCGCCAGATGTCTCTGCGCGCCTTACCAGAAGCCCTGGGTCAAGCGTACGACTTATAGACCCCAAAAAATTACTAAAATAAATTTCAAGCATACCATTTTTCCGCAGCCGGCACAGGTTGTTGTCTGTCCCTGCAGTGAGCGGACGAGAAGTGGAGCTCCTCCAGGCAAGTGGCCTGGGGTGCCCAGGATATCCGTCTCCCAGCCGGTCTTGCAGTTGACAGAGATCTCCTGCCTGGCTCGCCAAATTGATGCACAGATAAACTCCACGACTCATTAAAAGTTGTAAAGTAGGTATGCTTTTTATTCAGCGCTGAGACGCACGGGGATAATTCCTCAAAGTCATGCATGCCTCAGTGTTGTTTCCCTCTACATTTATTCTCTAAAGTTATATATATTCATAAGGTTGCACAACACGCCTATACATATTCATGTCCTATCCCCGCTTCATATTATAATGAGCCAGAAGGTCCTTTGCGCCTGCGCAGTGCCCCCTCTGGTCATGGGCAGGGGTCTCAAGATGAAGCAAATGAGTCTTCCTCCTGTGGGTAGGGGTCCTCAAGATGAAGTAAATGAGTCTTCCTCTTCTTGAACTTTTCACCTTTTAGTCTTCAGTATGGCCTCAGGGTTTGGTCGGTATCCCAGCCATAAACCCTCTGCTTCTCCCCCTTATCAGTAGATTCAGGCGCCTGCTTTTCCTTATCAATAGCTGCTTATCAATAGAACCAAGTGTCTGCTTTTCCTTATCAATAGGACCAGGTGTCTGCTTTTCCTTATCAATAGGACCAGGTGTCTTTGTTCTGCTTAGCAGGCATTTACAACAGACAATACTTTTGTTTAAGCAAGCCAATTCCTCTAACCCCCTTGTACAACCCCCCTGCACAACCCCCTTGTACAACCCCCCTGTACCACCCCCCTGTACATTGGTCAACCCTCTGCATCAGTGGTAATAAACGAGGATTTGAGTCTCTGCATCATCTTGAGTCTGTGTTGTGAAATGCCACAAATGGCGCCCACCATGTGGAGCATGAAAACCGACTAGCTGTTGATCCGGTGGCATAGCTCAGCCGAACTGCTTGCTGAATGTAAGCAAAGGTGTACGCTGAAAGGAAGCAAATTCAAACAGTATGGATTGCGTCTCGCAGGATGGGGGTAAGCGGCTGAGAATTACGGGGTCTGCTTTAACAAAAGAGCAGGGAAATGTTCTAGAAGTTTTTGCTATGATTCTTAAGCAGTATAGGAAGAAAGTTGACAAGGAAGAATTGAAAAGTATCCTTCTCTGGGCATCAAAAGTCGATCCTTCTATTGATTCCACTAATATTTATACCCCGGAGATTTGGGATAAATTTGGTGTTAATCTGTGGGACTGTGTTACAAAAAATGATTAAATTGCTGCCACTTTATTGAGCTCGTGGCGAGTTATTTCTGAAACTTTGAAAGTTCATGCCGGCTCACAATCATAGGGAGCAGAAGAGGCACCTTCAGCTCCCTCACCATTGCCCTCTTTGTTGAACTCTGCTGTGAGATCAAAAAGTCAGTCTGCTGTTGTTGCTCCTGTAGTTCTCCCGCCTGATAATTCTGATGCTGACCTGTATGATCCTTTTGACCTGTGGCCTGTGGATCAGGAAAAAGCGCCTGATTTATATACCCCGGATCCTTATGACAAATGTGCAGCTGTAAAGGGAGAAGCGAGACGGGCGGGGGATGCAGATAGATGATTGTGTGCTTTCCCTGTGGTGCATCTGCCGATCAAGACACGCGGTGGGAAGGTCTCTCCTATGCTCTTACCAAAGATTATCAGGCGAACGGTGACGGACCATGGACTTGGAGCCCCATATACAACTCATTTGATACAGTCTCTCTGTGATACTGATGTGTCTGAATTTTGTGTTTCAAATATTGTAATTGTGTGAAGTGTGCTTGTAGGATCCCTTGTGTTCGTGTGTGTTGAGAGCAGATGGTGTTCTGTGTATTTTTTGTTGTCGGGTTCGCATAAAAGTTTTTAATGGGGGCATGTTAAAAAGGCAGTGAGGCCCCTTTAGTTATTTGATAACCATGTTCAAAAGAAGCTGCCCTCCGATTTGGCTCCCAGCGCTCCACCAGTGGAGCGGCCAGGATGCACACAGGAGCCCTGGAGTGAAGAAAAAAAAACAACCACCCTTTCAATCTATTGAAGTATTGGGGCAGTTTGTAGAAACACTACAAACAAAGCCTAAAGACAGCCTGCAACATGCTGTGTGCGTGGGAGGAGCCCTGCTTAGTGTGTTTAAGGTAACCTGGCGGTGAATCCAGGACTTGGAGGAAAAGACTGGTTGAAACAAGAACTGCTAACTGAAAAAGCAAGAGGGGTAGCCCAACCACAAGCTTTATCAGCTGCCACCGAAGCAGCATCAGGGTGGCAGAAGAAGAAGAAAAAAAACCCAAGAAGAGGCAGACCTGAAAAAGGAAGGAGCCAGTGCAGCTCCTGTGTTTCCAACCTGCCTGGCCCTTTAACCAAGGGTAATGACACAGCAAACTCCTTGATTGTTAACACTTTGCAGTTTACTTCTGCAGCTGCTTCACATTCCTTCTGCACCAGAATGCCTCTGCTTTAAGGAACACTAACCTGTATTCTCAAGAACTGATAAACTGGGGAAGGGGTTATATTTGTGTCCTCCTACCTACAGGTCCATGGCAGCTGCCTGCAAAGCTTGTCAAGCCTTACCATGAGCTGGACAGACGAGTGGAAAAACTACAGGAGCTGACCATGCATACCCCGAGCAGAATAAGAAAGAGGAAGAGAAAAACGAATGATTGCAAAACATTACTTGGGCAACTGAAAAGTAACAACTTGAATATGTGTGCTTGTAACATAGCTATTAGAGGCTGTGGTTTTGTGTATAAACCACCTGTATTTACTAGCCAGTTGCTAATAAGAATTGTACGGATTTGTCACTTGTAAAAGAGATGTTAGAGCATGCAAATTTGCAGCAGCTGCTAGAAAATGCTAAAGCAAAAGCTAGAAAGATTCTAATACAATGGTAGTGTTATAAAGCAGGTATTGACAGTAGATACATAAAATAAAAAAGGGGGAGTTCAGGGTTAACTCCTGTCGTGGTTTAAACCCAGTCAGGTAACTTGTTCACTCACTCCCAGTGAGTGGTACCGAGCTGACAACAATCGAGGTCCGTGTCCCCCCCCCCCACCAGGGCTCTCCGCTTCCCCACTCCCGGAGGAACGGGGAGGAGGATCGAAAGGGTGCAACTCCTATGGGATGAGACAAGAACAGTCCAGCAACCAATGTAAACAAATCACCACCGCTACTATCAACTACAACAATGATAAGGGAAAATAACAAGGGAAGAGAATACGATACCACCGGCCAAGAAACAAGTCCCACCCGGAAGCCCATGTCCTTCCGGGTAACTCCCAGTTAACCCCCACCCCAGGCATGACGTGCTGTGGTATGGAATACCTCCCTGGCTAGCCCGGGTCAGGCGCCCCATCTCTGCTTCCTCACAGCTTCCCCTCCTCCCTGGCAGAGCATGAGCCTCACAAAGTCCTTGGTCAGGGTAAACATCACTTAGCGACAACCGAAAACATCGGCTTCACCAACACTGTTCCCAGGCTGGAAGTCAAAACACAGCACTGCACCAGCTAACACAAAGGAAAAAATGACTGCTACTGCTGAACCCAGGACATTATCCACCCCTTATTCCATACCATTCACATCATGCTCAGATCCCACATTTTCAATACACCATCGCTCTCCCACATATATACATCCATATACATACAGACCAAGAGGAAAAGATCATTTTCTTAGTGCATGGACCAATCCCTATAATGCTGCCGAGTCCATTCGGCCCATGATGTTCAAAGTTCATTCTCTGTTGGGATGACAGCTGGAGGGAAGTCAGGGCCAGTCGCTGGTGACCTGGAGACATCTAGTTGATGGGCTATAAAAGCATTACACAGCAGACAACAGCATACAATTGAGTTCACTGGCTGTTTTCCCCTAAAATCAAATCCCCTTGAGGTATACATCGCACTTTCCCATCTTCCCGCATTACCCACCAAGTATATCCAGGTCCCTGAGCAAAAGCAATCCCACGAGTGGGTTTGCCTTTACCTGAAGCAGGAATAACCCAGACTGTCTTCCCCAGCAAATTCTTCATATGCACCACGGGAACTTTGTCCCCCTCTACAATATGTAAAAGTTCTGACTGGGCTGGGCCAGCCCTGTTGGCAGATCCTCTGGTGTTGACCAACCAGGTGGCCTTTGGTAAGTGTGTATCCCAATGCTTGAAAGTTCCCCCACCCATTGCTCTCAGTGTAGTTTTTAACAGCCCATTGTACCGTTCGATTTTCCCAGAGGCTGGTGCATGGTAGGGGATGTGATATACCCACTCAATGCCATGCTCTTTGGCCCAAGTGTCTATAAGGTTATTCCGGAAATGAGTCCCATTGTCTGACTCAATTCTCTCTGGGGTGCCGTGTCGCCACAAAATCTGTTTCTCAAGGCCCAGGATAGTGTTCCGGGCAGTGGCATGGGGCAGAGCGTATGTTTCCAGCCTCCCGGTGGTTGCTTCCACCATGGTAAGCACATGGCGCTTGCCTTGGCGGGCTGGTGGCAGTGTGATATAGTCAATCTGCCAGGCCTCCCCATATTTATACTTCAACCATCGTCCTCCATACCAAAGAGGCTTTAACCGTTTGGCTTCTTTAATTGCAGCACATGTTTCACACTCATGAATAACCTGGGCAATAGTGTCCATTGTTAAGTCCACCCCTCGATCACGGGCCCATCTATATGTTGCATCTCTGCCCTGATGGCCTGAAGTGTCATGGGCCCACTGGCCCAAAAATAATTCACCTTTATGTTGCCAATCTAAGTCCATCTGAGCCACTTCAATCTTAGCCGCTTTATCCACTTGTTGGTTGTTCTGGTGTTCCTCAGTGGCCCGACTCTTGGGTACATGGGCATCTACATGACGTACCTTCACCACCAGGTTCTGTACCTGGGCAGCAATATCTTTCCACAGTGCAGCAGCCCAGATGGGTTTACCTCTGCGTTGCCAGTTGCTCTGCTTCCATTGCTTCAACCACCCCCATAGGGCATTTGCCACTATCCATGAGTCAGTATAAAGTACTGGCCACTTTTCTCGTTCAGCAATGTCTAGGGCCAGCTGGATGGCTTTCACCTCGGCAAGCTGACTTGATTCACCCTCTCCTTCAGCAGTTTCTGCAACTTGTCGTCCAGGACTTCATACAGCTGCCTTCCATCTCCGATGGTTTCCCACAATACGGCAAGACCCATCAGTAAAGAAGGCATACTGATTTTCACTTTCTGACAGTTTATTATATGGTGGGGCCTCTTCAGCGTGCACCACCTTCTCCTTTGGTGACATTCCAAAATCTTTGCCCTCTGGCCAGTCCACGATGACTTCGAGAATGCCTGGACGACTGAGATTTCCTATTCGAGTTTGTTGTGCAATTAGTGCAGCCCATTTACTCCATGTAGCATCAGTTGCATGATGTGTAGAGGAGACCCTGCCTTTGAACATCCAGCCCAGCACGGGCAACCGGGGTGCCAGGAGGAGCTGTGCTTCAGTGCCAATCACTTCCGAAGCAGCTCGAACCCCTTCATACGCTGCCAGTATCTCTTTCTCAGTTGGGGTATAGCTGGCCTCAGATCCTTTATATCCCCGACTCCAAAAGCCGAGGGGTCGACCTCGAGTCTCCCCTGGAGCTTTCTGCCAGAGGCTCCAGGTAGGACCGTTCTCCCCAGCTGCAGTGTACAGTACAGTTTTTACATCTGGACCGGTCCGGACCGGTCCAAGGGCTACTGCATGATCTATCTCGCGTTTAATTTGCTCAAAGGCTTGTTGCTGCTCAGGGCCCCATTTAAAATCATTCTTCTTCCGGGTCACATGATAGAGAGGGCTTACAATCGAACTGTAATTTGGGATGTGCATTCTCCAGAACCCCACTGCACCCAAGAAAGCTTGCGTTTCTTTCTTATTAGTTGGTGGAGACATTGCTGTTATCTTGATCACATCTGTGGGGATCTCGCAATGTCCATCTTGCCATTTTATTCCCAAAATTGAATCTCCTGTGCAGGTCCCTTGACCTTACTCCGTTTTACTAATTTTTCTGGATTTTGCAGTTGTTCAGTAGTGAAATTCGAAAGTACTGGAGGGGCCCACCGACCTAGATACTTGCCCATACTATCCCACACACCCTGCCACTCATGGCTGTCCAGCCTCAGGGAAAATCTCTTGGTCCTCCTACATCGTCGTTTGACCCCAGACAAGACGCAAACCTGACTCTGCTTAACTCTTGAAATCAGTAGTGGGCAAAACACACTCTGTATGCGTGTTAGCATGGTGATTCCCATCACCATCAACAAACAAGTCTCAACAGCATTAAAAGGCCATTCAAAAAATTCAAAACTCTCAAATGTAAATGGTCTGGGGGGACGACTGGGAGGGTAAAAGGATGTCTCCTTCACAGGTTGAGCACCTGAGAAGGAGAAAAAAGATGTGTAATTGCTAAGCACCTCCATCATATACCTCCCAAAGTATAAAGGTGGTGACCACACTGGGAACATAAGCCAGATCAGTTTCATGATCAATGATTCTATTGTATTACAAGTCATTACCATAAAGTACAATGGGACAAAATCCTTAGCCCAAGCCCCACACTTGAAAAACACTAATACAGCAAATACCGGATGGAAGTAAGATACAATATACTGAAACTGTGAGATCAAGAGGAACAACTCTGAGAGCCAATAAATCAGCATTGTGAGGAGTGACTATCAATCCTGTCAGATCTGTTCTTATCTCAACCCCTCGTGCCCCACGTTGGGCGCCAAAAAGAACCGTCGTGGTTTAAACCCAGTCAGGTAACTTGTTCACTCACTCCCAGTGAGTGGTGCCGAGCTGACAACAATCAAGGTCCGTGTCCCCCCCCCCCACCAGGGCTCTCCACTTCCCCGCTCCCGGAGGAACGGGGAGGAGGATTGAAAGGGTGCAACTCCTACGGGTTGAGACAAGAACAGTCCAGCAACCAATGTACACAAATCACCACCGCTACTATCAACTTCAACAATGATAAGGGAAAATAACAAGGGAAGAGAATACCATACCACCGGCCAAGAAATAAGTCCCACCCAGAAGCCCGTGTCCTTCCGGGTAACTCCCAGTTACCCCCCACCCCGGGCATGACGTGCTGTGGTATGGAATACCTCCCTGGCTAGCCCGGGTCAGGCGCCCCATCTCTGCTTCCTCACAGCTTCCCCTCCTCCCTGGCAGAGCATGAGCCTCACAAAGTCCTTGGTCAGGGTAAACATCACTTAGCGACAACCGAAAACATCGGCTTCACCAACACTGTTCTCAGGCTGGAAATCAAAACACAGCACTGCACCAGCTAACACAAAGGAAAAACATGACTGCTACTGCTGAACCCAGGACAACTCCACAAGAACGTATAATGAAAGTTTGTTATGTTTTGAATCTTTAAATCGCTGGATGGAGGATGGACCTCCTATACAGCACCATTTCAGGGGTTCTAAGAATTTTGAATCGGGGAAAACTCATGTTAAAGAACGTTATCTTGAAACTCATGAATGGGAAGGTCTTTTCCCTTTAATAACCTGGGGACAAGGGTATGCTTGTGTTTCCAGAGATAAAGGACCGCGTTGGGTCCCTGCACGATGGGTTCATCCTGCCTCGTCTTCTGTCTCTTCATTACAAGAGGACTGACCCTACTGCGGTTTCCTGCCCAGCCAAAAGAGAACATCTATAGCCAATGCAACAAGACAAGACACCCTGTGCCGGTTGGTTGCCACACCTACAAGTCCTTTCAGACTGCTGTTGGAAGCAATGGCAGCCTCGAATCCTGTGGACAGGTGGGATGGCTGGGGGGTATAACAACACAGCCAGAAGAAATTGATTTGTTAAGATCTGTAAAAATGGATATGTATCTGTATTTTCATGATATAGTTTGAAACCAATTGTTAGTGCAGAATGTTAACTGCTCTTTTAACTGTTTATTTGCTAGGCTAGGAACATGAGTGAAAAAACTGTATTAAGAGGGTTTGTTTTGTTAGTTTTTATTAGCTTATACAGTTTCTTATTAATTGAGCACTTAAGCAGGTGTTGATAGTGAATATACAAAACAAAGAAGGGGGAGATACCAGGAGTGAAGGTGATAAGACTTGCATGAAAAAGAGTTTGGGAATGAGCTCTGAGGCCTTGGTGCTTGGCAAGCACTGGGGCGATGAGTTGGAATGTTGAAGCACAGGGAAGGTAAACAAGCAAACCTCAGTGTGATAATGAGACAAGGAGGCACAAAAGTACAAAATGTAATCAGTTCTAAGTAATGTTAAGTTTGATGGCTTTGTAATGGAAAATAACTGCGGTGCTTGAAGGTAGTTGACATAGTTTAAGGACCTGTGTTAAGTCAGGAGATTATGATCTGGTGGCAATTACAGAGACGTGGTGGGACAGCTCACATGACTGGAATATAGTCATGGAAGGCTATGTCCTATTCAGGAAAGACAGGCCAGCCAGGCGGGGTGGTGGGGCTGCTCTTTATATGCGGGAGGAACTACAATGCACCGAGTTCTGTCCAGGGACAGATGATGAGCGAGTTGAGAGTCTGTGGGTGAGAATTAAGGGGCAGGCTGGCAGGGGGGATACTGTTGTGGGTGTCTGTTACAGACCACCAGATCAGGGTGAGGAAGTTTACGAGGCCTTCTACAGGCAGCTGAGAGCAGCCTCACAGTCACTTGCCGTGGTCGTCGTGGGGGATTTTAACTTCCCTGATGTTTGCTGGAAGGACCACTCGGCAACCCAGCCGCAGTCCAGGAGGTTCCTCCAGTGTATGGATGATAACTTCCTCCTGCAAATGGTGGATGAGCCGACCAGGAGAGGAGCGCTGCTGGATCTCATCCTCACTAATAAGGAGGATCTGGTCAAAGCAGTAAGGGTTGAGGGCTGCCTTGGTTGCAGCGACCACGAGATGGTGGAGTTCAGGATCTTGTGTGGCAGGACTAGTAGAATACCAAGTAGAATTGCAACCCTGGACTTTAGCAGGGCAAACTTTGGCCTTTTCAAGCAATTGCTAGGGGAAATCCCATGGGCAGGGCTGCTTGAAGGTAAAGGGGCCCAAGATAGTTGGTTGACATTCAAGGACTGCTTTTTCCGTGCTCAAGATCGGAGCATCCTGACACGTAGGAAGACAAGGAAGAGGGCCAAGAGACCTGCGTGGCTAAATAGGGAATTGCTGGGTATGCTCAAGTGGAAGAGGAGAGTTTACAGGTCATGGAAGGAGGGGCTGGCCACTTGGGAGGAATATAAGGCTGCTGCTAGAGGATGTAGGAAGGCAGCTAGGAGGACTAAGGCATCCTTAGAATTAAACCTGGTGAGAAGGGTCAAGGACAGCAAAAAGAGCTTTTTCAAATACATGGCAGACAAAACTAACACCAGAGGCAATGTAGGCCCACTGATGAACGAGATGGGTGCCCTGGTGACAGAAGATAAAGAGATGGCAGAGTTACTGAATGCCTTCTTTGTCTCTGTCTACTCTGCTGCGGGCAGTCCTGAAGAGCCCTGTACCCCTGAGACCTTAGATGAAGTCAGGTCGACGGAGCGGTTTGCCTTAGTCGATGAGGAATGGGTTAGAGACCAGTTGAGCAATCTGGACATCCATAAATCCATGGGTCCAGATGGGATGCACCCGCGGGTGCTGAGGGAACTGGCGGAAGTCATTGCTAGACCACTCTCCATCATCTTTACCAAGTCTTGGGAAACGGGAGAGGTGCCTGAGGACTGGAGGAAAGCAAATGTCACTCCAGTCTTCAAAAAGGGCAAGAAGGAGGACCCGGGTAACTACAGACCGGTCAGCCTCACCTCCATCCCTGGGAAAGTGATGGAACACCTTATCCTTGGTACCATCTTAAGGCATATCAAGGATAAGAAGGTTATGAGGGGCAGTCAACATGGCTTCACCAGGGGGAAATCATGTTTGACCAATCTCTTAGCCTTTTATGAGGAAATAACACGGTGGATGGATGATGGCAGAGCGGTGGATGTGGTCTACCTTGACCTCAGCAAAGCATTTGACACAGTCTCCCACAGCATCCTCACGGCTAAAATGAGGAAGTGTGGACTGGATGATCAGGTAGTGAGGTGGACTGCGAACTGGCTGAAGGAGAGAAGCCAGAGAGTTGTAGTCTATGGGGTGAGTCTAGTTGGAGGCCTGTAACTAGTGGAGTGCCTCAAGGGTCAGTACTGGGACCAGTATTATTTAATATATTCATCAATGATTTAGATGAGGGAATTGAGTGTACTATCAGCAAGTTTGCTGATGACACTAAGCTGGGAGGAGTGGCTGACACGCCAGAAGGCTGTGCTGCCATCCAGCGAGACCTGGACAGGCTGGAGAGTTGGGCAGGGAATAACTTGATGAAATATAACAAGGGAAAGTGTAGAGTCCTGCATCTGGGCAGGAACAACCCCAGGTTCCAGTATAGGTTGGGGAACGACCTGTTAGAGAGCAGTGTAGGGGAGAGGGACCTGGGGGTCCTAGTGGACAACAGGATGACCATGAGCCAACACTGTGCCCTTGTGGCTAAGAAGGCCAATGGCATCCTGGGGTGTATTAGAAGGGCGGTGGTTAGTAGGTCGAGAGAGGTCCTCCTTCCCCTCTACTCCGCCCTGGTGAGACCCCATCTGGAGTATTGTGTCCAGTTCTGGGCCCCTCAGTTCAAGAAGGACAGGGAGCTGCTGGAGAGAGTCCAGCGCAGGGCAACGAAGATGATTAAGGGAGTGGAGCATCTCCCTTATGAGGAAAGACTGAGGGAGCTGGGTCTCTATAGCTTGGAGAAGAGGAGACTGAGGGGGGACCTTATAAGTGTCTATAAATATATAAAGGGGGAGTATCACGAGGATGGAGCCAGGCTCTACTCAGTGGCAAACAATGATAGGACAAGGGGTAATGGGTAAAAACTGGAACACAAGAGGTTCCACTTAAACTTGAGAAGAAACTTCTTCTCAGTGAGGGTGACGGAACACTGGAACAGGCTGCCCAGGGAGGTTGTGGAGTCTCCTTCCCTGGAGACATTCAAAACCCGCCTGGACGCATTCCTGTGTAACATTATCTAGGTGTTCCTGCTCCCTAGATGATCTTTTGAGGTCCCTTCCAATCTCTAACATACTGTGATACTGTGACCTCAGTACAAAAGGTGTGAGAAAAGCAGAATAGAAGGACAGGAGCTGGGGATGGGGAGTATCTGGGACTAGCAGATGTCCAGGGTAGGCACAGATAAACTAACTGATAAGTAAAAGGACAGGATGATTGTTATGTTTGGGGTGTTAATAAACCCATTAAGCTGGTATAAGCACCTATTAGGGAGTATCCAGGACTAGCAGATGTCCAGGATGAGAGCAGTTAAACTAACTGGTAAGTAGAAGGCCAGGATGAATGCTATGTCTGTAATGTTAATTAAGCTTGTTGGGAAAATAAACGACCCTTAAAGACCACCACATTTTTGTATGCATGCCAGAAACTTTTTGGAAAATGATGTAACATGCTCAGTGACCATATAAGGATGACCTGTATAGCAATTTGGGGAGGAGCTATCCCCCGTGTCTCCCGGCGCCGCAATAAAGAATACCTGCTTGTCAACTTGAAACTCTGTTGGCGAGTTTGTTCCTGGAGTTTTCTCCGAATCAATAAACACATAAATGTATTGGCTTTTGCAAATCATAGGTGTGGTTATGTTAGCGTCGAGACAAACACATAACCAGCGGGATGGTTATATGAGGTGCTTTATTGAGGCGCCGGGAACCAGGGGTACGCACCCAAATCTGGTTCCGACTCCCGTCACATCGCGTTCGCAATTTATACACTAAAAATTTCGTAACTAATACATATTCAACACAGATTACATCATTGACTAATACATATGCATCAAGGATTGCTACATCAGTCTATTGACATAAGCCTCCTTTGCGCTTGCGCAGCCCCCTCTGGTGGTCGCCCTGATGAAGTAAGGAGTCTTCCTCAGATGAAGTAAGAAGTCTTCCTCAGGTTGTCCTTTTCACCTTTCCTCTACTTGGCTAGGTCCCAGTCGTCTTCCGGACGTTAGCATTCTCTTACCTTCACCAGGATGCTTCTGGTATGCCCTTTTTGGCTATCTTAAACTTAGGTTCTGCTCGGGTAGAGTTTTACAATACATACACCCATACTCCCCTCACCATATACAGTTACATTAGCTCTTGCTACCAAGACTACCATTGTATCATTTAGTTACAGAGTAACTATGATACAAAACGGCAAAGTTACAACGTCTTCTAATATACAAAGCCTCACTACTGATTTATAAATTTCTCAAATATAATCATTTTACTATTTTATATGATTATTTTATTGTAAAAACGCCACCTTCTCTAACAGTTATGTGGATATAACTGTATGAGTTTACAATAACAGAAACAAAACACGCTAAAGACACAAGACTAGACAACAAGTTAAAAAGGTTCAGATCTCGATCAAAACGGAGTCACATAGCAAAAGAATTCGTAAAGGTAAAAGAAAGGGGGGGTGAAGCTTGATATAAGGAAAGCTAGTGCCTGGAAAACAAAGTTAAAGTACTTTTTAGCTTAACTTAGGTTGCAGAAAGAGAATAATGTTTATACTGTAAATCTGGAATGTAGTGGCCCCACTAAACGTGAGTTAATTGTTTCACACTAGTCTTCTAAAGTAGCTTTAAAGAGCAATGTTTGTGTTGTAAGTCTGTGGTGAGATAACAGATTTAGTGGCCCCACTAAACATGAATGAGTTATTTCACACCATCCTACTTACCAGTTAGTTTAGCGACAGAACCTCCCAAGCATCTGCTAGCTTGAGATACTCCTTGTCTGCCCATCCTGCAATAAATTTTGGAGGAAGGTCACACTGTTTTAAATCTTTGATAGTTATCAGAATAATTACAGATATAGCTGGTTGTGTGATTACTGGGGGGTCGAACTGTGCCAAAGGTGAAAAGTACACTGTGAGGAAGACTGCTTACTTCATCTTGAAGACCCCTACTCACAAGAGGAAGACTGTTTACTTCATCCTCAAGACTCCTGCCCACAATCACCATAGAGCAGCGTGCCAGACACCAAGAGGAGGAGACTTATGATAATAAATTCTTGAAGCTAGTTACAATATCCCCCGCCTATATGTGGGAATTATGAATATGTATGTAACTAATGTAATAGTGAAAGTATATAAACCTGTAACAAATGCTAATCACTTGCGCCTCTGGCTACGGTCACGCGCCCAGCACTGTTGCTTTTGCTTTATTGACTTTGCACCTCAATAAAACCTTGTTATCTCATTTAGAGGAGTGAGTTCGTATTTCACACTCAGGAGGATGGGCCAGGATGTAGTTGTGATGGGAATCTCAGCTGTAGGCCAGAGGATGTGGAGGTTGTGAGAGGGTCTGCAACATTGTGATTGGACTATTTACCTGGAGAGTTTCACAGTGGCCAGTGAGGTTGAACGTTGTATGTATGTGCAGGTTGGGAAAGTAGCAAACAGGGATAAAAAGGGTTTGGTGGTAATAAACGAGGATTTGAGTCTCTGCATCAACTTGAGTTCATGTTGTGAAATGCCACAGTATAAATGTAAATTATCAGAGGAGCTCCCACCCATACTTTATTGAAATTTCCACTCTACCACCCACATGGTCACTGCCAATCTTACCCCTCATACGGGAGGTCAGCAGAGACCCTGCATATTACAAAATTTTTCTTTTATATTACAGATCAGCTTCAAAGCCTTAGGAGAGGAGCTAATCCTACACACATGTGCCTCTGGTGAGATGGCAACTGTTTCTAGCTAAAGAATTAACACCCCTTTTAAAGTTATCCTTTTTATTCTGAGCTTCCAACAAACAAATCAAATCCAGCATTTAGCAATTTGCATCACCAAAGTGCTTTCAGATCTTGAAGCTGTACAAAGTGTCTGCTAGAATAACCTCAGGCATTCTGTGACAATTGAATTATAACCAGTGACACCCTCTTTCCCATCCCATTGCACTAAGTTACCTCCACTGTCTACAGAGAGTACTCCACATGCATTCATGGAGGCAGCAATGTGTTGGACAACAGCAGGAATATATTATTAAAAACTTCTTTCATCTTCACTCTACAATAGCCACAAAATTAACCAGTCCTCAAATATTTTCCATTAGACTATTACAGCTACAAAGGTTCCAGGCCTAGGAGACTAAAAGGGTTTTAGGTGATTATGGCTCTTCAGTCACTTTTATCTAGCCCAACCAATTTTATCCACAAAACAACGAAGAAAATTCCATGTCACATGACACAGTTCAAGATGAAATGCACAGAGTCATCTGTGTTGCTCTGTTTCCTGCTAGGAATGAGAATAGGTTTGGCTGCTGACCTTTCACTACAGTTTAAATTTTGCTTGAGGATGTTACAAATACTTCAGCTCCTGAGTGGTTGCCGTTGATTGAAGAGACTGCAGCCGGTGAACTGGGTGGTCCTTTCCAGTTAGAGGCTTTTCTGGGCTCTCAGGAACTGACTATGCTAATCCGTCACTGAACTCAATGTGCTTAAGTAGCCATATTACTTCATTACTGCAACTTACAGTGTACTGTAAAGAGATTACCTTTCTGTATAATTTGGACTGTCATTGACTCTGAAGCCTGCAATACAGTATTTGCATGATTTGTTTCATTATCTTGGTATTACTTTGTACAACGCTTTACACATATGCTGAGGGCATCTTTCTCCCTTTCTTCTGAATGTTCTGCAAGAATGGAAACACAGCCTGAATGTAGAGATGTGAAGAAATCACAGAGAGTCCTGTATCCAAATCACTTCAGACAGGGAAATGATCTAATGGTTCAGATCCATTAGCATACAGATACTCTATTTATAAATTCTTATACATCTACCCGGTTACGGCTGGAGCAGCAACTGCCTTGTGGGTAACTAAAAGGGATTTAGTTTGGGAGAGGGAGTTCTAGTCCAGGAACTGCTGCTTAGCTGGTGAGCAAAAGTCTTGGATTAATCACTTTCCTCCTCATGTTACTATTTCTGTTTTCAAAGTGTGGAGTTATTTAAGGGTAGGAAGCTGTACATAAAAAGTCATTATTATTAAAGCATACTCTTCACACTCTACTAAACTGAAGGAAGGTTTAAAAATGTGCTGCTGTGATCAATCAGAAAGTGTTTTATTGGACAAAGCTGGTTCTACCTGTCACCAACTAATGTTATGTAACTGTGGCCACACTTAGCAAAGTTAACAAAAAGTGTTTTTTCTAGGCAGCTACATACATGCCTGGAGGACATGATAGGACAAGGGGTAATGGGTACAAACTGGAACACAAGAGGTTCCACTTAAACTTGAGAAGAAACTTCTTCTCAGTGAGGGTGACGGAACACTGGAACAGGCTGCCCAGGGAGGTTGTGGAGTCTCCTTCCCTGGAGACATTCAAAACCCGCCTGGACACATTCCTGTGTAACATTATCTAGGTGTTCCTGCTCCGGCAGGGGGATTGGACTAGATGATCTTTCGAGGTCCCTTCCAATCTCTAGCATACTGTGATACTGTGATACTGTGATGAATGAATTGTCTTAGTGTGTTAGAGGCTGACTAGAAAGATCCCAAAACATTACTAGTTGTATACACCTCTCTAAATCCTTACATGGACATACAGGTTCTACATGCAGTAATGCATACAGCTTCAATTCACTTGATCAAGCAGCTGTGAAGGCAGGAGGAAGCTCCTGACTGGCTATTTGAGTAATACTTTTAGTGGGAATCACACACAACACAATATATACAAGTTACGCTGAAAATGGTTCGCATAGTTGCCTGCTGTCAGCATATTGACTTAGTCACACATTTTGTTAGTCAACTCCCAGACTGAAATTTCCATTGCAATGTACAATAAACTAGGCCTGTCAGTTAACTGCATTTCAAAGTGGAGAACAAAATAGTGTTGTCTGGTCTAGATAAAAACTGGACCATAGCCAGCAATCTGTATCCTTTCTCCCATCCTGAAGGCAGTATATAGCACCAGAATATGGCAAGATTTCAGAGTTTCTGAAATGATCATTACTACAGAGGTGACAGATGAGATACTGTAGAGCAAACATCATTGGACTTGTGGCTACTACACTGAAACACTATTTGGTAGCACAGCTGAGCCTGAACAGGGCTGAAGCTGTAGCAAGTTTGATGGTCTTCCACTGCTTGTCCTGCCTTGTCCAGCCCAAATACTGGAAAGCTTAAGTCTGCAGGCTTACAGATGCCAACCAAGCTTATACAAATAAACATTCTGTAATCACAAGCACAGCAGAAAGCCAACATGATGATGTGATGTTGCTGACCTAGCCATCACACTGTATTCTCTCCCTCTGAGAAAAGCCTGTCAGGCAACTGAGCGCTAAGAAAGGTTAATGTTTACACTCCTCCACAAAAGTACTGATCTTTTAATGTAGAAAAAAAAAACTCTAGGTAGCTACCTGATCTTACCTCAATTGGTGTTACAGTTTAAAAAATCCTTTTGCCTTAACATAACTAGCAAACAAACAAGTTGAAACTTCCTTTTACTAAAGCAAATGGATGATCATCATCTGGATGCAGCATGACAAAATCAGTGAGAACTGGTCTATCTGTACCACTGCATCCAGACCTATATTTTGGTTGGGATTGTCACCCTAATACAGAATGAGCTGGAGTGCTGAGCTGAATGTCATCTAGGGATTCATTGCAAATAAACAGCAAAAGAAATTCCAAAATTAGACCAGGAGCAAAGACAACATACGGATGAAAAGCAAGAGGTTCAGAATAGTAGACGATATTTGTAGGAATGTTTCCAATGAGAGCTGGTTAGAAACCATGCCAGAGGATATCTCTGAGAGACTTCAGGGACAATAGTAAGTGAAATTTCTCAAAGCTGGGTATTTATTTCCTCTGGAGAAAGTGGGTCTGGCTCCATCCTTAGGGATGCCATTTCAGGGGTTCTCAACCGCAGGACTCATCCTGAGGACCTCGGATGTCCCAAAAGCCAAGCAAAGCCAGATACAAACTAGTAGATGAGTTTAAAAGATCTGCCTTGAGATAGATCTGGGCAGCTCCAGAACCCACAGGAACCAGCATCTGTTGAGAAGACTGGGAGACAAACTTAGATAAAGAAATGCCATGTTTAAAAGTCTCCTACATCTTATATTGCCATATTCCTGACAAAAATAATTTTTTTAATCTTTTTGGCTTTTTTTCCCTTCAGTTACACATCACCAAATTAGTTGAAAAATTTATTTTGGAAATCCATAGCAATACTTCAGGGAACATGATTTTGACTAATGCTATTAATTGTTCTCAATTCTCACCTTAAGCCTCTGAAGCCTGTTATGTTGCTTTTCTCAAATCTCCTGTTATCTTGAGATTTCTATCTTTCGTACTCTTTTTAACCCTCACATACTATTTTCAAAAGCATCATTCCAAATCTCACATATTTTTGTGAACCAGGAAATAAAATATTCCATTGTTTTGCAAGTATAATAGCTAACGTGTTGTTGAGTAAAATGGAAACATCAAATACAAAAACCTCAGCTCTTTTTTTGCTAATTAGGGGACTTTCAGTTTTTACCTCAAGAAACAGAGCTGCTAATCTGCCTTTCCTCTTCCAAGGCACAGAAATGTTTCAACAAACAAGGGCAAAGATGTGTGAATGGTAGAAAAAATAAATATTAATAGTTGCCACAAGAATACTATGAGACGTTCAAAGCTAAGGGGGCTTTGGGAGTGTTATCTCTGTGTGGTGTTTTGTTTCACAATCAGTTTCATGCTTTATGATTTCTATTTCCTTCTGTTTCCAGCAGGTCTGCTCTGTCATGCAAAATCTGGAGTTATCAGGCAAAGCAGATTCAGTAGCAGCTTATTTCAAAATTGTTACATATCAGCTCTTTGCTTTCTAAGCTTATATCAAGGGTTTAAAGATTAAATCAAGTACCATGATATTCACCAAAAGAGGTTTCTGACACAAAACCTCTTCCTTGTGTATGTCCACTAACAGCATTTTTAATTACATTTTAACACAACTAGCAAACATAAAATAGTCTTTCAGAGTGAAGAGAGGTTACTTTGACTCTGGCACCATCTACTGAAAAGTGAGTAAAAGTACCTTGACTGCAAGACCAAGAAAAGACATGTTAACCAACGAAATATGCCCTAATTTCTTCTTGCAGTGTGAATATTTCTATTTTATCCTCACCAAGAAGGCTTTAATTTACATCCTTGAAAAATATTTTCTTAGCTTCTCATTACTGTTGACATTCATCAGACTGCAGTGATATAATGTAATGGGATCCTTCCAGTCTGTAAGATTACCAGTACAAATAAACAAAAAGTTGCTTGCACTGACTTTGCAAGCAGTTCTTCACCATACAAACACTGAGGAGGAACAAGCCATTTCAGTGTAACTGCCAGGAGTTTTTTTGGCTGTGCAAAATGCATTAAAATATGAACAAAAAAAATAAAATCCTCACACGAAGACTTAGTTTAGAAAACAGCTTTCTTATTCTTGTTTTTCTAGATAGCCATTCTCCCTTTCCAGGCAGAACACATTCCCCATGCATTAACTAGCAAATCATAAATGGTAAGTTGACATTTAAGTTGAAAATATGTTGAAATAAATACTTAACAAATGGCAGCTTTTTATGCGTTTTTATGGTTAGTGGACCAAAGTTGAGTTTCATAAATTTTTGCCACTAGTGAAAACAAGAGTATTCAAACAGAGAACAATATTTGTACTAAAAATATTTAAAAAAAAATACTGAAAATGGCTCCTAAAAATTTTCAAAGTACAGGAGTTAAGGGGAAAAATAGGAAATATTTTGCCTTTCTCTGTATATTTATACAGAACTTGCTTAAAAGGGGAACAGAATTTTAACTACTATCAGAATGCATAAAGACAACTAAGGGTTACAACAAATTTAGAAAATCAAGTCAGAGGTTAAGAAGCAAAAAATGCTGCA
The DNA here is from genome assembly GCF_028554395.1 of Pezoporus wallicus. Taxonomy (NCBI): domain Eukaryota; kingdom Metazoa; phylum Chordata; class Aves; order Psittaciformes; family Psittacidae; genus Pezoporus; species Pezoporus wallicus. The sequence goes on from NW_026642407.1 coordinate 442,936, forward strand.
GAACAGTAAGAATTGATCACCTGTACCTTTCAGCAATAAAATGAAGACAAGGAATTGTCTTAAGACTGCTGGACATTCAGAAGAACAGGGCCTTCATGCTTGCACGGTCTGCTGATTAATGCTTGGCTTTAGTGTAACGTAAGATTTATTGCGTTTTGCCTGAAGTGGGTAACTGAATAATCCTTCTAAAAAGCAATAATTTTTCCTTAAAGTTCATGAAGTTAATACACTCCAAATCTCCAAGCTTAAGAAACAGCTAAGCATCTACCTGTGGAAATTACTGGCCATAACGCATAAATGTCACTTCATAGAAGTTTGTTATTAAAGTGCTTTACAGGAAAGAATAAATAAATTATTTTAACTAGTGCCTATGTACACATATCACGACTGGTTGAATTCCCAATTGATTACTGATCTCACTTCTTTTTTATCATAGTAACTCCACTGAGTCACTGAATACTGCTCTCCCTTTCTATGGACTAAAATCTAATTGAAACTCAAGTATAGTCTAACTCAGATTATGTCTATCTCTGTTAGTCTCTCAAGCCATACTGGCCACGTTTCCAGTTTTTCAGAAATGGGACATTTACTGCTTCGGCTCTTGACATCAGTGGGAATGTGGGGAACCAACACAGTGGGGAAAAGGAAAGAAAAGTCATATTGATCAGCGAGGTGTTTAGGGTTTATAGACCATATCCTATAAAATTGAGACAATCAGCCAGAGAGCTAGCACTGTACCATCTAGTAATCACTATGAACAGATGGAGGATATAATCTCCATCTATGCTTCAGAATGGAAATCACCAGAATTAAGATCCTGACAGACCAAAGAAGATAGTAAGGTGACCTCTTCTACTGAGCTCTGCTCTTCTAGTCTGTCATACCAAAACCCCACCAAAGGGTCATAAAATAATGGCCGTATTCCCTGTGGCTGGATTTATAGGTGTTCAAAGGTGTAGATTAGACTAACAGACCAAAGTTGTTTCACTTAATTAGTTAATGCAAAAAGAAACTGGAAAAAAAAATAAATTAAAACCAGCATTTGGAAAAAATGTGGTAATCATAAATTCTGCCTCAGATGATGATGTTAATACAGAAATCTGAGTTTACAATATCTTCAAAACAACACAAAGCAAGATGCAATATCCTCAAATCTAGTAATACCAAATCTGTTAAAACCCTCAAGCTTGTGTACTTACAAAGTACCACCTGCAACTGTCATCACACCTACAAACATTCTTCTCTGGAGAAAGCACTGAACAGATTTGGGGTTTTGAGAAGAATGAAATATCAAGCACTTAGACTATCACTAAGAACGCTGTAGAGAGGAAAGGCAAAACTCTTCCTAAGACACTGAAATATGGTCACAACTAGCAGAACTGTTTCACTGCATCCCAGAGTCTTCAGCAAGAGAAAACTCTTGAAAGTTTTCAAGACATCTTGCATGCTGCAATAGCATCTTCATAATCAGGCTGAGATCAAATTAAAGCAAAAATTGTCAACACATACATGATACCTGCCCACAGTGTTGCAAAGCAATTCTAACACTAGTATTTTGATGACTGTAAGAAATACTAAAACTCTACAAGGAGAATCAATCACAGTAACATTTTACTTGACAGAATTCAACAGAAATTTTGAAAGCCAAATTATCTGCATGTTCTCTATAGGCCCTAGGTAATACTACTGTTCAGAGATGCAAAATCAGAAGCTCTAACCCAGTCATGCCCATAACCATTCCAAATTTGGTTCCAAACATCATATCCAACTGTTTTTCCGGAAGCTTCCAAATTTATAAACATCAGTGTAGCACAAATTCAATCCTGGTGTTAGTGGATGCAACTTGGCAAAAGCCCGTGCAGTTGCAAAAGCTCTGACAGGTAAGCATTTCTCAGATGGCTGGAAGCTATCCATGACTGTACTGTAGATGCTTAGCTAAACCTAGTAGTGGTAAAAGAACAAAGTTACAGTTGTGTCTCTTGTGAAGCATTCATTATTTTTGGACTAGCAGATACAAAACCATAACAAAACCAAATTCCAGAACCTTAAATTTGGAACAACTGAATAAAAACTCAATAAAGTCAGAAAAGTAATAAACATTTTAAAAAAAGAAAACAAATAAACAAACAAACAAAAAAAAAACAAACAAAAAAAAAAACAAACCAAAAAAAAAACAAACAAAAAACAAAACCCCAAACTCAAGGAAATATACAAGTTAATATATTTCTGCTTTCTAAACTGCTCTCTTGACTGTGCCCTCATACCCTTCAGATATCTCCATACAGCCATACAGCTGGACATCATTGAACCATGGCCAGAAAGTGAAAGGGTTTAAGCTGTACTGGAGACAGTCAAATGAAATCAAAAGAGGAGGAACAAAGCTCTTCCACTAACCCTACTGACTTAAAACAAAAAGCAATGGCTCAAGCCTCTTCCCCAGTGAGTCTGTATAACGGCCCTGGGTTCAGCTGGGATAGAATTAATTTTCTTCCTACTAGCTGGTGCACTGCTGTGTTTTGGATTTAGTATGAGAATAATGTTGATAATACACTGATGTTTTCAGCTGTTTCTAAACTTAAGTCAAGGACTTCCCAGCTTCTCATGCCATGCCAGTGAGGAGGTTGGAGGGGCACAAGAAGCTGGAAGGGAACGCAGCCAGAACAGCTGATCCCATATGTCCAAAGGGATATTGCATACCATATGACATCATGCTCAGCACACAAAACTGGGTGGAAAACTGGCAGCAGGCCACTGCTCGGGAACTGGCTGGGCATCAGTTGGTGAGTAGTGAGCAATTGCATTGTGCATCATTTGCTTTGTGTACTCTATTATTGTCATTGTCTTTGTTTTCTGTTCCATTAAACTGTCTTTATCTCAACCCATGAGTTATCTCAATTTTACTCTTCCAATTCTCACCCCTATCCCACTAGGTGGGAGCAGTGAATGAGTGGCTGTGTGGTGTTTAGTTGCCAGCTAGGGTCAAACCACAGCAGTAACACATGGAAAGACACCACCTCTGATACCAGGTCATCGTGCCTCTCACAATTTTCATAGCTTCTTTGGGTCACACTGTCTGAAATCACTTTCTGGAGCACCACACAGACTCAGCTCCTCGGTGAATATAAACTAGTAAGTTCTGGAGTAAAGTCAATGGCTCCATACCTAGCCACAACAGATCGGAACTTGGACTCAATCTTTGTTTTTCACCTCGCTATGACAACAAAATGGCCTTTTTGCTGGGATGTGCAATTTACACTTCCAGTAATACTCCCAGTGGATTACAGAGTCAAGAAAATTGTGATTCCTTTTTCATTAATGAAATGATTCTCAGGGTGGATTGCAGTGATACACATTTCAGTGATATAAATTTCAGACATTCTTCTCCGAATTAATGCACTTGGGACTACTAATGTAGTACTTTTGACATGAGAGATCTTTTTAGATTGTACACTTCATGTTACATAGCTTCACTAGAAACACCAATAGAAACATTAGAATTCTCTATTCATATTTTTAACTTTCACTTCAAACCATCTAGTTATCTGAGCCAGGTATGAACTAAATTACAGGCTTCCAATAAATTCCCAGGACACTATCTACTACTTGGACTAGATAAAAACTAGATTTTTAAAATATGATATAGACATTTAAAATTTGAAAGCAGTGTTACCACCACATACACAGTAAGATAATGGAAGGAGCACACATGTTTTGGCACTTACATGTACCTAGAAAGAATTATACTTCAATCCTACCATCAGTTTTAGCATGATACTACTCTGGGAATTCTGAGCTAGGAAAAAGGTGTGATGGGACATACTGGTCCAATACCTCCCCTCGTGAGTAAAGGTGTTTGGGTTTGTTCCTGTTCCTAACAGATTAATGGCATGAGAATACCCATGAGGAACATGGCAGTTATTGGCTGAAGAAAAGTTAATCTTGAATGAAAGCAAGCAGCATGGGCTGCCAGTGACACAGTCCTTAGTGTAAGACACTGATTTCTTTTGCAATTTTATTGGTTTAAGAATTTAAAGGCTTTACCCATGTTGGTCTGAAACATCATGAACCCTGATCTGTGTTTTCATAAAAAGTTTATTATATTTTCTAACTCAGTGGAAGAATTGTTTGGATAAAGTATCATGCCACACATTTCAGCACTGGCAGCAAGCTAGGCCTGACAAAATGACCGGAATTTGTGATCCCAAATTTGCATTCTTCAGTAAGCAACCAAAATGCATTCTTTGGTATCGAATTTAGGAGTTTGTGGTAACTCAGTACCTTATGTAGTAAGTTCTGTACCAGATAGCATGGCCAATACTAACAGCAAAAAATGGAGAGAGGAAGTCCATGCCCTGTAAGCAAATTACAGTGGGCCTACTGGGGCACATACAGTAAAAGAAGATGGAAGTTTGGAATGCCTCAAATATACGGATGGGAGAGGAGGAAGACTGAAAACTGGGAGTAAAGTGAGATAGCAAATCCTGCCAAAATATTTATGTGTCTCTAAGCCAGGCAGGTTAGATCTTCAGATGAGAATCTGTTTGTAACCAGGGGCAACTAATAAAAAGGAAAATTTATGGCTTTCTCATCATAAACACTGTCCCAGATGTACAACCACAAAGTACACAGATTCACCACCTAACCAAATGCAAGGAGAAACGGTCAATAAAACAGTATCAAGGTATCCTTTTATCAGTAAAGGTGGAATATTCGACTGAAGAGCAAATTCAGTATATGATATCTTAAGCAACTCCTTAAAACTCTTGCCATAAAATTATTGAGGATGTTAATAAGGGAATTGCAATATGAAGACGAAAGACCATACTTTTTGCTCCTTTATAAGGGGAGAAACAAAGCAGCTCCTGAAACCTGGACAGGACTGATACCCAGGTAGGTTATGAGAACTTCATATAAGAAGATAAACCCCCTAAAGCATGAAACATAGTATCATACTGTCCTTATAGTTGATCAGATGTAATTTCACATTAATTTATATTCCAGTGACAACCCATTTTCTGAATTTCTGCAAAAAAGCACAACATTGGAAGTTCTGTACCTGTGATCCCAGTGCTGTACACCATGAACTACTCTATCCCAGTCCTTCACCCACCAGCTGGTTTTGAGGCAGGTATTGCTGTGTTATGTATCAATCTGACCAATCACCATGCACCCTACATATTCTACAGCCATGAGCATCCAGAACTATAATTGCTGAAATCAAGATTTCCCTTGTTGTTTGCTAAGTCCAAACAGCTTGAGTCTTAGCCCAAAATGCCTGTTGCCGAGTTGCAAATAAGCTTTCTGCTATTTATCAGAAATTTTAGGCTTAGATGCATGATTATGCTAATCCTCATGATAAAACAGCAATAAACTTGTAACCAGTACAAGTGAATGTCCCTACAAACAATGGAAGATTAGAATATATTTGTGAATGTTTATGTGGACCGAATATTAAATCTATTTAATATTCGATAGTTTTCTGTTTGTCTTTTTCAGTGTTGAAGCATAGGACCTCTTCATTATATTTTATATACAACTCAGCCTTCCCTATTATTACTTATATACACTTGAATTTTTGCTGTTGAATTTTTGCTATTGAATATTCAGAGGTCATTGATCATATGCAGATTGGGTAAATCTTACCTCTAGTAAGTTTGTGAGGACACCATATGCCCTGTTCTCCTAAATTGTCAGTGTCTTTAGCTGACAGCATATTAAGAATGAAGGATGATTTCTTATTCCATGTAAGAAACCTTAAGAGTACACCTGTACGAAAAACATGCACATACATGTTGCAATTCTGGGTTCTGCTTTGCAAAGGAGACAAGTGAAAATACTTGTCGTTTACTGAAAAGCTAGAAATAAGCAGACTGAAAAGAATTAGAAGAGTTGTCTAAAATTCCTCAAAGCCAAATTAGAAGATCAAGGGATTTAGAAGGATGAGGGAAGTATGCATGGAAGACTGCAGTAATTATTTATTTCACTTGGGTTTCTTGGTTTAACTTTCTCATTAGCATAGCACAGGTAGCTATTCTAATCAGCAGTTTGAATCTTAGCTGCTTTTTTCATCCATACCTGATGATGTGGTATGACAGGGCACAGTTTTGAGCACTAGCCTAGTGTTCCTCATTAGCAAGGGCTCAATTTCAGCAATTCAACTTTCAAGGTCTACAGATACACGGACATAAGATGTGTTAACATATCTTTTAGATTTCAAGAATGGATTACACACTCTTTTTGTAGCCATACACAGCTGATGAGTATTACTTCTCTAAAAAGACTGCACTGGAGCAAAGGAAACTTGGAAAATGTAAAATCCTCCATGGACCATTCACTAGGGACTGTAGTGGTAGGACACGGGGTAATGGGTTCAAACTTAAACAGGGGAAGTTTAGATTAGATATAAAGAAGAAGTTCTTTACTGTGAAGGTGGTGAGGCACTGGAATGGGTTGCCCAAGAACTTGTGAATGCTCCATGCCTGGCGGTGTTCAAGGCCTTGGGTGACACGGTTTAGTGGGAGGTGTCCCTGCCCATGGCAGGAGGGTTGGAACTATATGATCTTAAGGTCCTTTCCAACCCTAACTGTTCTAGGATTCTATGATTCTTTTAGACAACCTTTGCATCTAATGCCAGGTGCAGTTTTAATGTCACCTTCTAGCTATGTTATTTTTTCTTTTAATCATCTATGCCCCAGCATAGAAATGGTTGTTACAGTTTCCCAGTTATGTGTTGATGATTTTGATTTTATTCATTGTTATTGTACATTTTTCCACAGAAAGAAAAAAAAATCACATCATTGTTTGACATAATTATATTCTGCAGCATTCTGTGGCAGTCATGTTTGGCCGCATCTTTTTCACTGTGTCTGACATTACATTTCACAATTATTTTGCCATCATTTCAGATGATAACTTTCAGTCCTATGTAATTGTTCACATGCATGAGGTATCCTTCATCAGTTGTATCTCACAGTGCTCTTGTTACCCGTAAAAAGGAATGCCAAAATTTAGGATGGGAAGCCTGATTAACTGTTTCATTTCTGCTGCTTTCTTACTAGCTGCTGTTGCTCAACACAGGAGAAAATCCTATCTATCTGGTCAGAACAAAGGACCAGCTAGCTAAGTAGCAGAAAAAACAAGCTATCTAGAGATTTACCCTTCCCTTGGGAGGCTCTCTCGGGCTCTGGAGCTGAGTCCTTCAAAGACCACCTTGTGGCATCTACTCAGGAGCCTCTTTTCTCTTATTGGAAGAGGCAGATTCAAGATGCAGTTTATTTTTCTGTGACACTATGCTGAGATTTGCGAAGTCTATCAGTCTTTAAGCTACTTCCTCTTCATTAAGAGTAATAGCCTCACATGCAACCATGGAAACATGGACTGTTTCCACATGTGAGATTGATGTGTTGGGGGATTTGTGGTAAGACACTTTTTCTGTTTCTTCTCATACCTAGTACAGGTATGATACTTAAACAGGTTTCAGCTCAAGCAACAGCATTCTGCAGAAATATAAACAGTAGTGGCACTGCACACTGCATTTCTTAACCAGTGAAAATAACCACTAACATAAAACTTGGCCCGCTACTTCTCTGCACTCAGCATCTCTGTCTTCTTTCACTGCTCTTCTCCACCTTGCCAACACTTCCTTTTACCCTATTTCTTCTTTTTTCTCTCTTTCCACTGGTACTCGAGGTAGATACAGTGCCAAAATCTCAATTTCACAGGTAAAAAAGGCTTAGGATTTTTGTGGCAAATCTTTTCTTCTGGAATAAAGTGATTTTATGATCATTATCCCTTTACAAAAGAGAGAATGGGACAAAGGAGATTTAAAGACCACTAAAGCCCACAAAGAGCCTGCCTGTGTTCAGGTTTAATAAAGTAGGAACTCAGTAGTCCACCAGACTGAATTTACTCAAAAAATGCTTTTCTCATTCAGTTACAGCTTCTCCTTTGCGCACCACTGCTGCGCCTGTCTTCAATAGCCCATGTTTCTGGATCAAAACTTACTTTTCTTCCTTGAAGAATACTGCTCTCTATTATGTCATTTCTAACAACAGAGCTGTTAGGCTAATGTAAATTTAGTCCAAATTTCACCTCTTTTCACATTCCATTTTTGCTGAAATTAAGTTGATGAGAAAAATACAGAAACTTCAATGGGAATAATCTTGTGCAGATAGAAGAAACACAGATGCATTTAGTAAAGCAGCTCTTTGTAAGTCAAAGGAGTCCAAAGGACAGATGTGTTGTTTGTTAATCATTCATAAAACCCTTGTGATTAGGAACACCTCGATCTCAAAAAGGCCAGCCAACTGAAAAAGATACACTGTGCTCTAGCATTCATAGTGCTCCATTTGGGAGAATAAGAGGATTCCTTGGCCAGAAGAAAGAACAATGTAAATAAGGTTATTCTACATAAAAAAATCAGAGTGTATGCCCTAGAGAATGGGGAGACTTCAGTTCTATAAATCAGTTAGGAAGATCTGGCAAAGTTCATTCTCCAACTGGCTGACAAATTTAATAAGACTAGTGCAGACATTTTGTTAAGAAGCTGAAGGAAAAACAAAGGTAGATTTAAGCCATTGAATTAAAACACTTGAAAGGCAAGAGAAAGCCATAGTAAAAAACCTGAAAGCAATACACTGTGAGCCCCCCAAGAGTATCCACCAACTGTACAGAGTACAAGGGTGGAGGAAAAGCAGAGTATCCAATGAGAGATAACATAAATAAAAGCATAAAGTCATGTGGAATACAGAAAGAGTTCAGCATGTACTGAATTTCTGCATGGGTGAAAATAAATCTCTCCATTCTATATAATTTATGTGATACCCTAGGATTTGTGACTACTGTTGCCTTTAATCAACATCATAATATAAAAAAAATATTATTAATAATTATTTGTATTACTTAGGACATGGTCTAAAATGAGGGATTCCAGTTGCTAACCAAGCAAAGTATACAGTTGCTACCCCCAAATATGGACAAATAGATAATACTAAAACCAAACCAAAAACTAAGATGATTAGTCAATAATATGATCAATCATTTCAGCACATTATCCGTATACTTACTTGCTTTCAATATTTCTGTAGACTTCCTGCCAAAATAGAAGTACCAGAGGCTGAAGAAGAGTTCTGAAGTGCCTTTGCTAACTTACGTGGAGATCCTTCTAAACATCGAGAACAAGTTAGAAAAACACACAAGAGGAAGAAATCAGAGGCACAAAACCCTCACAGAAAAGGAGGAAGGAGCTGGAGAGGAATAAATAGGGAGGTAGAAGAGAAATCAGGAGAAGACAGAGGCACAGCAGCCAGAGCAGACATGACCTCAAGCAAGCAAATGCAGTTGGATGGGTCAAAGGGGATAAGCAGGGACACTGATCAGAGACGTGGCTAACTCTGAACAGAGCTTCAGTCATGATAAGTTATGAGGCAGCTGCATAACCACTAGCAAAGACTTGGGTCACATAAGCACCATATTTATTTACTGGAACTCACTGGAACAAAATCAACTGTACAGGAAAATCATCCATTTTTCTTGTTGTTCTTGGATATAAGGACTGAGTACTGAACAACTTTATGGTTGAACAGTAGGACCCTGGCTTGCAAAAGAAACATGGGTTAAACAAAAAATCTTTGAACATAGTTTAGTAATTTTTTTTCACTCCAGCCAAGCACTGATGCCTGGAAATAAACAGGTGTTCACACCACTGCTTGTGCCACAGGTAAATCCATGAGCAAGCCAGACATTGTTTTCTTCCTTCCTTTTCTGCAGATCAGAGTTAACTATTTACCACAGATTTGATTTGTCATGTTTATTCTTCATGTCATGGCCCAAAATATTTCCTTAGGCCCAAAATATTTCCTTAGTCTCTTAATCAGGCTGCTTCCTTGGTAGTTGCTATCCTTCCTTCTAGAAATTACTGTACATATATTATTTGTAAAAAAAAATAAAAGAGAACAGTTATCAGTAACGGGGCGGGGGAAGAAACCCAATGGGGAAGTTTCATTCCTAAAACATTTCATTCTCAGCCATACATCAAATCCATCCATATATGAAGAACTTAGAAAGATGTTACAACATTTTATAAATGGTAACAGTAATGTTCTCTCATTATGCATACTAAATATCCTGGGTGATTATATATTCACTACATTGTTCTGATTCTTTAGGATAGGCAAATCTCACTGTATGTTTCACTGCTCTATACTTACATTCTTCCTATCTCAGTTATGTTGAGCTATGAGTTACTGAACAAAGAGTAGGGAGATAAAGACATTCAAATTCTGTTGTTTTCTACTCATAGAAGAACAAGCAACAAAAAATTCTGCTTCCACGTCAAACCCCTTCACTCACACTGCATCCAAGGGCAGTTTTGTGCAGCGTTACCACACCCGGCATTCTCATGGAAAACGTACTTTTTTTGGTTTTTTTTTAATGTCTATTTTTCCATACACAGTTGAGCAAGGAGCAATGTTGCCAGCTGTCACAAAATGCATAAACAGTTCATAATCTGTAATAGTTCCTTAGACAGCTGCAAGACTATAAGGAACAAAACTTTTCTTCCTCAAAAGCTTTCATGAAACATGTTATTTAGTTCCAAAATAGACAGCTATTTCAGAAACCATATACCATAAGGAAAAAGTAAATTTCTCTATTAAATTAAATGGTTTTGTAGAGTAGCCCAGAGAGTTAATTCTGGGCATCTTGTCCTAAAAGGAAACAACTGTTAAAAGACACATAGGCCCAGTGCAAATGAAGTAAATCAATTTACCAATTTAATTTGTGAAATTAAACTAGTCAGCTGACTTCACCAGATGAGTGTCTAGTTCTGAGTGACTTCACAACATGGCATTCTTACCAAGCAGAAGATTAACTCAAAGTGAGCAAAGTTGTTCCAGTTAGGCAAAGTCTACTTACCAGTCCATAGGGGGAGAAAGTTCAGACTTGGATAAAAGCTGAGCAACAGTAAACAAACGTAAATCTTCATACCCTTCATGCTGCTGGTGCTCGTTGCCACAGGCCAGATTTCATCTTGCTCTACAGTACTTCAGAAATCATACAATAATGACAGTTTGTAAGACTAAAGGGCAATTTATGCCAGATGGAGAAAATGGCTTATGGATAAGCAGAGTCCAGGGGAAGACAAAAGGAAACAAGGCTCGATGTGGCACAGAGATACATAACAGCAGAAACAGATCAGAACTGAAATTCAGCACAAAATGCAAAAAACAAGGTGGGTTTCAATGTATGGAATCCACAGAAGGATATAAGGACTGCCGTACTGACTCAGAGCAAAGGGCCCACACTGTCCAATATGCTAACCTGAACAAGACAGCAGGTACCCTGGCGAGGTTTTAAGACCCCTGATCCTTTTCTTCTCCAGGCTAAAGAGTTGCAGATCTCTCATCCTCTCTGTATTTGAGAAAGGCTCCAGCCCTTTAATCTTTGTAGCCCTCCACTGGACTTGCTCCAGCAAGTCCACATAGACACATAAACTGGGGAACCCAGAACAGGACCTAGCACTCCACATGTGTTTCACCAGCACTGAATACAAGGGACCTCACCGGCTGAGAATACTCTGCCTAACACAGCCCAGGAGGCTGTTCACCTTCTTTGCTGTGAAGTTTACTGTCCACCAGAATGCCCAGGCCCTTCTCTGCAGACCTGCTTTCCAACCAGCTGGCCTGCAGCTTGTACCAGTGTCTGGGATGATTTCTTTGTACTTCCCTTTGTTGAACTCCACAAGATTTCTCTCTGCCTCATTCTCCAACCTGTCAAGGTCCCTCTGAATGGCAGCAAATCCATCCGATATATCAACTGTGTGGTTATCTGTGTGCCTTTGTGTGAAGATGTGGGCCCATTTGTACAGTAACACGATCACATCTTTTGTCTTGTCATCAATATTCTCTCAGGGACACCTGACACATTGCTGATTGGTTCTGTTGCCACAGCACATTAAACCAATGGTTTAGTGGAGCTGCCAATGATGGAAAGATCTCTCGTTTCTGAATTATAACCTCCAGTTCTGAATCCAGGATTATCTAAGTACAATTTACTTCTTTCTAGATGCATAATCTTCCAGTAATTTACACTAAGAATTTTCTGCCACTTTTTGCCAATTTAGTTTTGTGAGATCCCTATGTGTTACTGCAATAGGTTATAAAGCGTCATCAACTCTGCAATTTCACATTATCTATCAATCATGCACTGATTTCCTAACGTAAAATCTAGGACACAAAGATAGGTCCTCTATTTTTCCTTCAACTTTTACCACTATGCCACAATTAAAGCATCAGCACAAATATGCTTCTTTAGGGATCCATGTCAGTATTGACACTTATTAATGTGGTAAATCCTTGTTACTATATAAAGACCAAAAAGATCACATAATATTATATATTAAGTGAGCCTAAATGCTCACTTCCCTGAATGACGCTGCTGTGCTTGTTTAACATTACAGATTTAAAATGTTTAAAAATGGTTTAGAGAAGCTCAGTTTTATTATGTATGACTTCAAACGCCTTAAAAAAATAATTTCAGAAGTGCTGGGTACTTTTGCTCTGAAAAGCAAGACTTTATAAAGAGTTTTGGGTTTCCAACCAGATAAAATTCAATTTAAAATGCTTATTTCCACTCACGAGGTCATGGATGAAGAAAAAGCTATTTTCCAGAACCTCTCCAGTTTCCTGTCTTCTCATAGTTATATTATGCAAGGAATGAAGGCCCCTAACTGTCCTGGCATGAATAAAATAGCAAACATAGGAAGATCATAGAAATATTCAGGCTACAACAGAGCTGTTCAGACTTGGTGGCTTTCCTTTACAAAGAGCTTGTGCAAACATTCTGTTTAATTTTGTATCTGTGGGAGCTTGCATCCTGCACATCTAATTTTCAGAAACAAACTCACACAAATCCTTATTCTTATTATAAACATTCTCAGCTACATCTCACCTAAATTTTTCATGGTGCTGAGTTTAATAAAAGCTGGATTTAGCACCATTATTTAGACAAGACTTGTTAAAAGGTTTCTGAGAAAGAATCCTTTTTTCACCTGCACTGAGAGGCACAGAATTTGGTGTCTTACGATACTCTGCATGACAACAGTTCTAAAAAAAAGATAACACGAAGATTATCTGAGTGATTCCAGCATATAAACCCATCCTTTTGCAAAGGATTAAAAAAAAACAAACACTGTTCACACTAGTGTCTTCTATGTGTAACATCAAATAGCATAGTTATTGTAAAACACAACAGAATGTTCAAAAATCCTTTGTTTCCATGAACAAATTCTTGTTTCTGGACAATTTACATTAAACCAAATTTATCTGCAATGTCCACCCATTGGTACTCTGACACATTTGACAGGTTTTCTTACAGCAGTAGATAATCTTCAAATACTTGAATGAAGCCAAAGTTTATAGGTGCTAAGGATCAGTTTTCAGTTAATTGTAACTACCGAAGCTTAGGGTTTAGCATTTTTACTTGTTAGCAACAATCTATCACACTCATGATCCAAACGAAGTAATTGATTACCAAGGTAATCTGGGAACTATGAGTAGCTTGCTCTTTCAAAATTATCCATAGTATGGCACAGTGTAGGGAAATAAAAATATAGATGAAAAGTTTCCAGTATGATTATGAAATTGAAAGTTCCTTTTCCTCTGTTCCAAGTCTTTTAGAAGAGCTTATTTATGAAAGCATGCACATCACAGTAAATGGTGTTTCATTCCAAGTATCACTGCTGAAAGCCTTGGCTTACTTAAGTTTGAACAATGTGTTCTCTCTAGCTCCTAGTTTTTCAGCCTTCTAAATACAGTAGAAAACACTATATTGTGTTTCTTTCACCAGAAACTTTGATAATGGAGCTCTGTCATGCTTCCTTGATGAAGCCTGCATTGCCTTAGGCTGATCTGAAAGGCCATCTGGAAATTACAACTGATTAATTAGCTGTGAGCTTATGATGTGAAGAGGGCAGATGGAAGAACATAGGACTTCATTGCTCCCTGCCCTCCAAGAGCTACCAGTACAATACACAATCTATTATCAAGGTCCCAGTCTCTTTCCATGAAGATTTAGAAAGATTCAGGTAAGTCTGCCACAGTAATTGTCTTTCCTCAGCTCTCCCAGCTCTGTTCACTGAAGATACCGATGCTGACAAAGATAACGTCTAAAAACCATGAGGGTAGGGAGCTGACAATAGTGTTTTCAGATGAAGTTCTGCCTTGCAACCCAGCTTAGGTAAAACCAGCCTGGCTTTATATTTATCACTTCTAGATGTATTCCCAAATGAAAAATCATAAACCTAAACTTTGTTTAGGAAGTGAAAAGGTCTTAAGACTAATAGACCACATGATAGAAATGGTAAAGATATTATTGCTCTTGATAAGGTAATCACATTTTGGAGCTCCAGTCATGAACCACCACATTATACAAGGTCTTACGCAATCACAGACGAGTATCTGATATAACCACTACACCAAAGTGAGAGAGACAAAAATTATTTATTCTATTTAGAAATATAACTATGTATGAACCAGAAGTAATCAAGCAGTTCTTAATTTCTTACTGGACACAATACAATGTTGTCATAGATATTCTAATGAAGGACGTAGAAGTTAGCTTACAAAGCATATTTATGCAAAAAGATTATCTTTGTACTATTTTGACTGCTACTTGTATTTGAAAATTAAGACAGATAAGCAAAGAGGTATCATCTTTGGTAAATAGCTTTTTCTGCACAAACAGTATCATAACATATCAGCTTGAATTTAAGTCTTATTTCTTTCATACTGATTGCTGATGAAATACGCATGCATGAGCACCACTGAAAACTGCATTTTCACAAGTTTTCCAGGAAACCTGGTGACAACTGAAGATTTAAGATTTACTTAAGATCAACATCAAATGTTTGCCAGAAGATGGCTGGTAAGAGGCATGGAGAATTATAGCACATTTACAATTAATGTTGAGACGGAACTTGACAGAAGTTCTTCAATAAACATGTTTATTAATATTTTGTTGTACTTGGAATAAAATGATATTTTGACCCAGATAAAAGCGTAAGATTCAGTATTTGTTCATCAAATCATTTTTCTCTCTTTATATCACTTAAGAGCCCATGTTTCGAAACATTAACCTCCTGACTAAAGACAGAAAAAAAGCCACTTGATGTCCACAACAAAAAAATCTTTCCTTCTGCACTGAAATCTGAAAAGAGTCAACCTCTGCCTATTTTACCCTGTCATACTTGCTGACATCAGCCTTGCCATTTTGAACTTGTCACACGGCCCTCTGACTATCTATTTTCAACTAAATTGAAAATATTCCAGGAGCAGCCCAAAGGAAAGAAACATCAGTGTATCTAGTTTGCACAACATTTCCAGATCATCATTATTTTCCAAGTGCGGAAGTCTGAAGATCTTTATTTTTTTCCCAGTGAGAAAAATTATATATGAACTCAAATGTGAGTCCACACATTGAAGCACTTTAGCTGTTTGCTGTCCATTACAAGGTGAGAAGTTCAAGGTTCCTGATATTAGCTAACAGTAATATACATGTATGGAAAATCTTGTTTACCTTTCCCCCTCCTATTGTTTCCTCTTCCTTCTCTAAACCATTTCAGTGCCTGTGTCCTGACATCCTGAACTCCACAGGTTAAGCTGCTTTTGATTTGCAAAGAGAGTTACAATAGTTAATTACTAAGC
Organism: Pezoporus wallicus; assembly: GCF_028554395.1. Lineage (NCBI taxonomy): Eukaryota > Metazoa > Chordata > Aves > Psittaciformes > Psittacidae > Pezoporus > Pezoporus wallicus. Next base: position 458,637 of record NW_026642407.1, read on the forward strand.
ACGATTTTCTGCGACTCAAACATTTTGCATTTATAGGCCTTTGATATAGTCCAGAGCAAGAGGCTAACCCATATTTAATTTGTTCAACACGTTTCTGGTTAAAGCTCCATCAAATGGGTGACTGGTATCCCTCCAATTCAGCTGGAAAAGTCACTTTGAAGGAGGTGTTTATCAGCAACATTTGCCTCAGTGGAAACAGAAGGCCCAAAGGGCCAGGGGAAAATCAGTGGTTGGTTGTAATAGTCAAAACCAGCTATTACCCACAGGATAAAGTGTCAATAATAGGTTAGATCCTATTATTTGGAACTGATTTTACAGCAGGTATAAAATTAAAGAAAATAAGGCCGTTTCCTTAGGCAACAAAGGTCTCTGCTTTGAAATGCCCTCTAGCTTGACCCCCACAGCCCCAGAAGCAGGAGGAGGATCCAGCAGGGCTTGCTTCACAGCCGGCGTGCCCAGCATCATGCAGCTGCTCTGCACAGAACAGCTGAGCATGATTAACATAGCTAAAGGCCCACAGGGCTTAGCACAATTAAATCAACAGGCTGTAGCTCATTCCTCCAGCATGACAGATTAAAGGCACGAAACCTAGATGCCTTTGCTTTCTTCTATCTTCATGTTTGCTGGAGCGATTTTTGTTGAGTGTTTAATCCTCTCTGCAGCCCAACATTGACACAAAAATTTAATATGCATGTGGTTTTGACTGAAAAACTCCCAACCCAGAATGTCATGAGCCCACATTTTCAAGTGATACATTCAGTAGTTAATTCTGAGGGGGCTATACATTAAAATGAGAAACATTTTTAACAGTATTGTGAAGGAATATGTTGGGCAGCCTGAAACTATGAATGTTTTTCTTTTCTTGCAAATGGACACTCTGGAACACCTATACAGAGAAAGCCACAAACTCCTTTACAGGAGGAGCACTGTCAGACTGCTTTATCTTGAGGAAAAGATATTGTGTAGTCTTTTACATTAAATTATTCATGAGGCCTTTTATAGAAGACCTGTATATACTGTCCTGAATGAGACAGCTTAGTAAGATCCCTTCCAACTGTACTGCTATTGTAAAGGTGATGAAATTATTCTTTGCAGAACACAGCAAAGAACATCCTTACAAATCTGTAGAATAAGAATGACCTTGCTAAATAGTGGTACTAAACAAAAATGTGGATACATTCTCCATCTACAGCATCCCAGCCAGGCGTGGTAAGCAAAAGTTCCTCTTGTTCAAGCCAACAATTATTATTCTTTCTGGTTGTTTCACTGTCCCTAGAAAATTTAATGGATACTGTTCTCAAAAGCATTAATGTTCATATGTTTCACTGAACTTGAGCTCCTCATTGACAAACACCTCTAAAACTTAGCCTAAGCTTAATTCTTAAAATGCTATAGTCACTCAGGAACCAAAGTCTCAGTGAAACCCTGATACTCCCAACTCCTTTCTGAAAACAGACTAGCTCATAAATCACTGAGCATTTTGTCTAAAGAAAAAAAAAAAAAAAAAGCTACTTTTTTTTTGCCCTGTTGTAATGAGGTACAAATGCACTAGTCCAATTGGACTTACTTCCAGTAATATCAGGTCTAAGGTTCAGCAACCACATGTAAAATCTGAATGTATAAAAACCTAATTTCAGTCTTGCCTTTTGAAGTAGTTGTGTGGATTCTCTTTTTTAATTTCATCTCCCATCTTCATTCACTTCTCTCTTTGCCTCCTTCATGCTCTCCTTTTACATTTTTTTGCGTTTCTATCTTCACTCAGTCCTTCTTCATTGCCCCTTCAAAGATTATTTTAAGCATGTTAAAACCAGAAATGTAGGACCGAACCCCATGATGAACACCATATTTTGAAAGAAACCAGACTGTATCTAGAAAAGGTTTCAGGTGGTTTTGTTGATTTTTTTTTTCTTTTAAAAAAGAGTTTACTGCTTTACCAGTCTGAAAAGGTCCTTTGGCTCTGAAAGCGGAGACCATAGCACTCTTGATGAAGAAGGTATAAAGTGCATGGCCCCATGGGAGAATATGATGGAATATCTGTTCTGTCTGCACCAAAACACAGTCACAAAAATTTCTTCTAAACCTGTCAATGCATTGCCTTTTTCTCAAGAGAGAAAGTAACAGAACACCATGGTTACAGACAGGGGCCTGTGAGCATCACATCCTAGTGCAATGTTCTTTATGTTTGAAAGCCCTGTATCAGCCTCTCACCCAGCTCTGTCCTGAGCTTTCACACAGGAGGTGGTTGAATCTAACCAAGAGTGGAGGAAAAGCTAAGACCTCTGTTTTCATGCACATTTGGAATTCCCAGAGATACAAATGCTAATACAAAATCTTTGTCAGTCAGCACTATTTCACATACCTTGATGTGCCCTTTCTTGTCACACTATGGTTGCGTAAGGAAAAAGTGTGTTGTGCTTCCCCTACTTGTGAGTTGCAAACTGTTAAATGTTTGTGGCAAATGTGCTCTTATTCAGCAGTGCGGGACTGTGAGCTACATCAGAGTGATTCGTGTCAGCAACTCAGGGATCCTAGTGATCATTTCACTTTGTGTGGAGATGGAATCCCTTGTGATCATTGTGCTCTGTGTAAAGGGTATGATATGTGTCCCTGTCAATATCACAGTGAGGAGGAAGAAGAAACAAGGGAATAATTCCCCTGGGTCAACCGCAATATTGTGCAAGGAAATGTTTTGTTCTTTGTTTAATTGCATGAATGTTCTTAAAAGGGGTGGGGGGGGTGGGGGGGGGTGGGGTAGGTAACTTAGAGATATGTCCTGTTATAGAACATTGTGAAATCTGTGCTCACAAATAAACGTATAAGGAGTGGAATTTATGGGGGCTAAGATGGCGGTCAGACTTGTGATAGACATCTTCCTGTTAATGCATTACCAAGACGTTTAGTAAACCTAAGATATTTCTTCACCCGGAGACAAGACCCCAGCAACAGGAGGAGAAGCCTGGGAAAAGAAGACAACAGGATTGGCTGAAACCCAAGAAGCCTGGGAAAAGAAGACAACAGGATTGGCTGAAACCCAAGATTGAAAAGTATAAGAGACTATCCCCAGAAGTTCCCCTCATGCGTCTCGGGCAGAGCAGAGGCTCCCTGGCGCACCCAGCGCTGCTTGTTTATTGCCTCTCGATATTAATTATAATAAAAATCAATTAAAACAGATTGGAGATATTAGGTTTTTATAACAGGGACTGTTGTCAATCTGTTGATAACTTACATACATCTTTGTCATTTCCTTCCCTAAGCTGTCATCAGACTATGAATCTCAAAGCTGGGGGGACCTTGGTAAATTTTTCTCACTGTCAGACTTAAGCATACTTTGAAAACACAGTACTGTTGTGAACAGACATCTGACTTTAGTGCTACAGCGCTCTGAAGTATTGGGATGAGAGCTGGAAGTAAAAAATGGCTAGTTTCACAACTAAGATTACAAGTATCCTTCTCCTAACATATACAGAGAGCAACAAAAAAACTGTCCTAACTTGCTCTGGCACTCTCCATTATCAGTTGATTCGGAGAAAACTCGAGGAACAAACTCGCCAACAAAGTTAACAAGCAGGTACTCTTTATTGCGGCGCCGGCAGTCACAGGGGATAGCTCCTCTTAACAAGTGTCCTCGTATTGTTACACAAGCTGTCCTTTATATAGTCACTGGGCATATATGAATATTCATGAGGCTGTATATGAATTACATCATTTTCCAGAAAGTTTCCTGCATGCATACAAATATGTGGTGGTGGTCTCTGACGGTCCTTTACTTCTTCCAACGATCTCCATCACTTCTGGCAGCCTTTGAAGCACTCCCAGTAGATGTTCACATCAGCTTAATTAACATTACAGACATAGCAATCATCCTGTCCTTCTACTTATCAGTTAGTTTAACTGCTCCCATCCTGGACTTCTGCTAGTCCCAGATACTCCCCAGTAGATGTTTCCACCGGCTTAATGGGTTTGTTAACACTACAGACACAGCAATAATCCCATTCTTCTACTTATCAGTTAGTTTAACTGTGCCCATCCTGGACATCTGCTAGTCCCAGATACTCCCCATCCCTAGGTCCTGTTTTTCTATCCTGTTTTTCTTACACTTTTTGTACTAAGGTCATAAGGACCTAAAACTATGTCAACTACAAGGGTTTATCTTCATGCACCTCAGTTATTTCCCATTGGTACTGTTACCCATCAAACTTAACGTTACTTAAAACTGATTCCACTTATTTACAAAAGTTTATATTCTATTTAGTGCTTTTGTGCCTCCTTGTCTCATAGTGCATGTCCTCTACATTATAAAAAAAGAAACAGCCTCATGGGTCCATGATTTGATTTACACCATCATGTAACTAATACATTAAGCAGTTACTGGAGTCCTTGGTGCACTGCTTTTGGATGAAGTTGTTAGCGTAAGAACTGACACATAACCACCGGAATGGTTATATGAGGTGCTTTATTGCAGCGCTGGGAAACCAGGGGCACACACCCAAATCTGGCTTCAACCCCGTTACATTGCACTCGCAATTTATACACTAAAAATGTCGTCACTAATACATACTCAACACAGATTACATCATTGACTAATACATATGCATCAAGGATTGCCATATCAGACTATTACGACATCAGCCTCTTCTGCGCTTGCGCAGCCCCCCCTCTGGTGGTCGTCCTGATGAAGTAAGGAGTCTTCCTCGGATGAAGTAAGAAGTCTTCCTCAGGTCATCCTGTTCACTTTTCTGTTCCTTGGACATGTCCCAGTCATTATGTGGACGCCAGCATTCTCTTATTTTCACTTGACTACTCCTGGTACCTTTGTGAGTTCTGCTTCGGTAGTTTCACAATACTCCCCTGGATCCACCCATATACCCTTCCCCATATATGGCTATGTTAATTGCTTATCATTATAGCTACCATTGTAATATTTAGTTATAAAGTAACTAAGATACACAATAGCAGAATTTCAACTTGTTCTTAATACAAAAGAAACCCTCTACTGATTAACAGATTTTCAAATATAATCATCTTTTCTCTTTGTATTATTGTTTCAACACACAATTTCACCTATTACTAACAAAGTGTGCACAAAACACATTTGGTCTATTAAGCTATGGAAACATTATATATGGTAAGGGCTGATGAAAAAAAGAGACCAGTGAAATCTTCAAACCTAAATACATTTGCCAAAGTTGGGGGTCTGATTCTGGTAATTGCCAGTACCAAGCTGGAATAATGTAATTAAAAATATGTGATGTTACATAGGGCTAAACATAACAGAAGATTCCAGTGTGAAACAACATTCCAAATGAAATGCTGAACTTCATTAGGTAAAGCTTCAGCCAATCATCTGACACTCAAAAAAAAAAAAAAAAAAAAAACCCACTAACTTACCAACCAACAGTGTGAAACTGTGCAAGTTTCCAGCATCTTTTTACAAGAAGTATCAATTCAAATGGATTTTGCCACTATTATGAAGAGAAGCTGCTAGGTTTCTATGTGGGATTAGCTTGTCTGACAAACAAATCTTTGAAAATACATTTTCACAGATATCCTTGAAGCATAACTTTGTAGCCACTTTTACACATAAGTATCTCTAAATATGATATGAATCATTTTTTCAAGTAAGCTACTAATCTGGCTAGTTACAGTAAAATAGTTTATGGAGTATTTGGGCTGTTTGGATTTGTGCTGAAGGAGATACACAAATAACGACTTTTGATTCTGTAAAATCAGTGTCTTCAGGTACTCCAAAACTGTTATTTGAGATTAACAACACCAAGAGTCAGGTACACCTTTTCAAGTTTCCAATTTGATTTCATACATGATTATTCTCTTTTTATTTTTTTTTTCAAACAGGAGCAGGTAGCAGTGCTGTGTTCTGGCATTAATTACATACACACGGAAACAGAAAACCTGAAGTAAATCTGGTAGCATTTTAAGAATCCAGCTATTGTGAATTCATCTGGAATTTATTGGGCTACCCCTGGCTGTAATAAATTCATGCTGTATCAGTAGTAACATCACATGTACACTAATAGATGTTCTACTGAGATCAGTATTATTTAATTGACTCAAAGGATTAGTTTAAGATCAATTTTCTTTTACCTATATTTTTCAAATAGCTTTCTACTGAAACACAGCCTTTCACAGGACAAAAAGAAGGAATCAGAAGAAAAACATACATAAGAAAATACATAAAATCTGACATTTTTGTCTTCTTAAGATACAAAAAGCATTAGAATCATATAGTCTATCCCCCATGTAAACAAATACATTGTGTTTACTTATAGAAAAATCTTCCATGGGAAACAAAACATTCATCTCTACAAAAGTGAACAGACGCAGATTCAAGAGAGTTAAGATGCATCCAACTAAAAATTATCTCTATTACTGAAACTGAAAAAGAAATGATGCAAACAATCTGTTTGTAAAGAAGTGCTGAGCAGTATCATCTGCACGTTTCTGCTTTGTTTCACGCCAAATAAGAGAACACAAATAACATGCAGAAGATTTCACTGGTACCAGCTGCATGACTGAGGTACAGTAAGTAATGGAAAAACAATGGCTTGAGTATCAGGGTTGGAAAGGGAAGATGTTCTTGACTGTTTGCTGTATCTTGTGAACTGTACCAGAAATACTAATTCTGTATTCCTCCTGTGGTCCAAACTATACTCTAGACTTGAGTGCATGACTCATTTGGTGGCATTGTTATGAAAACACATTTAAGGGAAGTATCACAGCAACAAATGGTGTGGCTTTACACCAATCATCTACTACATTTCTGAATGCAGGAATCTGTAAGAAAGCTCAACAGGGAGGTCTATCAAGAGTCCCCTGGGATAGCCTTTTTGTCAAAAGGAGTACTTTAATCTGGTTTTCATACTGAGTTAAAAAAGCCAGTCAGAGTTAACAGGAATTCAACTGATTGTAATTCAGATTTGTTTTATATGGTTACTATTAGAATTCAGTTTCTCATAGCAAAACAACAAAATGGACATTAAAAGTGAGTAAACAGTGAAAGAATCCCAACTTGCTGAAATTCAATTTTCTTCAAGCAAACTTATACCTTGTGTAAAACTTGCAAAGGCACAGGGGATTAAACAAACAGCGTAAGAAAGATATACTGAACACATGGACACAACATAACTACAGAACTTGCTAACATTTAACAAAAAAATCATTCACACAGAGAAAGGAGACCACCTTTGTGGAGTACACTGCTTCATAACATGTGTGAAAAAGACCCTTGTTACAATGCCCTCCTGAAGCACACCCACAGCAAAGGACCAGCAACAGCCTCCCTCCAAAGACAAATACACATAATTCAGAAGATTAACTCAACAACTGAACTAGAAGGGGCAGAAATTACATAGCAGTCACCAACTAAATGACAGAACTAGTTTCCAAACAATACAGCACTTTGATCCAGACCAGATCCCTATGTCTGTTTTAGGACAAGTATCTGTTGGTTTGTAAACCAGCTATTGAAATTCAGGGAAAAGAAGCTGTGCATACTTTGGGCATCTAGGATGGGGCTAAGAATAAGACTAGAGTAACACTGGCAGGAAGTAGGACTCCACAGAACAAGAGTAGTGCTGAGCTGGGACTACCTGGCACTACAGATACCTTGCACTTGGACTCCTTCATTTACCCCACTTTAGCAGAGGCTTTGTACCATGCTACGACAGTAATAGGCTCTGCAAGGGCAGCAAAGACTTCTAACTAATTTTAACACTGAACAATAAGCTGAATGTAAAGGTTTACCTCCTTTTTTCCCCTTCTTCAATAAAAACAGCCCAAAAGACTGTGGTCTTTTAAAAACTAAGCTTGAGGCTCTTCCTACCTGAATGCCTCTATTCTTGTTCCGCCTTTCAGCACTAACAGTTTAATAGATTTACCAATGAGCCTATCCCCTCTAGCCCTCTAGGATAAAATGCACTGAGATAAGATGAACATAAAGGGACAAGAAAAATATCTGCAGGAAATACTGAATACAGCTTTTATAGCATTCACTGTAAAAAAGCAGGCTTATGTGCTAAGGTTGATTACTGAAAAAAAGCTGCTGTTTCAATCATTTGTAAACAGAAACTTTTACACGAGCACCAGAATGATTTAATGAAAAATAAATAAATTTACTGAGGCATCCAGTGTGGGTAACATTAAAAAGTAAGAGAAGTATCATGTTACACATATCCTGTATTCTTGTTGCTTCTTGTGAGTTACTGAGAGACATCTGGCTTCATAGGTATTGTGCCAAAGCCTGTTCCCATTTTCATGAATATAAAGAAGGTGTAACTATACTGGTTTCATTGTTTAACTGAGCTTGCCTTGCTGAACATTCCCATAGGGCACAAATGAGTTACTAAGCATCATTCTTAAAGGTATTTTGATGTGGGGTTGGCCATCTAGCTAGAAAGCAGCTTGCAAAATGATCTGGACACCAGGTTGAACATGAGGCAGCAATGTGTCCTTGACACAAAGAAGGCTAACAGTATCCCGGGCTGCACTAGGAGTGTTACAGCAAGCTGAGGGAGATGATCTTTTACCTCTACTTGGCACTAATGAGGCTGCGCCTGGAGTGCAGGGACCAGTTCCAAGCTCCCCAGCAACAGAAACACGGAGCTACTGGAAAGAGTCCAGAGAAAGGTCACTGAGATTATGAAGGGACTGAATCCTCTTATGAGGAAAGGCTGAAAGACTTGGGACTGTTCAGCCCAGAGAAGATCTCTATACTTGGAGATATTCAAAAGTCATCTGGACGTAGTCCTAGGAAATTTGCTCTAGGTGATCCTGCTTGGGCAGAGGAGCTGGACAAGATGACCTCTCCAACCAAGCAGGGGATTGTACAAGATGACCTCCCTTACAAACTCAACCATTCTGTGGTTCTGTATCTCCTTCAAAGTGCTAGAAATAACATGTGTTATGAATCATTACATGTTGAATTGCATGTATAAGCTTTTCACTTCTATTACCTGAAAAAAATAATTACAGAAAAGAAAACCAAATCCACAAGAGCAAGTATACATATATAAAACCATGTTTGAGATAGAGTAATACAAAAGCATAAAACACAGTAAATACAAATGAGGAATATCTGAAACTTGACTTACTTGTGAATATTTCACTGCCACACACCATGTAAATTTACACCTTCCCTGGTTCCTCACATTATTCAAAACTTTATTTTTCACTTTCCTCAGATATAGACAGATTCAGATGATTTATAAATTCTGACAGCAAGCTGTTGCCAATTTCACTATATACATGATTTAGACCTGGTTTTAGTTTAATTGACAGTTTGCTTTTTTAAAACACAAAAACTGGGCACGGAGGAAAAACTTCTAACAGAATCACTGAAATATTACCAAAAGTAGCCCATAAATCACTAAAAATTATTTTTAGATTCACAGAGAATGAACAGCCAGTGTGTCAAATAGAATGGAGGATTGATGGGGAAGGAGTATGTTTTTCTAGGAGCAATTATTTTGCTTCACAAAACAGAGTCCAGTTATAGAAGGCAGCCCTCTTCCAACATAAGCATGGTTTCTAGTTTTCCACTTAATAATACAATAAACCAAATACAAGAAAATACATTCTCAAGCATATAAGTAAGTAGCAGCACTTTTACCCAACACAAGAAAAGACTAGATCTATAAAATCTCACCTTAATGCCATTAGAGATACTGGCAATTTCACACTACAAATCTCAAGAGGAAATAAGAGAGACATGCAGTTCTAATGCCACATTCGCAGACCATGTCCTTCTCCTCCACTCAATGAGAAAGAACAAGAAAAAGAAAGGGGGTTAAAAAAAGGTCATGACAGGGTTGAGTGGAGACTGATACTGCCTGTTTTAAGGAACACCAAGAGTCATTTAACACAACAGAAATACTCTGCATAAAGAAAAGCTGAATTCACAGTAGATAAGTCAGTATTTTTTTTCAGACCAATACACGGTAGCTTATAACTTTTGGTCATTATTCATTACTACATGGGTCAGGAGCTGTTTGTGAATTAGAACTTAAGTTTTCCAAAATGCTTCTAAAATCCCAAGAATTGAATTTTAAATTTGAGAAGTGTGTCAATACCTTCTCAGAAGGTCTGCTCTGTCATCTGCACACAAACACAAGCTATTCCCTTGTCACAACAGCTCTGACTTGAGCTACTCTGTAAATAGGTACAGATGATTTTTATGAGCTTTTAATATACCGAAAGTTGGCTAAATCATCCTTAATAAGGATGATTCACCTTAATAAGGTGAATCCTTAATAAGGATGATTCACCATCTTAATTAATCATCTCAGGAAATGGGGCCCTCTAAATTGTTTGCCTACATTTTCAGTAAGTCTCAAAATACTGTGCAGCCAGGAGTCTCTCATTTGTGATGTTTCTATACAAGTTTAGATCAAATCATTTTCCAGTTCAGGCTATCCCCAGCAGCTGTAAAGTTCAGTTTATACTAACAACACATATCAGAACAACTCTCTCAAGCAGAGATGGCTGATGAGTGGTGCCCATACAAACATCATGGAATCGTTTACAAATCTACATTATCTATAGTACCATGACTACTGCAACCTCATCTTGAAGTATGTGAAATTGAAGAATGGAATCAGGGGTAAAAAAGAGGCAACATGACACAGCAAGTCATGGGCAAATGAAAACATGAAAGTAAATCCTGTCCTTCCTGAGCTCTAGTTCTTGCTTACTCCTAAGAATGCATCCATATAGAGGTCATCTCTGCCAAACTATTTTTGTTAACTTCATGTTTTAAAGTGTTATACAAAGCTGTTTACAATGCTTACACAGTTAGGCATGTCCTTTGACTCTACAGCATCCTGTTTAATGTTTCTCTAGACATATCAAGGATGAGGGGGTCATTAAGAGCAGCCAACATGGCTTTACCAAGGGGATGTCATGTTTGACCAACCTTATAGCCTTCTATGAGCAAGTAACTAGGTGGATGGATGACGGTAGTGCGGTAGATGTGTTTTTTCTTGATTTCAGTAAGGCATTTGATACTGTCTCCCACAGCGTCCTCATAGATAAGCTAAGGAAGTGTGGGCTTGATGATCAGGTAGTGAGGTGGATCAAGAACCGGTTGGAAGGAAGAAGGCAGAGAGTTGTGGTCAATGGGACAGAATCTAGCTGGAGGTCTGTGACTAGTGGAGTCTCTCAGGGGTCGGTGCTGGGACCAGTGTTGTTTAATATTTTCATCAACGATCTGGATGAGGGAACTGAATGTACCCTCAGCAAGTTTGCTGATGATACTAAACTGGGAGGAGTGGCTGACACACCAGAGGGCTGTGTTGCCATTCAGCGAGACCTGGACAGGCTGGAGAGTTGGGTGGAGAGGAACTTGATGAAATTCAACAAGTGTAGAGTCTTGCATCTGGGGAAGAACAACCCCAAGTACCAGTACAGGTTGGGGGCTGACCTGCTGGACAGTAGTGAAGGGGGAAAGGGACCTGGGGGTCCTGGTGGATAGGAGGATGACCATGAGCCAGCAATGTGCCCTTGTGGCCAAGAAGGCCAATGGCATCCTAGGGTGCATTAGAAAGGGTGTGGTTAGTAGGTCAAGAGAGGTTCTCCTCCCCCTCTACTCTGCCTTGGTGAGGCCACATCTGGAATATTGTGTCCAGTTCTGGGCCCCACAGTTCAAGAAGGACAGGGAATTGCTTGAAAGAGTCCAGCGCAGAGCTACAAAGATGATTAAGGGAATGGAACATCTCTTTTAAGAGGAGAGGCTGAGGGAGCTGGGACTCTTTAGCTTGGAGAAGAGGAGACTGAGGGGTGACCTCATCAATGTTTACAAATATGTAAAGGGTGAGTGTCAGGATGATGGAGCTAGGTTTTTTTCAGTGATGTCCAGTGATAGGACAAGGGGTGTAAACTGGAGCATAGGAGGTTCCATGTGAACATCAGGAAAAATTTCTTTACTGTGAGAGTGACAGATCACTGGAACAGGTTGCCCAGGGGGGTTGTGGAGTTTCCTGCGTTGGAGATATTCAAGGCCCGCCTGGATAAGTTCCTGTGTGATGTACTCTAGGTTACCCTGCTCTTGCAGGAGGGTTGGACTAGATGATCTTTTGAGGTCCCTTCCAACCCTTAGGATTCTGTGATTCTGTAATGTTGGAGAATATCTGTGTAACATGTCTGATACTGATACTTTCCTCCAAGTTTTTGATTTAATGTAGGTCTAGTTTTGTTACTATCAGTGGTTTTTTGTTTTGGTGTTTTTGTGTTTTTTTTATATATATATTTTCCACAACATATCAGCACAGCTGTCACTGGAGAGGGAGTAATCATGTACATGTCCTCTACTGTCTGCAGAGAACTTTGGCAGATTCTTTTTCCCTCTTTATAAATAACAGTGCCATTTTCTTGGTAAATGTAATGCAAAATCAGCCAGGGTAATGTGTAAAAGCCTGCAGGTCAGCACAGATTACTACCACTTCTAAATTCATGTGCAACCTGGTTGGCCAAAATGTGCCTAAGGACAGAGCAAGGTTAAGGCTGCTACAGAGATTAAATCTAAGTATCACTGGTATAATGCAAAACGCATGTGTGGCAGTAATTGGAGACAGCCATTCACAGTGAGATAAAACTTTTGGCAGAGTTCAGCAATCTGGTCTTGCTGTTCAGTGGAAAAGAGCTACACGCAACTCTGGGCATGTTGAAGTGAACACAGAAAGTTGCAGGGCATTTTACCTGGCAAATTAGCACAGGCAGCAAGCAGTTACGATGAATCATCCTGCAGCATTTTACAAGATTATTTAGGTAATAACAACAGGGGACAGGTACGCCTGCAGTTTACTGTGATCACTAGGGGAGCATGTCTCTATTATTGTTTCCCACAAATATTGTTTTGTGGGGGTTTTGACATTGCTTACAATGAAAAGGTCATATAAACAAATGCATCACTCATTAAAAAGAAGTATTAAAAGGACTTTTCTATTACAAGTTTAATTCAGAGCAGGAGATCTCAGTAAGTTTAAATTTTACCATTACCGAAAAGTTTATGCAAAGTGAAATTATACAGAAAATAAAGTATGTGAAACACAAAATAATTTGACAGCTGGACTGTAATTCTGGGACACTCTGATCTGACCATTAACTCAAACTCTTCCTTTCCCTTCTGTCTTCAAATGCATTTTCAATTCCTTTTTGTTCTGTGGCACAGTTTCAACAGATGGGCTAAAGAATGTTGCCCAGCCAAATTAGCCTAAAGCTTGATGAGTAGAAGACTTCTCTGGGCATGGGAGAAAAGGTTTTGGGTGTCTTCTGGACGCAGAAGTTACTGAACCTCAATTTTTTCAATGCTAGATGACTGTTCTCATATCACAGTATTAAATAAGTGAGTGTGGGCATCATCACCATCACATCTCTAGAAAAAGAAAAGTAAAAGCTCCCTGTTCTTTAAAATAAAAGGATGCCAGTGAGCAAGCCATCTCCAAGGTAGAAGTTGCAGAAATACAATGTACCTAAGCTGAAGGACTTACAAATCCTTTGTTGGAAACTTAGATCCAAGCTGATTAGCCCAATTTAATACAAAGTCCCTGGCAAGCAAGGATGGAAATGAAACAGGGCCAACTCCCAAGTCCAGTAGCCACAAGAAACAGGATCACCTTGCAAAACATCTCACAGTCACCCTGCATGGTGCCTGCAGCAAGCTTGTAACAAAAAAAAGAAACCCTGGGCCAACATGTAGCTTAAGCAAAATGCACAGCAAGCCAATGACAGGATCCCTCAAAGTAACCATGTAATCAGTTACCACCCAGTGACTTCTTCCCATGCAGCAGGTCTTTCTCTCCACCTTTCTCTCCTGTTTTAATGGATTATATTGCATTTCTGCAAAAACTGCAGTAATGCTGCATTTAACAAAAAGTACCTATCTACACTCTGTTCTCGTGAGACCCCACTTGGAGTACTGCGTGCAGTTCTGCTGACCTTAAACTAAGAAGGACATGGAGCTGCTGGAGCAGATCCAGAGGAGGCCACCGGAATTATAAGGGGCTGGACCACCTCCTGTACAAAGTCAGGCTGAGCAAGTTGAGGCTGTTCAGCCTGGAGAACAGAAGGTGTGTGTAGACCTCATAACAGCCTTATAGTATATGAAGGGGGGCCTACAAGGATGATGGAGAAGGACGCTTCATCAGCAATTATAGTAATAGGACAAGAGGTGATGGGTTTAAACCTAAACAAGGGAAGTTCAGGTTAGACATGAGGAAGAAGTTCTTTACTGGGAGGGTGAAGAAGCACTGGAACAGGTTGCCCAAAGCAGTGGTAAATGGTCTATCCCTGGCAGTGTTCAAGGCCACATTGGACAGAACCCTGGTCCGTCCAACAACATGGGCTAGTGCGAGGCATCCCTGCCCATGCCAGGGGGTTGGAACTAGATGATCTTAGGGTCCTTTCCAACCCTAACCATTCTATGAGTCTATATTTATTATATTTTTCTTTTATTTTCTCAGACAATGGTAGATAATTGCTTAGGTTGCTGCTTCATTACATGTAAGTCTATGGACTTCTTCACTAACATCTTCAAAGGCTTAAATGAACATAATCAGATCAAAGATGTGCTTTATTTAGCTCAGTGAATTTTCCTTGGTGGCAAGAGTGCCATTAACCTTTAATTATCTATTCCTGGTCTACCTGTCCACCAGCTGGCAGATTACAACCAAGGAGTAGCTTAGCTTGAGCAATAAAGCCGTGTTTTCCCTCAAATCAGATTTCAAGAAAGGGAGACTGTAAGGAATAATTAGCATCAAGCTGCTATTCCAATTACCAAGCCATCTGGTTTACATTTTTATGCACCAAGCAACATCAGATCATGAGTTTTGGATGAGGCCATCCATCGTGCAGGAGATACAGATAACTGGCATGAGCTTTCAAGTATTGTTCTGCTCTTCTCTAATTTTTCTCCTAAAAAAAAACAGCCAGTGCTGCCTAACACAACAAGCAGTCCTTCTGGGCTCAATAATGACACAGAAAATAAAGGGATTTTATTTAAATTGTACTAACAAATCCTTTCTTCACTTGTTTTCCTAGCTATTTTGCAGATGTTCCTACTGTCTGCCCATAAGCGATTTTTTAAAGGCCAATGGAACACAAAATAGTTTTCCCTGGTTTCTTATGTGGCTGAAACAATTACTAAACTCTAAGAAACACTTAGGTACTTATTTGATGAGTGATATAAAAAATAATTAAGTAGGACTTTTCACCTTACATGTGATCTATATGACGGATTGAGAGGAGCTTCTTTACATTTATAGTGGAATTCTATAAGCTTGGTTTTGTACCTGATACATCCCATGCCTAGCTCAATGCTGTTCTTGTGCAGGCATCTTAATTGCTTTAAAGCTCTCAATTTTTAACAATGCATGCTACTCCTAGACTGTGCATGTTTCTTCTGCTGTTAACCAGTAGAGCAGAGGAGTTCTGATGAAGACATCACAGAAAGTTCAGAAGTCAGGCATTTGTCTCTATGCTACAGGACTGGACTTCCTAAAGCAGCAGTGTGTAGTGAGAAGTGCAGGTAGTGCAGAGGAGAGGGGAGGAATGGCTCATGGCATAGTCCTGAGGTGGCCTGGGTGCCTCATACAATATTTTAGCTCATCAAATTGTCATGACACATTGGTGGCCATTCGGTCTTCCTTTTTTTTTGAAGAAAGGCATGCACAAATCTCTCAAAACACATGAAAAAGGATGTTTTTCTTGAAATAAATTGCGTTCTTTGAAGAATTCCTTCTTCCATATGGGAATAGATACCTTATTTACAAAGTCATCCTTCACCATTTTAAGCTGTCCAATACTTGGGAGAAAGAATTTGAATATTTGGCATGCCTGCTTTCAGTAATGAGTATCATTCTGACAACAGGGCACCTAACTTGCCTGGTGAACTAACTGTTGAGAAATATTTATAAACACTCTAATTTTCAAGATGAAATTAAGGAATTCTTCATATTTTGCTTAAAATATTTCTAATGCTAATAATATACTTGTCACAATATATTTACCTCTTCAGCCATTATACGTCTTAGGCATTATGTAAGCTGTACTGTATTCCTTGCAACACAATTAACTGAACAAGTCCATCATGGTTATATATCAGAACTGACATGATTAGAAAGCAATCATGAAATAACAATTGTCATCTAACACGTTGTGATTGTGCAACAATCAATAATCCTTATCTAAATATATTTACTATGCTATCAATCTTCTGGACCCTTTTGCTTCCCAGTACCTGATGACCTGTTGACAGTCTAAGGCTCCACTGATAAATCTGTTCAACTGTTCTTTAGAAAACCCATTCTGAATTTAAAGCTAAAGGGTGGTATACTGGCTTAGTAAGTCTAAACTATGTGAGAACTCCTAAGTTTTCCATTAACTTATTAACAGAAAAACTTCAGCTGTGACAGGAGTTAATGAACTGGGTTAATATTTGTCTTTTAAAATTATCATCCTTCAGATTGGAGATTAAGTCATAAAGAGCTGGATTCTTAGCTGTTAACACTGTAACATGACATCATCCAGCCCTACACAGTTCTCAAGGCTTGAAAAACTCATCAGTATCTGCTCTTTCTGATTCTGAAATAGGATTGCCGTCTTCATTTGAAAATGAACACGTATGAAAAATAAGTGTTCAACAGTTAAATTGTCTTTAGTGCAACGGCAAGGTTGCATTAAATGTTTACCAAGGTAAACATCAAAACCTGGCATCACGTTATTTCCTTCATTCTAGAACAATGCTTTTAGAACTAGCAAAAATAAATGCGTCTAAATAAATTTGTCTAAACTAAAGCATGCAACAGTAAAATGAATTCACTCTAGTTCAAGACCAGACTGAAAGGGTACAGATAACGTGTTTGGTGCCATCTCCCGGTAGTTTAGAGGTAAAACCATCACAAATACCTTGCTAAACCTTTTTTCATACATACACTTTAGAAATACGTCAGGTCGCTTTGCGAAGTCTACTCATCGTATTAGAAGTTATAGTGCAGCTTATTAGCCCACACTTACTTAAAAAAAAAATTCTTTGAATTAAGACTTAAAATTCAAGACAAGCCTTCCTAGTTGCACCGCTCAAAAGCTGCTGTTGGTGAAAGAATACAGTATGCTATTTGTAATAATATTCCATGGCTCATGTTTTAAAAAATAGCACCAGCCAACTTGAAATGTTATAGTTATTTTGACAGTTGACACAAAGTACCTGTACCTACCCTGCAAACTTCAATACTACTGACTGTTGGAAACAAATTTGAACAACAACAACAACGACAAAGAAATTAGTTTTGTAATACAATGCCTACCAAAAAGTGCAGTATTTTACATTCATTCTAGAATTAATTCCAGATAATAATAAATCACCAAAAGAATGTTTGGATGAGAGCTGTGAAGATGCAGTGGAAGGCAGTAAAGAAGCTCATGCACAGCAAAGTGGTTTAAAGATAGGTAAGTGATTTAAAGACTTGGAAGATTTAAAAATAACTCTTACATTGAGACAAGGAGGCACAAAAGTACAAAATGTAATCAGTTCTAAGTAATGTTAAGTTTGATGGCTTTGTAATGGAAAATACCTGCAGTGCTTGGAGGTAGTTGACATACTTTCAGGACCTCAATACAAAAGGTGTGAGAAAAGCAGAATAGAAGGACAGGACCTGGGATGGGGAGTATCCCAGACTAGCAGATGTCCAGGATGAGAGCAGTTAAACTAACTGATAAGTAGAAGGCCAGGATGATGCTATGTCTGTAATGTTAATTAAGCTTGTTGGGAAAAGTAAAGGACCCTTAAAGACCACCACATTTTTGTATGCATGCCAGAAACCTTTTGGAAAATGATGTAATATGCTCAGTAACCATATAAGGATGACCTGTATAGCAATTCGGGGACACACGTTAGGAGGAGCTATCCCCCGCGTCTCCCGGCGCCGCAATAAAGAATACCTGCTTGTCAACTTGAAACTCTGTTGGTGAGTTTGTTCCTGGAGTTTTCTCCGAATCAACATAAAGGAACAGTGATGGTACTTGGCTGTGCTGGTGGCCTACCCTATGCTCAGGTAAAGCTTTTCCTGCAAACCACCCAAATGTCAAAACCTGTATAGCACCGAACCTAAACAGCTAATAGAGAAAAATATGTTTGACAAAAAAATCATGGCAGTTCTGCAAACTGACAACTGCAGCACCCAGTATATGACCTACAAACTTCACAAGCTGGGCTGAGGAAGCAAGGGAGCAGAGCATCCAACCTGCAGAAAAAAGAATGAACTCAACACCCACTCTGATTTTTGAGTGCTGGCAAGAACAGGGATAGACAGCATTCTTACAGAGTAAGGAGAATTAAAGTGATGCACAGAAAATAGGGAAGAAGGCAAAAGGGCTAGCTACTTCTATGGGCTTAAAGGCACAGAGTCGCCTCCTAAAATGTAGAAAGAAATTACTCAGAAGAGCTTGAGATCTACCAGAAAAAGAGAAGCACTAAGACTCTGTTGGCCAAAGTAAGACTTCCTTACACAGTCACATCAACAACAGATCTTTAAGCCATCTACACTGAGATGTGGCAAAATACATCTAGTAAATCAAGAAGTATTTTGACTTTTTTCTTCCATTTGGTTTTAACAGTAAAACAGCTAGATGAGAAATGTGCGATAATTAATCAAAAATGAGCACTCTCCAAAACACTCAAGAGGAAGCAAAATGAATGAAAATTCAAGTGTGGGGGAAAAAAAAAAAAGAAAAAAAAAGCGGGGGTGGAAGGATGAGACCATTTTGGAACAGATGAAGAGTAGTATGCTAGTACATAAGGTCTGAAGCAAAACAGCTGATACAGCTATATCTAGCTTCTAAAAGCTGGGACTCAGATGAAAAATGCTTTTACTACCATAAGGCTTTGAAATACAACAATCAAAATATTTTATTCAGAAGACTAACATATAACACAACCACTAATGATCAAGACCCAGGATAAAGGTCCTCTAGGTTACCAAACTAAATTATTCAGACTTCAGCATGATTTCAGGATATACTACTGGTTTTAATAACAGCACAGCGAACACTGAAACAAACTGTAATTCCTCTTAGAGACAAAAAAAAAAACCTTTTTGGTTTGTTTTTACCATTTATTATGACAAAATAAACAACTGTGGCACTGACTCAGTCTTTAGCAGCTGGTCTACTGAACTATGTAATGACCATGCAGTTTTTATCCTAGGCTTAAGTATCAGTTTTGAATGTCATTTTCATTTGAAGCCTGTTCTGATGCCTTTGCTTTGAGGTCAATAAGGCCATCTAATACAGATATGTCGCAGATGATAATGTCTACTCATTCCAGAACCTTCAGAAAATTGTATTCACTGAAGGATTTCATTTGCAGCTCTTCCCTTCCCAACAAATCCATTCATTTTTCACTTATTTGCCTATTGATTGATACATACTTAGTATCCCAGCACATTACAGCTTCCCCTCTTCGTGATTCTATTTAAATATTTCAACATTTCACATGTACTTGCTGTTTTACTCTGTCTCTTACCTGCTAACCTCCGACAGTCTCCTCCGTGTGATAGTTAAGGCTAGCTGCAGTGTCTTCCTTGCTGTCCCTGTAATAACACGATTGAGGTGCTTTTAACAACCAGCAACGGCCCTGTGGCAGCCTCACCACAAGGTCGGATGTGCACTGAGTAATGAGCTTGTGGGTTCCCTGCATTTCCAAATGCCTCTTAAACCCTTTCTTTTCATGTTACCTGCTAACCTACAGATTTAAGGGAAGGAAAAGTGTGTTCCATCCGGCTTTCCGAGGTTCTTTCTGCCTGCCTTTTGACAGCATTCGCAGAACAGAGCACTTCTATTTTCGATAGCTACTGCCCAGTTTACACACTGAGTGCTACCAAAAATCACCCTTAAAAGAGGTACTCGCTTAATTTCATTTGTACCTGGGAGTACCATTTTTTAAGTTCCGAAGTGCCTTCACAGGGACGAACGCAGCTCTACACAACAACACCACGACCTGATGCAAAGTTTAACACCAGAAGACCCTTATTTCCCTAACAGATCGCTGCCGAAACAGCGCCCAACAGCGCCACAGCCCCACACCCCAAAACGTTTAAGAACTTTCCCTCACGTCCCTTCACGCCGCCTCGCGCCGCTCTCGCTCATAGCACCATCCGCGCATGCGCCCAAGCCTTAAGAGCCCGCTCCCCAACGGCCGTGCGCAAGCTGGGAGGAGGGAGGTGCGGGTTTGCGCGTGCGCGTAGGCCGCCTGAGAAGCCGGAAAGAGGCGGGGTGGGGCGGGGCGCGGCGCGGTTTGAACGGCACGGCGGGGAAGCAGCATCCGCTCAGCTGCCATGGCTAAGCAAGTGGGTCGGGACCAGCAGGGCATCACCTTGCGGGGCAGCGCCGAGATCGTCGCCGAGTTTTTCTGTAAGGGGCTGCCAGAAGGGACTGGAGGGGGGCTCCAGGACCAGTCTGGGAAAAAGAATGGACGCGGCAAATAAGCCTCTTGTGGGGTGACATGGCTTCCGGCAGGGAAGGGGGACTGTGGCTGCCTCGCACACACACCCTTTACCTTCTCCTTCTCCTTGTTGCAGCCTATGGAATCAACAGCATCCTTTATCAGCGGGGCATCTACCCCCCCGAGACTTTCACCCGCGTCCAGAAGTATGGGCTCACTCTCCTCATCACCACCGACCCCGAGCTGAAGAACTACCTTAACAACGTGGTGGAGCAGATGAAAGGTGCCGGAGGCTTCGGCCGGGCCGGGGAGCTGAGGGGGGTTCTTCAGGCTGCCAAGCTAGTACTGCTGGCAGAAGGCTGCTCTGCCCTTCTTACGTGTTTCAGCCAGTGCTTCTCATCTTTTGCACGCTGCAAGTAACTGCTGTATGTTCTTTCAGAGTGGTTGTACAAGTGCATTGTGCAGCGCCTGGTGGTGGTGATCTCGAGTATTGAAAACAATGAGGTTCTGGAGAGGTGGCAGTTTGATATCGAGTGTGACAAAACTGCAAAAGATGATAAGTGAGTAATGGTGTTCCTCTATCTGCTCTTCCCTATATCTAGTAGCTATGCAGATATAAGATGATACATGCCATGTGCATCTGTGCTGCTCTGGCTCAGAGCACTTGAGATAGCTATTGCTCACTGAGCATGGGAGGTGTGTCTTCAAACCTTACAAAGCCTTCCTTACTTCTTACTGCTCATCCTTATGAGCACACCTTATAAAGTGTAAACTACATGAAGCAAACATAATTCTCACATGTGATTTTTTTTTTTTTCTTCTGTAAAGCATCAGATCAGAACTTGATTTTTAATCTTCAACAAAGTATATAAAATCCTGTACCGGGTATATATGCCCTTAAGTACTACTACTTTGCTGTTGTTACATCAAAATGTTTTTATCCATTCTGGACTGAGAATAAATGTCACAGTTCCTTACAAATACTGTTAAGCTTCACAACAGTAAACCATCACTTAACTTTTCTAAGCCTACTTATCCTAGGCCTTAGTCACTACTATAAAAATTCTGTAACAAACAGACCAACAGGGCTGAACTAGGAGAATTATATTTGAAGAAAACTGTCAGGATGGTAGAAACTTTCTTTCTTAGCAGAGTTTTCCTATTTTTCCAGTGAACTGCGAGAAAAATCTCAGAAAGTTATTCAGGATGAAATTCGATCTGTTATCAGACAAATCACTGCCACAGTAACTTTTCTGCCACTGTTGGAAGCTGCTTGTGAGTATTGACTTCACTAAAGAAATCGGTTACTTCTTTTAGAAACCTCAACCTTCCTACTTTAGAAAATATTTTCTGCTAACTTTGAGGCTTTTTAGATATTACATGTCATATACCACCACATTTCTGGGACCACATTTTGTTAGACTGAGACGAGGACAGAACTCAAGAGTAGCTTAACTAAGTTAAACTAGTATATGTACTCTGAGGAATGTAAGCTTTCATAAATAATTATTTTGTGGCTAGCTGTGGACACGCTTGTGTAAGTAACTCTTGAATTCATATGAAGTGCTCCACAACATTTTAACATTTAAAAAAAAACAAAACCTTGCATCACACTTGAGAAAACTAAAATGGCTACATACGAATATAACCAGGACTTAATTTTTCATGTTTCAACTATTCCTTTTCCCAGAATTAGTATCAGTGTAATTTCTGCAAACCTTGGTACATGTCTCAACTCTAGATGTTCCATCTTCTTATGCATGAGAGTTAATTTGTTCCCACTTATTTACAGGTGCCTTTGACTTGCTGATATATACAGATAAAGATTTGGCAGTGCCCGAAAAGTGGGAAGAGTCAGGACCACAATTCATAGCCAATTCAGAAGAGGTTCGTCTTCGTTCCTTCACTACTACAATCCACAAAGTGAACAGCACAGTGGCTTACAAAAAAGATTCCTTCCCATAAGACATGGGGCACAGGGTTGTACATACCCTGTTACCTTGTACAGTTTCTGTTCCTAGGACAGCTAATTCATGAACACATCATTACTGTTGTTTTTGCTGATACAGAAAAAAGGCAATGTGTTTGTGATGATGTGGGTTAACACTAGACCAAGCTGACATTGTTTCTAAACATCTAAATAAGGTATTCATTATGATATTTCGACTCTTATTAAACATATGAGCTAAATTACTAGTGTGTTAAACAAGCACATTAATAGAAAAACTGCCTGAATCTGAGATTAACTGCTAGAGTTGTCCTCAGATCCTGCCACTTCAGTGTTGTTTGTTTTTTTTTTTATAAATTGCAATCTATTAGCAGGCTTAAATTTACTCTCAGAAAACCTCACTCCTGACACACCAGTTTTTTGTGTAAAAGTCTGGGCTGTTTTATTACCAGAAACAATCCCAAAACGAATTGGCAGAACAATTCCAAAGTGACTTGTACCTCTTTACCAATGAAAGCAGCTTGTTTATCAGGAAAAACTTACAGATGAAGCCTTGTATATTGATGACTGTTGGGCTTGAGATTGGGGGATGGTGTTTTACTAAGTATGTGTATGCTTCTCATGTCTGTCAAGCATTCTCTATGTCTGTAATTCTTGTTCTATAAAATAAAGCTTGAAACTGTATAGTGTTCTCTAATTCAGTCTGCAGTACTTCATCCTTTAGATGGTTTTATGAATGCTACATTAAGTTTACAACTACTGTAAAACTAATACCCTAAAGGCATTGTAACTGTTTCCTTTCAGTCTCAAAATGAATGTTGTGGAGTCACTCTGAAATTCATTCATGGATTAACTGTTTGCCCCCACATAACGTCATCAAGGAACAGTACAGTCACAGTGACCTAATGATTCAGCACAGTGGTTCCATATTTGTTAAAACAGCACTCCTCCTGTGTTCTTCGTTCATTTTTACACTTGAAGAAACTAGAGATTTAAAACCAAATGTCCAGGCTCTTCAGTGTTTTTGTTCATGTCCTTCACCAATCTCTGCTCATGCAGAGTATTTACCTCTTTCCACTCTTCTAGAGTCATATACACACAATTCTTCCTGCTGTAACTGTATTTTTAAAAGTTTATTAAAAAAAACCCCACACCTTTAAACATGTACTCTATCACTCTATTACAAAGTTTCTGGCTCTTTATCAGGAAATAGCACTCTCCAGCAGTGTGAACCTAGCACAAGTGAAAATACAGCCTTCTGTAAATCACTAGCATGAAAATCATTGCTTTTTAAAACAATCTAGGTACTTCAAACACATTACATCGTTCACTGCTAGGGCTTGCACTGCAGCAACAGAGGAACACCTGTTTCCTTCTGCCTGTCAGCAATTTGTGTTAAAGAGATGACTGCACCACCCCTTTAGCCTTAAGGAAGTGCACTTCAAGGCATGAAGCTTCAAGTGTTTTCACTGGGGAGTACAGGATGGAAAGTGTGAGTGGAAATCAAATGTGCCACATTTAAATCAGGAACTGACAACCACTGCTTTATACCAGATATGAGATCAGGAAGTGACAGGTATAGAGGCAGCAGTAATGAATACTAAAAAAAATTGTTTTGCAGAGATGCAGAAGTCAGATTGCTTCAGGGAGTTCAAGTCACTTTCCTTGTACCAAGCACAATTTATTTGCTTTAAGAAGGACCAGCCTGAAGTCTCATCTCCATAACCATCTGTATATTTTTTCTTTATAGAGAAAAATACATAAAAACATATACAGTCAAGAACTAGAGCATATCATTGGACAGAGAAAATGTCCATGAAAACTGCATGTGAGAAGGAACAGGGTCCAAATCCTTAAGTTTTCACAAAGACCCTGCAGAACAGCAAAGAAAAAAAAGAAGTCCCATGAATGCAGTCTCCCAGGAGCCAGATCCTTATGGAGGTAATCCAACAGATTTGCTGACACCTAATGGGACCCACAGTCTCCATTATTTTCCCTACCATACACATCACTTCTGTAGAGTGAAGCAAAAAGAAGCCCCCCTCATGTCCTGTGGCAGTTATTCTTAGGAAACTCAATAAAGGATAAGATTTAGAAGTTACACAACAGGCATTCTTCACCTGACTAGTTCAGCTGACGTATAAGCTGGTTGATTGCTTCGCCTCTGCAGCCAGGCTTACCCATTTCCTTGAGGAAACCTACTTTGTTACGTGAAGCATGGCGAGCCACTGACAGATGGAATGGCCACAGAAAATTTGTGACTTTCTTGAAATGCTTCCCAGCTGAATGGATCTCATGAATAAGGTCTTCCAGGCAAATAATACCACAGTCCCCTGCAGGAACAAAAATTAACACGCAATCAACCAGAAATCAGTAAAATAACAAAAAACTGCCTGCTCCCTCCCCCCCTGCCAAGATGTACACAAGATGCCAACTGTATTATCTCTCCTCACATTACAGAAGAATTGCCATTCCTCCGTATACAGGTATTGCAAGTTTTTTCTCCCTCCCTCTTAGGTCACATTGCAAAGTCATAACATCCTCCTCTCTCCTCAATTCATTTCTTCATTCTCCTCCTCACCTAAATGTTCCTCTATCAGCATATTATCTGTCAGAGGCATCCTCTTTTTCTTAATCTTGGCTTGGCCCCGTTTCAGGATGAGCTCTCGTATGGATTTCAGGTTAGGGTGCCTGTACAAAATTAAAAATCAGATCTTTTAACAAAGAGACATGAGACACAGGGAAAGCCTGTCCTACTTCTCTGGTGGGAAAGTGGCTAAGTTCTATTTAGAACAATGAGAAAAGGGATAATAGTGAGTTTTAGGTACAAAGCTGATGAAGTCTGGGCCATTACTCAAAAAGCCAGCTATGGATTTGTGATACCAAGCAGAGAATCAAAAAGCTATGACCTTTACATGCAAACTATTACCAAGTCACAGGACTGGTACTTACCCCCATGCGACATACGGTTCCACAATCCGCAGCATCTTCAGCAATAACGGAGTCAGTTTAACAAATATTCCAGTAAAAGTTTTTCTGAGCCGCAGCAACTCTATCACTCTTCTTACTCTTTTGCTCACCCCCTTAATACTGAGTCAGAAAACAAATGCTATTTATACAGGTTTCTCTAATAAAGCAACAAAGGGCCTCAGATTACCTGCAAGGAGATATGTCTAGGCTGATCATGCTTCCATTGCTTAGACATGATACGTAGCAGTAATAAAGGTAAGGAGTAACACAAGTTTCTTACTCTGCAATCCGCACAACAAAGGCTAGTTTGTGCTCCTGAGGTACAGCCATCTGCGGAGGTCTCTGTTCCATGCGCCTCAGCCGGGTGTCATCTCGGTGTTTGCGCCATGAATCTCGAACAAAAGCCTCCAGGCGTTTAAACTGCAGCTGTTTTCCCTTCTGGTGCTAAAGGCAAAAGGATAAAAGGTCACCACCTTTCCCAGCAGTTTCAGGGGTTTGCATCTCCAAAGGCCAAGTGAAATTCAGAACTTGATGAACTATACTCTTCCAGTTCTGGAGAAAAGTAAGAAGAAAATAAAATTGGTAATCTAAGGCCAAAAGAGACAGAACTGAGGAACAACATACAAATTTACAAGTAGCTAGCTAGAATTCATGAACAGTGAACTGACAGTTTTTCCCCTCAAGAAAAAAAATACACTAGAAAAACCAGAACAAGACCTAGAATACTTCTAGGCATAGGAGAAATCAAATGGAAGCATCTGCAGCCACAGACAAGACAGATCTTCAGAACTGCATACACAGCTCAATCACTGAGAGAGCCAGAAACAACATATGTGTCTGCAGAACAGATACTACAGCAATACCCTGGTGTGACTCAAAATTACCATCCCACAGAATAAAACCAGCTTTAAAGTCCTCTTCTATTAAGGCAAACATGCAACAAAACAAACAACATCCAAGTATTCAAATAACTATTAAGTATCACTAACTTAAATACAGAACATCCAGAGCACTTAAAAAAAAATTAATTCAGAATTATGGGAAAATTTAGAGCTTTTTTGTTTTTTAAAGATGTTTAAATGCCTATCCTTAGCTCAGGAACAAGTACATCCACCTAAATCATATGATAACTACCTTGCATATTCAACTCCTAATATGTTACATGCACTACTGTCTAAATTATTATGCTATTTTAAATTAAGGGATCTGATGTTATGTGTCTTCTATTTCACCTATAAAATTATTCTGAATTTTCAAAACAAGAAGCCCTATTCAAAATCTCATCACTAAGGTAATTTTTCTAATGAGAATCTTACATGTAGCTATTTAACATTACTACTTATGCCTCCATTTCCACCTTAGAAATACAGCAAGCCACTGAGATATTTAAAAACACAAATGCAGTATTTACCAAAAATGGCTGGAACTTTGCACATAACTGCATCAAATCCACAGAACAGAGTCAGTGGGAAAGCTTTGAACCACTTCCAAGACAGGCACCCGCTATATTATGTGAGATACAGCAGCACATTTCTCAGCAATTCGTAAAGGTTTGCTGTGTTCTGCCAGCCTGGAAGCCACATGCTGTGTGCAAGGAGTCTCTGTATTAGGAACACTTGCCACCCCGCATGCAGAAAAAGGCTTCATGATGACCTATGCTCTAACAGATTTACCTAGCTCATGACAGCTAACTCTAAACGTGCTCCAGAAAAGAACACCTTCTCCATCAAGGTTTATGGTGCAAAGGTGAACTAGTTTCAGACAGTGTTAATCCATGGCAACAAAATAACTCAGAAGTATTACATTTTATTACGTGTGTCTGTACACACAATCACCCTGGTAATCACTAATCTGAGAAACAACTCAGTCTTCATTAAACTCGTGTTTCAGTAATACAAGACGTTTTATCCTCTTTACAGGCTTCAGAGACACACGGAGAAAATGCTCAACCACTTAAGAAATGGACTTATGCTTCCCCTCAAGAGATAACCCAAAGGATCATCATGCTATCAATACAGCGTCAGCACCTAGTTTTTGCCCACCCGCAGGGCTCGGGCATTCCCCTCGTAGAGAAGGCTCATCACTCAGACCGTTTGTACGCCTGCAAGGAATCACAATTTCCTCCTCCGAAAGACGTGGACAGACGGCTGCAGCAGCGCTGCAGATCCGCTTTGTACTGCAATTCCTTACAACCAGGCTCCCGCCGCCGGCCGCCAGCTCCTCCACGCCGTCTGCTCCCGGCTGCACCGCCGGGCCGGGGACCGCCGCCCCGCATTCCTCCGGCGAGCCCCTACCTTGCGCTTGTTGAGGAGCGCCTGCTTGGCCTGGGTGGCCTTGATGGCCTGGTAGGCCTTCCTCTTCTTCAGCAAGTTCTCCGGCACCAGCGGGATCCGCCTCCTCGGCCTGCGGGGAAGGGGAAGGAGAAGCCGGTCACATCCAACACCGCCGCAGCTACACCGCCGCAACCCCCGACGCTGCCACCGCGCAATCCGAGAGGATGGCGGCGGATACCCGCCACGCCACACTCACTCCTCCTCCGCCATCTTGCCTGGGTACCGCTGCTGCGCCTGCGCCGGGGCTGTGTGATGGCCGTCCGGCGCTGTGCGGCGCCTCCCCGTCGTTTACTCAATGAACCTGAAGCGCACCGAGGCGTTTGCAGGAGAATGGGGGCATGAGGGGAGACTGGCTGTTTGTTATCCAGACCATACTGTGTCGGCGGGAAGGAGTTGGGGGGGAGTGGCGACTCTTTGAAAGCCTAAAAGGTAACAGTGAACCCTGGAAAGCCATTCTCCCTCATCAGGGACTGCTTTGACACCAGGTGCCGTATCCGCCTAGCTTCAGAGTTCCCAAAGAACGCTGGATCTGAAAAAAAAAGTAGTAATAAAATAATTTTTAAAACGTGTCATCTCTAGGTCCCCTCAACTCTTCCAGCTCGTGTGGCAGCCCCTGCCCGTGCCATGGTGACATTGTGGAGGCAACCAGGGCAGGAGCTGCCTTCTCCCGTACATATCACTGATACCAGGCAGAAATACTGGCCGCTGTGTAGCAGCAGGAGAGCTGCCAGAGTTGGCTGCGCTGGAAGTTAACGCGTCAGGCTCACACCCTGCCACATGCGTTGTGGGAGCAAGGTAGTATCCATGTTTGACAACACTTCATGCCCTAAGCACCTTCCCACTGCTGCTTCACCCCACTTAAAAGGTATCAAGGCCAGTGTCACCCCTGTTGTGAGTGCCAAGGAATAGAAATAACAGGCTTGCAGGGCTGTTGCCCCTAGCAGTTTGTGTGGCCATGTCCAAAAGTCACTCTCAGGGTGTACATGTCCCTCGTCCTAACTCTTCTGATCTGAGACAGATGTCTCACCACACCAGAGGCCTGTGAAGAGGGAAAAAAACTTTTCAGAAAGAGCTTGTCTTCCAGCCTCTCACCAGAACATCCTAGGGATCTTCACCAGGAGAAATTGCCAGTTTTTTTCTCCCTCCCTAGTGGCATCTAAGTCCTGCCCCCAAACAGCAGGTCCTGCCTGAAGGGGCAAGTAGACCCAAGTGAGGACTCGTAAGCCACACAGCACATCTGAAGTGCAGGTGAGCAGCTGGTCACAGCCACTTCTGAGGAAAGGATCTCAAATGTGGCCAGGGTCCTTGTCCTGGGTTGAGCAGTAGCAGTCATTTTTGTCCTTCTTAGTAGCTGGTGCACTGCTGTGTTTTTGACTTTTAGCCTGGGAGCAGCACTGATAACACCGATGTTTTTAGACTGCTCAAATGACCAAGTCTGACCAAGGACTTTCTGAGTCTCACACTCTGTCAGGGAGGAAGGGAAGCCAGGAGGAAGCAGACAGGACACCTGACCCAAACTGACCAAAGAGGTATTCCATACCACAGCACATCATGCCCAGTATATAAACTGGGGGCGGTTATCTGGAAGGGCTAGATCACTGCTTGGGTTGGGCTGGGTATCAGTTGGCAGGTGGTGAATGGTTGTGTTCCCTTCCCTCATTATTTCCCTTATCATTATTATTATTGGTGGCAGCAGTAGCGGTTTGTGTTATGCCTTAGTTGCTGGACTGTTCTTATCTCAACTCGTGGGAGTTACATTCTTTCAATTCTCCTCCCCATCCCTCTGGGAGCAGAGGAGGGGGGTGGGGAGAGTGAGCGAACCACTGCGTGTTTTCTGGGTGAAACCACAACAGTCCTGTAGAGCAGAAAAAAAGATTACCTCCCCATTGAGGTGGCAGGCACTTGTGACGAGGCAACATAGCATTTCTAGCTGGCTGGAGAGCAGGGTAGTTATGGAGCAAGGGACTGGGGATGGGGATTTCTTGTGCAGAACTGTCAGAAGGGGAGAGTCGGACAGGTGGTTTGGACAAGAATCTCACCTATAGATGGTGCCATAGCCTCACACTAATGGAATGTTGTTGCATCTGATGAGATTGTATTCCAGTTCTGCTGCCTCCTCTTTATCATGTTGGGTAGACGAGTGTACCTGACCTGTACATTGGACCTGTATTTTCTCCTCTATTTGATCTACACCAACCATAATTTCCTCTTCAATTTAACAGCTGAGAGCTTGAGTCTTTTACTAGAAAGCTCAGTGATATCAGAGTTTAACTGCTTACTTCTGTGAACCTGCAAACCTTCACAATAATGTCAACTAGGCCACTTCTACTTTGACACCCAAAAGATCTGTATTTAGAAACATGGTGCCACATTCCAGAATCTGCTCTACTCTGCAAAAATACACCCCATAGTGTGACCAAACCCAGCTTCCTATCAACTGTTCTCTGATGCAGTCTTTTGGATTATGAGACAGAAAACAACAAGCTTATGAAATAAGTCATATGAAACTTGCACTGGAGAAAGTTAGAAGCAAATCCACAACTGCATAATTTCACTCTTAACATTAGGGTAAGTTGCACCGTATAAAAATAGCTGAAATTTCTGGTAGCTCATGACAGAAAATGTGGCACATTTAAATCTATGAATGGATGTGCTTTGTTTAACAGAAGCGAAAAGCAAAAGGGAACTTAGGTATTTCATTATTAATGGTAAGGAAACAATAAGTAAATATTTCAAGTGGTGTTGCTATCAAATGTCACGCAGCATACACAGGCTGACTTGTTAAATTTTAACTAATAGTTATATTAATGAATAACCATTCAAATGTCCTTGTTTGCAGGATTACTCAAGAAAAATATTCTCACTTTCCTAGGCAGCAAGCTGTTGTAAACTGACATTCAGCACTGAAATTCTGTTCTCTTCTTTTTCTTGACAAGGCCTTTTCTTGACATTTTCTGAGATTTCTATGAACTGTTACAGACAAACTTAATGACTGCGCACTTACAATAGTCACCATTGATACTGATATGCAGATAGACTCCACAACTCGTTAAAGTTGTAAAGTAGGTATGCTTTTATTCAGCGCTGAGATGCATGGGGGATAGCTCCTCCAAAGGCATGGGTGCCTCAGTGTTGTTTCCCTCTACATTTATTCTCTAAAGTTATATATATTCATAAGGTTGCACAATATGCCTATACATATTCATGTCCTATCCCCGCTTCGTATTATAATGAGCTAGAAGGTCCTTTGCGCCTGCGCCTCAATAAAGCACCTCATATAACCATCCCAGTGGTTATGTGTTTGTCTTGACGCTAACGTTTTGGCGACCCAGATGGGACCTCGCGGGCATTGCTGAGGCGGATCGCGTTTCGATCCTGCTCCAGCCGGCACCGAGATATTCTCGGGGAGCTATCGACCGCAACCGACCTCCGCTGCTCACGACGGACCTCTGATACGGTGAGAAAGGTGCTTTTGATTTGGGTTACGGTACCGATTTCTAGTAAATGTATGGTATTGACCTTTGGTAAAGGTCTGGTAAAAGCCTGCCTGTTATACGCAGCAAAAAGCTGTGTGTGGCTGGGCTAGTAGTAAAGCCTGCCTGTTAGACATGACGAAAGCTGCGCTTGGTTGGGGCTAGAGAGCTCTCGGGGTAAAAGCCTAGGCGCCGTCTATTAGACAGTAGCAAAAGCTCTGCAGGTTCGGCAAATGTGGTTCGGTATTGGTATTTATGCTGCAGGAACAGCATCGGTGTAAATGTTGTAACTTAGTGGTGTAAAGGAAACAAGTTTTCCTTAGGATTTGTGGTACAAAAGGAAACTCCTTTGTACTCACAAGATGCCGCCGATTCCCAAGTCCTCTCCACTAGGCTGTCTGCTAAGCCATTGGAAGGAAGGGGGATTTGGGCAAAGTATGCGGAAAAGTAAATTGATTGATTATTGTAACATTTGGTGGACACAGTATGAACTAGGGGATCAGGAAAAGTGGCCTGAAAATGGCACTCTGCAATATAATACTATATTGCAACTAATGTTGTTTTGTAGAAGGGAAGAAAAATGGGATGAAGTGCCGTATGTAGACCTTTTCTTTACTTTAAGGAACAATAAGGAATGGCAGAAGTCTTGTGGGATTTTAGTTGTTAAAGCAAGTGCAAATGAACAGTGTAAAGGATGTGTTACTGAGAAGAAGTGTGTTGGATGTTTTGCTGTAGAAAACAGTTTGCAGCACCAGAAAGATGATGAAAATCTTGATTTGGCAGTGGCTCCGCTTGCGCCGCTAGTAGCAAAGGAAGAAAGGGGGGGGAGGAGAACGATAGTGATAACAATCTTGAGAATGAAAGTGATTGTGAATGCAGAGAGACAGAGATTTCTGCTACTCCAGTTTCACACCGAACTAGCCAGAGGGGAGAATGGAAAAAGAAAGTGCAGGCTCAGGCGTCTTAGGCACCTAGTGCAGTGCTTGCACCTTTAAGACAGGGAGTTGGAACGGAAGGACCAGTGTATGTTAAAGTGCCCTTTTTTCCTGGGGATTTGGTTATCTGGAAACAATCAGCAGGGACATATAGAGAGAATCCTGATAGGGTAGCCCATGTAATGAAAATGATCATTAAAACCCAGAATCCAGACTGGGTTGACATCCAGGTGCTTTTAGACACCCTCATGGATTCAACAGAAAAGGAAATGGTGTTGCGGGCTGCAAGAGAAAGGGTCCGGAAGGATATACGACAGGGACTGGTTGAAGGAAATGTAGATCAGAACTTCCCTACAGAAGATCCAATGTGGGATTATAACACGGCAAGGGGAATGAGGAATTTGCGAAGGTATCAAGATTGGGTGGTTGTTGGAGTGCAGAATGCTATGCCTAAAACAATAGATTGGTCAAAGCTATATAACGTAAGGCAGGAAAAGACAGAATCACCGTCTGCTTTCTTGGAAAGACTTAAAGAGACAGCAAAGAAATATACGGACCTGGATGTGGAAACTGAACAGGCTAAGGCACAATTGGCTTTGATCTTTTTGGGGCAGTCTCAGGATGACATTAGGAAGAAATTGCAGAAGCTGGAGGGAGCAGACTTGTGAAACTTGGACAGGTTGCTAGAAGTGGCTTGGAAGGTGTATAACAATAGAGAAAAAGAGAGTTCCCGGAGGCAACAGCAAAATCTATTGGCAGTGGTCCAGGGGAGAGAACAGGGCTTCCCTAACTCTAGGGGTAGAGGGAGAGGAAATGTGCGGGGACGAGGACGAGGAAGAGGATTCTGTAATCCGAACGCAGGGGTAAATGTGGAAAGAATAGGATATAATCAGTGTGCAAACTGCAAACAGGAGGGACACTGGAAAAATGAATGTCCATTAAGGGGAAGACAATTTATGTCTCCAAGGAACCCTTTTGTGGGATCGGAAGTGGCTCAGGCAATGGTGCTGGGGGAATATAATAATCAAAGCTGACTAACCAAAGCAAGAGTTAAGGAGCCCCTTGTGAAAATACAGTTGGGAGAAGAAGAAGTAAAATTTTTAGTGGACACAGGGGCTACCTATTCAGTCTTAAATGACTTACACGGAAGGTTAGGGAAAAAGACAACCACAATCGTAGGGGCCACAGGGAAGGAGGAAACACGGCCATTCCTACAGCCCCTAGATTTGCGATCTGGGGGGAAAGAGTTGACACATGAATTTCTGTATATGCCTGAATGTCCTGTTCCTCTTTTAGGAAGAGATTTGTTAGCTAAATTGGATGCGACAATTATTTTTTAAAATGGTGAATTAACAATGCAGATTCCGGAATCCAAACCAGGACAAATTTTGGTTTTGAAAGAAAAGCCTATTGCTCAAATCCCAAAGGAGGTAGAAGAGGCTGTAATACCGGTAGTTTGAGAAACAGAAATCCCAGGAAAATCAAAAGCAACTCAACCAGTAATAGTGGAATTAAAGGATGGAGCTAGGCCAGTAAGAGTTAAACAATATCCCCTAAAATTAGAAGCAAGATTGGAATTATAAAAACAATTGAGAAATTTTTAAAATACCAAATTTTAGAAGAATGTGAATCAGAATATAACACCCCAATTTTTCCAGTGAAGAAACCTAATGGTGAGTACAGGTTAGTCCAGGATCTGAGGGCCATAAATGAGATAACAAAAGATATCCACCCAGTAGTTGCAAACCCTTACACATAGCTAACATCTGTGAAGGAAAAGTATAAATGGTTTACAGTGATTGATTTAAAAGACGCCTTTTTCTGCATTCCTCTTGACAAAAGTAGCAGGAAACTGTTTGCATTTGAATGGGAAAAGCCACAGAATGGCCGAAAGACACAATTAACATGGACCAGACTCCCGCAGGGATTTAAGAACAGTCCAACTCTCTTTGGAAACCAGCTGGCCAAAGAACTGGAAGCATGGACCACTCGAGGAAAAATACAGGTACCGAGATCACAATATCTCCTATTGCAGTATGTTGATGACATCTTTATTGCAACAGAACAGGAGTCATTGTGTATAAAGGTAACCATTGAAATCTTAAATCAACTAGGCCTGAACGGGTATAAGGTCTCAAAAGAAAAGGCGCAAATTGCATGCACGACTGTGTTGTACTTAGGATGTGAAATTTCACAAGGGCAGCGAAAGCTGGGAATAAATCGCATAGAGGCAATTTGTGCCATTCCAGAACCGCGGAACCTACATGAGTTAAGAACATTTTTGGGTATGGCAGGGTGGTGCACATTATGGATAATGGACTATGGACTCATTTCTAAACCCCTGTATGAGGCCCAAAAATCACCTGTTTTTGTTTGGAATAAACCACAGAAAGAGGCCTTTAAGAAACTGAAAGAGGCGTTAATGAAATCTCTGGCTTTGGGACTCCCAGATCTGACAAAGGACTTTCAGTTATTCATCCATGGGAGACAGAGATTAGTGCTGGGAGTGTTAACTCAGAAACTTGGGAGCTGGAAGAGACCAGTAGGATATTTCTTAAAACAGCTGGACCCGGTAAGTGCGGGATGGCCTGTATGTTGGAGAGCAGTAGCAGCGACTATTGTTCTAATACAGGAGGCCAGAAAACTGACTTTGGGAAAACACATGGAAGTGTTTGTGCCACATATGGTGACAATCGTCTTGGAACAAAAAGGGGGGTACTGGTTATCCCCTAGCAGGATGATGAAATATCTAGCAATTTTAACAGAACAAGATGATGTAAGCTTAAAGACTACTAACCTGTTAAATCCAGCAGCCTTTCTAGGAACTGACGTAGAAGAAGGGATGCTTGAACTCAACTGTGTAGAGGTCATCGAGCATACATATGCAACTAGAACAGATTTAAAGGATGAACCTCTTGAACAACCTGACTGGGAACTTTTCACAGATGGTAGCAGCTTTGTGGAAAATGGAACACGGTATGCAGGATGTGCTGTAACAACACAGCAAAAGATAATCGAAGCAAAAGCGCTACCTCCTGGAACATCAGCACAAGGGGCTGAACTCATAGCTCTTATGAGAGCACTGGAACTGAGTAACAACAAAAAGGTAAATATCTGGACAGATTCAAAGTACGCGTTCGGCGTAGTACATATACATGGAGCATTATGGAAAGAACAAGGGCTTCTATCTTCTCAAGGGACTAATATCAAATATCAAAAAGAAATTTTGGAATTAATAATTGCTGTGCAAAAGCCTAAACAGGTGGCCATCATGCATTCCAAAGCGCATCAAGGAGTAACTTCAAAGATATCTGAAGGAAATACATTGGCAGACCGGACAGCTCGACAGGTGGCCCGGAAGGTATGGAATATGATGGCACTGATACCTCTCAAGGTAAGCCCACTCCATACCTATCCCTCACAAGATCCAAACTATTCAAAGGAAGATGAGAAATTGGCAGGACTTTTAAAGGCTCAAAAGAATTCTGAAGGATGGTATACAACAGTAACTGGACAAATAATAGTGCCACCAGCTATAATGCGAAAAATTCTACAGATCGAACATCAGAAATGTCATTGGGGTGGAGAAGCATTGGTGACTTATTTAAAGCGAGGAATAATTTCCACACAGATGTTAACCATGGCAAAATCAGTAGGGTCAAAATGTGAAATTTGTTTGAAAAATAACCCAATAGTAAGGAAACAGGTTGAAATGGGAAGGATCAGAGTAGGGATGGAACCAGGAGATTATTGGCAAATTGATTTTGTGGAATTACCAAAGACACAAGGGTACAAATACTTATTAGTAGGGGTTGACACCTTTTCTGGATGGCCGGAGGCCCTTCCCTGTCACACCAATCAGGCCAAAGAGACAGTAAAGTGGTTGCTCAGAGAAATTATTCCACGATTTGGTGTTCCTTTAGGAATATCATCAGACAGAGGCCCACACTTTATCGCAACAATAGTACAGGAGATAAGTAAACTGCTAGGAATATCATGGAATCTACATACTCCCTGGAGACCTCAATCTAGTGGGCAGGTGGAAAAGATGGATCAGACAATAATAAGGCAAATCAGTAAAATATGCCAAGAGGCCAAAATAAAGTGGCCACAGGCACTGCCCATAGCCTTGTTGCGAATCAGAATAAAACCTAGACGTGGAATGTTAGTAAGCCTCTATGAAATCCTCTATGGAAAACCATATGAGGCACCAGAACCTAATCCCAATACCCACATTAAAGGGAATCAGGATGTTTACAATTATGTGCTATCTCTAGGTAAAACCCTAACCAGACTGAGAAGCACCCTGGTGTGGAACAGGCCATTGTCCTTGGAAAATCCAATGCATGACATTCAGCCAGGAGATCAAGTATACATCCGAAATTGGAATGAGGAACCATTAAAAGAAAGGTGGGACAGACCTCATCAAGTACTATTAACAACGTTCACTGCAGTAAAGGTAGAAGGGGTGGATTCTTGGATACATTATATGCGGGTAAAAAGAGTTCCAAAAGTCTGGGAAACACAGATACTAGGCCCTATGAAACTGAAGCTGAAATGTAAATAAGATGTCTGGGTTTTGTTACAAAATTTTGATTGTCATTTGGTCATTAACAGAATTGACATTTAGTCCTCTCCTAGGAATTTCTCAGAAAAATGATCTGACAAAACTTAAAACAAGATGCCATTCTGACCTGCAAGTTCACGGAAACCATTCCGATGGGACCAACACTTTTAACGGTAAACGGTTCTATAGGACTGAATCTGCAGTTAGCCACAGCGAAATCGAAGTTATGGGAAAAAGAACTAGAAGATCAGTGAATTCCACACAGATAATCCAATCATATCGCCGAGATCCTGAAGAAAACCTAATGATAGGTCTGATTAAGGATTTCGCAAAAATGAAAAACACAAGTAGAATAACAGCTTGTTTGCCGATACCCAGAGCAGCTGGAGAACCGATTGAATGGGGAGTAATACTGTTTTCACTTTCAGAAATTAACAGAACAATCATTTGTCAGGAAAAAGAGGTAACGAGAAATATAACAGTGATAGAATATCAGGAAGAAGGTGTCTTTGGGGATCCTGCAATTTTGATATTAAAATCAGTATGTGAAAGGTACCAAAATGCTCAGTTTACCTCTATAAGAGACGAGTGGGGAAAGTGTGTCTATAATAAAGGGAAGAAGATAAACAAACAAGGAAAAGTATGGGAATGTGAAAAAGCAAATGGTTTAAAACAAAACTACTGGGACACGGCTTGGTCAATGAGCATTTTGCAGAAATTTCAATATATTGGAAACACATTTTGGTGCCTTAGATGGACAGGAAAGCAAAATGTGACAGAAAACATAAACATCAATAATTTGCTGTCCATAAACAGAGTTAGTCAAGATGTTATCAAAAATGTTCCTTGGGGGAATTGTACCAAAATTTTAGATTGCAACTCTGACCCCGAAGAAATCACAATACCTCCAGTTAAAGTCGCTTTAATGGCAGGATGTGCATGTCGAGGACTGAGAACTGGAGAAAAAGTGATACAGGTCCCAATTGACAATGTAGACTGTAAATATTCTACGGTGCGTAGCATGGGACATTTTGTTTGGGCAGCAAGTGATGGAACTTGGACTACCCACTTATCTGTGGACGGTCCAGCTAAAGAAGTCACCTTAGGATTACCAACTCTTTGTCCAATTTGGAAGAGGTCGCCATTCAAAGGCAGATTAGAAACCCTGCAGATTCATACAAAAAGAGATATAGGTGATAACAACAGTGATGATGAAGACACTTGGCAGGAGCCCTCCACAGGAGTTAAAATAGGATGGGCTTTTGAATCCCTATTTGCCCAAGTAGCAGCATATCGAAATAGAGAGATGATTGACAGTCTGATTGGCCAAACAAAAAGGTTAGCCAGAATAACAAAGAAAGGATTCAAAGATTTAAATTTGCAATTACAGGCAACAACTAGAATGACTTTGCAGAACAGAATGGCATTAGACATGTTGTTACTTAAGGAACATGGTGTCTGTGGATATTTTAAGGACAGAGTGGATCATTGCTATATTCACATTCCTAATGTGACTGCAGATATAGAACACGACATTTCCCAACTAACCAACATTGAACGAGAGATAGAAAAAGAAAAAGAAAATGCTGAACAAGGTTGGCTAGGGACAATATTTAACAGTCTGGGCCTTCACCTTACTGGATGGGTTCGTTCCCTCATACAAACTGCAATTGTAATATTAATTGTGTTTTTGATAACATATCTGATGTATTTTTGTATCCGAAGGGAAATAACTCGCAACAGTGCCTGGACTCATCGAATCATAGGAGCAGTAACTCGGGAACATCCAAAGTACCCCACACCTCCACCTACCTATCAGGAGACAGCTACCTAAGCGAATGAAAATACTTGCTTAAGTTAAATGAAGTATTTTCAAAGGGGGGAAATGTTAGAGAGGGTGACGTTTTTACAATAAAATAATCATATAAAATAGTAAAATGATTATATTTGAGAAATTTATAAATCAATAGTGAGGCTTTGTATATTAGAAGACGTTGTAACTTTGCCGTTTTGTATCATAGTTACTCTGTAACTAAATGATACAATGGTAGTCTTGGTAGCAAGAGCTAACGTAACTGTATATGGTGAATGGAGTATGGGTGTATGTATTGTAAAACTCTACCCAAGCAGAACCTAAGTTTCAGATAGCCAAAAAGGGCATACCAGAAGCATCCTGGTGAAGGTAAGAGAATGCTAACGTCCGGAAGACGATTGGGACCTAGCCAAGTAGAGGAAAGGTGAAAAGGACAACCTGAGGAAGACTTCTTACTTCATCTGAGGAAGACTCCTTAACTCATCAGGGCGACCACCAGAGGGGGCTGCGCAAGCACAGAAGAGGCTGATGTCGTAATTGATGTAGCAATCTTTGATGCATATGTGTTAGTCAATGATGTAATCTGTGTTGAATATGTATTAGTTACGAAATTTTAGTGTATAAATTGCGAACGCGATTTGACGGGAATCGGAACCAGATTTGGGTGCGTACCCCTGGTTCCCGGCGCCTCAATAAAGCACCTCATATAACCATCCCGCTGGTTATGTGTTTGTCTCAGTGCTAACAACTATAGCCATTTTTATCCTGTACTCCATGGACGCATTTTGCACTGACATTAAAAAAAATAAATAAATTAGAATATAATGCTTAGCAAAGCATGTTACCTTTTGATTACAAGCTGCAGCAGGTCTTTCGTGCTGTTGTGAGGAGACGGTGTTTGAAAGGTTGAATTGATTAGGAGAAAACTCCAGGAACAAACTCACCAACAGAGTTTAGAGTTGACCAGCAGGTATTCTTTATTGCGGCGCCGGGAGACACGGGGGATAGCTCCTCCTAACGTGTGTCCCCGTATTGCCATGCAGGACATCCCTATATGGTCACTGGGCATATTACATCATTTTCCAGAAAGTTTCTGACATGCATACAAAAATGTGGCGGTCTCTTCCCAACAAGCTTAATTAACATTAGAGACATAGCAATCATCCTGCCCTTCTGTTTATCAGTTAGTTTATCTGTGCCCACCCTGGGCATCTGCTAGTCCCAGATACTCCCCATCCCCAGGTCCAGTTTTTCTATTCTGCTTTTCTTACACCTTTTGTAGTAAGGTCCTAAGGACCTGAAACTATGTCAACTACCTTCAAGCACTGCAGTTATTTTCCATTACAAAGCCATCACACTTAACATTACTTAGAACTGATTACATTTTGTACTTTTGTGCCTCCTTGTCTCAGCATATGTATGTTTAACGACAATATAATCGCAGCCTGGTTGATGCTTGGGAGAGACACACTAGGAGGAGCTATCCCCTGTGTCTCCCCGCGCCACAATAAAAAATACCTGCTTGTCAACTTAAACTTTGTTGGCGAGTTCCAGGAGATTTTTCCCAATCAATATAAAAATATGTAAAATGTGTATATGTGAATTTGTGTAAACAAATGTAAACATAACAAAGCGTAAATACAGGTAAAAGTATGTCAAGACCTGACTTAATTTTGCATGCAGATTTTTAGGGCTCCTGTGGTACAATCTACAGTGAAAGTAAGAGGAGGGATGATGCTGACCTGACTGCAAAATTGGTGCCTGCATTTCAGAGAGGATGTCTGGGTACAGAAACAAAGGGCAAAAGCTAAGTCAGGAGGTAAGGTAGGATGTTAAAGACATGAAACTTCTTGCCTTATTTTATCCTATCAGTATAAGAGAATAATATAAAACCCCATTAAATTCAGTTCAAAGCACACAAAATCTCTACTGACACTATGTGCAGTCTCAAAACAGCCAAAGCCACTCTTGAAATCTATCACTCTCACCAGTAAACTGTGCCCCAACCTGAAATCAGTCTGTATTGAATTCCCTATAAAAAGAGCCAAAAAATTAAATTTTGTTTATGATCTAATCTTGGGAACTTTTTAATGGGGAAAATACCTTGTGATCTTAAATTATGCCCATTTCAGATCTTTTAGGGAAAAAAGTTTATATTATTTGGAAGGAGGCCCAGGAACTACTCTATAAACACTCAAACCAATGTTTAACAGAGAAAAAAGCTGGATGGTCCAAAACTGACTTTCACGAAAATAAAAATCATATGAAGATAGACTAATACTTAATAAAAATATTTTTGCGAAAAGCTGTGGATAGTTGCATATTTTTATTCTTCCAAAGATTAGGTTTCTAACCCAAGTATCATTTAAAACACTGTTTTCTAAATATGTGTTTTATAAATGGATTCAACTAAGTT
Source organism: Pezoporus wallicus (assembly GCF_028554395.1). NCBI lineage: Eukaryota > Metazoa > Chordata > Aves > Psittaciformes > Psittacidae > Pezoporus > Pezoporus wallicus. Next base: position 499,538 of record NW_026642407.1, read on the forward strand.
AATAAAATAACTCTATTTCTTACAACACTGTGATCATTAATTACACACCCATTGCAGCAAGCTCACATTGCTTGCCTCCCTCATTGCGCTGTAGCTAATGCTCGCATTCTGCAAGCACCTACTTCTGTGAGAACTCCCCCCGGTTTCTCTGGCCCCACAGACAGCTCTGAACTTCTCCCACTCTGGGATATTTGCCGTTCTGGCCCACAGCTGACTCTCTGTGGGAGAGAGGAACACTGCATCTCTCAAGAGGAGCACATTTCTGCTAGGTAGTACTGAACATGAAATTACTGCTCCATGTGCTAGTTCATTTATGGCTTCATTGTCTTCTTCAAGCTGTCTCCTGTGTGAGAAGCAAAGACTTAGCAGCTATAAAGTACTTTTTCATGTGGGGAGTTTCCCACGTACACAAGACTAAGTCCTCTAGCATAGCCCCAGAGAGGCTGGCCAAGTTTTTTCAGTAAATTCTACTGCCATTATTTCTGTTCTTTCTCTACTGCAATTCGTTTACAAGCATTAACGGAAAATATTATAGCTTTGAAAGCTGGATTTAGCAGTAACTATTGTGAATATGTCACTAGAAGAAAAGCAGACTACTAATAAAACGCTGACACTGTTCACAATTACTGTCCTTGGAAATTATATGTGGGGCTTAAGAATATTAAATTAGAGATTTACATCTGTCAAAAATGTTCTGACATATTCTAAGAGCGTGGTGGTACCTACCTATTTACAAATTCCAAAGTGAAGCACTTGTAAGAAATTAAATGTTAATTAATTTCTTCTTGCTTCTAATGTACTTGTAAAGGCTTGATTAATGAACCTGAAACAAAAAAACTGTTTTTTTCAATTGCAATAAACTGCAATGAAAATAACTTCTTTTTCTGTCTTGTCTGTAAGACTGGGTACAGAGTGTCTGCAATGTGAGTGTACTACAAATTTAATTGTATCTTTAAAGAAAAGTGGAGGTAAAAACGGACATTATTATGTATGGTCTTCACAGGTCTCTATGACCTCTCTCATTCCTTCACAGGGATGAAAAGCTACATTGTATTTGGGAGAAAAACTAATTGAATTATGTCTGGGATGAAAGACAGTGAGAACAGAGTAGGTATCTTTCCCAGACTCAGTACTTGGGAACCCTGTTTCCTACTAGGTAGCTTTTTAATTGAACCTTCAAGATAATTACGCTATTTAGGTTGCAGAAGCATATTAATAAATACACCACAGCATGAACTATTCATAAAAATACTACAGAGTAGGAAGCCATAAAAAGACATGGAATGGAATAATCTAATTAGGAAGTTTATAATTTCAGTGTAGGCAACTTAAGAGGAAGTGCTTTGTATATCCAGATGCGTTTTCTGTCCTAAATGTCAATTATTCTGATACAGTGGTGGTGGGCAGTAGATAGTAAGTGTTATCTTTAAAAAAATAAAAAAAAAAAAAAAAAAAAAAGTTCTTTTTTTAAAAGGTTCTGTTTACTGTCACATAAAACCTTTTAACAAGTTCAGAAGACTAGGTGAAGGAGCTGTTGTTTCAGGCAGAGGTAGAAATCAAAAGAGGATTAAAACACCTTGAGAAGTGATCTGCAGTAACCTATGTAAAATCGCAGGCCAATAGTACTGTAGATTCCACTGTTGAGGTCTAAACAAAGCTGAGGTTCTGAGTGCTATAAGGGTGCATGGCAATAGGGCTATCAAGATCTCACTTTTTTCTCCGTAAATTTATGCAGGGAAAGTTCTGGTTGGAACATTTTATATTGCCTACAATTATTTGTAACAACTGCCTAGTCACGATAAAGATACAGAATATTTGTATTTGACTAGGAAATATAAGGCAGGAAACATAGAGCCTGAAGGATATAGGTGGTCACCCATAGCTTTATCCCAAGAAATGGGCTGTGTCCCAGCTGCTCAGAGCTGCCTTTGGATGGCAGGACCAAGGGAAGGGAGAAGGTAGTTGCAGGGTTCTCTTCATGGTACAGAAGAACCTTATAAGGCTGAGTGCTGAGGCAGTAAGATTGCAGATAAAAATCAGTAAACAAAATTGCAGCAATAAGTCACAAATTTATATACAAAATGATGGGCTCTAGGCTAATTAATAACACCAGGAGTAGAATTTTTGAATTATTATAGATGAATAAAAATATCAGCACCATGCTTAGGACAACAAATAGAATAGTAATTGAAAATTATTGGAGAAGGGATAAAAAGCAAAGCAGAGACCATCATCGTATACTGTAGCCCCTTACACCCACATTTTAAATGCTACAGCTATTGTCAGTCCTTTTTCTTCCATCTGTCTATCCCATATGTCTACCTTATATCTCCCTCCACCTCTCAGCAAGGCAGACCTAGAAAAGATTCAAAGAAAGAAGATCAAAGATATGGAATAGTTTCCACCTGTGGAGCAGTTAAGTAGACTGGACCCTCAGGCTGGAAGAAAGGTGCCTGAGAGAAGATAAAGTAGTCTGTAAAATCATAAATGGTGTGGTATTTGTTCCCTCTTCAAGCACAAGAGGTAAGGAACCTCAGATGAAGGTAACAGGAGGCAGGTTCACAGCAAATAACTATTTTTTCTGGGACATGAACTTCTAGTTAAGATACAGCCACTGGATTCTGAGAGAGGTGAGGTGAATCAAAAACTATGAGAGGAGTCCCTTGACCCTATCATAGACTCCTGAGTCTTAGAAGACTATTGATACAGTATATCTGCCAGCCATTTATATGTTATGAAGATGCAAGTTTACATGCCATTTCCTGTGAAGATACTTTCAGTCAAAAGACTGAAGATTCCTTTACAGTATCGAGCTGGCCCTGGAGATACAGCATTAAATAATTGGATTCTCAAATACTGATAGTTCCTCCTTTGGTGCTCTTGGCAAAATACCTTTCAAGTGGGTACCTATCAGATGAATACAAGACATAATTTGAAAATCCTACCTTATATGCAACATTTAAACGTCTTAACGCAACCTAGAGCATTCATAACCATGTTTTGTAACACCTTTGACTATCTTTTTACTTTTCTTTATATATTTGGGCTGTATAATGAAATTCAGTTCAATTCCTGAACAGATTAATTTTTGCAGTATTATTTCTATCTCTACCATTCTTTTATTTCCCATAATAGGCACACTCCATATTTTCCTACAATGGGTGCAGATGTTTCTTTCACAACATTCAATCCGTTTTTTTCCTAAACCCTTCACTCACTGATCCTAATACAGATAAAACAATTAAAAAGGTTGCTAAAAATGAATAAATCCAAGCCCTGGGGATGAACCAGAAATAAGAAAAATACCAATGCTATGCCCCAAACTCTTTTTCCCACAATGTACAAGTCTATAACAAACAAGAAAAAAACTGAACAAAATCAGTCACGTAGGAGCCAAATGACCCTGCATTATCCTCCAGTAGTTTAAATATTTATATTTGGGTGGAGTTGAGAAAAGAAATACAATTGTAGGCCCCCATTTCAAAAGAATGCCAAGTCACCTTTTAATTGCCTAACTTTTCTTTGATACATTGATTTAGGATATTAGAAGGATATTTGTATTTGTATGCATACCTCAGATTTGGTTGTGGTATATATCAGGTCTCAAACCCTTCTGATAATCCCATGTCATAAACTGTGCCATCCTGTCATTTTAATCTCACAGCTAGATCTGTAACACTTTCAAATAAAATAGAGGCAGTTTCTGTTGCTATGGCAGAGAAAGTCTAGATGACTGCTGCTGCTTCCTAACAGACTATATTTTTAATTTGTTCTACCCAGGACTCTGTGCTGACCTCCACACTTTTTTGCAACAGTGGTTACACGTGCAACTGAAGCATTTTTCCTTGCATTCAGACAGTATGGCAGATTAGGTATCTGCAGCAGAAGCATGCAGTCTCAGTGTTGGTAAACCCCTGTCTTTGTAAACCAGCTTTGCCAAACAGCAGAGTTACACATCCCAGCTGTCCATCCCCGTTCACCTCCTCCCCTCTTCCATGGATCTGGCCTTTCTGCTAGCTCTGCTCTGTACCTTCCATTTTAATTGAGATCTATCCCATTTTACATTCCCCCTTACTGTTATAGCAAAACACTTAAAAGGCAGACAGAAATGGGTTTATTTGCTTGCATGTAGAAGAACAGCTAATTTAATCTGACTGCATATCTTTCTCTCCTTTACACCTGTACTGCATTCCATTTTCCTGCCTTTGAAGTGCATCTTTTTCAGATCTTTGAACAGCCTTGGATAAATGAATCTGTTCTTGCAATGATCTATTATCCCTGCTGTCTGAAAGTTAGAAGGATGAGAAAGCTTACCAAAAAAAAAAACTGAGAACAGAAGAAATTAGCAAGAAGGGGATCAAGGGGCTAGTTAGCTTCAGGTACCACTGTCTGGATCACAGCTAAGGAGAGCACTTCCAGCAAGCGATGCCCAACTGTTCCAGCATCTTGAAGCATCATCCTTGCAGCATTAACATTGGTCAATCATCTGATGGACTGAGACTGCAGGGGGTGCTGCTCATCCATTTTGAAAGAAAACAGCTTTCACAGTGCTCAGCCTAGCAGTACAGAGATATAAGATGAGGGGCAATGCGTTACACAGGAATAAACCACAAAAAGTCAAAGCAACTATGCTATTTGTGCTGTGCTGTGCTTGGCAAGACTTCCTTCTTCCCCAAGAGTTTTCCCACAACCCCCAGCAGGATCAAGACCTTTCTGTATCAGACACAGTGTTCACATCTAAGAGTTTCTGACTCAAGAGACTATACTGAGGAAGAGCTAATAAAGAAAACCTGTGTCCCATTTCTACAGCAGTCAGCAGGATAATAAGTGTGTCTTGTTTGTTTCACTTTTCTCCACACACATGCTAATTACTGTAAGTTATTTTTTATATGATATATAGACAAAGGAAAAGATTCATAATCTTTTTTTTTTTTTTTACTATTCTTTAATAGCAGGAATATGCACCTTCTTTCAGTACACAACCTCAATAGTGAAAGATGTCATTTGGCTGCAGGTGTGATTCAAATGAAGGTTTGTTCTCAAAACAGTATCTTCCATCTCAGCTTCTGACACAGTGCAGTTATATCTGAAAGATGCAGACACAGACACACCTTTTTTTAAACCAGTTTTGTCAAGTCAGTGCCTAATAAGAGCACTATGTGAAGAGGCAAAGCTAATTAGCCAGGTAGATTTTATCATGGAAGGAAAGGCTCTTATATTTGCAGGAGGGGGGAAAACCTGACCTACTTTCATATGTGCTGGTGTTTTTTATTTAAAGCGTTTTCTTCAGTCTTTCTAAAGACAGTAGCCAATTTCCTAATATTATAGCCAATGTAGAAAGGCTTGGTGTATTTTTGTACTAAATATAAGTGCTTCAACTTAGGTTTCAGTATCTCTCAAAGAAAAAGATACTTTCTCACAGCCATTTACATAGGCAATGGAAAAGAGAAATAAATACCTTCAAAATTCACCCCTTTCCAAAATCTTAAAATCTCTATTCAGAAACACTTTAAAATCTAATAGAAAGAAAGCATGGAGTATAGTGGCTTCTCCATCTTTCATTCTCTTCAAATCCAGACTGGGCCCAGCTCGAACAGGTAAAGCCCCAGTCCCCTTCCCCTACTCCCCCTTTGTACCCTGTTCTACATGAGGGAAAAAAAAAAAAAAAAAGAAAAAAGTGCACATGCTAGTCAGGAAAGAGCCACAAATAATTCTTGCCACATCCTAGTGAGGCCGAAGGACCACAGACTACATTGCAGCATATGCCTGTATAGCCCAAGTATATGCTGTAGACCCTGTATTTCATTTTGATCCATATATGGATTTAATTTGAAGCACTCACTTCTCATAGACAGTTCAAAACCTGGAAGGCACTACTGGAATGCAATCCTGCTATCTATTTGTAATGATCTGAATAGACACGTAGGTTTAGTGGTGTTTTATTATTATAGATCACCCCCTGGAGGGTTTAAACAAAAATACTTCAGATGATGAACAGATCATGAATTCTTCATGTCACTTTAAAGGTTTGGTTTTCTGAATTTGCACTGTCCAGATGTGCATGGTTTTTGTTGCTGATTCTCTTCTCCAGTTTACAAACCACCAAAATTACAAGCTTCATTTGGAATAATCACGTCTACCTGCAAAGCATGTTTTTTCTGCCAGTACACATTGGTATTTCCACCACTTTCTCTGCAAACAAATTCACTGGAAAGTTTATGTAAGGCTTTCCATATGGAGCCAAAAGGGAAGTTTTTGGAGTTTAGTGGAACAAATGGATTTTTTTTTTCTATTCTACTCTAATTAAAATTAATATCACTTTGGCTCATACTAACACCGCTAACCATAAGGAAATTTGTAGTTCAAACTTCCAGCTCACTAGGCTTAGATGCTGCTGAACATATGGTATGTGTGATCACTGGCTGTTCCCAATAAAAGCCCATATGGCTATAAAGGCTATGCAGCAGTGATGTTTTATCCTCACTTATTATTAACTAGTTTCTCTACTTTTAACTATGAGTTATTTGCTGTCTATTTTCTCCTTATGCATAGGCTATTCTCACAGTCATCACAACTCCTCTAGTAACCACCACTCAGGTCATTTTGCCTTTATAACCTGGCTTCACACTCCCCTCAGCAACACTCCCTTTCTTTTACCATGGACAGAAATTTAAACTTCATGTGAAAAGGTACAAGACTTGACTGCTAAACAGCATCCAGCAGAGGCATGAGCTGCCATCAAACCAGCTCGAGCTGAGGGGAAGTACATGACCTCTGGGCATGAGGTGTGGGAGGGAAGCAGTCAGGATGAGTTGGGGAAAAGCACTGGAGGGGTGCCTGCAGGCATAAGGAATGCAATATCAATCAACATACTGTGAGCACTTGAAGTTGAAACACCTTTCTGACTGAGCACAGAATGTGTATCTGAGCTTCCAGAAGAATAGATCTAGTGCAATTCAGCAGCCCTTTCTTGCAGCCCTCCTTTAATGAGAGAAGTCATCTTACACAAAAGCAGCATAACCAAGAACCATATGTCTTTACCAGTTGCCACTCTTCTCCAAATATTTCATATTCTTGTTACAGCAGTGACATTAATAACAACTGTTTTACCATGCAACAGTGGTACACTGCATGGTTGGTACACTTCAGGAAACTGTACTACTGCCAGTAAGAAACTCCTCTTCATGTCATTTCCTACATGGTCATTAAGAGTCTTTCACAAAGATACATACAAGGGGAAACATTCTTCCTGTTCTTTTTTAACTTGACTTCAAATAAAGTATATATTTCGTTGTTTGTTTACTTGATAGGTTCTACAGCTGCTGCTCATAAGACGTGAAATACTCCAATCACTTCCAAATTATTTTAAAATCTAGTGCTTAAGTTACCCTTCCCCCGAGCTTTAATGAGTTTTAGATGCTTATTTTGTTTCTGCAATTGATCTCATTTATACACTTTGGAAGACATACCCAGAATACATGAAGAATGATAATTACCACTGTGCAAATATAACAGTTTAGAGGCATTAAAATGGAAATACTAGGTTTCTGAAATGCAAAACACATGCCAATGGAAATTAGTTTACTGGAGAAAATAGGGCATAGGTAAGAAACCGAGGGGAGCGTTATTTTGGTGGCCATTCATTTTATGCCTTTTTTCTTCAGGTATCTGTCAGAAATTAAACAGGATATCTGTAGTGGAAGGCTTATACATGACAAACATGAGAATATTAGCACAATTTTTGTACATAAAAATATCAGTGAATGCCTGTTAGCAGAGTAAACTCATACATTCATTAATAAGGATGTTTCAGCAGACAATTGCATTACTTAATAGGGTGCTGACATTAAAACAAGAGTCAGTGTACTGTTCTCTGATCAAAATGAGGATGATTATCCCTAAATATTTTACAGCTTATACAAGATCTGGGTCCAAAGCGTTTGACTGTGCATGGTTTAAAACTTCTTGGGATTCATCCCCAGGTGTCTAAAAGTAGTTACTTCCTTATCAGCCTCGACAGCTGAGTGGGAAGATGTTGTACCACTCGCCTCTTTCCCCTAGGCCTCTGGCGCCTCTCCTGAAGGCATTCCTCAGAGCCTTGGTTCAAGCTTTCCGCTCTCTCCAAATCCAATCTGGCAGAATTACAAAACATTCATCATTGAGGGGGGTCTGGAGGTTGTTGGGCTTTTCATATTTTTGTATCATTTTTATGCTGGTGGTATCTGAACACTTACAGAAATTTCCTATTTCATTCTCTTGACAGGGCCACTGAATCAGAAATGGCACCAATCCTCTGTATAGAGCTGCCCTTCCTATCACAAATGCACTTTAAGCTAAAAAAGAAGACCTGGTTGCATATTCTGACAGCTTGTATTTCGTTACTTTTTGTCCTTAAGTGCTATATCTTTGTTATACCAACTGTAAAAAGGGATAAAAAAATAGGAGTATGCTAAAACTTTATATAAATTTTATAGGGAGCTATTAAAGGATAGGTAAAATAGAAATATTTTACCCCAAAACTTAATTTCAGCTGAATTTGTGTTCTTCCCAACAGGAGGCCCATGCTACTTCTGTAAAAAATGAACTTTAGGTTACACTTACTTATTAATAGTATTTTCATTATTACTGACAAAAAAAAAAGTTTAAGCTTAAATCCTTAAATCAAAAAATATTCTGACAGATATATTACTGCAATTAAACTTGCCTTAAAAATTATTTACTCTAAAAAAGCTATTCCTTATCAGGATAGTCTCAGTTATTTGTGAAATTTTTCCTTTTGTTTGTTTTAATACATGCTACTTTTTATAAACTTAATCTCTTGACCTTACCAAAATTCAAGTTAAGCAGTTCCTTGGGAGAGAATTTACTATGCACTAGATGCTCTAGTTTGTGTAAAATTAAGTGTAGACAGCACATGTGATCTCATGAACCCCGCAACAACCAGCTCTTGGCAGAAACAGTGGCTGCAGCACTGGCACCAGTGAACTCAGCAGAGCTCAGTGCTTTCACAGACATTTCTTTTTGTCTTTCCATGAACTAAGTATCTTGTCTTTCAAATGCTAGTAAATGCAGGTATGCTCAGATAGGACTCTTTCCTTTCACTGCTTTCCTTTCTCTGCTGACAGCTAAGCTACTAACTGTGGTGCTCAATAAACTGCACATTTCTTCTCCCTTTCCATTGTAAGCAGCAGGCAGTGGAATCCCAGCCTAGTACAAGCAAATTTATTGTATACAGTAGGTAAATATTTGCTCTACTAAGTCTCATAGTTACTCCTCTTAGTTTTTTCCACAATCATATTAAAACTGGATTATGGCTTAATATTGCTTTTATTGTCTTCACTTTGCCTATTCAATAGCATAGCAACACTGTTATTTAACATTTTGAAAGACTTTCACACTCACATAGCTGAAATGACATTTTGTTTGGTAGAGACCCTAAATTCATGCAGAGGGAGAAGAGAAAGAATAGATTTCCACAGAAGCCTGCCAAGGATGCAGAGCCAGCATTTAAGCCGATAAAAATGATCCTCTTGCTTCCATGGTGGCACCAATTATGTCCCTAACAAACATGCATGAGCTGTAAACTGTAATGTGCTTAAATTCCTATGAACTCTTATACAACTATTTAATTTCATAGAGCTACTACATGGTTGGTTTCATTAAAATACTTAATAGTTATTGCTCTGCCAGTTAAAAGTAGTATACAACAGTTTAAGAAACAAAAAGTGACCAAGAAAGCATGGAAGAAGCATTTTTAGAAATGGATCTCCACTTCCCAAATGTTCCTGCAACAAGTGAAAACAACTTTGAAACAACAACAAAAAAACAAATCAACAACAACTAACAAACAAAACCAATCATTGGCAAAGAGCTCTCTTTCCGCAGGAGAGGTCTTGACTTCTCTGAATGACCCATGGGCCGCTTGAAACCAAGGAAAACCCGCTGTGGTGATTAGTTCTGTGCACTTTACCACAAGCTGTAAGAATTTCCCATAATTACGCTTTGCAAGTAAATTACCACCACATAACAAACACATCCAGACTTAAACATGAACAGAGATATTTCTGGGATCTTTGAAGAGGGAGAAAATTTAATAATGCGATTAGAGATGCTCATAAGATAGCCATAAATGAACTTCCTGTCTGAAAGGATTTTGCCCACATGTTCTACCAAGAATAATATTAAACAATCACAATAACTGAGATTTCTGCAGGACCTTTGACCCAAATTGCTTACAGAACAAAAGGGAGATTCCTTCCTAGTTTTCCAGGTTTTTGTTCTGTTTTATAATCTGGAATTCAGGGGCAATGTTCCAACTTCAAGCTATGCCTCTTGGTGAAAGATGGTGCTGACGTTCACAACACCCATCAGGGACGCTGGAAAGACTGTGCCTGGCACAGACAAAATACCTGTGGACATCCACCCCCTAAGGTATAATCAAAATCCCCTGGGGATGGTACAGGCAGACAGAAGTTTATCTTGTGCACTTTCCGTAGAGGAGTAACCTGGGCAGTTCTCTGCTTCTCAGCCAGAAGTGCTGAACTGTTGCTGTTGCAAATACAGGCACAAGCTGGTTTAAATATAACTTGATGGTTTCTAAATGCATCTATTCCTCCTGTTACTTAACATGCCATCTTGGTATGTGTCTAAATTTAACTAGAATTCTACTGTTTAGAGTGGATGTCACTTTACATAACAGCTAATGAAATGTTTGTCTACATGTAAATAGCTTCCTTGCAGAAGTGAAGCTAGCTCCTGTACTAACAGCACCTCACTTTTTACTGAAGAGCAGTTCTTCTAGTCAACTGCTCTTAACTTGCAATAACCAAAGGTTGTAAGGGCTGAATTGCATGCTTTGAGATTAACAAATAACAGAACAAAATAATAGATAGATATATGTCCCATTTGAAAAATTTGAAACAGACAGGGAGGCCAGAACATGCCCAGTCTGCCTAGAGTTAAAGGACATAAGAGTAAGACTCAGCTTCAATTCCTTCCTGCATTTCTTCTCAGTAGCCAAATTTCAAGTCTGAGCACACTCATGTGGACTGTTGCCTCTGTTTAAAAGCAAATTAATTACAGGCATATTGGAAATGTGATCAGATTAAACCCCTCTTGCTTCACACACTCTTGCTTTCTGTATTTGTGTCCTCTGGTTTGAATTTCTAGAGAGAAAATGGACAAGTAAAACTAGGTGGCTTGTGACACAGAATTTCCTAGCAACTGTAAGTAGCTGTGCTAGAGCAAATGCATGGCTGGGAGAAGGCATCGGCCAACCAGGCAGCCAGAAGCTTGTGAAGGAATAATTGAAAGGATTAATGGACAGTACCATATGCTCACAATTTGGATCTGGCCACAGGCAGTACAGAGCTTGATTTCAAGAATGGTCTTTTGTGGGTCCTGCTCAGAGGACCTGTCTTTCTATTGCTTAGTAAATGCAGTTACACTCAGCTAGGACTCCGCACTTTGACAGTGAAGACAGTGAAGAACAGAGCACTGATGATCTGTTGCAGCGGAGCAGGAAGCACTGGGCTGCTTCTTCTATGGGCAGCACCGCTAAGGGCCCCTGCCAGCCCAGCTTCTAGGGTCTTGTGGGAGGTGGAAGGATCATCTTGTTGGGCAGCACTGCTGGCTTACCACAAACATGGTGTGCAACACTAAGTGTATCACTACACCACAAGCAGATGAGTTGATTCATGGGAGAGAAAATGTCCTGCCCAGACAAGCCAGGGCTGTTCACAGCTCGGCCTGGAAGAGGAGATTAGAGCTGCTTCTTAGAGTCTTGCATTTTCTTTCATCTTATTGTACATGTAAAAGTAACATACCTGAAGAAATAAACCAAATGAAAAACTGAGATAAGGTGTTCACTGAGAGCATGTTCTTTTACTCCAAGTTAAACTGCTAAACTTTTCCCAAAATATCCAAACACCAAAGTTTTTTGTGGCAGTAAGCCCAGTAAAGATGTGAGACTCAAGTCTCCTGCATCCTGAGCTCCTCTCTGAGCTTATAGCAAAGATCAGGACATACTGGGAGAGCCTAAACACTGACAGTACAGCAGAGGTAAAGCAGTGCTTGCCTGCTGTGTAAGGAATAGATCTTCAAGCTTGCAATTTCAGCAAAAGGAGGAAGATGTACTACTAAAGTACCGTAAGAACAGAAGCATTATAGAATACCAGGGATCTGTGCTTTCCCCTTTGCTGACAAACACCATGAAACATTTTATCTTTCTGACTCAATATCGTAGAAGGAATCTAATTTTAAAGACAGGAACTGGGGCAATACCTTATGATTTAAAACTAGCATTCACATGAACAAAGTGCTTGCTTTTCATTATGTTCAATTTGTTTCTACCATACCTTCCCCCTCCAAGTATGCATGGTTTTTGTTTGCAGAGTAATTCTGAAAGCAGTAGAATTTCCACAATTTCAGAATGCACTTGAGAGAAAATTGTATTGTAAAATTTACAAATCGAAGAAATACACTAAAAGGCTTCAAGATAAGCAATTCAAGATAAGCAGGATAGGAGATGGCATCTGTGGTTCTTTGTAAATAAATGTCAAGTAGCAAGCCTATGAGCTAAAAATAAAAGATGTGAACAACTGCTAAACAAAGGGCCAGAAGTTGCAGTGGGACAAACTCCAAATGCTTTTCTTAATGTATTATAAGGGAATCAGTCTGGGTTTCCCTAGTTAACATGAATAGACAATAGTTAAATCCCCATATAAATTTTAAGTTGGAAGAAAAAGCAAAGAAAGTGGCACTTCATCCCAAGCCATCCAGAAAAGTGAATACGGTAGTTACATTGCTGTCTCAAATAGGTCCAGCTGCCATGCTAAATATAAGGCAATAACACATATATTTTGACTGTAATAGAGGTTTTGCCGTTTTCTCCAGAAAGATACAGGTTATGATAAATAGATTTGCTATCTCTGGTCCTTAAGGACAGTTTTTTCTACATAGTTGGATTTATAATTGCTCACTCCTGTGCCGGAAGAGAAGGCCAGCCATGTAGGAAATAGCTGACAAACAGCCCATGCTGTGAGAGAGCATCCATGGAGTACACGCATGGGAGGGAGCCAGCTTTGTAGCATTGCGAGAGGTTCAGCTGGCAGCACACCAGGAACATTTTGCTCCCAACAAAGAGTGAGTATGGGAAGAGGCTGGAAAATACAGCACCTTCACAATATGTCATTTCTTGTTGTAACCAAAAACTGTTACGGCTTGAAGGAAGAGCATAGGGGAAAAAAGGAGTAGGAAAGAAAGCATATGGAAAACAGGAGGTGAAGAGAGTGGGAAATATAGAGAAGAAAAAAAAAAGGAAAGAAGGATAATAGAGTAGGTGGATTAATTATCAGACTATAAATAGGAGAAAAAGGAATAGGAAAAGAGAAAATAATCAAAAAACGGGTTGTTTTTCCCTAGTGCTGAGCTAGAAAGTTGTCCCATATGACCAGGTCTGATGTCCAGGAGGGCACCTTGATGTCAGGTGCAAGTCTAAATCAAGTCAAATCAAATGTCTGCCCAAGGCATTTCGCCCACCCAGGCCTTATGTCAGGTTTTACTGACCACGTCAGCCTCTCCATATAACACACCAGGGATCAGGGCAGGATCTTATTTAGGAACTGAAGCAACAATTTTACAGATATTAAACTGCTAATAGTAGCTAATTTGCACTGCTACTTTAAATTTACTCCCATACTGGTTTCTCTGTTTTCCAGGACTTGTCTTGCCCTTTCTTCAGCAGATACCCGTCCTGCACTTTCCTTTTGAAGTCAAAACACCGTTCTGACTGAGCACAGTATGTATATCTGAGCTCAGCAAAAACTTCAGAAGAACAGATCCCTGTAATTCATCAGCCCTTTCTTGCAGCCCTGTTTTTATGATAGAAATCATCTTGTACAAAAGCAGCATCACCAAGATCCATGTGTCCTTACCATCCCTCTTTCATAGTCTGAAAACCTCTCAGTTGAAGCTGTAAAGAGAGTTGCTCCTTGATTTCTACTAGAAGCATAAGAAAAGCTGTCTTCCCTCTCCTCCCTGCGCTGTGAGGAGCATTGCTTATGAGGACTGCCCATGGCTGTCAAGGAAAGGACGTGATGGGCAGGGAAACCTAAGCTGGGGGCACCCAGTGTCAAGCTGAAGTGCAAAGCTGGCTATGGAACAAACGATCTTGTGATTGCATTCAAGGTTTCAAAACCTGTTTTTGTTTCAATGGAGAATTAAAATAAATCCTTTCAAACATTTCTATGAAACAGCTGTGTTGAAACATCTGTTGTCTAGCTGAAGACATCTTGTATCACTCTGTTAGTATTTGACGAGGGTCTCTGTCCTAGATCTTTCCAACTAGATATTTTGTAAGTCTGTTAAATATTTCAGCTACACCAAAATAACATAATTTGTGCACCAGTGACAAAAGTATAGCACACGGAGGGGCGGGGGGAAGAGTGTTGAAGTGTTTAAGCACCCAGTCTACTGATGACTGTGAAGAAAAGCTGCATCCTTCAAGAGAGGAACAGTAGGGATCACAGCTGGAGGTGTTTGAACTACCTGCGGTCCATACTGCCTAAGCTGCCCCCTTGTCACCATCGTTCTTCATTATCTGTCATTTGCATTTGCCATAAATTAATCCAGTATCATTGACAATATGAACAAATTTGGACTGCACCTCACCTTTCCTAGATGGATGTGCTTCCTCTGTTATTACAAAAGAGAACTAAATAATGCATCTGTCTTCCAAAACACCTGAACTCACTAGCATTAGCATAACAATGCCCTTTGTTAGCTCCTTCAGCATGCATTTAATGGAAGCTGCCTTCTGCAAGGCCACAAACTGCAATTCCATTCCTTGGATCAAATATTTATTATTCTTTTACCAGTAACAGCTTCTTGTCTTCCTGATTGTAACTCTGGAAAACTGACCTTTTTCTTAAGGTTGCTACTCAGATGTTACATACTGTTTCAACACCCAGTAAGTTACAAAAAAAAATTGTTGTTCTCTACTGTGTGCATACCTAACAATAAACTACCTTAGACACCCTTAATAACGAAAAATTCAAAGAAAGATGCCATTTATTAAATTGTTCATTAAAAGCAATCTGGTTGATACATGATTAAAGAATACTTCACATGCAGCTATTTTTCAGGAAGAAAAATCTGAAATCAATACATGTTTCAATCTCTATTTCACAAGGGTTAATTTAGTTAGACTAGGAGAGAAAGAACCAACTTGCAGTAAATACAACCTTTGTCTGAGCTCTTGGGCAAGACAAAGGTTGCAAGACAACAAGCCTGTTGTCTTACAAGCTGCTGAAAAGATTCCACATGGGAAAGAAATACAAGGTATTGGGCTTCCAACTGGCACTAGAATTATGAAATTGCCACTTCCAACTGGCACTAGAATTATTAGGTCCTCAGCCAACCACATTATATTTCTAATGCTGACAAAGAGTGGTTAGTAAGATGACATTGAGGCATACCTAACTAAAGTATTAAAAAGTAATTAACAACATCACTTCTGAGTGTCATTTTACATAAAACTAAGAAAGCATGCAACACAATCTAGCATGCCAGAAAAATTTTTCAACACTTGCAATACTTGAACACTATTCCATGATGGATGGTTTGGGTTTGGTTGCTTTTGTTTTTTTTTTCCTTAGTGAAATTAAAGATTTATTTTTTTTTTGTGATTTAAAAACTGACAGACAAATTAGCTACATAGAATCACAGAATAGTTAGGGTTGGAAAGGACCTTAAGATAATCAAGTTCCAACACCCCTGCCATGGGCAGGAACACCTCACACTAAACCATGTCACCCGGCATCCTGGAAAAAGTTAAGTAAACTAACTTTAAAAGTGTTGATTACACTTACCAGAATTTCTTTTCTGTATATTTAAAATTTTCTAATAGCATCCAGGTAGTTAACTAATAAACTCCACGTGCACTACATACAATTCTGCCACCAGAATGCACTTAAGTCCTAAAGCATCCAGCTCTGCTCAAGGATCTTGTCTGTCTATCAAAGTACTTTTTGTTAGAAAGAAACAGAATGGACATACCTTGACCTTTCCCTGTAGTCTTCATGCAACTCCTACAAGATGAGCACAGTGTAATACTGACAGTTCAGTCTGACTAATTACTTCATTATATACTTTAATTTTCAAATATGTCAAACTTCAACCAGCCAGGCTGAAATTTCTTCTTCTTTGACTCTGGAATATTTATTTTTTTTTTTTTAGTTTGATAGAACGTAAAAAAAGTTCAGCCATTTTCAGAACAAAGTTAGTGAAGGATGGTTTTGCCAACATTCATATTTTTCATCTTTTCTGAAGAGCCATACTGATTTATAACAGGAGCTTGAAATCTGGCATGAACACAACGCTGCAGTTGAAACAGTATCTTCTTTTTGTCTGCAGCAAAATCCATTCTTTATTAGCTGGGTTAAAGTTTACAGAAAAATCCTACTATCTACAAAACAAACTGTTGCATTTTGATATTCTGAAGGTTTCAACAGGAACATGCAAGCCCTGAAGCCTGCTAAGCTGCTTGTCCTGGGCAAGGTACTACACATGTGAACCTATAGCTTGCGACACCTTTATCTTGAACAGAGCTCTTGCTTTCTTACAGCAAAGCTATGACATCAACAAAGTGTCATAGAAGAAAAAAAGCTAATTAGAAATTAGTTGGGTGTTAAACATTCTTAACACTACTTATATGCTGTAGACAGCATTAGAGGCTTTTAAGCTCAGTCTGTGTAATTTCCCCAGAAATTAAGGGCTTGTTCTTCAGTTGTTGTAGCTCAGTGTTCCTGTTAACGTCAGTGGAATTACATAAATTTGCCCTGATTAATACACTTTAGTTAAGCAGCCAGGCAAATAAAATCACTTTGGCTATGTTTTTAAAGTATTCCCAAATATTATCTGAAGGGCTTCTTCAGTGTGACACACACAACCCCTGACAGGACCCCGATGTAGGGGACAGCCCTGAACTGGGGGCACATACCAAACTGTGGGTCAGTAAGTTTCACAAGGGTACCCCAGGTCACTGCTTCCTGACAGCAACTTTAGAGGGAGGAGAAAAAAAGGGTTTGAAAAACATTCCAGATTTCAGCAGTTTTTTCTAGCTGTGCAGACACAGAAGTTTCTGAAATGTTGGGAGGGACAGCCCTAGCAAGCCTGTGACCTTCTATAACAGACTGGACCGTGGCATTTCAGAAGGGATTTGGTCAGGACTGTTAAACACATGCCAAAAAGAACTGCTTCTTGGATTTTTTCAATCAAGTAGCACTATATTTGGACTGGAAACAGCCTGTGGATGAACAGGAATAACTGTTAGAAGACAAGTGAAAAGTTTCAAGCAGATACTACAGTCAAGGAAGAAAACTTGAACATACCTGGGCAAGTTTCCAAACTGACTCAAGCAACACTTTTTCCCATGACATCAGATTCTAAACAAACAATATATTATAGTCCATATGTTAATTAAAGAAAATCCAAGCAGTGCTAAGCATGCACCAGCCTACCAAACACTGACTGAACAAAAACTGGATTGCTTGCAAGCCATGGAAGTTAAACAAATAAAAAGCACCGAATTTTCAGGATAAGAAGCCTGGGTAAGTTTTCTCAGCAAGACGAGGTTGTGAATATTGAGGTAAGTTTGAAAGCAAATTGCCGGAATAGAAGTTAATACAGTCTAACTAGATAACAAGTACAATAAGTGAACAGTGCTTTGAATATGCAGCAGTCATAGGGCTCAGAAAACTGTAAAGGTGGTTGCAGATAATGTGCTTAGAGAATCTGAAGTTCTCTACCTACCTGAAATCATAGGTATTTACAGGAGAAATCTGGACTACAGAATGGTTTGCAGTCAGAGTTCAGAAGATCTTTTGGCAGATAAAACATGTTTCCAGTAAGATGATACGAGGATAAACATGAAAGAGAAATCCATAAATGCTGTTTTCACAAAAATAATGCTGGTTTCTTAGAACTGACTGTATTTTAAGGAAAAAGCTAGAATGTAGTCCTCATGAGATGCCAACACAAGCTATCAAGAGCAGTTAGTAAATCACAACATTTAGCAACTTAAAATGGCATGGCACATTTTAAAATTCAAAACAAAATCCAAACTATGTTCTACAGGAGAAAGAGATACTTGCAAAGCATAGCATATTGATGCTGTTTATGGAAGAATTGAAGTGCACTCTTACTTTAAGATGGCCCCATTGGCCCCATGACGGTAATGCTTACTGCATACGGCTGAATTTTCTGAGATTTTATCAAACCTTGAATTATATGATCAGCTGGTCCTGTATAATGAGAAACAGGAGGCCACATTTGCTCTTTCTCACAATTTAATAAACCAAAATTAGAAAGGTGCCCTGTCAAATGAGGACAAATTTCATTAGGAGGGTCAAATAGGCAGGGTGCTAAATTTCAATTGTATTTCAACAAGATGATTAACCTCAGAAGATTAATAGCCACGGAAAATCATGTTGAATTATTGTCATTGTAATATTAAAGTGAAAGAACCTAAGTTCATAGAGGTATTAAGGGGAATGAACCTTTCTTTTACTTGTACAGTACTGAGCACTATCACAAAACCAAGGAATACCTTGTTTATTAGCCAGACTTCTGACAGCACAATTCAGGTATTTTTTTGTTTTAAATTATGGATATACTTAATGGAGTTGTTTTCTAGTTTTATGCATAAATTTTCATTCTCTTATACTGATTCCAGATGTTTCATTCCAGGAATCACTTTTGTCAGTGTCGAACTACACAATGAAAGTCAACTAAAGAAAAAGAAAGAATTATATAGACAAGTTTAGCAACCATGATTCTTTGCCATTATATTTGGATCTTTGCAGCTGTATGGAGTCTTGTCTGTAGAGATATTTAGATAACAGCAGACTTAACTAATCCCAAGTACTGTCAAGAAAAGAGTAGCGTAGAAGTGTGCTGCTTCCAAGTAAGAGCAATCCTCCTGAGCCAGCTGCAACAGCAAGCTGTTAGCTGAGATGTTCCTCAGATCTTTAGTATTAATGATAATCTTCCATGTTATTTGTAATATACAGTGTTTTAAATGTTGAGTTTCACTGCCGGTTGAGGTGTGTTAACATAATACGCAGTTAACATCTGCATATTGCTCATGAACTTCATTGCCTAATTTGACAGCTCTTCCACGGATCTCCAAATTCTGCTTTGCAAGAAGTAATGGCCAAATTTATTGCATAAAGATCAAAAGGTTTTTGAGCAGGAAGAGTTTCACATCTTTATAAGATTAGTTGGATTTTAAGTGTGGTCTGTAGGTTCAATCTGAAATCACAGGTATTGAAATTAAGTACTTGCCATCATTCCGTACTCACTGACAAGTTACAGAGTGCATGTAAACACTTCTTTATGACTCTAAAATAAATTAAAAAGTAATAGCACTGGATGTTTAACAGCTTACCTTAAGATACAGTTAACAGTAACTTGGGTTTCACTCGAAGTTTATTCTATAGGTTCAAGAAATTCTAGAAGAAAAAAAAAAAAAGAGTAGGCCTGGTACCCTTAACTAATCCTTATGAAATCAGTAACATTAAGATGGGGAAAACAAATATGGGTAGTCATGCATGTCAGTTACCTTTCAGGCCTTGCTCTTGATTTGAAGTTGAGGATGTAAATTCTCTGCAGTGTGCAGAAGGAAGAAGGGAGTGAAGCAAGGTGTGACTGGGAAGAAACATTTTGAATCTGATGACAGGCACTTGTATGTAAGATTAATAATTTATCTATGTTTCCAACAGTGCTACACTTCTAGTTTTTTAAGCCCAATTCCTAACGCAGAGGCAAAGGAAACATACATAGATGCAGGCATGGTGCAGTCAGTATAAGATTGTATCGGAGAGACTAGCATTGTATCCTTCCATTGTATCCATTCCACAGGAAATAAACTCTCGACCTTTACAGAATATTACATGATTAATAAGTAGGATCCTGATTAGGGTCATTGTAATGCACTGTTGTCACTACTGCAAGCACTTTATAGGAGCTTTTCCCTTGTTCATATTTCAGACAAGTAACATTTGCTTATTTAATAATGAATTGTTTAAATCATAGCAAGTTTTCATTATTAATCAGCACAAATTAACCCAGCATCCATTTCATTGGATGCAAGTAAGACAACATCTAAAAGCAAAACAAAACTGCGGATTAGTCACGCCACCAGCAATTATACTTTAGATATACAGATGACAGTTTCCACATTTTGCCTAGCTGCTCGGTAAACCTTAGTGTAACATGCCAGCTTTTTTTTTTTTTTAATAGAAAACAGGTATTGGCACATTTATCCTTAGTATATTCTATACACGCAATTGCTGTTAAGGTATTTATTCTAGTATATGAAAAGCAACTGAATGGCATAGTAGGTTATCACAAAGCACTGGCCAAAACTGCTATGCTGGACTGAATTGGCTGTCAAACATGTCTTTTCAAAAGTCTTGAAAGCCATGTTAACTGCTACATCTTAGTTTTCATACACCTCAGCAGTTATACATTCTGCCAGGAAGCATAAACTGTGAAATGTCTGTTCTTGCAGTATTCAGTGTTTTGGCCATAGTCAAGAATTCCTGGAATTGTAATAGTGTATTCTTCAGGGTATATTCAGAGTTAAACTAAATCTCCAAATGTTTCTTGGCTCATCTGCCATTAAGTGGACCTTGTACTTACCATTTATATTCAATGGAAGGGGGCTAGTACTGCCATCTATTTTGACAAGTGTTTTCCATTGTCTCTGCTGACAGAACATGAGGCACATTACAAGGTTAAGTTCTCCTAAACTGCCAAGAATTCTTCAGTCCTCAGAAATCTTATCAAGCATAACTAAGAATCTAACTGTAAGTCTGTTTGTAAAGGATTTTAGCTTGTCATGTGCTGCGGGTCTTAAAATATTCCTAGATCCATATCACTTGTTCTCTGAGAATCTGCCTAGCCTTCATTCCTTTAGGTCAAAAAATTTACTGAGTGGAAAACTATAGCTGCAAGCATCTATAATTAAAAAAAAAAAAAAAAAGCCTGTATCACTTGTCTTCGGCACTTTGTGTTAAATACAGAGCACAAATCAGTTATAACTGCACGTTAAAGAAGAGTTGTGCAAAGTCAAAATTATTTTTTTTTTCTGGTTAAGAACATCAGTCCACAAACAGACTTTGAAAAACAGGACTTGACTTGCAGAAAAGCCAAAGACTGCCTGTTTAGAATTGTTAGTTTCAGGTGCAACTTCAATAGCTTTGGCAGAACAATAGGATAATATGACATCTCTGAACTCCATCTAATAATTCAGTGCCTATAAGCTGTTACTTAGCCTGCAAGAGACTATGATAATCAGTAGTTTCATAGCAGAAAAGCATTTCTTTCTTAAAAGCTGAGCAGATGCAGAAGCTTTATTTCAGTGCAACTCTTAGAATGGCTGGGATTGGAAGGACCTTAAGGAAGTCACCTGGTCCAACCTCCCTGGCTTAAGCAGGACCATCTAAAGCCAGTTGGCCAGGAGCAGATCCAGAGGGCTTTTGAATATCGCCAGGAATGGAGACTCCACAACTTCTCTGGGCAACCTGTCAGTGCTTGCTAAACCTCACAATAAAAGAAGTGTTACCTGATATTCAGAGGGAATCTCCTGTGTTTCAGTTTGCTTTATTTGTTTGTCAGATATATTTCAGTTACAACTCAAAACATGTTTCTTGATTTCAGAGCCCAGCAAGATTCTAGCCTGGACTCTGAAAACACCAAGCTTGACATGCTGTCACCAGTAATAAGAATCCAGTGACATGTAGACTTGTAATCTGTACATAAGGTAGATGAAGTGGCTGGAATTCAGTGAAAATACAATTTATCTCCTTGTTTTCTTGCTTTGCCAGGCTAGTAGAAGAAAACCCAGTGTTGATATTCATCACTAAATAGATTTGATAATATATATGTATGGAGGAAAGCTGCTGAGCTTTTCCCTCACAAAGCCAATGGCTCCACCAAGAGTCTCTATCCAAGGCACTGCTGCCAACCAGTGACTGCTCAACTGAAGACATTTAACTTGCAGCTCATTAGGTAATTCGAGGCATCTCTACTCTGAGGTGGAGAGCCTAAATATATATTTATTCTGTGTTCATTCCATTTTTAAGGACCATTATAAATGTGATGCTGTCTTGCATTTCCCAGAAGTATGTTTTTTCTTTGATAGGAAATGCTTCTAAGGGTCAGCAACAGTCCAGCTGTCCAGGGTGATCTGAGATTTGCCTTCTCAATTTCAGATTTCCCTCATACTTACTGCAGCCCAGTCAGTTCTCAGTTTTAGATCCATCTGCTCTGCTGATGGGTCATTTCAATCTCCCTAAGCTTTGCTTGCATCCTACCTTTCCCCTGGATTTTCACTATTTCATTACCTCATTTGTTTACAAACCCACCCTGTCTCTCAGCCATTGAATTATTTCATCTTTTAACTTCAAACTACATGCTTATATTTAGATTATGGCCCTATAACCAAAAGCCTCAGCATTTTCTCCTTGAAAGTAAAAACTCAAGAAGCACTGTGGTATGCCAACACCAACAGATTAGTAGCCTCATTCTTCACTGCAGTGAAGATGGATAAACCAGAGCAACGTCTTTTCATCCATGGGACAGAGTTGAAACCCAAATATGAGTATGAGCACAGCACCAAAGTTGTTTAAGTAGGGGCACATGCCAACATTTTAGTAAGACATTATGTATTCATTCTACAGTTAAGGTAACTGTCTTCAGCAGTAAAACATGAGATTTCTAAGTGAGAAATTCATTTCTGTAACCAAGGCTTGGATAGACTAGAAGAGGCTTCCAAGGCATGAGGGAATGAAAGACTTCAGATATATTCAGCAGGTTCTGGTGTAATTCTGTTTTCCCTGTACAAGCAGGAATGACATATACATCTGAAAGTATTTCATACTTAAAATAAGCATTTTTAATAAAGGTTTCTCAGTTTCCAGAAGACTGTTTTTGCATGGCCATGGTATCACAAAAGAAATGTAAGCCCAAGTTCTTAAAGCTACTTATTTGGGCCCTGGGACTGGTTTCATCCAGCCCAAGTACTAACTTTGACATCACAAGTGTAAGGTTCTGCCCACATGCAGCTCCTTGCAAGTCTTTATCATTAACCCTATTAGCATACATATGGAGATGAACATATACAGACACACATGTTCACATATCTAACACTGAATATTTTTCAAATCTCCCATGCCAGTTCTTTATGTACATACAGTTTTTCTCTTTACTCAGCACAGAATCAGACATAAGTTATCTGATACTCTCAGAAAGCCACCCACCAAAATTATTATGTGCTGTTCCTGTTTGTTCTCCTTTAGCCAACTGTAGTATTTTAATAAGGATGATCTTAAATAAAATTTCAGGAACCATTTTTGAAACGTATGGAACATTTTACCAGTACCACACTAAAGGAAACATCTACCTAAAAAGAGTTTCTAACAGCAATAAATTCTATCTTCCTATTCTTAGAACATGTACTTTCAGTCTCTTACTGGATTCATGAGAATCAAGAGAGCTTTATGTGGGTTGCCAGTTACGATATTACTAAGAGTCCTGAAAAAGTAGTAATGAAAAGCTACAGCTAATCTTGAAGATGAGTTTTCCTAATTTCTGTGGTAAATATGTAACACCAGACAAAAATGGCCTTGCATAAATCATCTCACAAGATATGCATTTAAAATACTTGGTTTTGAACTGGAACTGAATAATTAATTTAAACTACTACCACAAGAGAAGAAAGATGAAAAATTAGGTTGCCCTGCTAAGTGAGCTCCTTAACTTTGAACAGACAAATCACAGCAGCATGGAAGAAATACTACTGTATAATTTGTGTCACGTGACAAAATGCCCTATTTATGATTCATGCTGTATGCCACAGAGACATTGTGCCCATATATAACTCAAATGCAAGACATGGAATTGGATTCAAAATACTTGGTTTTCAGACATGATATTTATCCACAGAGATGTAGCTGTTATCTCTTACAGGCTGAACCCCAACTAACTGTAGCAAAACAAAACCAGAAGAGCAATGCTTCATATCCCTTTCACATGGAGCATTTACGTACCTGGTCACACTGTATGTGCAGCCCTGCACACGTATAAATAAATATATATATATACATGTATATTTACTAGAAGTCCATCTGAAGTGAGAGATTCCCAGCTTTCGCATGCTAATCACCTACCCTACCAGGGCACAACAGAAAGGTTTTGACCTTTCCAGATGCATCACTTGCTCCTGTGCCATTCTTTACTGTATGAAGAGTTTTAATAGTTTACAGATGTTGGCTCATAGGATGCTGACACAACTGTTGTACAATTATAGCATCAGACAAAAATATTATGAGCAGGATCAGAAACTGAAGAATTTTTATAGCATTTGGAAACCTTAGCTGACAAGAACAATAAAATATGGTGCCACTTGCTGCATAACTTGTTCAGCATTACTGCCTAGGAGCCAGCAAGGCTTGGGTACTACTACTTTGAAGTCTTTTTAGATCAACAGTCAGATTGGTTCTCACATTAATTGTCTCACACGAGGAGAAAAGTGTATATAGGCTTCAAGTAACAGCAGAATTACTTCTATGCACAGAGGTTACTGGAGTTCTTTAAATATCATTTGATTATGGTGTGGCATCAAGGTGAGATATTACCTCCATGAATTCAAGTAAATCTGGGCATCATTTGTAGTTTTACTATCATCTAGTGCCACTTTCCTCTTTTTTTCTGAAGTAGGGTGGTTTTCCCCCTCTAAATTCATCTACAGATGTAAGGACATTTTACAGACTCATACTGCAGCACTGCAATTGCATGGCTAAAGCATCTCTTTTGAAATAAAGTCACTTTGAATTTACTGTGTAATTTCTACCATTAGTTATTATTTTGGAAATGTTATGTAGTTACCTAATATCATGATTAAATATCAGCAACCAGATCTTGTTGAAAATGATAAAATCATTTAATATAAAACATTGAAATATAATTTTCTCCTTCACTGTACTTAGACCCATTTCCTTTCTAAAATGCACCTTTCCTATTTGTCTTTACTTAAAAAAAAACACATTGTGAGAAGAAAAAAAAAAATCATATCACTAATTTTTTAGTCATTATCAGATTAAATGATGAATCCTTCTAAAAAAAACCCAACAAAACAGGCAAGAGTACGGGTGCAATTTAGAACTTTAAAAATACACCAACATTATAATTTTAAGACTTGAGACAGACCTAAAAATTATTAATTTCAGTCTCTCCTAGCCTAGCTGAAAGATACCAAGATCCTGGAAAGTTCACTATTTTTCGGAGATATATTAAGTAAGCAAAAGAAAATAGCAATAAGGCGTTCTGCACATACCCCATTTAGAAACTATTCCTTCATCTATGAAAGCAGAGGCAACAACTCTGTTCATATAAATGACAATAAAAGCAGCCAGATAATTTGTGGATTTATTTTGTATTTAAAAAGGTGATCATATAACAACCATTAAACACATATCAAGAGTAGAGGAGGGAAGCCTGGTGATATTAACCATAAAACATTTAAAGGGCAAAACTAAAAAGAAGTATTTGATCTGTTTTAGACCATCTGACATTTTTATATCCACCTCTAACAAGTTATTAATATCCATGTAAATGTGAGCAAGGGACTTTTGAGCCAAGATGTCTTGTTCAGGTAATAAAACCTTTATTCACACTCAGCTTGTACATTAAACATTTCATAACTTGGCAGCCCCGAACAAACACTAAGAGAGCCACCAGTCCAATAGCACAGAATGGAGTCAGGCAGCATCTGTTCACAAAATTTTTGTACCACTATGGAAAAAATCAATTACCTTTCCAGTTTTCTCCCCACCTCAGAGAAACCTGGCTAATACATGTGAGGATGAGTGCAATAGGTTTTTAGTTTTCCCTTTCTACCTTCTAAATAGAAGAGATTGTTTACAACTGAAATTCTTCTGCAGATTATAACTTCCTAAAGAGATGCGAGAGAAATTACTCATCCAAGTTCTTTTAATTAAATCCTGTCCTATTCTGAAACATTCTTAAATGCCAAGATCAGCAGATAGCAAGAATGCATGTCAAAAAGACCTGTTATTTTTCATTCAGAAGATACCAGATATCACTTCTCCAAGTTAGTGATTTTCAGTTTGAGAGATATTCTTCACTTACCTTGTAAGACCATGATTTCTGAAACTTTTTTTGATCAGACGGTTCTTTATTGTGTACCATATAAAACAATGTAGTATAAAATAAAGCAGAACACAAAACATAATAGTATTTTAATACATTTTTTTTTTGGTCATTTTCTTGTTAAATTTTAGAGGAAAAGACTTTGAGACATGGCTCAAAACAAAACAAAACAAAAACCAACACAAACCTGACAAACCCATAGAACACCAGAGTTATGTTTCCCCAATTTCAAAAGAAATAAATTTGATTCTTGGCTCTAATTTTGTAAAGAATATATCTGTAAGGTTTGGTTTTAGGCATGACTGAACTTGCAATTCTCAGCAGATCCTCAAAGGTTTAATAAAGTCAGTGTTCCTAACTATATGCTATGAATGAACACTCAAGAATGGTTTAATTGACTTTGAGGTCCTCATAGCTCCGATTTTAATAGTTTTTGATTCTATAAAGGGCAACAGTATGGATCAGGTGTACTAGAAAGTCTCATTCTGACCCAAGCTTAAACTGAGGTATCTCTTACATCTTTGCCATGCTAACGGAATGGTCCTATAGTAACTTAATCTTGTGGAATTCAATGATCTCTTAGGGAAGTCCCAGTGTTTTCAGTGCAAATACAATTTTAGTAAGTACAGCATTTTTAAAAGCTAATCCTGAAAGTCTTCATCAAAATAAGCAAACACATATTAGTATAAAATATATACACAGAATTATTTTAATACAGTGCTTGATCAGCAATAATTGGAAGAAAAGAATACATAAGGAAGAAACTCACAGGAGACATAGCCCAGACTTTGGGATGACTAGCAGAATCAACAATATGACTAATGGGACAACAGCACATCTTAGCAAAGCATGGGGGTGACTAGTCAGAGTAGGAAAACTGAAGGTTTATTGTCAAAAGCAGCCCAGAATGTAAATGCAAGCAGAGTATCTTCAGATACTGAAAAACCATACATGTCCACACAGATAAGGATGGGTATTCTCCCCTCCCCGAGAACCACCACTTCTGCAGTTACATCTCCAAATTTCATTTCTCTCCTCTTACTCACTAAATACTAGCTGTTTGGTTGGTTTAGGTTTCTGCCATAAAAGCTTCTGATAGTTCTTTGTTCACTATCAACCTTTCTATTCCTTCTTCTTTGGCAAACATGGTTCCTTTACTGCTGTAAATCACCCATACTTCTGCATACTAACTGAAATTCTTGAACTCAGAATAATACTCGTAAGTCAAAGATGAAAATAAAGTCACCCTCCTGCCCTTGCAGAATTTATCACTCCTTACTCTGCAAATTGTTGCCCCCCATTTCTATTGCTGTTCTGTAGGATGCATTCCTGCAGAAGAGTATTCAACACCAAGTGAGGAGCTCATTTCAAGTGCTGTTTTCAACAAAATTGCCACATCCAGATGGCTTATGAATTATAAACTTCTATCATGGACTTCACAAGCTGTGGGCTGCTCTTAATTGCCACTTCTAGGCTTCAGTCTTGTTCATAAGCTGCTAATAAAACCTGCTGTTATTCCTACAAATTAGAAAATTCTCATTTTTAAGGATACACTTTGCTCCCCACTTTTCCTTCTTAAAAATAATCCAGTCTTGACTTTCTCCTGTATATTTCTCACATAAATAACAATAGGTCAAATCCTGGTATTTTATTTATTTTTTCCTCATATCTTTTAACAGCAAAGTTCCTCAAGGGAAGAACTGTAGGTCAAATATCTCCTTCTGTATCTTGCTTTTGCTACCAGTAAAAGAACTCATCCCACTCCTGCTTATGACTCTGAAGCAGATTTGCAGTCTCTGGTGAATAATACATAAACACAATGCATACGATGCAAAAATGCATTTAATACTTTATTATATTTTAGCTGCCACTAGATAACTTACCCTCACCAGCAATTTATAATCATGTGCAAGAGGCAAGCTTCCTGAATATGCTTAGTTTAGAAATAACAAAGCAGAAACAGCATTTTGAGTTTAATTATTTTGTTTTTAAACAAAGATCAGAGCTTAGTGGATCCGTACAGCATCTGCAAAGTTCTGCGCAAGGCACTTTCGTCAGCACAGTTTCCAGCCCAAGACTCCTCTGCTTCCCTTCATTGTTAATAAGACCACTCAGCACCTGACACCCAGGCAGGCATATGCTGCTTCTGAGACATGGCCACACTCACACTGGGATCAGACAAGGTTGTCCATACATTTTAGCAGGGCTCCAAAATGTATTAAGTATATGCAAAGTGAGGTAACAAAGAAAGTACTGAAAGCAGGGCCTCAGAAGGTGAAGATGAGCAGATCCCCAGTATTCACATTCCTCCCCCCACAGGGAGGCATTTGGAAGAACAAGTCAGGGTCATGATTCATAACTGCAAGGATTGCTTGGCCAGCCCATCTACAAATGGATTCTCCAAGGAAGTGCCTTTAACATCAAGGCCATATTCACAGCTGTAAAACATCTACATGGTCTGGAGAGAAGGATCCCTCCTTCAGCCTCCAAGGCATTTCCCAGCACAAAATGCACCTGTTTGCGGCTTGTGCTGAGGCTAATTTGGACTTACAGCTTTTAAAATCCTGCACTTTTGTAGCTAAATGAAAACTGCATCTGACTGGAACTTACCACGGAGAGGTCAGATAAACCAGAAATGTGGTTTGCATGCTTCCTCAAGATACACATCAAAGGAAAACCCCAATAAAAAAGCTATTATTTGCAGTTCCAATTGACACTAATCATAGTGTCAATTCATACAACAGATCTGAATTCCCTAGGCAGAGGCATGTTCTCTTATACGTGCTTCCTGAAGGAAGAAAAATAACCTTATAATGCAAGCTGAGAACAGGTAATTCAATGAAAGTTATGCATCCTGTTACACAGATGCCTAGCATTGCTGGTGATCCTTTCAAAATGATGAGAAAGTAGAGAAGAGCAGCATATTCGGCACAGATTACGTTGGCACATACTGGCAGCTCCAGATGTTTTGAAGCAACCACATGCAGAACTGCATATTTTCCATAGCAATGTCTAGTGCTTTGAATCACCGATTTTCATTCCTCATCATTCCTCAAGGAGATGATCTTGACAACGGAAGTTGTGAGCATACCAAAAGTAGCCCTAAGTCTCCAACAAGAAGCACAACAAGTTTTGTTTATTTCCACCATCAAACAAGTATATAGTAATTGATGCAACATGCTTACATAAGATATGGATTAGCTGTATTAATAGTAGGTTACAAATGGGTTGAGTAATCAGGATGCTAATAATTCTATACTGTGATTAGTAGGGGGTTTTCTGGTATGATAACATTGCATTTTAAGAAGAATATCCCAATTTTTTGTATTATTTAACTTTTTCCTTTTACATACGGATTTTTTACTCCAATATTTTTCTCATGCAAGCAGGCCTTTGACATGTAACACAGGGTAAGCAGCTAGACTTCTCAAAACTTCCCCTTTCATTCAAGCCCCTCAGATTTTCATGCAAGTAGCTTCAGCAACTGCTCTGATAACACTTAAAGTTTCTGAAAAAAACATAACAGCAAGTATATGGGGGTTCCCCACAAGTTTCATTCCTTGTCTCAGTCACTGGAGCCAGGCTCCTTCAAAAGTCTGACCCTAAAACTGTCATTTCCGTCACTCTCTCAGACGTTTGGAATCCCTGCGTAATCCAAATTGCATACAGCAGAAGTAAACCCGGTTTCAAAGAAAAGCAGAGCTGAAAGGTCAAACAAATCTCAAGCTATGCTGCATCGCACCTTTTTTCTTCCAAAGGAGTGGCTAATGACTTGTTCTTTGGGAAGACTGGAAAGAGATCAAATATGGAGGCATGATTAAGAGAAGAAAAATCTTTCACACCAATTACAGCTTCCATGCTTTTGGCTAGAATCCATAACCCAACTCCCAGGACAGTCCACAGCCTTTAAAATTGCCTTATCATTCTTTACTGGGTCAAAAAGGACAGAAATATCCTATCAGTTTGCTATGTAAGAAGATCAAGAAGAGAGAAATTGGATGGGCAGTCTGCCTCAAATTCTGTTCAAAGATACACAGCCAAAAGGATTATATTGTGATGCTGTTGCTGTCAGAGCTGCAGGAATATATATGCCTCTGCATAAAAGCAGGAATTTGATGAGGACCCATCACACTTGCAGCTGCACATAAGAGAACCATAGGTTATATACAGTGGTTGAAACCTATAGCCCTCACAAGGCTCCTTTGCACTCCTGCAGGTTTGTGGTTCTACCACATGAGCACAGGAGCCATTCAAATGGTAAGGCAGGAAGAAAGGGAGCAGGTAGTATCCCAGTGATCTCAACTAGAAGAACAGCTCCTCTGAGAGAACATCCATGTGGCTACTGTAATTTGCATTAGGAAATACCTTGCTCCACAAAAGTAAGAGATGAACTGATCTCATCTACATGATAAAAAGTAAATTAGAATCACCCATGCCTTTTGCTGAATGGATCATGAACAAAAAAAAAAAGAAGTGTTTGGAGTTTGCCAAACTCTTTGTTTTTTCAGTTACTGGCTTACATAGCTGTGATCAGCAGTGTGTAAAAGAGTTGAGCCTATGTATCTTTCCAGTTCACTAATAGTAACTAGATCTGTGAACATGAATATACCCTCAAAATGGCTGCTCCTTGATGTATTGCTATTCGCTGTCTCAAAAGTCCCCTTCATCTCTCTTGTAAAATTACGTACTGCATTCAGATTAAACCCTAGGATAAATTTCTCTTTCCACTTCAGACATTGAAATAATTTGGCCAGGTTACACAGTAGTCCAAAGAATATGATCTAGAGATGTCAGAAATGGTGTTAACTTACTTAAGTAGTAAACAGCCAGCACAGCCAAGATTACACACATCTCCAACTAAATGGCTAGGACTGGGGTTTCCCCTTTAAGTAAGGCAAATTATATGCACGGTTGCGTAACAGTACCAAAGAGGCTTACAAGTGGAATTTCCTTTTGGATTTCCTTACAGGAGGACTAAGACATTTCTTAATTACATTCTGCATTTTGGCAGTTTAACTGAGTGGTAGAACAACAAATTCAAAAACGTAAACGGTCCTGTGAGGAAGGAATACAGCAGGCAACAATCAGAATATGGATGCGACTGCAGCTCTGTTTTGTTTTGAAAGCAAAAGTTTCAGTTAAAAAATAATTGGAAAATAGATACTAAGAAGGTGGACAGCCAGCAGGAAGACTCATAACTACTTCTCTATCTGTATTAAGAACCAGGTATTGATAACCTTTAACATACAGCACATTTTACCCTGAAGCTCCAGGTTTGGCTTTTTACTTTTTACTTCCAGCACAAGCATATCTGTAATCAAGTGGGGCACTCCAATGTGCTGACATGTAGGTGCACAGAAGCAGTGCTGCATACAGCCAGGAGTCTTATCAAATGAGACACACAACCACCCGCATGTGCTCTTGGTCTTACTCAACTATTTCTACAAAAATGCACCAGTGGACCAAACAAAGCTGAAAAATAAAGCCTTCTGTAATACCTTTTGAAAGTTGTTTCCAAAATAAGGAATGTTATTACATTTTACAAGTTGAGCTTCAACAGACAAGCAGAAATACTGCCAAGCAGTACTGAAAGCTCTTACAGTTAATGTTTAAAGCATAAGGCAAAACAAAGCTTTCAAGTTGAAGATGAGATACAAATTTGCTTTGTGACTTGAAGCAATGTCTTGTCCTCCTTGTGCCTCTATCAGCCCAGCTGGAAAGTGTAACAAGATATTAACAAACAAAAAACAGGTCTTCAGCGAGATTCAGATGCTCTCTTAAAGTGCCCTTCTCCTTAAACACCTTCCAAACCATAGCTAAATAGAAATACATCTGACAGCTGAGTTTGAAAGATAATACTATGGTTTCGCATGCATTCTTATTTCCCAGAAATGAAAAATTAACATACCTCTTCCAGAATTGGAACCACGTTAGATTCTCCTATCCATAATAAAGGTAACTAGAACAGAACTGCAGTGATGCCATCTCAAGATTAAAGGATCACATACTTCATGATTCTCTGTTTACACAGTAACTTATTGTGTGGTTTGTCTTGGCTAGGCAATGGGCATGCCGAGACTGCTTCTCAGTGTATGTCATTTAATTTTTTCACTGTTACCGTATTCTTTTTCTGGCTTTGTGCCCTTTTTGAACTTTGTATGGGGTTTTCTCATTGTTACCTGATAAGATCACATCACTTGACCAAAATATATTGTTATTGTACATACATACAAAGTGATTGGAAGTAAACCTGATTATACAAGAAATTGTGCTCATAACAGTGTCATTATTTCTCTGTGTTCCAGTCAGAGCTTTAGTTGAATACACTTTTGTCTCCTGCAAAAAGAAAATAAACAGAAAATGGGAGAAGACTATAGGACTGATCACATAACTAAAGACTGATACCATAACAGAAATGGAAGAAATTTAACTTGCATTAACATCTATAGCACTGCTGCTCTAGGACTGTAGTATTTGACTTGGCTACAGCAATTTCTTTTAGTATCATTTCTGTAACAAGTACTTGCAGCACATACTACCAAACACTACTCCTCATGCAGACAGAACATGTTTGTCAATTCTGTTGACTCAGATTGCCCCATTAGGAACTAGAAGTGGGGAGTGATGTGAAGAGCACAGCCTGGGGCTCCCTTCAGAAGCAGTTTCTTCTTAGATGTTAAGGAAATGGCTATGAAGCCTTTATTGCTGTTGAAGTTGTATTCTACTACTACTAAAACTGCTTATGTGTGATGCCTACAGAGCAATGCCTCACTACAAACAGATCATCTGTTAAAATGAAGGTTTTTTAATGCCTACCCTTCTGCAAGTTGACAGGATTGCTGCTGGTGTTCTTGTGGGTAATAATCTTGCCTCAATAGGAAAAAATCTTGGTAGACTATTTTTACCCCTTTCTTCGCAAGGTACAACCACAGGATAGGCCAGGAAAAAATATTTCTCTCTCAACTGATTTTAAAAATATCTCTTTGCTAGGAAAGCAGAGTAACCCACACGCTGTTATTTCTTGTTGCTGAAAACAGTATACACTAACTTGAGGAGATTTTGAGCTCATCGTAACTGCACAAGATAACTGTCATTTTCTTAAAAAATGCCATCATCACTTCAGTAAATTATCAGATCACAGCTGAAATAACACAACATGGTTACTTACCAAAGGGCATGGAGAATGTTAAAACATACTACAGATGAAACTGATAAGTGACAAATGACACAAAAGAAATAAGGGAATGAAAACAGATTCATACCTACTGTGTCATATGTGAAAGCGCAGTCACTGTCAGTAAGGTGAGAGCTGTCAGAAGCCCCAGTATGCAGTGCTGGTCACTTCACAGGAATATGGCACATCCAATTCCATACATTACTGCATATGGTCCTTACATGTCTCCAGCTACAATGCCACATCTCATTGCCACCTAGTGGCTATGAGTATTTAATACGTTCAACCTTTACTCGAGGAGGGGCTAAATTGCTTCTGGAGGGTATATTTTTAATTTACTCATTATTTTAAGATCAGTCCCTTACCATAACATTGCATGTGAATGCAGTAAAGTCCCACACCAGCAGCTTGAGCTTTCATTGGTTTGTGATCATGACTGAAAGTAATTATTCTTTTTCCCCCAGAGTCAAAAAAACTGTAAGACATAAAACCAGCCGCTAGATTTCCACATATTAGAAATGTTCTATGTTAGGGCCCTTGATGCACCCTTCCAGTTTAGGAAGGCCACATAGCTAAGCACAGCCACCTGAAATTGGTTCTGTATCTCAGCAGTTGCCTGATGCCTGCATTCTATCATAAAGAAAAACGAAAATAATTCACAGGCATGTATTTTGAGACTTTCATCTCTGTTGTAGACATGGCTCACTAAAAATTAAAGTGCAAGAAGAAAATGGATCCAGGCTAAGAGCAAGCTCCATTTTTATAATAGCCTGGAACAACCCCTAGAATCCAATATAGCTGTCTTACACAACCATAAAAATCACTTCATACTCCTTTACATGTTTATTTTGCAATCTTGCCTACCCCTAAACCCCTAAGAACAGGACAGTTGAATAATTGTGGTCAGACAATTGCCAGTTCACATGCCAAAAAAAATGGTCTTTTAGAAAACAAAGCCAGCTGTAAATATCAAGCTGTGCAAGTGCCCACTGAAAGGAATACAATCATAGGCTTGACCTTGCTCCACCCATTCATTTTGGGCAGAACTTGTCCAGAAAATTTACTGGTTTTGACCTCAGTTTCAAGAACACAGTTATATCATCTTCACCAGAGCCTTCTATGTCAGTGAGGTTATTATGCCTAACTCACTCTAGGATAACCAAAATTTCAATTTAGTCAAAGGGTAAAATTAGTCCAAGGGCAAAATCTTTTAAATTAGGCAGGGTAGTCCTCTCTCTGTGCAGGTTTGTAGCTGCAAAACAGTGCCTGTTCCGCTGATGTCAACTATTCCTATGATTTGGAGTATTTCATTGTTTCCTTCTATCCACAGTGGAGGATTGATTCTTACCATCATAGTTAATTGTGGGATTTTGCTCAGTGAAAGAAACATTTCTCCCAGCTTTCCCATATGATCTAATTTACCTGCATTCTTACTGCATGCACCTACAGCTAGGCAGAACCAGAGAAACCCGCTGGGCAGTATAACTTAAATTTTCTGATTCTGGAAAGTCAATGAGTACTCCTGAAGTAAAAAAAAAAAAAAAACAAACAAAAAAACCAAACAAACAAAAAAACCCCACCAAACAAAACCAATATGAGTAGAAAACATGGGTTGTATGTGCTTTAGTGCTTTTATACTTTTTAAAAGTAGGATTCCCCCCTTCCAAGGCCAGACAGACTAACATAAGTCAAACTATTTGTGGAATGAGACATTACATTAATAACAGTGAAGTACATGAAGCTACGTCAGATCTGGGAAAACTTCTTCGTGTTTTCTATTTGATCAGTAAACATATCAAACTTTTTTCTTCTGTGTGGTGTTTCCACTCCAGGTGAAGGTGAAGTTGTGTAGCCTTCCATTTCAAGCATCTCAGTGTTCTCCTGCATTACTAGTCAAACTAGCCCTAACCCAGTAAATAGCATTTCCAGTGTTGCTGCTTTCTCTATATCATGCCCAAAAGTGATGACATCACAGCCACAGTTCCAGGCACTCCAGAGATGATGGGAAAGTATAAACAGTGCTGCATCTGCAGTTCATTTACTGTTGATACAAAAAAAAAAAAAAAAAAAAAGAGCAAAACAAGCTTTTGACTGATAGTTGGTTTCCATAATTCAGTGGCAACAGCTTGCAAATCAACTATTTCAGGTAAGAGCTGGTGGCAGATATTTGATAAAATGCAACAGTTCTGATAACACATGGATATTTTTTAATGTGGACTTTGTAAATGAAAATATTCAAGGACAAACCTGTCAGGACAAATTTGACCCAGGTGTTAGGTGTATAAAGCTGCGAGGTAGAGATTACTGCAGGAAAGATTAATGACACTATTAACAGGACTGTGCGCAGCTACATAACTGTGCACAAAGGAAAAGTTTTGTTTGGAGGCATAGCAAATGAAGTCTGGGTATGCTCTAGAGATATTTTTGTTCTCTATGCATACAGAGATGTTCTATCTCAGAATTATTAGAATATACTTGAGTTCCTATAAGCAAACTTTAAATTATGTTTTTTTCCACCTGGTGAATCAGTCACCACAGGTTTGCACCAAAATACACTCTGACATTATCCAGCTGTCCTGCACTGACAGTGAAAAGTTCTCATAATAATATGCACAGCTGCTTCCTGTAACATAACATTTTTCATCTGCTGCAAAGTAGTGTGTGATTATTTGCAATTATCATTTCAAATGCGTAAAATTGAGCTCTGATTCTCCTGAGGAAAAACATTTTACGGTTCATCAGATATGAAGTACTAATGTGTAAAGAACACAGTTCTTGTGTCAACAATAAGTAAATTTCAGTCAATTGGGGACTGTAGTGTTACTTCATGAAGTCAGCCAACACTTTTCTAATAGCATTACTTCAGTCATTTACCTTGGCTGAAAAGATGGCATTTGAGGGAGACAGGACCACCCAGAGAGAAAGGGTAGGAAGAACCATTGATCTCATTGCCCAAAGTGCTGAGTAACTAGAGGGTTCTTCCACATCTAGTAAGTGGGACAGCACTTACTAGACAGGGGATAATAGTCTCTGCTTGCACTCCTTAGAAGCTCTGGACACTCCTGTCTGATGCTTAGCCTGCTGTCAGAGCTTGGTCCCAATATTCAAAATTGTTGAATAACTGTAATCAAAGCCAGATGGTCTTTGCATTTACACAGTTGGTTAAAATCAGCAGTACAGCCAAATCTCAATATCACTTGACCAAAGTTCTCACTTCCTTAGGATGACATTGTCTACTGACATTGTCTTCTTCAGCCTTTGCTGAGTTTCCAGAGGTGTATAAATAACCTGTCAAACACAAACTTAATCAGTTTTGAAACCTGCAAAATAAAGGAGCCAATCTTTTT
The DNA here is from genome assembly GCF_028554395.1 of Pezoporus wallicus. Classification (NCBI taxonomy): domain Eukaryota; kingdom Metazoa; phylum Chordata; class Aves; order Psittaciformes; family Psittacidae; genus Pezoporus; species Pezoporus wallicus. The sequence continues at coordinate 536,294 of NW_026642407.1, forward strand.
TCTGTATCACCGCCCAAGTCTCATTTTGTTTAAGTGGAAATGCTTTGTGATTAAAACTGTGTATTACCAAAGCAACACCACATTCCAAGGGCAGCCCATGAGGATTGCTCCTCACTCCCAGGCTCTCAGTTTGCAAAGTTTGTGAATATTCATGAGCCTTATTCTCTTCAGATTAGGTTGGACTCTTCCACTAACTCTGAAGACCAGGCTATGCTCAAGGCTTCTCATCTGCAAAATGGTGATTCTTTACATCACAGAGGTGTGAGAAACATGAATTCAAATACTTCCCAGGTAGTCAGAGATTTTGAAGAAGGGTAGTGGCTACCTGCACAAATTCATCAGGTAGGGGGTTACTGTCTCTTTTGTCCCCACTGAAAGTCCCTGTCACGCAATGCAGCTGTATCTGCATGTTGGCATTTCACTTCTGATTGGAGCTGCTTTTACTCCAGAACATTATAGAAGGTGAAGAGCCTGTTAGTGTTCAAAGTTCAGTGCTGCTTAGCTGTTTATCTCTCAAGTACCTTTCAGAGCTCCTAACTGAAAGCTTGACATTCTCTACTAATTCATTAAAATATTTATTATCTAACTATAAACTTGTGCATAACTTGGTCTTTTCTTAATTATAGCATTTCATTTCTTCTTTTCACAATAAGCAACTGGAATTGCCTTTTGTGTGTTTTCTAAACAATTCATTCATTCATACTCCTTTCCAGCTAGGAGCTGCTTGCCACAATCCCTGTTACACACAGCAGAAATGTAGCAGGATGAATGAAGGCAGTGACGCCTATTAAGCAGTATTCTGTGTTTTGTCTAGGTATGAAATTTCAGAATATCTGCTAAAATCTACCTCTGCTTTCCTCATAATTATTTACATGGGACAGTGGGTAGACAGCATGTCATAATATTCATTCATACTTGCAAACCACAAACAAGGTGAAAGCTGAGCCAGGACTAATGCAAACAAGTATATCTGGCTACAAATAAACAGACAGGTTTTTTGCTTCCTCTCCTGGAAACTTTCTTGACTTGTGTTTTTTTTCTACCTCCATTTATTCTTTCAGAGGTAGAAACAGCCTGCTTTGGTTCTTGTGTAAGATTTTAAAGCATCCTCAGAGTCAAGTATCAGAAAAGACTTAAAGTGTACTTAGAGCAAAAGTAGAGCTAATTTTTAGAGCTGATAACCCATTGCTGTATAGATGAGTAATAGGTTGAAGAAAGGAACCATAACCGTATAATCAGTTGTATATATACACAAACAATACAGTGGGTGTGAGAAGTCACTATGTGAACTGTATAACCCATGCTATGAACGGCTAGGTGAGCCTAAGCTGCTTTGCCCACCTGCAGCATTGGCAGTGTTTTGGAAGGGTAGGAACAGGTAGTTTTCAGATACAGGGCCAGAAACATACTTTCTCACCTAGAATAGAAACAATATCAAAAGAAAATGCAAGAACGCCCATTTTCCAACACAAAAATGGCACGAGACACCAACAGGCTGAAAGAAGTCTAACCAACATAAAAATTCATGATAGGAACTGTCTCACAAATTACAAGCTCGTGGAGCACTTTCCCCAACTTAAGTGGACCTTGGATCAAGTCTACAGATTATGATATATTACTAGCACTAGCTACAAACGTCAAGATTTATTCACTCTGCACCTCACAAATATATATAACTGCTTTCACCATGAATGGGTGGGATCCCTCATGCTTTTTACCAGTCATCATTGCTCTTTTCATGTTGGAAGCACCCCGCACCATAATGAAAGAATGTTTTGAGAAATATCTGCAACAAATTGAATCAAACTAGAAATGCTGTTTGCCTGTTATCAGACTTGGTAAATTAATATTAGAAACCTTCACTTTATCTTCTCTGTCTCCAAACCATTATAATTTGTTATCTATTTATTTTTAAGTACAATAAGGAGTTTAGTTTACTCTTCTCTGAAGCTATTCAGAACATGGTCATTCATCATTTCTTAACAAAGCTGCCACAGAAAATCACAAAAACTTTTACTGAAGAATGGTAATCAGAAACAGATGTAGGATTTAGTAGTAACATTTGTCATAGAATCGTAGAATAGTAGGGTTGGAAAGGACCTTAAGATCATCTAGTTCCAACCCCCCTGCCATGGGCAGGGACACCTCACACTAAACCATCTCAATCAAGGCTTCGTCCATCCTGGCCTTGAACACTGCCAGGGATGGAGCATTCACAACCTCCCTGGGCAACCCATTCCAGTGCCTCACCACCCTCACAGTAAAGAACTTCTTCCTTATATCTAACCTGAACTTCCTCTGTTTCAGTTTAAACCCATTACTCCTTGTCCTATCACTACAGTCCGTAATGAAGAGTCCCTCCCCAGCCGCCCTATAGGCCCCCTTCAGATACTGGAAGGCTGCTCTGATGTCTCCATGCAGCCTTCTCTTCTTCAGGCTCAACAGCCCCAACTTTCTCAGCTTATCTTCATATAGGAGGTGCTCCAGTCCCTGATCAGCCTCGTGGCCCTCCTCTGGACTTATTCCAACAGTTCCATGTCCTTTTTATGTTGAGGGCACCAGAAAAGCACACAATACTCCAGGTGAGGTCTCACAAGAGCAGAGTAGAGGGGCAGGATCACCTCCTTCGACCTGCTGGTCACACTGCTTTTGATGCAGCCCAGGATACGGTTGGCTTTCTGGGCTGCAAGCACACGCTGCTGGCTCATGTTCATTTTCTCGTCGACCAGCACCCCCAAGTCCTTCTCCGCAGGGCTGCTCTGAATCTCTTCTTTGCCCAACCTGTAGCTGTGCCTGGGATTGCTCCAACCCAGGTGTAGGACGTTGCATATGTCATGATTAAACTTCATGAGGTTGGCATCAGTCCACCTCACAAACGTGTTGAGATCCCTCTGGATGGCATTCCTTCCACACAGCTTGGTGTCATCGGCAAACTTGCTGAGGCCGCACTCAATCCCACTGTCCACGTCAGCAACAAAGATGTTAAACAAGACCGGTCCCAACACCGATCCCTGATGGACACCACTCGTTACTGGTCTTGAGCTGGACATTGAGCCATTGACTAGAACTCTTTGCGTGCTACCATCCAGCCAGTTCTTTATCCACCAAGTGGTCCATCCGTCAAATTGATGTCTCTCCAATTTAGAGACAAGGATGTCGTGTGGGACAGTGTTGAACGCTTTACACAAGTCCAGGTAGATGACGTCAACTGCTCTACCCCTGTCCGTCAGTTCTGTAGCTCCATCATAGAAGCCCACCAAATTGGCCAGGCAGCATTTCCCCTTAGTGAAGCCGTGCTGGCTGTCACCAATCACCTTGTTGTTATAAAGCAGGTCTCAACAATCTGTCAATCTTATATGCACAGTTGTGCCATATTTTACAGTAATCTTCTCTGTTTATAGGGTAATACGAAAATACTTGTGATTTGAACCTTAAAGACTTTCTCTGTCTGCTGTGGAATGAAGCTGCTACTCTAGATCAGAATCAAAAGTTACTGATCAGGGCTTAAACTGAGAATATATATGATAAATGCCCATTTTTATCCACTGAGTATATAATTATAAAAGATGTAGAAATCAATATCAAGTAAACAAGTTTTTGAACAGCTTGAGTAGAAATATGTAAATAATTGAATTTTTGGTCACCTGATCGTACTATATGTCACTTAGTGAGACTGAAGTATTAATTGAATATAATCAAGCTTAATCTCAAGCAGAGTTTCAAATTCAAATTTTCACTTTCTACATTTTAAAACAAAACACTTGACCAGTCTCAGAGAAACCTACTTTCTTGGATGAATGTTATTTGAAAGAACAGCCTGTGGTTATTTAATAGTGTCATGGCCCTGCACTGAGGTTACTTGGTGCACAATACATATGTTTGAAAATATTTCCATAGGGGCAAACTTTATGACAAATCATTTCTTTTGAGAGTAGCATTATGGCATTAATACACATGGATCACCTTACAAGAATTTATCATACATACTTTAATATTTAATTCTACTTTCGGTACTCTAGCTTGATGCACCACACTTTTCATTCTACTAAGTTTGATCTGTGCTAGACATTTGCAGTAAATGTGTGTTTTAAAAGTGTTACGGAAGAGGGCAGAACACGACATTGTTTCTTTCTCATTATTCATGACTTGTTCCATGTAGGACTCAGCTTGAATCTCATTTTTCTTTCTCAGTTTCACTTTACTTTTAGATGCTTCAATAGCATTAGTAAGAGAGGATTTAAAGCTAAGTGAGACATATTTTAGTTGAGCTTACTATAAAGAAGAAAGTATAATCCATAAAGATTGCAATTCCTGACTTTTTTATTGTATTATATTGTTCCAATATTACATTTCTATAATTGCATTAACTTTAACAGTACTACACCAGCATGTAACTAAATAACACTCTGGTGGATCATTCCTGGAACAGACGAGCTTCTCCCAAGCCAGTTCCCCAGCTGCCATGTGCCAGCACATCTCTGTTGAAACCAAGGCGATTACTAACATAAGCCAATGATCTATTCCACTGGATCATGTTCTGATGCATTTGCATCCATATATATATATATATATATATATGTCTACTGATACAGCACAGATCATGAACAGCATTAAAATAGAGCCTGAAAGAGTCTCAGGAGAGCTGACCCAATAGCCATCGCCAGCCTTGGCCAGTCATGAGTACTGAAGAGAGAAGCATAAGAAAGTACAGATGTATCAGGTGAGCTTTCCTTATAGGGTTTCAGCTTTACAAGGAGCAATTAGTGAGTTAGTGACCTCTCAAGGCACAGTTTGCATCCAGCTCATCATACTTTCGACCCACTGATAGTCCTGCTCTCACGAAGCTTGTTAATGCTTTATGAACCCCTTTCTATTTTTGACTTCCACAACATGCAATTGCAAGGACTCCCACATCTGTGTGAAAACCAGCTCCTTTTCATGTATCTTCAACCAGCTGTTTGATGTTTTCATTGAATCCTTGCTAGTTCTCATCATAAGCAGTAAAATACTGTCCCCCCAGTTTCTTAGCCACCTATTTGCCTTTCTAACATCCCTTTCCCATTGGGATGCCTTTAGACCACCCTGTGACACAGCCACCCTTTTTCCTCCCTCCCCCATCCCAGCTGAGTATGTATTGCTAAGGACATACAGGCCAGATTGGTTCCTTGCTTTACCCCTTCTATAACCATTACTACATACAGGGTAAATGAAGTGCAGAGCAGTTGCAAAGCAATCCTGATTCAAAAGCATTTTATACCCAAATGCATGACATAATGTATGTTTAATGATACAGGAACCAACTACTGCTTGATAGAAATCTTCCTGTCTCTTACAGCATCAACAGAACAATGTGAATTTATACCAGATGCACATCTGGCCCAGCCAGCATAATGAAGCTGTTGAGGTAGAAATTTAATATTTAAGCTAGTATAAAGCTACAGAATTCTGCAATAAAATTAAATTTGGGTAAAGGATTAGTTACTACTTCAGTTATCTACCAAAAAAGGCTTATTTTTACAGCAAACAGAAAATTGCAAATAATTAGAATCAACATTTTCGTTGCTAATGTAGTGTCAATGTGATGACACTTACCCGAAATGGATTTATTATTGAAGCTAATGAGTGACATGACTAAACATGGTGAGACAAGTGACCTAGCACCCTAGGTTTCTTCCCTGCTTTCCTACAAAAGTTAGATACAGACACAGCCAGCCACATATCTTAACTATTTATGTAGAGATGAACTTTGATACATTACAATGTCCTTAAGGAGTCATAAACCCTAAAAATTGAGGAATGTGAAAACAGAAATGTTCACCACTAACCACACTAGGCTTGATTTTACAAATCAAGGATAGTTGAAGATACTCTTAGGGCCATGGCTTGAGCTAAGCAAGTTTGTGAAGAGAAACAGCTTATGCATCTCTCTTTTCCCCTCTAACTGCTCCAGTTCTTCTGCAGCTTTTTCTTCCTCCTTCTGCTTCCTTCCCTCTCATTATCAGGGTATAAGAAGAAAAAATTGATAAGCTAGGGCTTAAATTATAAGACTTATTTTCTGCATTTATTGTTGTTTTCAAAAAGTGGGACTGGTCCTGAAGCCAGGTTACTGGTGCTCCCTGAGTGATTGAAGAGCATGTAGAAGACCAATAATGTTTCCCTACCTGTTTTCCTGGCTTTTCTAAGCAAACCTTATTTTCATGACCCTTAATGTTGTTTCTCTGTCTTTGCTACCGATGGGTCTGGATGATCGCTAGTTTTAAGATCTAGCAAAGACCTGAAAAAGATAAACAGAGTAACATAATAGTAAACTGCCATGTGATTTTTATTAACTTCCACCTGACATTCCAGAAATTTAATTAAATCTCTCAAATTTTGGCTGTTACCAGGAAGTGTAATGGAACAGAGAGGGATCGCCTGAGTTTCAGCAGTCCTTACATGACATGAGTTATGAGGTATAGCAATGCACTGTGGCACTGGGGAAGGAGGACATGCTGCAAAGTCCTTCAGAAAGCCAAAGGACATAACAAAAGCTGTAGCACATCTTCACCCCTGTAGCACACAATGCTTATCCTATTCTCCTCATGTTATTTTCCTTGGACTAGTCTAACATTTTTTCAAAGTGATGCCTGTTGTAATGTGATGCCTGGGTAATGGGTGCATTTAGATAACACATCCAAGCAGCGTTACAGCTTTTGCTTTTCTGACATCATTGTTCCCATACCCACCTTAGGGGTATTCTGAAAAAAAAAACAACAAACCCAACACTGTAGAAGGATATTGGTACTGGGTAAAACAAAAGGCATTTGTTGTCAGCAGGAAAATAATAATTCTTTAGTTATTTATTTATTAATCTATCTTAATGTCTTCATGCTCTGTATGTAGAATTAGAGACATATTTCCCAAAGCGTAGTAAGGAGGTAATCATGCACTTTGAGTGTGACTACCAAAACACTGAGGGCTGCAGAGCAGTGCAGATGCTATACAACAAATCGTTCATGCATTTTAAGGAACAACAGCATTTGGAATTTTTATAGGGATGACAAAATGCTGAAATATGAGCACTTTGATGCCAGTTTTTAAAGAATTGGTTTGAATCAAAGATGTTGAATTATAGACAAGGACTTAATTCTATAGTAATATCCATTAGTTACCTTTTTTTGAAATATCAGCTGTTTCTTTCATTTTTTTGTTTGCTATTTATTCTTTATAGCTTAGGCCACCACCTAACCAAATTAGACTTAGATCTGATAAGGGATCTTCTAAACACACATTCCTGTCTGTCTCTCCTTCATTACTCCATCCTCCATCAAGAAATATCCAGCAGCTGAACCTCACAATTAAAAAAAGCTATTTGTGAAAGAAAAAGCAGTCTATGCCCTTATTTTACTTAGATATATTATTATCACAGAGTTGGATTACCAGAATTATATTTTAAGGAAAATATGAGAAATGCTTTGAAGGCAATATAGAGATCTGGAAAAATCATTAAAATATGAAAAAAAAACATGAAAAATGTCTTTCTCCTTTGGATGCTTTGAACAGTTATTATTCTATTTGGACTATCTCTGTTTCTTTTCTGTAAGGCCTCTGTTTTGAAGACACTTCCCTGAACTTTGTGGAATCATACTGAGATTCATAAGACTAAAGCAAGATTAAGTGATGAGACTTGTGTCTGATCAGCATTCAATGTCCCTTCCAAAACAAATCCAAAATGGTCCCTGCTGTGGCAGGGGGTTGGAACTAGGTGATCTCTAAGGTCCTTTCTAGCCCAAACTGTTCTATGATTCTGCGCAGATACTGAAGGGTCTATAATCCCAACCTGATAATCCTATATCATGTATTATGGAATGATCCTGATTTCTGGCAAGCCAGGTATATAGAATCAAAAACAGCTACAAAATCATAAAACAGAATTGACCTTATGGACCGTTTGGTTAATTTTTCATGGTACTTTCCCATGATTTCATGCCTCATTAGCGCACATAACCATGGCATTAAACCTGTGCTGAAGGCCATAAGAGTGACAGTGAAGTAGTGAATCTAGATGTCTGCCAATGGACAAGGATCACGGCAAGAAATCTACATGAAATGCACCCAATTTAGTACAGTTTTCAACACCTTCTATTACTGAAAGTTATGAAGAAATCGATCAGTTACTATGAAGTTACGTTGTGATAGATTAGATATGCAAACTGGACACTCAGTTCTCATACTTTTAGCAGATGGCTGTAACCTTGACATTGTCAGACAGGCTAGAATTTTTTGCATAATATTCTTTTTTACTAGGTATTTCCAGCTAGACTGAAAAGGCTGTCTTTGTTATTTAGTATAAATCTGCCCTGTGGATGATTTTTCTGCTAGAGAAGAAGACAGAAAGTGTGATCTTGCAATTGTGCACTATACATAGTCCTGCTAGTGAAGACCTTACACGTAGATATTTGTTCTGGTATAGTAAATTGGGAAGAAAGCCAAAGAAGCAATGTGAGGGATGAAAAAAACAGAGGAAGAGAAAATAAGGAATATTAATTAAAAAGAAAAAACTATGAATGAAATATAGACCTACTCAGCTAAAACAGTTTATTTCTGGCCCTTTACCCATAGGATTTTTTCCAATGATAACATGCCATAAGCAGTAATAAGAACTTGCTGAATGGTATTGCAGACAAATTATGGAAAAGAGATCAGATAATCTGAATCTGGGGGAATATTTCATGACGATGTACATGTGCTGAATGCTTGTCATCCTATTCATGTCACTATGACTTTCATAATGTTCAGGAAACCTTATAATTCTATATAACCAACATAAGCACTAATTTACTTTCTGTACATCTTACTCATTACAAATAATCATACCATGCATTTAATGTTATATTTAAACTTAATGAACTGAAAAGCTATCAATGTTAAACCAAGGAAAGATGTGTAATCAAAAATAGCATCAATTATTTGCATAACCTCTAGAGAAACCTAGGCTGATCTGGTCATAATGTTTAAAAAAGAAAACTATCATCTCCTCTAAAAACCCAAACTTCTGCTAGAGGTACTAAGCAAATTGCCCTTCAGTTACCTGAATGTAAACCAGGGACTGGTACAGAACTTTGGAAGTGAATGCAGTGGACTTCAGATAGCAGATCTGGTGTATTATTTGCTTGATTTATTCACTTATTTCAAAGCTTAGGTTCTTTAGGGTAGAACATACTGTGTCCTATTTTATTACAAATACTGCTGTAAATCACAAGTGATTACTTCAAAGTAAAAAAGTCACAAATATAAATCTGGCATAAGGACTAAGCATTATTTTGCTATATATTCTGCATTTAGATAGTAGCTATTCTATAAACACACTGTATGAAATTTCACAGTCCTCAAAAGAAAAGGCAAGTGATATGGTTTTAATTTCAGTGTTTCTACATTTATACCTGGGACTGTATACTTCCAGGAATTATGAGTTAAGTGGGAGGAGAAACAGGAGCACCTTGCTTTGGCAGTTTGAAACAGAGTTCTCTGATTGCAGGAATAGTTTCTTTTCCACATGCTGAGACTTCTCCAGTGGGAATAGTTCACTGATACAGTGAGGACAAATGGAGCAACAGGTCTTCCTACAGTGTAAATTCAGAACAGTAACACCTAGATATAAAATCTTGTAATTTAATGCTTTGAAAGAACAAACATTTTGAAAGCACGTTTCCAAAATACATCTGCAAAATAGCTCGTCATTTTTTTCTGTTCATTGCTTCCATGAGACTCAGGGCATTATGCATTATGGCTGCTTTATTCTATGCAGAAACATTTTCCTGCTGAAAGAATCCTAATAATATATCTGCAAAAGCACAAGTCATAGCCAGCGTGGCAGCACACCTCCAGTATGGGTCCACTAAAACAGTGCACTGCGTCTTTGCAAATGACAGCAGTACTAAAACATGATGCAGATCTTTCCTCCTGATCCCATGGTGCTCTAAATGAATTAAGTATTGTACATTAAGAGTATGATATTCATGATCAAAGATCAGTGTCATTACTGTATATTTTTCAAAACCAATTATTAAGTTATCAGCTACTCATGTCATGGCTTTTGAGTCCGAATTACATACTGTACTACAAAAAGATCTATGTATAAGAGCCTGCCCCTGAGTTCTTAGTTATGTAGGTTGCTATTTTAAATGGGAATGACAGACAAAAGTCTGGTCACAGCACACAAGTAGACTTCTATACACACACAAAAAGAAGTGTTTTCTGCATTTCATTTTCTTTTCCCCAGAAAGTTTTGAGGTTTGGGCTGTGCAAGATGGATGAATGAGGATATAGTTTTGCCTTTGGAGTTTACAGTGTCCAGATTAATCCATAGATATTTTCCAAAAGCATGTGTTATGTATTTGAGAAAAGAAGTTCACTATGGCGTGGTAGAGATCAACATTTTCTTTCCTGTAAGAAGCTTTGTTTAGTTTCTGTTAAGTAATGAGCTGCTAAAGTATTTGCTGCTACAAGAATCCGAAAAAAAGACACCTTAAACACGCTAAAGAAAAGCAATGTCCTGTGGGACCATTTCATAGAACAAATTGGTGCCAGTAGGCATTCCATCCCTAAAATGTCAACTAGAAATAGCTAAACATTGACGATATGTTCCAGAAACATTCTTGAGAGAATTGTTTTCCTGAAATACATAATCATGCTTACTTTTTTTTGCATTCCAGTGTTTTTACTGGTTTGGTAGCTCTGACAGGAGGCATGAATCCCAAACTTACAAGCAGGCTGCATTCTGCATTCTCTTTTCTGGAGAAGTCAGGCCCTAGTGATTTTTGCAAGACAGACCAAGGGAATGTGCAACAAGAGCATTGCTTATGTGAGTTTCATTTATGTAAGAATGGGAAAATAGGATACTTCTACAGTTAGACATAGACAATGAAGAATGAAGGCAATGGCAAAATCATGTTCTTTATTCTTTAGTTAGCTAGGTATAATTTGTTTAATAAAACCAATTAATTAAAATGGAATATTCTATGAAGTATTAACACTACTAAACATGAGTGAGAAGAACAAAACAGAGAAGCAGCAGAGGTAGCTGAATTTCAGATTGAGATGTCAGTCAAGGTACCAGCCAGCCTTTTTAATACGTGAAGTTGCTCACTATTCATTTCGACAAGATAACCAACGTCAACCCCAATGAAATTTTCCTGAGTGCTCGATATTTACAATTGAAGTATCTGAGCTGTTTGCCTATGTCAATTCCTTGATACTGTTGCCTCAACTTGACTGGACAGACTTCCAGACTAAATTTGTTTGAAACAAACTCTATCTCATCATTAACTTAGTCTCAATTTAAGGTCCAACAATCTATTTCTGCAAACATGTTGTCATGGCAAGCAAATAAAGATGAGTTCAAGCATTTGATGGGAAAATAATTAATATTTTCCTATAATGTTTTTGTTGCTCTGCTCTTACTATACAGTCTTCTGTAAGATACACTAGCAGTAAAATGTAATAAACAATAGACCAACCCATTTCATCAGAAATATTTTCTTGGTGAAGATTTGAGACTAAGACATAGCATATATTCACAGTTGTATGAGAGGATACAGTTTTTATCTAGCCACACAAGAAGATCTCATCTTTAGCTTTTAATTGTGAAAGTAAATTTGGCATGGTATCAAGGCATAGCTTCTTACACATCCACATTTCTCTGAAACCAAATCTATGAGGACATCACCTCAAAGCAGTGTTTTTAGGCTTACAGTTTTGTTGTAAGGCTCTTGGGCTGTAACAGCAATCACTAAAACCAGCCCCAAACACCAAAATAGTATTTCCTGATATTTTCATACTATATGTTGAAGGAAAAGCAAAGCAATCTAAAATGCTGGTTTTACTGTTGTGCTTTCAAGGGTTACTCAGTTAAACACATATCAAGCCGAATCTTTCAGAAGATTTTCAGAAGATACATTGCCTGTAATGATAAACAGGAGAGCTTCAGGTAGTTTTCAACTTGTACAAGTGCAAGCACCACACTCAGGAATAATAACTTGCACAGAGACAAAACAGGGATGAGCTTAGGAGGAAGAAATTCATACAGAAAAGGGTATAGAAATTACAGCTGACCACAGACCAGATGTGAGTTAACAATAACGTGCTGCTGCTGACACAGAAATGTCACTCTGGAATGCAGACAGCATACAAGCTAGTGGAATAACCCATTCACTCTACTAAGCATTGATAAGACTAACTGGATTATTGAGCCTAGGTCAGGGACCATACTTCAAGAAATTTATTAACTGGTCAGAGACAGCTCCAAAGATAGCAATAAAAATGATATATGCTCTATAAAATACGAATTATGATAAAATACTGGATAAGTGTGATTTTTGGCCCTAAAGAGCAAGGAAACACTTTATATCAGTCATTCAGAAGGCTACTTCTGTGTCTACAGAAGTAACAGGCTAAAATTCAAGCAAGTAGATTCATATTACATCCTCAGAAACATTTCATGATGAAAAGGCCATGAACAGCAGAAGAGTTTGCTTGAGGGTTTGTGTCTGAAGATTCCAAGGCCAGCTGATGAGCGCCTCTCATGAAGGACCCAAAGGTTGTTGCTTTGCCTCAGATTAGGTGACTTGAATTTTTCATCTAGCCCTATGATCTATAGTTGCTGTTTGTTCTTTATACTGCTTAATTCAAAGCACTAAAGGTCATAACGTACATCATACTGTGAAATACATTTTATTTCTGCTTCTTTACCTTCTACTTTCACTTCCTACTGAAGGCAAAAGACAAATGAGTATTGTTCTCATTTGAACCAGTTGCTTTATTGAAACACCAGCTTCTGAGTGGCAATCTAGAAACTTGAAGGCTCAAGCCTATGAGACGTGAATATTGTAGTCCTTATTCAGGCAAACAATGAAATGCAAGAAAAGCTTTTCAACCTAGGCTTCCTGTTGAAGCCTATGTGAAGTAGTGCGTGAACAAGAAGAATGTGAACAAATATTTGCTGTTTAAGGAAGCATGTCAGTATCTGTCAGCTTGTTCAGAAACCTCATTATCTTGTAGGATTGAGCTGTCAGTGTTATTCAGGAGAATGAGCTGTATGTATTTCATTCAGGCAGATAGAAAACAGAAAATTACATTGTGAACACTGTCCTAAATATCTTAATTTACAGCTTCAAGTAATTGGTACAGCTCCAACTGAAAGGACAGAAAAGATGTAAATGACCACAGGAAAGAAATCTTGCATTCCCAACAGTGTCATTAATCCTTCTATGGAGATGACTAGAAAAGTTGGAGGGTAAGGAAACATGTGTTCATTTTTCCAAAATAGTCCAAGTGTTGTATCAAATTTCCACCCACAGCTCATTTGGCGGTATTGTAGGGAGTAGCTGAAAGGCGTAAACTGTAATTACAAGTCACACCATGCCAAGCCAACATGGGCATTATTCAAGAAGTCATGCCAAATAACATCCCAAGCACACAATGTGTAACAAGGGTTTGCCAACAATTTGAATTTATGATAAATTATCTCAGAATTTTGTTTCACTTCAATATTGTTTGAAAAAACGCCAGCCACATACATAGGGTCTGGCTACAGTCTGGGTGTGAAACAGTGATGAGGAGGACTATTAATGAAAAATACGAAGTCCTGAGTTTCGTGTCATTAATATTCATGACATAGCGTGAAAAGTCTTACTTAAATGCCACTGCCTGTGCGGGTTGGGGTGGAGGAAGAGAGGGATTGGTCAAGGAGAAGAATTGCAGTATTTATGATAAAGTGTCAAGGCATCTCGACAGGAAACAAAGCCCTTTACAGGCATTGGGTAGTAATAATTAGTTTAATGTTTGGATAGTTACACTTTCTGCAACCTCTGATTTAATGGCATAAAACTGTAAAAACTGGCTATTCTGTCAAGCTGCCAAGCGGAATGCATTTGGATGAGCATTGGGAAAACAAATATAATTTTTACCCATCATCTTATTATTTTGGGCAAATTGCCTAAAGTGGACTGAACCTCAAATATTTATTTCATGCTGGCCTGCTCCTCCTGAAATGATGTCATAAGTTCACGCAGACAATACATTTTGTTTAATGTGATGCTGTAACTCCTACTGGTGTCAAAGTTCTGGAGTAACTGATCTCCCCACTTTGCAGACAAGGAATGGTGTGCTGCCAGTGAGCTTGGCCCCAGACCCCTCACAGGTCACAGGAGGTGATCAAGCATTTGCACATCCAGGACTTCCATAACCAATGGGTTTTGTCTGCTTACTAGATTTAGTATTTGGGTTCCTCCATAACAAAACAGTACTTCATACTGCTAGTGTGATCTGTCCTGGAATGACAACACTATGCAGTTTGTCACATGGACGCAGTGAGTCACTTTCATACTTTCATACAATTCACGTAAGATTTGCATGAACTATGTAGCTAGTCCTCATCTCTGTTTTTAATTGCAAATTTTCTCCTTCTCTTGACACAAATAGTCTGGTTTATGTCATAATTTAATTCCTGCTAACTACTGTGGTTTTTTAACTTACATTGTTATGTCAAGTAATAAATGAAGTGCAGTATACACATCATATTTTTCATGCAAGTGTCTGGCATGCATACTGCTTACACAAAAGTACAGCATTGTTTAAAAAAGAGAGAAATTTAGAGAACACTGGTATAAGATACCCACTTTTTTAAAAGCAGCAATTACTTGGAGATTTATTTTTTTCAGATGACAGTATTTCATAGGCTACAAAGGAAAACCTGCTTTTCAAAATGCTGAGAATCATGAAGTGAAATCAAATTTGCAATTTTATACGAAGGAATCATCACATTTGTAACACTAATAAATAAAACAAAATAATATTGGAATTAACTATTTAAAAAAATGTTATATTATGTGCTAATACAAACTTGGTCATGTACTCTGTTTACCCAGAAAATGTATTAACTTTGAAGTCACTATCTCTTGTTTCAATTCAGAGAAGGTCAAAGCTGAGGTTCAGCACAAATCTAGAAACTTTTAAGGCAAGGATGAACGAACCCTCGGGCATGTTTTCTTAAAGTATGTTAAGAGCTGCTCTGTAATTGGATGTATCTAGAGTATGCAGTAACATCCAGAAGTTAAGAATGGGTGATTGTGCTACACAACCAGCCCTAAAATAATGAAGAGCTAGTTTCTTACTGATTTCAATTTGGTAAGTAGTAACCACGGAGAAACTCCTCCTAATGAATGCTAATGAAATTATCACTAGTAAGGAATTTCTTACATGGAGCTTAGTGTGCAGTGCTTGGATGCTGTGGCAGTGGGGATGAAAAGTACTCTGTGCTAGCTGGGGGGATTGCAAGGTTGTTAGCAGCTGAAGAAGTCATGTCAAACTGAGATCACAAAATCTAGGAAAAATAACTTCAACAAATGCTTCTCACAATGTGATCCCAATTTTAAGTGCCTCTTTAATAAACACCGATTGCCAGAGCCCTGCTTTGCAAGGTGCATTTATTTGTGCATTATGTATAAGGAGTATATTTATATGCGTACTTAGTATTTGTATTTAACTTTTATAACCTTGTACAGTGGCTCTTTAAATCTGACTTTGACTTCTATGCATTTTCCAGCCTTATCTCAGGGTCCATATTAATAAATTCAAAAATGCTGGTTGCCATTTTAAAGGAAACCTCCTTTGAAGGAGAAAAAAAATCTCTTAGATAATTCCAGGATGGCCATGCTCAAGACACTCAGATCCAGGCTGGTTAGAGGGCTTGCCCAATACTTCAGTACTGCAAAAATGTTAAGTTCAAGGGGAGGTTGTCCAGCATCTGGAACTGTTTAATTTTTACTGAGCATTTTCTATTGAGTGCTGAAATTGTCTTTATCTCTCTTTATTACCTCCGTGCAATGTATGCAGGTGTGGTTCGATAAGGTCACCATTTACTGGGATTTCTACATTCACATAATGGCATCGAGCGACCATTTTAGACACAGTTCCATAGCATTTGATCAATTTTTGAAAGAGGGGAAGATCTTTATTTTCAAGCCTAACAAGGGTTACAGGAGAGTGATCCCAAAGATGCTGAACAGTGATTTAAATGGAACTGAGGATCAGGACATCTCAAAAGAAAGTGTATAGGTGAAGAGTTCAGATAATAAGACCCTTTACTCTTAGGTGCTGTGCACTGCTTGGGAGGTACTGAGCCCCTCCAGTTGCCCTGGCAGTTAATGGGAGCTGAGGAAGCTCAGCATTTCACACAACCTGGCTATAAATGCATTACATTTAACTGCATACTCTCAGGGATAAGAAAACATCTCTTATCTAATAACAGCAACCACCAGCTACATTTGTATCACTATATTCCTACTTACTTGAACAAATGAAGCTCAAGTAACACTGGGCATTGCTTCAAAGAAAAAAACAAAACATATTTATACTTGTCACTTTGCCTTTTTGCCCATTTTTAACAGCTATAAAGAAAGGCTTTGCCTACAAAAGCTTTCATTATAATAATTTGCTATTTGTGCTTTCTCTGCTATTGCTTCAGAACACTATCATTTGTCTCTAATCAACTTGTGGAAATTATCCAAGCTAGTTATGAAATAACTCACCTCCCATTACTCCTGAACTCAGTCAGTAGCCTATTTATTTCCTAAAGATATCATTGAGAGTCCTTCTTGATCTTTTCAGCTTCTACTGCAAAGAATAATGGCTGCCCAGCCTCCTACTTTGCTGGTATTAAAACAAAGGAATTGCAAAAGCAGCACAACATCAGGACAAAAATCATTTAGGTAGGACTAAAGTAGACCTTCAGAATTTCACCAAAAGAAGTTTACAGTTGGGTTGATTTGAACATGTACCGATTAAAATTTATAGTGACTTCTCATTAACATTTTTAATGTCTGGAAGAAAACCTAATTCTGCTTTACTGTGCTGTGGAGTCAATTTTTTAAGATGTTCAAATTATCTGGCTAGATAATCATTCCTCTTCTGGTATTTGACTATGGCTGTTCCTTCTGTCACTTTATTAAACAGATAGCAACGCATGTGCCCTGGCCCCAAGTAGGAAATGGCTCTTTAGGAAGCTTTGGGAAATCTACCATTTAACTCATACTACAATATACTCTAAAGGCAGTTAATAGTAACAAATGATCCCATGCTTTGCAAATTTAGCCCTCAAGGGACTGATGTGCTGAGCACCCCCAAAAGAGGACTCAATTTGAAAATCAAACTTAGGCACTAGCAGTAGAAAAGGATGCTTGAGTAGGCCAAATGAACCAAATATAAATACAGCTCTGAGAACTCAGAGGAAATTAGTTGAGATCTAGAGTGGCTTATATAAATCTAGAAAGGCAAAAATAAGTTTATGCCCGATCTTGGAATTCCAAGTCAATTTGTATCTAGTACCGGGTTGAAATTTTCAGTCTACATTTCACAATGTTTGTAATTTTCTACACTATTTGTACATTTTATTATTATTTATAGAAACAATTTCTCTGTTTCCCTAAATGTGTACAGAGGCAAGTTCTGTAGGTAGGCTTTTGTACACGCTTGACCAATTATATCCATGCACACACACCTTCAAAGAATAAAGCATTTTATCTGAAACGCCTGCAAGTTCACAGTGAAGTAACAGCTTTAAAACAACTAGCATTTTTAAAGCTTCCAGAGCCTTCATATGCACAGCTGAATGCCACACCTGTGGAATTTATTTTCCCACCATAAAACTGAAAAGTGACTTCTCAAGGTATTGTTTAATATCATTTATGTCTTACAATAGCTCTTGAATGATGTGTTCCCACTGTATTTAGGACTGTGCAATATCTGTAATACAAGGCTGTTTTGTAGATTAAGATTGTTAGTTCCTATCAGACTAGTGGTAAAAGAGGAATAACACTCCAAGAGATGAAATGTTAGAAAGCAGCTCTATTAACTTCCAATCCGGTGCACTACACAACAGAATATGCTCTTACATTATCATGAAAACTGTAGCAGCTTTTGAAGTGAGACTCACATCCTTGTGTGTTATTCTTTGAAACTCTCTTCTAAGTAACTAAAAGAAAGCTATGTATTTCCTTGCAAGTTGAAAAGAAGAATTTCTGAAAATTCCCCATGAGCACATCCAGAATCATGTCAAATATTTTGTTGCCATGAAAGCTAGCCTTCAGACACAACTTTTTTGAATTTATCTGCACTGCATGCCATAGTACAGCACAGACATAATTGAGCCAGTTCTAACCACACTACTTCAGGCGCTGAAAACAGGATCCTTATTAGTGCTGCCATTAGTGCAAGCTTATTTATCTCACCCTCCCTCAGCTATATTACTATCATGCTTCTCAGAATTCCATCTCAGCATTAAATTAAACTCTAAATTATATTTCAAATTAAATTGTTCTTTTTTTTTCTGCCTATCTTTGGTTTCAGAGAAGCCTTACTTCTCAGACAGTACCATAAGGCCTTGGAAAAGAAGCCACTTGTCTTCTTTTGGCTGCACATCAACTGGATGAAAAGGTTTCTGTCATAATCTGACTTCTACATTACCATCTCCTTATGTTTGTTGATATAATCCACAGGTTCTTAAGACAGATATTTCAAAATAATCTAGGTTAGTTTAAGTACTGCTAAGAGTTGTTTGAGTTGCCTTTTTTTTCTCTAATTGAATGGTGTTTAGCACAGATTTTATGAACAGCTATGGAACCAAGTTTTAGGGATCAGTAACATCTTCTGGAAGAAGGGCAAGTCTTGATGAGAAACTTTAAACTGTACTGAAGGGCACTAACCTTATCATTCCGGTCAGCTGGAGCTTGAACAGGACCCAGCTCAGCAGCCTCACTAACCAACCATCTGAAAGAAACAAATCCTGCATCTAGGATGTGAAAGGCGTCAGGAAAGTGTCCTTCTCTACAACACTGCATGCAAACAGGCCTATTTCCCTGAATAGTTTCAGATCTTTAACCATTTCATTAATATTGAACACTTTGGTTCAACCAACCATTTTCTGCTGTGAATTATCTACCTGTTTTTAGGGGAAAACATTTAAAGAAGTAAAATCACTGCCCAGGACAATAAAAGCATTGTGAGAAGCAGAGGCATAACAAGTCTTCTTTTCCAGTAGGAATATGACCTGCCATATTACAGAAAACCCTTAGAACACTGAGGGTAGGAGTGCTAAGGTACACTGATCCATCTTGTTCCCTGATAAGGTATTAGTGGAGTTTACCACCTCTCCTTTTACAAGGCAGAAACCCAGCTGACATACAAGGTGGCCACACTTTGTGCCAAGAGACTATCATTTGGAAAGATGCCTGACCGCTGTAGCTATAGAGATACAGAGATACAAGAGTTTTCACTGCCTGTTTGGATAAAAGACTTAAGGAGTCTTTCAGGGGTCACATACAGTAGTATCTACTCCAGCGATGAAGTAACAGCCTCTCTTCTCCTGCTGTTCAGAACTGATACTGACTAAACCCTTTTCTCCCTTTCTCTGATCTCCCTTATACTCTTTTACATTGGTGCAAATATTGCCTGGTGTCACCAACAGTACAGGGAATTTCAAAAGAAGACAAAATTCTTTCCTGGTTAGAAATGTTGAAACATGTAATCCTTGCTTTAGCAAGTGGAATAAACCCTTGTTTGACAGTTTGCTGATTCCTGGTCATGAAGGAAAGCTTGTAATGCTTTTTCAAATTAAAATAAATATTTTGTACCTGGTTTGCATCTGAATTAATCTGACAAAGATTAATAGATAATGTAAATTATCCCTTATGTTGTATTATGGACTATTTTGGTCAGGGACTGTGTTTTATTTATGCCCATAAATAAATCAATAATTAATTATAAAAAATTATCACAACAAAAATAATTCCAGTATCTGAATGGGGGCTATAAGGATGCTGGAGAGGGACTATTCACTAGGGACTGTAGTGATAGGACAAGGGGTAATGGGTTAAAACTTAAACAGGAGAAGTTTAGATTGGATATAAGGAAGAAGTTCTTTACTGTAAGGGTGGTGAGGCACTGGAATGGGTTGCCCAGGGAAGTAGTGAATGCTGCATCCCTGGTGGTGTTCAAGGCCAGGCTGGACAGAGCCTTGGTTTAGTGTGAGGTGTCCCTGCCCAAGGCAGGGGGTGAGAACTAGATGATCTTAAGGTCCTTTCCAACCCTAACTATTCTATGATTGATTCTATGATGACAGTGGTAGAAATTGCAAAGAGGAATTCTGACTCTTTGCTATATTGAGCCATTAAAAATTAGCCAATTAGACAAAAATGACAGAAAACCAGAAGAAAGGATAATTAAACCCCTGCTTGTATATGGGAACTAATGGCACTGCTGGAAACCTTTCTTGTGAAACTGAGATCTTGAGCCACTAAGGTACTCAGCATCTATCTCTGGTTCATCGCTCCAGCTTTCCACCCTACATTTCGACAGGTATTTTATTGCTAGGCTCTGCACTGTAGCCATAAATCAATTTGTGAGATGGAAATTTTTCTTTTCCCTGAAGAAGCCAATTCAAACAGAAAAGCAGGCCGAGTGAGACGTGTGCTCCTGGCCCATGCTAAATCCTCCACATCACAGGTCTCTGGCTGTGTCTGAGTATTGCCTCCTGCTATCCTGGCAGCCCAACTATGGGGACAGAGGTGATGGCCAGGTCTCACCACACCCGGCCCATGGCTGCTGTCCACTCCCTCCGTCCCACCCATGCACAGCAGAGCACACTGACTCACACCACCACTGGCTGTGATGTTGATTCAGGGTGAAGTGCTTGTGCAGGGCTACCCGCCTCTCCCTCTGTTGTGGCAGGGCTGACTGCATCTGCAGTCGTGTGTCAAAATATAACAGCCACAAAATATCAAAGCCTGTTTTTCCTCTCAAAACTGGCTGCCTGTTGTTTTTTTCTCAAAACATGAGTCCATCTGCATCTCCCTAGGTTATGGTGTGAGGAGACATCTGCATCATTTTGAAAAAAAAAAAAAACAAACAAACCCATGTGTGTGTGTTTGCTTCTAACAGGAAGTTGGATTTGCCAAGAAATAATTGTCAAGACCCTTTGTTGTTTTCCTTTTTATACCTGTCATTTATGAGCACAAATGACCTGAATCTCCTCTCATTTCCAATGTAAAACTGAATTCAGCTCACAGAGTTAGGGAGAATATGGTCCTTAAAACATCAGAACAAATATTCTTGAATCCAGAGGTTATCTATTTACTTCATTTGACCACACAGATAACCTGTATCTTCACTGAGCTCTTGCTGCACATTACTGTACTCCCTGCATGGTAGCAAAGTTCATAGGGCGGATATAGCTTATCCCCTGTATTAGTCCCTCGGAGATATTCAGACTGATGGACAGCACTAAGTATTCCCATGACAGACTGGAGAGATAGCCATAACTATTTCTGTAAACTGTTGTGGTACACAAGCAGCAAAAATTGTATTTTAGACAAATCTGAATCTGGTAGTGTAAAAAAAATACATAGTAACAGCTTTTAAAGGCAACCATAACCTAGGCTGCATCAAAAGAAGCTTGACCAGCAGATCGAAAGAGGTGATCCTGACCCTCTACTCTTGCTCTCGTGAGACCCTGGCACTTCCTTACACTCCTGATAGAAACACTGCTTCAGGTGCAAATCTCTGAAAGAGGAAAAAATGTCATTTTGAATAAGATTCTACTTTTCACTACTAGATAAACACTAGTGAAATGAGTCACTCAAAATATACAGTGTAGGGGAAATAGAAGAATTTGACCCTTACCAAAAAACAGTGACTGTGCTTCTCAGATTTATTTAGTTTTGCAGTAGTGATGAGAATATGACAGTGAAGAGGACAGCAAAGATGAATCCAGGCATCACTGCAACAGTTTTTCATCCTAAACCTCTGATGTTCCACTGCATCACTGCGTTTGGTGAGGTTAATGACAGACACAAATGAAAGCATCATATCCTATCATTACCACCAAAATAAGAAACAGTGAGCCACTCCTTGCCATAAAGTATTTTTCACAATTCCTCTTTTTTTCATTATTATAATTAACATAATTTATTTCAAGGCAGGTAATAAGTAAAAGCAAAACATTTTGTTTCAACTGTGCAAAAGATGTGGACTTCCCTGAAGAAAACCAAGCCACAAAATGACAACTCTATTCATTAAAAATACAAGATCTGCCACACGATGCAGCTTATGACTTATCTTTCTGTGGCAGCAGGGCTACTATTTCAATAATTCGGATGATAAGTTCTGGAAAGAAATCAAAATATTTTGTTCAAGTCTTTTAGATTTATTTTTAAAATATACCATAGTTCATTATTTTTCCTCTTTCTTTGGAAATTGCATTTGAAAGCTGCAGCTCATCCTTAACTAATAGTAGTTTACTTACATACAAGGGAACTGTAGCATGAAATGTTCAAAATGAATAAGCTGAGAATAAAATGTAAACAAAATTTAAATATTTTTGCTTCTCAAGACAAAATTATCTTTGCAATCACATATTTAAAAACTGATTTACATTTCCCAAAGTAAGAACTTCTGGCATGATACCTGAAAATACAGACTTACGGAAATTTTGTAAACATTGTGTTTGATTGACAATTTGAGTACAATTTTGTAATTTCAATTTGAGTACAAATTGAGTACAATTTTGTAAACATTGGTGTTTATCTTAAGGAGCTTCCAGATTAGCAAGTGAAATCACAGATTTATCCATTAAATGCAAATCTGTAAAACCTTAGCTAGCAGTGGCATTGCATAGTGATTTGGAATTAATCTAAGACAGTATTCTGGTTGAAAGAAATTACATTCCTATAGGAGTATCCTTGGTGCTCATAAGACCTCTTACAACCACATTACCAAAATGCTAGAAAGTTAGGGGAAGCGATAAATTTCCTCAGGAGTCCTATCTCTGGACACTACTAGGTTTTTTCTCCCAGACAGGATTACCCTGTGGGAGTGGTATGAACTTTCTTTGAAGGCCACAAATTTTGCCTCAGAATGGCTCAGACTGTTCCGAGCTGCAGGTATTTTGAAAACAAAATTAAGTTTCCATACAAGGTAAAAAATATTCTGTAAGCCCTCTCCCACATCAGACTGCAGGAGCTGAACGCTACTATGCTATCAATACAGTCAGTATATTTTTCAGGAACAGAACATAAACATTGAGTTAGAACACTTAATAGAAGTTTGCTGAGTACTTCTGCTTCCTTTCTTGGTCATGGTTATGAGAAAGTGTTTGTTTAAATGTGGAGGAAAATGAATAGCTTCCCCAGACTTTCCTCCTTTGGCAGCAAATACAGTGCTCCACCATACATTGCATAACATGTGGGAAAAAAGGAAAAAATAGATTCTCTTGTTAAAACATTTGTTGTCTGTCACTGATTTGCTTTTCTCTTATCCTATAAACGTATGCTTAGGCCCACATCTACTTCCACTGATTTCTACGGGGACAGGTTTAGTCCTTAGAAACAATGAGAAAGGTTTTTGGTCTAAATTCTGGACTCTCATGTGCTGGCATTAATCCCAAGCAACTTTCCTACCACACTAATATCAATGCTGAAGAGCACTGGGGAGTATTCTGTGCAACTGCTCCGTGGGCAAAAGCTCTTGATGTGAAAGTTAGTCAACCACCCCCAGTAAATGTGTGGCATTGAGAAGGATGCTACTCCAGACTTATGCCTCTGCGAGGCTGCTGAGATGCCCAGCAGCAGCAACGAATTAGAGCACCAGAGGCTGCAGAGCAGCCAGGCACAGAGAATGAGTTAAACCACAACTAGTAAGAGAGCATGCAATTTATACATAAAGAACATGTCTGGGCTGTCTCCAGCTTCCTTCCTTCAATGAAATCTTCTCATTTCTCATTAGTCCCTTCTCAGTAGGAGCTAATCCCACCACCCATCTGGAGGCTGTCTGTCAGTGTGCAAGAAGTGAGGGGTTTCATTGCAGTCCCTTTCCAGTAGACACTGTTAACATAAGAAAGTCATTACTTCTTTTGCTATTGGCAAACCTGCAGTGACCTAAGAGAGCCAAGGGACATGAACACAGAGACTCATCTAGGACAAGGACATCTAAGCCACTGTTCAGGCAGGTAAAAGGCTCTTTGAAGAGTGAAACATGTCCTGTGTTCTGTGGATAAGGACCTCAGCCCTAGCAGTGATAACTCAGGGCTTTTCACAAGCAAATTGGAAGTCTTATGAACAAATAAAGCAGGAAGGGCTTCTTTACTTAATTTCTGGGATATATAACTTATTTTCAGGAATTGTAATGCAATGTGCATATATAATTTCCTACTAGATCCACAGAGATGGACTTTGGAATCTGATAAAGACACTGTAAAATAAGTATATATATATATTAACTTCCTACCTCTTCTTATGAATTTCTGTCCGACCTCTATGTGTCAAACATCTGCAAATGATTCTGCCAAAGCTCGGGAAGCTTGCTAGGAGCTACCAAGGCCAAGTGCTCTAGATAGCACAGCTGTATGAATGATGTTGCTCGTCTGCCTGCAGAGCACACACCACGCCAGCTATTTCACAGGATGAATTGGAAGATTGATGAGAGACTCTCTAAGAGAGGCCATGGCACACTTCACAAGCAATTTTTCCTTTTACTCCCCTGCTTGTATGTACAGCTCATATTGCTTCAATTATTTCAGTCCTTTAATCTGATAAGCATTACAAAAACAGCAAGTTCTCCTACCAGCACTGGTTTTTGTAATAGTTTCTTTAGGCAGTGAGCTTACAGTCTGCTACTTTGCCAGGGTCAGACAGCTCAGGTTACACAGCCATCTTCCTGTATCAGCACCTAAGGATTTATGTAAAAAGTTTCTATTCTACTTTGTAGTCAGTAAAAATAAACAAAGCCAGCTTTCTTGTGATGGCTGTACTGAAGGGAACATTGTTGTTGATTACACAAATGTTTTTACCTTTAGTGGCTTTCTTTAAATTGTTTCATTTCATTGTGTGGTGCTTAGCTCACTGACTAATCTGCTCTGCTGAGGAATAACAGATCAGTTATATTTTTCTCATTTTTGGAATAAAAACAGGTTAACCTTGTCAACAAGAAAGAAAGTAAACATTAAGAAAAGCTTATTTTCATCTTTCTGAAAACCATTTCTTCTGTGTTTATAGCTCTTTTTATTTGAGCTTCGTGAATATTTGTGTGAGCAAAGTTGGCCTGGCATGAAGAGTATGATGCGCGGATTGACTCCACAACTCGTTAAAGTTGTAAAGTAGGTATGCTTTTTATTCAGCGCTGAGATGCACGGGGATAATTCCTCAAAGTCATGCGTACCTCAGTGTTGTTTCCCTCTACATTTATTCTCGAATATTATATATATTCATAAGGTTGCACAACACGCCTATACATATTCATGTCCTATCCCCGCTTCGTATTATAATGAGCCAGAAGGTCCTCTGCACCTGCGCAGTGCCCCCTCTGGTCATGGGCAGGGGTCTCAAGATGAAGTAACTGAGTCTTCCTCCTGTGGGTAGGGGTCTTCAAGATGAAGTAAATGAGTCTTCCTCTTCTTGCACTTTTCACCTTTCAGTCTTCACATATGGCCTTAGGGTTTGGTCGGTATCCCAGCCATAAACCATCTGCTTCTCCCCCTTATCAGTAGATTCAGGTGTCTGCTTTTCCTTATCAATAGCTGCTTATCAATAGGATCAAGTGCCTGCATTTCCTTATCAATAGCTGCTTATCAATAGGACCAAGTGTCTGCTTTTCCTTATCAATAGGACCAGGTGCCTTTGTTCTGCTTAGCAGGCATTTACAACAGACAATACTTTTGTTTAAGCAAGCAAATTCCTCTAACCCCCTTGTACAACCTCCCTGTACAACCCCCCTGTACATTGGTCAACTCTGCATCAAGTACGCAGAGAGAATCTCAGGCCTGTAACAGAGATTTGCTACCTCTGAATAAGATTCTTGATTAAATAAAACAAAATACAGTTTGACAGGCTCAGAGTTGCCTTTGGTCAAGACATCCAGACAGGGAACAGAAACACAGCTATGTACAAAACACAAAGGTCTGGTCCATGTCCCAAGGACCTTTACTAGGAAGCACGGATCTGCGAGAGGTGTACAGGAAGATCAAAAGGACAGCAAGAAGCAAGAACCACCAGTGTGCACAGTCATAATGATGATTCTCTACTGCTATTGACTTGTCTTTCTAAATGCTATAAAAGAGGAGTTTTCTGAGGGAGATTAGAATAGGAGAGGATATTGTGCTTTTGCACTAGAGTTTAAGATATTTTTAAGCACTGGTGAGAATAAGAGTGCAAATGAAAAGGAACATATTGAAATATGGCGAGAAAACTAGAGATACCAGAAAATAACTTCACTCCTGACCTGGAATCTGGAGAGGTATTTACAGGGTGATGGGCAGTATACAGAGGGCCATTTCTCTGATTCCTTCTGAAACAAGGAGGCACAAAAGTACAAAATGTAATCAGTTCTAAGTAATGTTAAGTTTGATGGCTTTGTAATGGAAAATAACTGCTATGCTTGAAGGTAGTTGACATAGTTTCAGGCCCTCAGGACCTCAGTACAAAAGGTGTGAGAAAAGCTGAATAGGACAGGACCCGGGGATGGGGAGTATCTGGGACTAGCAGATGTTCAGGGTAGGCACAGATAAACTAACTAATAAGTAAATGGACAGGATGATTGCTATGCTTGAGGTGTTAATAAACCCCTTAAGCTGGTGTAAGAATCTACTAGGGAGTATCCCGGACTAGCAGATGTCCAGGATGAGAGCAGTTAAACTAACTGATAAGTAGAAGGCCAGGATGATGCTATGTCTGTAATGTTAATTAAGCTTGTTGGGAAAAGTAAACGACCCTTAAAGACCACCACATTTTTGTCTGCATGCCGGAAACTTTTTGGAAAATGTTGTAACATGCTCAGTGACCATATAAGGATGACCTGTATAGCAATTCGGGGACACACGTCAGGAGGAGCTATCCCCCGTGTCTCCCGGAGCCGCAATACATAATACCTGCTGGTCAACTGTTGGTGAGTTTGTTCCTGGAGTTTTCTCCGAATCACTTCCAGAAGAAACTAAAAATAGGAGGGCGAATGAAAGTTTAGACTATCTCCACACTGGTTTTTGAACTTGTGGGTAAGAAATGTTTAAGCTCAACCCTTTGGTGAGGGAAAGAAGCAAGACAGCAGGTAGATTCCCGTCAGAAGCAGGAGAGCCATTTGTTCTAAGAGCATCAAAATAAATCCAGATGCATTTTTTTCAATTTGTATTTTGTGACTGACAGAATTTTAATTGAATTATACTAAAACCACAAAGAGCAAAGAACCTGCACAGGAGAGGCTTAACTAACACTGATCTGGGGTAGTACAAAGCTCCAGCTGAAGCTCCAGTGCCCACAGGCTGTGAAGCTTTACTGTGTGGGTACTGTCCTCTCACAAGATGTTCAGTGACACACTGATTCTCAATGAGGGCCTTAACACTGTGTTTCTTTTCAATGGGGCTCTTTTTTTTTTTTTCAGGTGTTCAGACTATTTTATCTCCATATTTCCCCCAGATTTGCCTAATGCTGGCTAGTGGATTTGAAGGATCCTGAGATTAAAGGAACTGGCAGATATTCAAAGGCAAAGAAACTGAAAGATATTTCACACTTCCCCCCCAATAACTAGTAGTAAAAGCTTCAGCAAGTGTTTTATAATACTATTCATAAGAATAGCTCTTGAGAAACAGCAGAAATACTGGGGGGGGGGGGGGGGGGGATAGAGAGAGAGAAGGGGAGAAGACAAGAAAAAAGAAAGAAGCATTATTTTTGAATGGGGGAGGTTGTTTCAATCTGAAGGTTTCCTACTGAGTTGTAAAGTGACCAAACTGCCCTAATGCTTTCAGCCACTCTGAATGAAAAACAGCCTAAGCCTTCAAGGACTGTTAGCAATTGAGAACAAAAATACCATGCATGTTTTAGCTCAGTGCTTAACAGAGCTGCATCTGTGTTAAATCTACATTCTACAAGTTTTCATGGCTGGAAAGCACTTGGGAGAAATTGCAGCATTCACTTTCACCTCTACTGATTCATTTAAGAAAATCTTATGTCTACTTTATTTCCTTATTAGTAACTATAAACATTATAGAATTTAAGTTCCCATTCCTTTTGTTTATACATACATATTTATATCCTTTTAGTTATACATTTTCCAGTCTAAATTATCCATACTCTAGCAAGCAACTGAAATACAAGATTACAAGAATGGCAAAATTTGGTTTTTCTAGTAGTAATATTAGACTCCATGCACAGTGAAAATATTAATCCATATAAAATTAATATCCTTCAATTCATTAAAAGTTCAAAACCATCAAGAAGATTGATTTGTTGCTTGGTTGTTTTTTTTTTTTTCCTTTTGCTAGTTTTCCTTCCATAGAACTTCATTCTCTTAACTCCCCAAGTAGCAAAATAAGGTCATATTTTTATTCACACAGAGAAAAGGATAAAGAAATTAAGAGTCAGCCACTAAGTAACTAAACAGAATAGCTGTGATTTATCTCCTATAAACTAGCAAAAAGATTTTGCCCAGGTCAGAAATGCTGGAAGAATAAATCAATCCACATCTGAAAGACACTTAAACACCATATTGAGGGAAGACTATAGTTCAAAAGAACTATTCTGTTCAATTACCAATAACATGGCAGGTTTCCTTTACACTGAAAGAACATACAGTGGCAAATGTTTCCCAATTTATCCTGGGGTTTTAGGACCTTAAAGTAAGAACAGAGGAACAGAAGGGTGCCTGCAGTAGCCATTTTCCTGTAAATATAGAATCCAATCCTGACAATAAGTTTAATCAGCAATATTTTTTCTTCACAAACCCCATAAAGTCAGCTGTCAAAGATAGATAAAATAGATTTTTGGCAGTTACAACTGAAATGCATGCACTGTGAATTCAGTTCACAGTGTCTAAATGAGTTTGAAATCTGTATAAATGTACTTCACTTATAGCCCAATACTGCAATGCTTTTCTGCATATGCTCTTACCTGTTAATATCACTGTACCGGCAGTGTGCACCATCCGCCCTCGGTAACATAAAATTCTTACAGGAGTCCCTCTTCTAGATCACTAACAAAGGAAAGTAAAACAAAAGGTAAAGAGCAGGCATGACACACACACAAATCCTGCCTTTCCGTCCATTTTGCACCCTCTGTCATCGTCATCCGCTCTCATATGGAAAGGAGGAAAATAGCAAGGAATATGAATGTTTGGTGCAGGAGAGACTGAGAAGCCAGGCTGTAGACTGCAAGTACTCATAATTCCTCACAGCCTGGCCCATGCTGTGTCACATTTAATTTCCTCAAGGGTGCTTGTATTATTATATGAGCCATGAGAACACCACACAAACTTCTGTTTCCACATAGCCATTTCACTTGGAAAATAAATAAGATTAAAATAAATTCAATAAACTCAAATAACAATTCAGTGTTTTTTCTGTGGGTTTCTAAAAAGAGACCAGACTTTGCAGCCGGAAAGCAGGAATGTCAGGTGCAGCCAGTAGCTCACAAGCAGCTTGAAGAAGTTTTAGGCTAATCAAAAGTCTCCTTAACACTGTTTTTCTGAATTGGAACAGTTTAGCAAATTGACATGCTTATTTCCGCATCACTGTCCTGTGTACCTAGCTCTTTCTGACAGCTTTGTTCTCACACAGTTTGATTCTCCCCTGGTCTGAAATCTGTGCTGAAGGCATAGTGGTGCCAAAACAGCTAACATTAAAGTTTTTGCCTCCTTCATGGGAAATTAAACCTTTTGCTTTTGAAGGATGAAAGCCACAGTTCACATTTTCATAATCTAAGAAAATAAATTCATGCCTGAATTTTTAAAGTGAAAAATCTGAGGTAGCTGGTTAGTGATACTTGGCTGTGACTTCCAGGAGTACTTACATAAGGCACTGCTAGCATTTCAAAACCGAAGGTATCTAACCAAATGCCGAATGCTTAAAGGCATGAACAGAGCCACCTATATCCATACCATTGTCCCGTTCAGTCACTAAATCCCTATTATACTCCAGAACTGCCTATTGCCAAGCTCCCTCAGAGCACCCCTATGAGCTTGGCCCTGCTCAGGGATAAGCCAGCTACCCGTTTTCAGGGCTGAGTGGCCAGGTTTCTCCTTCACCAATTGCCCACAGGCCAGCAGATCAGGCAGTCACCAGTGAGGAATGTGCTGTTTCCAAATGCTTGTGTTTAGGAACAAAGATGTCAGATCAGGTCTGCTGCATTGTTGACGTCATAACTCTTTCTGTCTCTCCTAGGACACGGTATAAACTGACAGAAGTAGCTGTGTTAACTGCATGGTTATAGAAAGTACAGATAGATGAAAAATCTGCTCCCCAATGGTTTAGAAGACTAAACACAATACTAAAAACAAGTGACTCATTTGATGTAATTTTAGCTACGTCAGGAACCTTTTCTACAGCTTAAGTGAAATCACATAATCCTGCTATTTTGTTAGAGCTATCTGTAGCACAGGACCAGTGACAACTATTGCTATCTTAATTGATCTAATATTGGGGGACACTGATTAATAGAAAAGCTTTGAAGAGATTTAAATAGTATTTGGGTTCCAACAAAAATTGTTTTACTCTGTCATTTGTGTTGGTTTTACAGCAGCACGTGAAGTACTGGCTATGCTAAATGCTGCAGAAACACACAGCCACAGGCAACCCCTGCTTCAGAAACCTAACAGTGTGAAGCCTGACAGTGATGAAATGTAAGTAGACATTTCAAAAACAAAGCACCAAGTGTGAAAAGTTATGTAGCCATAATAATTTTGACCTGATAGCTCTTGGATCATTCACTATTCTCCTGAGAAATACAGCTTGGCTTCAGAAAGGCAGGGTGGTGCTGACCCCAAGCTATTTGATGGGAGAGTCTAAAGATCCATTTTGCTGATTTGCTCTGATAGTTTCCTTCTTTTATTTACCAGACAGAAACTAGTTACCTAGCATCAAAAGGTTTTGAAGGCTCAAAGTCCTCAGGTCAGCCAAAGCTTTAGAGAAAAAAAGAGGTAAGACAGCATGAGCAGCCACTGTGGGGAACACCTCCTCATCAGATTGCAGTTGATTTGGGATCAGTGATAGTATGCTGTCAATACACTCACTCAGACTCCCTTGGCTGAACAAATGTCAACACCACAGATGTCCTGAGGGATAGGCATGAAAACTGAAGGAGAAAATGGAAGGATCCTGAGTATGCCATATCCTTCCAAAAGAAAAAATAACAATCAAATGGGATCCAGAAATAGACACACACTTGTGTATAGCAGCTTCTTTTCGACCTGACTGTCCTCATACAATTGAAATCCCATACAAGCCCATTTAGCAGTGTGTCACTAGCTTTAGTTTGAAGACAGGAGTTTTCCTTCTCCTATGAGGAAGACCTATCTTTGCTAATGAAGATTCGGAAAGACCTTTACCCATGCATTCTGAACAAGACTGTCATCTCCTGGGTCAATCACAAGCGACCGATGATGCAATAGCACAACAAGCATCTAGGTGGGTTCTTAGAGGCGTTCAGTCATAAGCCCGCAGATGGTAGCCTTGCGCCAAGGCTCCTCAGCCAAACGCACGCACTAGGGGTCTGAACCTGCGGTTCCTCTCGTACTGAGCAGGATTACCATTGCAACAACACATCATCAGTAGGGTAAAACTGTCACCGCCCTAGCTAGCTAGGCCGTGGCAGTTAAACCTCAGGTGTAAAGGGTGGGGCCAGTTCTGCACAAGCTGTGCTTCACTTAAAAAATCCACTGCACAGGCTGGAAGGGCTTACTCTCACTTGTCCGTACGGACAGGTGAGGGTCTAAATGGCAGATGACAAGGTGCATGGGAAGCTGCAGATCCAGCCTTTCATGCGGGGGAACCAGCGCACAGGTCGCTCGAGTTACCTCAGGAGTTGACAGTCATGGTTGGACACTTCCTGATTGCCTAAGAAGCCTTTTTTTCCAGCCAGATTTGGATATCCCACATGCCCTTGGTCATCGTGCTTGTAGTAAGTGTGGTTAAAGCCCTTCCCAAAACTTCGCTCACAAAGCCAAGCCATCATTAGCTTTAGTTACAGATTAATCTTTTACATATTTCTCCTGCTTGTTCAGAAGAGCAAAGATTTTGTGGTTATACCTTTAGGTTATAAATTTCTCCATTCCCCTTCCTCCTTCCATACATTAAAAAAATATATGAATATTTGGTGGCATTCTGTCATGGGTTCAGCAGTAGCAGTCACTTTTCTTCTTCTCTGTAGCTGGTGCAGTGCTGTGTTTACAACTTTAGCCTGAGAACAATGCTGATAAAACACAGATGTTTTAGTTGTTGCTAAGTAATGTTTACTCCAATCAAGGACTTCTCAGTTTCTCATGCTCTGTAAGTGAGGAGGGACACAGGAAGCCAGGAGGAGGCAGAGACAGGACACCTGACCCAAAATAGCCAAAGGAGTATTCCATACCACAGCGTGTCACGCCCAGTATATAAACTGGGGGGAATCACCCAGAAGGCCCAGATTGCTGCTTGGGTTTGGCTGGGTATCAGTGAGCGGGTGGTGAGCAATTGTATTGTGCCTCACTTGTGTTTATTGTTTTCTTTTCCGTTTCCCCTTTTAGTTTTATATTCTCTCCCCTTGTATTTCCTTTATCATTGTTATTATTGGTGGTACCAGTAGCGGTTTTGTGTTATACCTTAGTTACTGGACTTTTCTTACCTCAGCCAGTGGGGTTTACATTCTTTTGATTCTCCTCCCCATTCCTCCTGGAGCAGGGGGAGGAAGGGGGGAAGTAAGCAAGTGGCTGCATGGTTCTGAGTTACCAGCTGGGCTTAAATCATGGCATATACCCACCCAAGCAAGAGATATATCTGTGGTACAGCTTCCAGTACAAAGAAGTTCTGACTTAGCCGTGGTATTTAAAAAGTATAGTGAAGTTTTTAATTCATAATTATTTTTCCAGAACCCACCATGCATATAGAATACCAGTGATACTTGTTCTCATGAGTAAATCAGATCACAGTTCTACAAAAGTATGTTTCTTCCTCATGAGTCAGAACGAGTTAATTTATTCAGTAAAGTACAGTGCAAACTGAGTCAAAGGAACACTTAATATTTAAAAAATGTCTTCCACATAGATCAATAGAAAATGTTCAACAGTTTAATTACTTCAGGGTCTGGACAAGACCAAGTCCTCTATTACTCTAAGTAAACAATTTCAGTGAGAGCATAATTTTAGATTCATAAAATGTTTTAAAACTTTGGCACTAGCTAGATTTATTACTTTTATCTATTTGTAGCAGGACTGTACTGTGATACATATTTTCTGGGCACCTTAGACAGTGTATGCTTAGACAGAGGATGCTTCACAGAGTTTCCAGGTCAATGACTAAACAACAGCTTTACATATAATGGTGAAATGAAAAACAATGAAATTAACTACATATATGCTTTAATGAATATTATATCTTGGATTATGAAGATTTCATAGTGATAGTAACAAACAGTACCAGAAAGATTAATCAGCTCTGTGCCACTAAGATATTCCTCATGTGATCTGTCAAAGCAGACCTTCATATGTTCACTACTAAGATTCCAAAATATCAGGAAGTAAAATAATACCTGTTTAACAGGTATTAACCCTACACCTCAGTAAGATAAAATCCAGAAAAACCAAACCAAGAAAAACACGTCTTCAAATCCCAGACAAGTTTCTGAAGACAGAAGATAAGCAAGCACTATTCCATTATTTAATAAGGAAACTGCAGATCATTTTGCCTGGCAGCAATTGCAGGAAAACTGATGGAAAGGCTGGTACAGGAAGAAATCAGAGTACAATTAAAGGATGATAGTACAAGTAATGCCAGTCACCACAGAAAATTAGTTTTGTCAGAAAAAAAAAAACACAACTTCCTATTTTCCCATGAGATTATGAATTAGTTTGATAAAGGGAACTTCTTTAAGATTTCTGTAAGGTTTTAGCTCACAACCTTACAGCATTTTTTTGTAAGACCCCCAGCAATGTACGATATCACTGTGGTCAATACTAAATGGACCCAAACCATTCTGAATGATCTAAACAAAAATATAAAATTATTGCTGGAAAAAGCTGCAGATTACAAAAATGATAGAGAGATAAATAATGAGAAGGGCAGACCATTAAGAGACCAACTAAGATCACTAAGTGAAGTCTGGACTAGATTTTAACACAGAGAAGACAAAGTTGTTCATTAAAAGAATGAAGACAATTGAAAAGCGGTGACTGAAAAGAAACAAGGCCCAAGCAGACAAAGGTTCTCAGAGCAAAGAGTAGGCAAGTTACTCTTACTGTACAGGATGAGGGATAGCTGGTAGAAGTCATTGTTGCTGATAACACCTCTATGTGGTTTCAGAGAGATCAATACTAGGAAAATGTGCTGAAAAAAGCTCAAAACACCTCAAATAACCAAAGGCTTTCCTAAGAGAAACAATACTAATAATTTGTGATGATAGGCAGTCTACAGAAATCCCAATTGTTAGCTTAGTATGCAAGATATTTAACAGAGAATTATGGTCTATGAATACAGAAATGGGATAGCAGATGTCTTTTTCATGTATTGGAAAAAACATAGTAGGGTCCATACAGTCTGCTAAAAAGAAATAAATGCAAAGCAAAACCAGAAGAATCATTCAGCAGCAAACTAACTATGTGAGCAGCATACTCGGGGACATGTCTTTCTAAAACCTTGCATCAATGCTGAACTGCTGGGTGAGGCTCCATAGCCTTTTATTAGGAAAACATTATGAGATTGTCATGTATTGTATTTCAAACTGCTGTGGATTTACTTCTTGGTTTTCCCCACAAGAGTATTCTCCCCCTGTTCCATTTCTGGCAGGCTACGTTATACAAATACAGCAGAAATCATTGAGCTGTACATCCTGCTGCTCAGTGTGCCAGCACTGGTCAGATCCTCAACAGATTTGCATATGTATCCTGCTCTCTTCTGCAATTACAGAATTTCTCTGCTGCAAAGCCTCAAGTGAAGCAGCATTAAGAAAAATGAAAAAAAAAAAAAAAAAGACCAGCATAGAGCTGCAAGGTGATAGGAACGATACCGTTAGATACTGCACACTAGGGAAATTCTTTCTAACTGTCAATT
The DNA here is from genome assembly GCF_028554395.1 of Pezoporus wallicus. Taxonomy (NCBI): domain Eukaryota; kingdom Metazoa; phylum Chordata; class Aves; order Psittaciformes; family Psittacidae; genus Pezoporus; species Pezoporus wallicus. The sequence continues at coordinate 571,380 of NW_026642407.1, forward strand.
GAAAATACAGAGACACTGAATCAAATGAAAATCTGGATCCATTGACATGGGTGAAGTTACTGCCCTTACTCCAGTGGAGTCAGGACTCTCCTCCTCACCCATGCTTAAGCAGCCCATACAATCTTAAACAACACGGTTCAAATTGTGAGGATATGCACATGAAAAACATCTGATTCATCTTTGATTTATATAGTTCATTACTGAGTCTCCTCCTTATGACCACAGTTAGGGAAAAAAAAGAATTTATAATTTGACTTCATAAGTATCTGTAAGTAGAAGTATAAAAGTAAGACTTCAAAATCACAGTTACAAGTAATGATAAGAGCAACTGCTAATTGAAAACAACTAACTAGCCAGTAGTTGCTACATGTATCATGTAAATAAAAATAAAAGGATTTGTTATGTACTTGAGAAGGGCCTGGAATGAAATCTGGCTTGCATAAATTTCCTACTTACCTATTACCTCTATATAAACTCTGACAACCTCCACATAAACATTAAAAGAAAGAACAGGTTGATCGCAGCTTCAATTTGCAGCTGGGTCAGAAGCTCAGAAGGAACTGTGGAATGCAACTGGAAATGGCCAACATGGGTGGTCAGATTGTCCCATGTGGTACAGCCATGGCGTGATCTCTCCACTCGTATCAGGGATGTGTCTGCATCTAAGCACCAGAAGCTCTAGCCAGCTAAACCAGTAATGATGCTGAGAAGTCCACCCACAATTTCACCTACTAGCATTGTACCTAGTGATTGTCCACACCTGTGTCCTTAAGCAAATTTGCACTAAGCTCAGAGAGGTCAAGTACATGCTGGAGGACAGGCATAAAACTCAAAACAATCTTGAGATATTGGAGAAATGGATTGCAAGACAGGATGAAATGAAAAAGGTTCAACAGCAAGAAAATGCAGTCTGGCAGAAGTAAGCACGTGTATGGCAATGCCTGACTGCATGGAAAGTATTTAGAAAAATGGAACGCAGTACAGCTGGTCACCACAAGCCAACAATATCAGGCTGTTGCCAAGATGGCATATCTAAGGGTGACCATATTAGCAGGAACATAGCCTCCAACGTACCCCAAATATCCTTTACACTTCATTATTACTGATATACATTCAGCTGGATTACTTGATCCAGGTTGGTGCGACACCACAGAAATGGTAGAGACAATCTGGGAAAATCTGTCCAAAATGAAAAAGGATGATCAGAGGGTTGGAAAACAATGTTCAAGAAAGAATTGAAAGACATGGCACTGCTTAGCTTAAAGGAGAGAAGGCTAAGAGACTAGATGACAGTCTTCAAATCTACCCTGAGACTTCCAATACAAAGTAGAAAAGGTTAAAATCTGAGCATAATGCTCTTCTGACATATTAAATGCTAATATGTTAAACTCAAATTCTAAATTAAATTTTTCGTGAGATAAAGTTACAGTATTTTCCAGACAAATACCTGTGTATTACAAACAACTTTGAGAAGCTGCTGTTTTCCTGAGCTTAACAATAATTTTTCATGGTACTTTGATTGAGGCAAATGCTCAATCACATTCAGATAAAAATAGAAGGAAGCTACTATTTTACATGGCTTCCTGCAGGACGTATGCAATGTTGTCCCAGAGGATAAACTAGGTTATGCAATGTGTGAGCTCCTCAGCATAGCTATGTTTATTTGGGAAGCATTTCCAGTAATTATTTGGACTGAACTGAGAGAATAAACTGATAAGACATTCTTGTGGTTTAGTATTTTAATCACTAAAATTAACAATTAGATTTTAAATGAATTGCATTTGGTTACTATTTCACTCATTATGCAACTTAAATACTGGAAGGGAAATAGGAACTTGCTTTCCTAATATTAGGATTATTCCACTGCTTGTGTGTTCGCATATGCATGTTAAAGTGCTGGCTAATAAACGAAGCAGAATGGTTTCCTCTACCTTATTATATTCTATTATTACTGGCTAAACTTGTTTTAGGGACCAAAAAGACCAACTCTTTTCCAGATTTAAAATCTCGTAGAAAAAGGGCCAATTCTCAGTTCTTGGCAAAGCTAAATGCTACCCCAAGTCACCTAGTAAGTTAGACAAGTAAGTCAACTAGAGGACTAAAGCCTTCTCTTTCAAAGGGAAACAAATATACAGCTCTTTGAGCATAAAATATCACATGCAAACTTCTCCAACTGCATACTTCCATATTTCTTCTTACTGATTATCATAAGTTAGCAGTATTTCTAATTTATGTGCCTGGCACAGACAAAACCCCTGATCTTTCTTACCTCCTTGCATGACAATATTTTTGAAAGATGCAAAAGAAAGACTTCAGCTAAAGTCTTTCTGACAAAAAAGCTTTCCCGTCAACCAGTCCTGTATAGAATGGCCTACTGCAGGAAAAACATTCAGGCTTCCATACTGAGCTCTAAAGCATGCTGCTTTTCTACAGCCAGCTTTTAAAAGTGAACTGGACATAATTGTATGTCATTACTACAAATCCTTTTCAGGTTTATAGCTGCTGCACATCAAGTCTGTCATCAGGGTTCTGGAAACAAACTGGAAAGCTGGGTGTGAGCTAAAATACACAGAGCATTTTCAGAGCACTTTGGAAGCCAACTTACAGAATAATTTTTCCACTTTTACCGTTCATTACTAAGTTATGCTTGGCCTCCATCCCCTCCTGCCACCTTCAAAATGAAAACAGCATGTTCATTATTATTCATGGAAATCCATCAGATACAGAGAAAGTATCCCTTTAGCCCCCCAACAGTTCCATTTTTATTTCTTTTGGGAAAGACTGCTATTCTTTGCTTGGGTATCAATCTTTTGAACTGCTGCTTTGTCACTGAATCCACAGGAAGACAGTAATTTGCCTTGGCTTTACAGATTCTTATCTGTAGGCTAAGTAATCGTGTGGCTGCCAGCCTCAACCGAAGCACACAATGCGGTGGCAGTGCCCAGCTTCCCCTCCTTTCTATACCCTGGCCGCACCTGGGCAGCTGTCTACAGTAGAGGCAGCTTCACCCAACACCACCCAGCACCTTGTGGCATGAAGTCCACAGATGCTGCATGCTTCTCTGTTAGCTTAGTATTTAATATTACATGTTTACAGTGCTTAGTACAGTATCTGTTCTTGTGGGGCTTATTGGATGTTACTCCAGTATGAATGCTTATTTCTATTAGCGCTACTTCTAATTACATGAAATGAGGTGCTATGTATTCCAGCTGACTTAATTTCATTATTACCTCGTTATTCTCCAAGGAGACACAGAGAAAATCCTATCTTACTTTTTAAATACCAGTAATTAAATTCTATATTCATATTCATCCTTTTGCAAACAAACTTGTTCTGCATCTTTACAGAAAAGGTATTTCCATACATGTTGTTATTCTTATTTTTCCTGTCTCAATCCCCTCTGACAATTCTACTGTTGCTTTTTGAGATGGCATGAGCAGTACTAGGATCAATATTCCCTATGAGACCATTCAGGGAATGACAGTACACCAACAAAATTGCTAAGGTGTACAGGGATGGCTGCTTTATCTGAAGTGCACTGCCTTGGATGTACTGAAAGGGATTTAAGAGCAGCACAAAACATTTCATATGATATTTCTCAACTGTTTACACAGAATAATTTTAAAGACCCTGTTTATCCCTTTCCCAAGAAACATGCTGCTATTTGTTGTTCCTATCTTACCTTCAAAGATACTGCATGTGATGACATAGGAAATCAAACGTGTATCACTATTTGGGCAAGGTCTTTTGTAAATGCAGATTCCAAATTATTATAAATGTGTGCACATGTATGCCTTAGAATGGAAATATAATACATGAAAGTGATGTTCAGCTTTAACCAAAATTTCAATCCTTACTGCCTAATAGTAAAGTACGAGCTTGTGAGTTGAGCATCCTCAAACCATGCTGTGCCTATTAAATGTCCCAAATAGATCTAAAAGCCTCAGTGTAGGCACGAGGACTGAAAAGCCATGGCTTTATTACTCATAGCCCAGCCGAGGTCTGCCCAAAGTCATGTATTGATACCCAAAAGTGAAATACTCTATAGCGACATCCAATTTACCACTTTTTTGAAGGAGGCTGAAAATTACTGTGAAATGCGGACGGGAGAGAAAAACCTCCTTTTGCCAGACTGCGGGAGAACAATTTACTTCTTCATCGCTTTTTTTCCCCAGCCCCGTGGGGACCACCTGGGCCAACCGCTCCCGGTCGGCTTCGGCGCACGAGAGCAGCGGGCCGCGGTCCCACCGCCTTCTTCTGCCTCCCTCCCATCTCCTTTCGCCCGCCACCGCGCTGGGCACCGCCGGGGCAGGCTGGGCGGGGCCGGGGCGCGACAGACCCCCAGGGCTCTGCGGGGCCGCGGCGGAGGTGGAGCTCTAGCCGGAGCCGGCTGTCCGCTGCGGGACAGGCGGACAGGCCGGAGATACGCTGAGGTGGTGCTGCCGGCGCGGCGCTGGGGCGGAACACCGTGTTTCCTGCCGGCCGCGCACCTGGGAGTAGAGTTGGGGCGCCGGCCGTCTCGGGCCGACGGCATCGGCAGCAGGAGTAAGACTGAGACTGGGGAACATCGACTACAGCAGCCGCAGCAGCGGCAGGAGGCAACAGAGCGGCGGCGCGGAGCATGGAGAGCATCTGCTCCCCCCTGCCGGAGCAGGAAGCGGTGGAAGCGTGGCTGGACGATCACGGCGACTTCACCCGCTCTTACTTTGTTAGGAAAGCTACGAGGTAAGCCTGGAACGGCAGTGGATAAAGGCAGATCCTTTCTTCCCAGCAAAAGGTCGCTCTTCCATTAACCTTAGCTGTCTACAAAGAAAATAAAGGAGAAAAAAAGCGATTTCCCCCTCCCCCCCTCACCAAAAGAGCGAAAACTGAAACCGAGCAGGAGCTCCAGCCGCCGCCGGGCACATACCGCGGGCTCCCGGGCTGGGCCGCCGTGGTGCTGCTCGCAGCACCAGCCCCAGCCCGGCCTTCGGGAGTCCGCAAAGTCCCCTGCCCGGGGTTCGAGTGATTTATTTTGCTGTCTCCGTGGTTTAAAACAGGCATAGCCAACTTCTTGCGAGTAGCAAGCAATACCTATTTCCCTTCCCCGCCAACTAAGCAGAAGTATGTTGAAGCCTAGATAACATCTCTCTTCAGGACGGCGCATTGTGTCGCTCCTCAGTAATCTCTGAACAAAGCGCTGCTCTTTCAAGAGCTCAGTCGCCCCGCGGGCTTGTCACCTTTCTTGACAGCTCGACGGACGTCGGGAGGAGGAGGCGGTGCGTTATCGCCACGGGAGCTGACGAGCCGTGCGCGGCCGCTGGTGCCGTACGGGGAGCACTGGAGAGCCGAGCTCTGCCCGAGGAGCAGTGTGAGCGCAGCCGCTGAGGGGAGCTGGCTCCTGCAGCCGGGGACATCGTGCTGCACACCGTCCCTGCACTCTGCTCCTCTCTCCTTCCTGCAGCCTTGGAGAATCAGCAAGCTGGGAATCGCTGGCCCTGGGCAGAAGGGCAGTCTCCCCGGCAGAGGCAGAGTCCCCAGCAGGGGGCAGCCTCTCACTAGGGCAGAGGCTCCCCGTAGGGCAGGAGGGCAGTCTTCCATTAGAGGCAGAGGCTCCCCGGCATGGGGTAGCGCGGAGCAGGCGGAGCTGCTGGTCGCCGCTGGGCGGGAGGGTTTAAGGAAGGGGGGAGCGGCTGCGCCGCGCCTGTCCTCGGTGCTGGTTCTCGCAAGGAACCTAATGGAAAGACCTGGAGAGCTCTTCTGGGCTTTTCTCTCATGGCTTGACATGTTGCCTTTTGGAGATAAGGCGAGGTATTTGCTAACCGTTCTCACACTTCAGCAGTGGGACTTAAAGTTGAAATCGAGTAAATTCCGCTATTTTTAGAAGTGGAGTCAGGTTTCCATTTTGAGTATTTTCCGATAAACAAAGCAGTGGGGATGCAGAGCACCGGCTGTCTGCAGCTCCCACGGAACATCTTAGCTGAGAGCTCGGGTTAGTAAGTCCTCTGGCTGGTTCCTCGTGCACGCTTCCCTCCTCTCCGCTTTGCTCTTCTGCTTCTGAGCCGCTGGCACCATCTGCTCACCGATGCTGGTTTCCTGCTGTCCCAGATCACTTAGCAGGGCTTGCTGGATTGCATTCATAGCGGGGTTTTGCTGCTGCTCCTCTCTGCATGGGATGGGGTGGTAAGAAGAGAAATCACCATTAATAATTGACTCGAGGCGAGCTTGAAAGCTTCAGGATCACTTGCTTTCTTGTGACCATCTGTCATGCAGTCTCCTCTCTTTCTTAGGTTTATTTAACAGAAAAGTAATAAAGATGCCATTAAAAATGTCTTTTAATGTTGGTGGTTTTTAAAGGCTGTGCATAGGTGTTGGATGCATAGGTGTAAGTAGTTAACCATGATCTTCTCCAGAACAGTAGGGCATGGTGTGTATTTGAAGGGTAACTTGTTTCCCCAGGAAACAGTGTTAGCAGCTTTGAGAAGTCCCATTTTATTAGTTCAGCCTGTAACACTTCCTTTGGAAAATGGAAGTAGCAGTGAACAAATAGGAGTGCTAATTAATAGTACGCACTTTGTCAGATTTGTTTCCCCACGGACAGGTTTGGTTGGTCTTTTTTTTTTTTTCTTGTTTTTCTTTTGCTTTTTTTTTAATACTGGACACAGTATGATGTTTGTGTGGGTCTGAAACAGGCAGTGGTCACAAATACAGTTTGGGCATGCGTCCATGATAGCGATGCTCTCAATTCTGCAGGAAAACTGTTGACTTTGAATTCTTTCTTGGCCACAGTTCTAGGATGTGTTTGAAGTGCTGAAACATTGCGTGTGTCTCAAAAGTCTCTGCTGTCTTGCATGGAATGGTTTAGAGTGGTTTTTGGATATTTTTTGTCCTTATGATATAAATAGAAAACAAGTAACTGGATTTTACCCACTGAATGCTGTAAAGCTGAGCAGTTTGAAGGAATTGATGTACTTTACAAAAGGTTTAATGTTCTATACTGGAGTGTTATTTAGAACATGGAAACATTTAATGTTAAATGTTAACATTTCATGTTAAATGCCAAAACATTTAATGCTGTGCTTTGTTTTAGTGGAATCTTTCTACAACGGCAATACATTGAACAAAGACTGTGCTGTTAGTGTTTTGTCACTTGGCATTACATTTACTCTGTCAAGTAAAGCAGAGTTTTTTGAACTAGTTTCATCTGTTTTCTAGTCTTAATTTACTGCTTCTCAGTTTTTATTTTGCTTCATGCCAAAGTCCTCATGGCTGCTAAAAGCAATAGACTAAAAGGAGAGTTAATTTGGTACCTTTCAGAGCACAGATGCATATTCTACTTCATACTGCAAGGCACAATTGCAAATGGATAGTTTCCGTCTCTGTTTCTTAAATATTTATACGCAGGAATAGGAAAAGATGACCAGCACAAGCATTTACTACAAAGTAATACAAGCCCTTTCCACTGACAGTAATGAACTTTGAATCAGAGCCTAATTCAGCAAGTATATGACAGGTATTAATTTTTTTTTCTCTGCAACTAATTAATTCCCATAGTGTTTTAGACAGTAGCTCGTTTCCACAAAAAATGTTTTAATTAGGTGTCTAAATAACACTTATAAAACAAATGCTCTTATGCTGCAGATTTGTTTTGCTGGTTTTGTGTTGGTTTTGTTGTTTTTTTTTTTTATTTTTTTAAGTATAGAGATCAGATCATGTCATGCAGTCTTTGAATAGTTCCATTTCTTCTAAGTGGAACCTCTTGTTCCATTTTGCATAGGTCAGTGATATCAGTATCAGTTTTCATGGTTTAGATAAAAATTGTATTTTCTGTCAAGGTGGCACTTGAAAAGAAAACATTTATTTTCTTTCACAATTAGCTTGTGTTAGCTATTGTTCTTAACTTGACAGCAATTAGAAAAATCCATATTCTGGATTCTTTAGGAGGAGGGTTGCAGGTTGTCTACTTGATTAATTTGTTTCTGCTTTCCTCCTCTCCCCTAAAATGTGTTGTAGAAGAAAAGTATATGCTTGTATTTTGATCCTGCAATGCCTTGAGTTTGATAGCATTTACAGGCGGGCCACATCAGTGCCTTCCTCAAGGCTTTGGTGTCTAAGTGCGCTGACATATTCTGCAGTATACCTGCAGTATACCTGCAGTGACTGACTTCCACCTGTACAACACAAGGTTACAATCCTACAAGCATAGAATCCAGGAGAATAGCTTTACATTGCTCCCTCCTTTAAGTAAAATAAATTGTGATCCCTTGAGTAGGAAGCAATAGAATCAGTTATTACTTTATTTTGTAGCAGGGGTACAAGTGAAATACAGTGATAATATATCTATAGCTGTAATTCATTTGGTATAATAATACCGGTATGATCGAAGTGCAGAAAAGCAAAGAGGAAGTACGTCATCAGCACATGCTGGTGACCAGTTGGATTTCGTTGACTAAGTGTGCTAGTTGACAAACTTGGCTGGAGAGTTTGGTACTGCATGCTTAGGGGTTCCAGCATTTCTAAATACCTAGCTCCTACTAAATTTTAGCTATTTATTTTATTCCTTCTTTTTTCTTTTTCCTCAGCTCCTCTTGCTATTTTTTTCCCCTTCCAAAGTCCTAGAATTGGCTATCATGGTCTGGCTTCCTAGAAAGGAGAAACATTTTGAAGTAAAATGGTTCTTCCTTTATATTGTGTTTTATGTTTACCCAACTGTTATATGGCTCTTTGTAGCTGCTGCTACAAATATAATTGTTCTCACTAGACACTATAAAGGCATGATTTTTTTTTGCGACAAAGTTCTACTGCATTTATGTCTAAATCAACATTCTTTTGGTTTTCGTGAAGTTTTACCTTTTTATGTTTCTTTCAGAAAAACAATCCATGCATTGTCGTGTTCAAACATAATACTTGTTTTCAACCCTTATGGAATACTTCTGAATTTCTAACATCTTGTTTGTCACTACTCTTAAAAATTCTCTGTTGGTGCTCTTTGAGATCAGAAGCAGCAGACTGCCAAAATAGCCAAAGTAAAAGTTCTCCCCTCAATTAGTGGCAACTGCAGTTGCAGTTTTTGTTTGGTTTCCTAAATGTATGAATGCCATGATAGATACAAATTGTTAATCTAGGTCTTGTATGCCTTTCACTGGAAGTAAGATTATTTCATTATAAATACATCTTGGCATATTAGCAAGGTTAGGAAATATTTATAAATGAATGAAGGTGGGTTTGTATTTGGAAAAAGAAATGTCCTTAACAGCATGGTACTTCATTGTGCTTAATTTAGGATTCCAGAAGTGGCATTTACTGGAAAACTGTACTTTGCTGGAATTCAGAGATTGCACAACTTGAATATATCAATTCCATTTATTACTTTAGAAAAACTCAAGTGCAGTTGTTTGGGTTTATTTTCTTAATGATGGCAGGTGGACAACCAGTTCGTAATGTGCTGTCTAGAGTACTTAATTACTTAGGATATTTGCCTTCTAATCTCCATGTCTAGAGGGCTTTTAAAAAAAGGTCTTTCATTTTGAGCCAGCTATTTGAAGTTCAACCTCATAAATATTATATATCATATGCATTATGTTATTGTTTTGTTTGGTAATATACATGCACTTAAGTTTTTTTCTAATTGAAAGAAAATTAATTTTTGGAGTAAGTGCATGAAAAGTTGGATTTTCAAAGACAGAGCTGTTGAAGATTTTCTGCATTGAAATGTGCTTTGGCCTGTGTTTTTTCTTCAAGAGATATTGCTGACATACAAATAACAATCCTAAAAATAGACAGGTTATGAGCCATATTTGTCCCTTGCATGACCTTAGTAAGTAGGCAGTGGGTTTTAAACTTCTGTGATTGAAGGACCACTAACAGTTTTCTAGTAGAGGCACAGAATCCTATGCAGATTGTTCAAACATGCTGAAAGGGGTCTTGCTTTTCTAAGTTATCCTGAGCAAATCATGTACAAGAAGACTGCAGACCATTGATTTTTTCAACCATGGCTTGAAAACCACAGGAGGTAGTGGTGTTAATGCAGGGATCAGAATATTTTCTCCCACTTACTTGGTTTTATTAGATGCTTACAGAGCTTTTCCAAGAATGAAGTACAGAAAAAAAATTGGTTTCTATGAAATCTTGGAAAGTTTTCTTGTTGGTTTAGCCATCTCCATAATTGTACCACTTACAAATAAGGTGTTTATGTCTCTATGCCTTTCTTGATAACTGCAAAGTATTAAGATCCTTCCAGAATATTTTGAACTCCAGATCCAAAAAGCACCCAAGAAGGTAAGGAATGTTACTCACATTCATGAAGTTGTAAATGTGATTATGTATTTTTGGCATTTATTCTTGGAAATAAAGCTAGTATTGTGCTGGATTATTTTGGAAACACTCTCTAAACCAATTACTATAGACTGAAGAAACTGTCATTTGAGAAATGATAAAAAAAATCACTTACTAGCTTACTAGCAATTTACATCTTTAATTCCCCAAAACCTGAACTCCTACACAGAATTTTTGGTGTGAAGGTAACACTAGTCAGCAGGTAGTACTGAGCAGTTACAAGGAGAATGTGCTTTCACTATGTAATATTTGCCCTAGGTAATAAACAAATGTGCATACACAATACATGAATTAAAGTACAACTGGTAAACCTTAGAGAACAGGTACAAAATAAGATGGGGTGAATTACTTTAACACCTAATCTGCCCTTTTGCCTTCTGTAATTTCAGGGTAACTTTGTTTTCATATTATAGTACTTTTGATAATGCCAACCGTGTTTGAAATCTCATTTCCATTTTTTTTGCTCTTACTAGGAACACTTTAGAGGACAGGGTCAAATTTCTGGCAACTAGGAAGATAACTGGAGCTGAGGCATACATTGTGTCTGTGGGTGATGAGAAATTTTGATACCTATGTTATATTTCTAAATTGTAGAAGCTCATGAACGTTTTGTGTTGGGTATCTGCTGATGAACCACCATGTGAGGAGGAAATTCATGTCTTTGTACAGGATTAGGACCAAGACCACATATATAGAATGAAAATTATGATGAGTCTAACTTTGAGGCTGAAGTGAGACTTTCATAATGTGTGGACATGGTGCTAGCTCTCTACACAAGGACAAAATGCATGATACATCACCTGTGATGTCTTCAGATCAACTAGAATGTATCGTAGCCTGTGTTAATGCCTATTTGACTGGTAGATTAAAGCTCAGTTATGTAGGAATATGAGACTCAAGAATTACAAACAAAGCAATTTTAGACAATACTACATTCTTGATTTGAGCTAATATGCTACCACTTATTTTCATTTTCACCATTAAAGAGGAAGCATTTTGCTTTTGTCATGAATAAATATAATTAATGAAATGACATAATACAGGTCTCTCCCTTACTGGCAAAGAAGTATACATACAATTACATGGAATGCTTTATTTGTACATTTATATAATTTACTTGAACACAAAAAAAAAAGAAGAAAAAATACAAAGTGGCCCTTGTGAATAACTCAGTGGCTGTAATTTTGTGTTAGCTCTGGCACAGAAATATAGCCACAAAATATATTCATTTAGTAAAAGATATATATTTTCCCATTTATTTGTGCATTATGTTGAATTCAGCCCAGCACTGAGAGCCATCCTAAAGCCTCTGCACCACTTAAGTCCTACTTAACCCCTATTTTAGGAATTTAAATGGAACTGAAGTGGTGCCTGACTTAAGTGAGGTCTCAAGGCAGGTGTGAATTTAACTTTTAATCCATCTTTCACCAAAACCATCAGCATTGTCCTATTGCTTTCCACAACAAAATCGTTAGGTACATAGTTATTTTTAATTCTTTTGAGCTTGGAACAAGAAGCTCAAAAATAGGAGGAGAAATAAAGGTCATGTTTTAGAATTTGACCCCAAGAATTTATTCTGTCTATCTTTAGAGTGTGAGTAGAAAGTCCCTTATATGGAGGAAAGCTTTCTTGTGAAAAACTAAACTTGCAGTTTGGTTGTTAAAGAAAACTTGAAAATAACCAAGAATAAATAGCCTGTTAGTAGTAGTCCTCCATTTCAAATACTTTTGCTTCAAATAATAAAGGAACCTCTGCCTCCTTTTTTAAAAAATAATATGAGCATTCAGACAAGATTTACATTGTTTCATAGTCCTAAAAAGTTGTATTTCACTCTTCCATGAGCATGGTTTGAATCAAGAATTAAAGTTCTTAATTTAGATCTGCATTCAAACAGAACTCAGGCCACTTAAAATGTTTAAAGTTAAATGTATGCTTATATATTTGGCTGCATTGTGCAAAAAATTGACAGAGACTTTAACTTACGCTTTGTCTTTAAAAACTGTTTGCCTACCAGTGTTAGCAATAGCATCTCTAGTAACTACAGTTGGAAAGGTTTCAAGGAAAACCAGCTGTTGACTTTGTCAATCTACTTCTTTAGTTAACTTGAAAACACTTCTTTTACAGTCAGTTTACTATTCCCATCTATTGAGGCCTTACACAGTTTATTTAAATGTTTCCATGGCCATAGGGGAAGGCAAGCATAATATTCAAGTGCCACTGACTTTCAAACTCATTTGTTTAAACTGAATAGTTTTTGAGCTGTTGTTAGTGCTTCAAATAATTTCTATGTCAAGATGCGTGAAAGAAATTTGAAGACATCTAGTGGTTATTTTAAGGAAAGCAACTAAGAAAATATGAAGCTGAGTTTAAAATATTGCTGATTTCAGCATTGGTAGGATTAGGCCACAGGAATTCAGATACTTGAAAGTGAGTGTTTTCTAGTAGGCAAGTTTGTATTGAATCCGTCTTCTGAAGTGTGTCTTCGGTAGCTGCTGGTTTGCATAACAAATTAGCAAACAGGCCACACAACTGCTGAAAGGTGGCACATTGTAAATATAAAAGACTTATGAGCAACAGAGAAAATGGGGAATTATTTGTTATTTCACTGAAAGCTACTCATTACTCACTACTTTTATGGTACAGTAATTATTATGCATTCTTTGTGCAAGATAAGTAAGATGCAGTATGCTGTCATTGCTGCATCTCATTGTTTCTTTTTTACTGTTTCTGCACACTTTCTCCAAAGACACCACAAACCTGCTACGGGTTCACATTGCTATGGTCTTACATATGTAGTGTGGTTACATGTGAGAGCAATATAATTGTAATCTGGCTGTTACTTTTTAAGCATCTGTACTGGTTGGTTTTGTTTGGATTTTTTTGCAAAAGTATGCTGTGTGTTTTCAAGATAATCACAATGAAGAAAAGGTGGGTACAATAAATTATTTAATATTCCCAGTGTATGAGTAGAATAATAGTGTCAGGTCAGCGTGGTTTGATACATACAGCAGAAGAAATAAAGCAAGATTCTCATCAAGTCACAGACCTGAAGACTTCAGGTCTACTTGTGGTGTTCTGTGTGACTTGGCTCAAACCATGTTGCTTCTTTGTGCCTGTGTTTTTTCACCTAGTGATCTTCTATTTTTGTTGCCTATTCATACTGAAAACTTCCTGCTTTAGGGACAGGTCTACTTTCTGTACAGTGTTAGATCTGTCAGGGCCAAAGAACCTTAATTCCTCTGAAGTTGCTGAGTTCTCATGGAGTGCAGATGTGCATATATATACAAGTGCATATGTATACAAGAAGTATTATAGAGGGGAGGATCCCACAATTTTTTTTTCTTTAAATGTTTTACCTGACATTGTATTTTCGTCCCATTCTCTCCCTATCTCTTCAAAATTCCTTTCCAATTTTGGGATGTGCTGATGAGGTCACCAACGAAATTCAGCAGTCACTATTGTCATGCTCCTTTGAAATTTTATAGGGTGTTTTATACAGGAAAGACTAGATTTAGCTGATGGTAATGACTAAATAATGGTTACTTCATATGCAGTTCTTTCTGTTTATGAACTCTGGGATAAATTACAGTTTTCTCTAGCGGAGGCTCACACTGCAGTAAAGATTCATAGTGCAGTACAGGATGCATGCTGCTCATCAGGAATGGATGCTGATGCCTCAACATGCAACACCTCAACATGCAGCAATTGCTGTGCTGGGATGGAGACATTGCATTGGTTTTAACTATCTGTGTAGGTCACTATGGATCAGTATCTGCTCTTGTTTAATACACTCCTGAAATTTCTAAACTTAATTCTACAATAAGCGTCTTGTTCTTACAATCAGCTCTTGATGATCTCAGTGCCTGAGGACTATTTATATGAATAGAATAGTCCCACATGTTTGTTTCTTCCTGCAGTCTTTTAAAAATAATGTCTTAATTAATCATACATAGTGCTTGTTACTCATATCCAGTAACCTCACCTGTGGTTCAGTATGTGTCTGGTATGTTATCTGTCAAGTTAATTCTGTACTGAGAAAGTAGTTGTCTTAGTAACAATACTCTTCTTGTCATGCATTGTTAAATAGGATTATCAACAAGCAAATGTATGTCAAGTCCTTGTCTGATGGATTTTAAATAGTCTGAATACATCAGTTAATGTGAAATGCTAGTTTTTCTACCTGCATGTGTGTAAAGCGAGCTAAATAGTTTCCTTGTTAGAAGAGGCATTCAGTAAAGGTCAGTGAACACTGTTCTTATTCCTGCTGAATTTGAATGGCTTTCCTGTTGCCCAAATAAAAATGCCTAAATGCTTGGACGTTGAAAACCATGCTTTAAACGGTATAGTTAAGGATTTTTTGTTGTTAACCTACAGAGCTTTTTGAGAATTGCCCTCTATGTTGGCAAGTTATTGGGCTATCATCTAAAAGACGTTAAAGGGGACAGGAATATGTTACTCAGAATTATGCAGCTTCACATATAGTTCTGTTCAATGTCAAAGTGCTTCATAAATAGTGCAGATACCCAACAAGTAGTCAGTTCTTATGAAAGAAACGTAATTACTTTCATGTAAATGATTTTACAGTTACGTTCCACATCCTTCAATACCCTCAATAAAATAGAGAAATGAATGTTTATTTTCCATAGTAAATTCAGCATAAAAGAGAGCTAGGTTAAATGATAGCATTGTATATTCTCCTTTCCTCGTGTGTAAATAAACAGTCATTCAGATTGCTCTACAAGTAGCTGTCACTCCACAATAATACAGGTTCACCCACCTGCATTTTCAGACATGCCTAGACAAAGTACACAGCTTCCTATACCTAGTCACTTGGAGTTTAAGAATGCTTACCATCGATATCAGGCTATTACGTTTACTTTTAAATCTTGTATGTTAATGGCAGTCCTCAGTGTTGAGAAAAAAATCAAGTCAGCACTCACACTCTAGAACTGGGTCAAGTCACAAACTTTTTACAGCTAGTAATTATTCTCTATCTACTTTCTGGTGTCTGAGGCTTCAAACACACCCAGTTCCCATTTTCAGGTTCTTTTCTGCAGCCTTTATGCTAAATTTTGTGTAGAAAAGGCTAAGATCTCCAGGTAATTGCTTTTCTTGAGGAGAGGAGGGTAAAACAAAAAGAAACCACATACAACATAAACATAGCACATACAAGGACAAAAAGTATCAGCACTGATTTTAGAGGTTGTACTGTGTTTACTTATAAACTTCTGCATTTTAAGCTTTTCATTTTTCTTAATGATACTTTTGGTCATTTTCATCACAAATTTTGATTCTGTCTTCTCAGTTTAATAAATGAAAATCCCAAAGATTATCAAATCCTAGCTTCTTACTTTGACTGTCATTGAAACAGCTTTTGCAAATGTGTTATTGCTGTACGCAAACTGTGTATTTCAGTAATACATGGTCACAGACTCCACATTTAATATTTATCCTGTTTAAGTACTATAAAGTAATCTTGTTAAAGTCAAAGTTAAATAACATATAATTGTTCTTTATGCTTTTTTATGGTGCAGAACATTTGGATGAGGTAGCTCCATGAAAATACGTATTCCTACTGTAATAAGGAAGGATCATTGGTAGGTTTTATTAATATACTTAAAAATCAGAGCTTCCTTTAAAAATAAGTAGCTAAGCAATGAACCAAAACTCTTTCCAGAGTAACAGTGGAATTCATTGTGTTCTCTGGCAGCATGTTTCCAGTAACTGGACTTGCTTTAGATTGCTGGAAAATTTATAATAGATGCTGATTGAGGTATATTATTGCTACAGCTAGCACTGCTCCAGGAACTTCATGGAAAATGTGAAAACATGAGATGAAATCCTAGCTCTGCAGTGGGCAAAGCTCCCACCACATTAATTGTGTCCAACTTTTCATTCAGTGGTTTTGGACTCGTTAGAAGATACACAGATGTCCTGTGTGAACACACTGACCAGTCAGCCTTGAAGATCACTGGGGCTATGAATGATACTAACTGTGTACATAAGGTTTTGCGTGATCGGGACCACAGTGTGCAGAGAGAAGCCAAAATAAAGAATAGGCTGTCATCCATTTATTTGGAGTTGCACTTCTGTGAATAAGAGTAGAATTTGGTTTTGTAGTGCTACGCTTAGTGATACTTACCTCAGCCAGACTTCTTGAGGGGAAAAAATTACCAGGTAGCTAGCACTGAAGTGGAATGGGTGCAATAACATGACTTCTTGCCCAGGTGCTCCCTTTACCCTCACATGATTTCTCAAATCAATTCAGTTTCTTATAGCATGTTTGCCTATAGTTTAGATCTCCAAATGATACATGCTTGCAAAATCTGAACAACTCTTTCAAACCTTCCTAATAGAAGACAAGCAAGTTTCCTGTTGTGGATTGCATGCTAATAAAATTATATTTATGGACTTTAGATTTTAATTGATTACTTTACTTTGAATTTAATGGTTAATTACTTATATTATTGCATTCTACAACATAGATGAAGCTGTTCTGTAAGGAAAAAAGCCTATGTACAGTGCTTTTCATACTGAACATATGTTGATGCATGTAACTGATCAGTAGCTGACTAACCTGACTAATTTCCATGGTTTCATCCAGCTTCTCTCTTGAAATTCCTGTGGTGAGCTGAGCAAATAAAAAATATCCCAAATTTAAAACATGACCACCAAAAAGTTTTCCAAATGATAAGACTTTTAATAGAATTTTTGCTGTTCATAGGCCCATACATTATGTAATTCAGAAAACAAACATTTCTTCTGAGAGTTGGTCGTATGCTCTGACAAATTCTTGACAATGAGTAAGTGAAATAAAAAGCCCTTTATTAAACAAACAAACAAAACCGAAGAAAACAAAAACAAACCATCACCACCAGAAAAAAAAAAAATCCAAAAACCAACCCCCAAACAAACAAACAAAAAAAACCCAACAGATTTTTGACAAGAAAATATTATGGTGATAAGAAAAAAAGTATACTCATGTTATTGATGACATGTGCTTATGAATAATTCAAGATATGCTGTACTTAGTTATTATGATGAGCATATTATTAGGGTTGGCATTCTAGTGCTAAGTTAATTTGAGAAATAAATACTAGAGTTTAGTTAAAAACTAAAGTTAAGTGGCAAACTCTTCAAAAGTGTAATTTTGTGGGTACTCAGTATTTTGAGTTGAGTGAGGCATGAGTTTTAGCTGCAAGGAAAGGAAAGAGGAGAGATGCATGAAAACAACCTGCCTTTTCATTATTTTGAGGGAGGTTGAATTAGAAATATTCATATTCCTGCCTGACAGTTTTCAAGCAAAACTTTGTGCTTTGAGTCAAATCAGCATTTTTCATTAACCCTGAGAGAGCAGAGGAAGGTAACATAAAAATAGTGTATAGGTGACATAAAAATAGCAAGGGCTGCAGGTGATTTGACAGAGACAATTAAGGTTCAAAATTGACTTTTTAGAAGTTAGGAATGGTCTAGAAAACCAGAATTAAACCAGCAAGTTTTGTCTTCATCTAAATATGTATTCATTGTACACAGAAATCCAAATCTTAGCAATGGTAGGGACCAGAACTTTTCAAGTGCAAAATTACAGTGTAAACTTCCGATGTATATCCTCACAGCCACAGTGTAAGGAGTCTTCCTCTGCCTGTTCACCTGTTTCCTTTAGGCAGAAATAACTTCCTTTTTATGGGGCATAAGCCATTACTGCTTAATCTAGGCTAAATGCTGCGTAAAGTATGAGAACATTGATACAGGGGAACATTAAAGGTGCACTCATGTCTACTGTATGAAAAGGTCTAAAATTACTATCTTTGCAGTGTCCTCCTCAAATATGTATTACTTCTTGAGTACTTTTAACTTGCATCATTCACTATGTTTTTATTTTCCTTTTACAGAGAAATGGTTAATGCATGGTTTGCTGAGAGAGTTCACACCATCCCAGTCTGCAAGGAAGGAATCAAGTCCCAGAGTGAATTCTGTGCTTGTCACCAGCCTGTCTGTGCTGAGACCACCAACCCTGGGGCCCCAGTGAGGAAAATCTCTGCTTCTGAATTTGACAGACCCTTAAGGCCAATTTTTGTCAAGGACTCAGTAGGAGCAGTGACTTTCCTCTCTGGCTCTGAAAAGAAGGAACAGATGCCTCTGCAATCTCCAAGAACTGAGACCAGTGCAGGGGATCAGTGCTCAAGACTGTTAGAACTTGTGAAAGATATTTCTAGTCACTTAGATGTCACAGCGCTGTGCCATAAAATTTTCCTACATATTCATGAGCTTATAGCAGCTGATCGCTATTCCCTCTTCTTGGTCTGTGAGGACAGCTCTAATGAGAAGTTTCTTGTAAGCCGACTGTTTGATGTGGCAGAAGGCTCTACCCTGGAAGAAGCTTCCAACAGCTGCATTCGCCTGGCGTGGAACAAGGGCATTGTTGGGCATGTGGCAGCTATAGGCCAACCTCTGAACATCAAGAATGCCTATGAGGTAAACCAAGAAAATTTATCTTGAATAATTCTTGAAAAAAGAAAAAGCCATATTATCAGCTGGTGTGATATTGCCATTTTAGTACATGTATTTGGAGTTATAGTGACTTAAACCAGTCAAGATGCAAACCTGATACCATGCTTTTGGTTAGAATGTATGTATAATAGATAAATGCTTATACAGAAATATGTAGCTATGACTATCTAACATCAAAATAAATTATATGTTTGACATTAGCAGTCAGATATCAGCCCCATTTGAACCTGCTAAATGCACACCAGTATTTGCATTTTTATCTTTGGACACTGAAATGATTATATTTCTGCTTGTGTAAGGATGTAAGATGCTTCTGCACCAAAATGAATTAATTTGTGAGTGTAGTTGTCTGCAAAACTGGAGCACTGTGACTAAAAATACTTCAGAGAATTCTATCATACCTGAGATACAAAGAATAGGAGCTGAATGACTGAGAACCAGGTAAAGAGTTTGAACTGTATAATAGAGGTCTCCTATATGAAATGACACTCTGCAATTTGAGTTATATATAAGTATAAGGCCAGATGAAAAAGGAGAATCCAGTACTGGGAGAGGATACCTCTTACATTTCAGCTTAACATCTCTTCATTCGAGGGTCTTTGGATATGCTCATATTGTATTTTGAATTTAGGGACATTTTAATTAATTAAGTAATAAAGGCATAAAGAGCTGAAAATTAGTGCTTTATATCTCAGTTAATCTGAGCACGTTTACAGAACTAGGCAACATTACTGAGTGGATTTTTCAGAAGCAAAAAAGAGCACTTTGATTTTATATGGGTTTATTTTCAATGTTTGTTTGCTGTCTCAGAAACTGTCTAAAAATTGCTAAGTGCATGCTTCCAGCAGGACATCACCTGTACTGATGATTTAAAAGTTCATTCTTGAATTGGGTCCATCATGCTCAACTTGAAATTATTTACCAGAGAAAGATCAGCAGCCTTTAAAAACAGTCTGTTTTATTTTATTAAGTATTAAAAAAAATTTCAAAAAAATCTGCATTTTCTAACAATTTTCCACTGAAAAAAAATAAAAACAAGCACTCTCTGGTAAAAGCAAAAACATTAACCACCTTCATGAAACTTTGTTCCTTTATGGACTTGTGTATTTCTGTAATTTCTTTTTGATGATAAAAGCTATACCAGGGATGTTTAGTCCATGTATACATTTATTATGATGATGGTCTAGGCTTGAAAAAGGTGTCTCCTAGGGTATGAGTGTTTTGGTTTTTTTTTCAGTTCTTTCTGGCTGTTATATTTATCCACAGGAAATCATGTTCCACATACATGCTTTTTTTGTTGTTGTTTTAACACCCTGATAGTAGCAATTTTATATAATTATTAGCTAGTGAGGGAACATTTGTTATCCTGGGTAACATTTAAGTCAAATATTGTACTTTTCTTAACCTTTAGACCAGGAAAGAAAAAGAACTGGTCTATAGGCCAGTAGTCAAATAATACTGTTTTTTTTTCTTTTTCTTGTACCAGGATCCAAGATTCAATGCAGAAGTTGATCAGATCACAGGGTATAAGACTCAGAGTATTCTCTGTATGCCAATAAAGAATCATAGGGAAGAGGTAAGTTGCAGTATTGAGATTACTTCATATAGTACTGTTTTCAGATATACTAATGCTTTAAACTTCTGTTAGCTGGCAGTCATTATCTTACAGTATAAAACCATCTCTTTTTTTTTTTTTTTTAAAGACTGTTTATGTTTGCTTGGAATTTAACAATATCATATCTAGTTTCAGTAATGTAAGCTAAAAGGAATTGTCAAGAAGAGTTTAATCCCAGATGCAGAAGTAGAATATATGTATTTAACTCTAGAAGTGCTGTTCCTGGTTCCTGTACCAAGTATCTGTCAGCATTAAAGCTCTCTGCATACTTATTGGTCTATCTCAGTGCATTCTCAGACGGCAATTAAGAGTTACTGTACTTCAGCTTGGCTTGTATCTACGTTATTTCTTTAGAGAACACAAATTGGGTTTTACCATTGTCTTAAGAGGTTGGGTTTTACATTCTATAAATTTATTACTTAAGAGCTAAGAAACATGTTAAGTGCTTAGCATCAGGCATTGGAAAACATACGGTATCAATGTGATTCAGAAAATTCATCCACAAGTAATGTAACTTGTATCACTCCTAATTTAAAACAATGTGAATCTGATCATTGAATGCTTGTAGGTATTTCCCATCCATGCTACTTCTTACGGAAGTTCTCTCTTTCTGTCTGATATACTGTAGGGAGAATTCTTATTATCATAGAATCATAGAATAGTTAGGGTTGGAAAGGACCTTAAGTCATCTAATTCCAACCCCCCTACCATGGGCAGGGACACCTTGCACTAAACCATGTCACCTAAGATTCCATCCAACCTGGCCTTGAACACCACCAGGGATGGAACATTCACAGCTTCTTTGGGCAACCCATTCCAGTGCCTCACCACACTTACAGAAAGAACCTTTTCCTTATATCTAACCTGAACTTCCCCTGTTTAAGTTTGAACCCATCAGCCCTTGTCCTGTTGCTCTTGTCCCCAGTGAAGAGTCCCTCTCTGTCATCCTTTTAGGTCCCCTTCAGATACTGGAAGGCTGCTATGAGGTCTCCATGCAGCCTTCTCTTTTCCAGGCTGAACAGCCCTGACTTTCTCAGCCTGTCTTCATACGGGAGGTGCTTGAGCTTCGTCATCATCATCATGGCCCTCCTCTGGACTTGTTCCAACAGTTCAATGCCTTTTTTATGTTGAGGACACCAGAACTGCACACAATACTCCAAGTGAGGTCTCACGAGAGCAGAGTAGAGGAGCAGGATCACCTCCTTCTATCTGCTGGTCACACTCCTTTTGATGCAGCCCAGGATACGGCTGGCATTCTGGGCTGCCAGCACACACTGCCAGCTCAGGTTAAGTTTCTCAAGTCCTTCTCCACAGGGCTGCTCTGACTCTCTTCTTTGCCCAACCTGTAGCTGTGCCTGGGGTTGCCCCGACCCAGGTTGTAGGACCTTCCACTTTGCTTTGTTGAACTTCATGAGGTCCTTATTAAAGACTAATGTTGCCTTCTTGCACTGAGTATTTGATGAGTGAAATCGGTATAGTCAGTGAAAGCCAATGAATGGAAGAAAAAGGGAGGTCCACTGTTTCACTTAGGGATCCTAAACGTAATAGCCTTTGGCCACATCATTAGTTCTTAGAATGCTCACAAAGTGTAAGGTGCTCTGTAGGGTGTGTCAGAGCTTTAAGATGGACAGTTTCTGTACTGTAATTACTTTATTTTTTTCAGAGTACTTATAGTTTGTGTCCAGAAAGCTCAAACTCCAAAAAGAAATGCTGCCAAAATTGGTTTGAAGACATCATACTTTCTTTTTCTTGCTCTTTCATCTTTCACTCTTCTCATGGAATATGTCACCTTGACTCTGACTGCACTGAACATTTTTTCATTAAATAAATTGATTAAACTCTTGATTTAACTTGTCTGTTGAATTAAGATTCTAGCTGACCCAGATGATGAGCCAGAACTTTCTTTTTTCACCTACTGCTAATTTTGGTTTAAAATATTTTTTTCAGTTCTTCCAAGGACAGCACTTGATCCTCTCCTGCTTAAAGAACTTCACCTTTCTGTCAGCAGCCATTGCTGGCCCTGGGCCAGCTGATAAGCAAAGCAGATGTTGTGTGTAGAGCTGTTGGGGACCAGTGATCCATGTCAAGCTTACGCAAGGCTTTAAATTTCACTTATTCCATCACATTTACTTTCTGTTAAAAAAAAAATGCTATTCTGTATATAATTTGGATCAGGAATGAATGACAAGATCCTGCTAGCCAGGCAGTGTGAAAGTAGTTACTTCTCACTGGGTCATGCTGGTAGGGGGGGAAAAGAGTAAGAGCTGTACTATATTGGTCCAATACACCATGACTTACAGGCTGAACAAACCTGCAATTGGCCATATCTTTAGCTAGCTTTCTACTCCTAAGTGCTTCAGCAAGTGGAAATGAAGCAGGAGTTGGTTTACTTTGAAATGTTCAGCCGACCTTCAGTTTGAGGAGTGTGTTACACTCCACTCATAGGCAGTAATTTGAAGGGGCTAAATTATAGTGTTTCTTATAGGAAAGGATGGCACTTTTAAATTTTTTTCTGATTTTAAAGTCTCTACCAGAAGTCTTTTCTCCTTCTCACACCATAACAAATGGCTGATATGTTTCTGGAGAGATGTGGGAGTCAGTCACTCAGTCCTTAATTTCCCATGTGCATTCTGCTGCTTTTTCTGTTTAAACCTCCTCTCTCCTCCAACCCTCCCCACCTCTCCCAAGAAAATACAAAACCAAACTGGCTCCTCCCTGTTAAAAAATAAGATAAAATAAAATAAAA
The DNA here is from genome assembly GCF_028554395.1 of Pezoporus wallicus. Taxonomy (NCBI): domain Eukaryota; kingdom Metazoa; phylum Chordata; class Aves; order Psittaciformes; family Psittacidae; genus Pezoporus; species Pezoporus wallicus. The sequence goes on from NW_026642407.1 coordinate 594,566, forward strand.
AAGATTTAAAAATCTTCAAAGCCCCTCTAGTAATGCTGAATCTAGTAAGTGCTGCCTTAGCCCAAGAAGTCAGCAACAACAGTCAAAAGATGATTCGGGAAGACATCAAAAAATAAACACTGAGAAGCAACTGAGGTTTTGTGTGTGTGTGTTTGTTTAGTATTAATACTATTTCTTTTTTAAACAAAAGAGTAATTGAAAGGAAGAAAATCTCAAGCTGATTATTAAATCCTCTGGGCCTGCTAAAGTATGGAGATTTTTCCAGTAGATGTTTTTCACATTTGCTTATATTTCCGTGAGGCATGTGGGAAACCAAAGTCTTACTTAAAAATAACAGCTAGTAAGAAACTCCATAGATGAAAAGAAGAAAACAGTTTGATTCACAGAAAAGCTCATAGAAAGGACCCAGGAACTAGTATCAGTGAGAAAAAAAACAGTGCAATAAAAGGACTTTAACTCCACACAGATGTGCATGAAGAATGGAATTACGTTCACTTAATAGTAAAAGAGCTTTTCTTAATCCCCTAATCAACCTATTCTTGCTGACAGAAATGCCACAGACACATTGCATTTCAGATGCAGAAAATTCTGCTGGTTATGTTATTTAAGATCAGATCATAGAGGCTTGCATATGTCAGCTTTATGAAGAGTTCTCATTTTCCCATGAAAAATTACAAATGCAAAGTGACTGAGCTTTGCATCTCACTTCAGGGGCTTTGTACAGTCTCCTGATATCTGTAAACCCCTCCTACACAATCTCTAATAACTAAACAGAAATTCTTTCAATCCCATCATATGGATTGAAAGGATTATCAGGTGATGTTTTCTGGCATGCAAGGCTGCATCATTTGCTGATTATCGCCGTTGAAGAAAACAAGGAGGAAGAAAGGCCTTGGGTAACTTGAATTGTATTCTACGTAACAATTAAAACATAATGGTTCTAAGTCAAATAATTTAATCATCTGTTCCTGTATTCACATTTGTCGTAAGGTGAATTGAAGCCATGGCAAAGACTGCATTTTGATCCTTGAAGGTTTTCTCTTCTGGTGATTCTTCTGTAAGAGCAGGTATATATTTATCTAGACATCAGTATGTAAGACTTGCTACTTGGATTATCAACATGTATCAGAGAACACATCAAACCCTTCAAAACAGACTGAATTTGTACCCTCAGTAGTACAAAAGCCACCAATTAAAAGTTACTACTAGCCAGCCTGTACCACAGAGTTATCATGGTTATTTCTTTTGCAAGAGGAAGCTGGTATTGCTGGCCACAGGCTTTAGCTGCAGCTGTTAATGCTAACCATTTCAGTGCTTATATAGAAAATGGGGTCTTACCACTACTGGCAGAAGACTTAAGTTTGTGGCAGGTCTGCACTGTGTATCTCAAAAAGTAACTTTTCTTTCCTGGTGTAACCGTAAACCTTTAATTTTTTAGAAGCTATAAATGCTACTCATTTGCATTCTAGAGCTCCTTTAATAAAGTCAGTAAATGCAGTGGCACTTTCTTCTGATTTTGTTTGGTCTTAAATTCTTTCATTTTTTCAGCTGTGCAAAATAATTTCCATAAAATTAATTTCAGTTTAATTTCTACTCAAATCTGTAGGATTTTCTCATATGGGAACTTTTAGCTGAATTAATTGAGAGCTAATCTTCCAGGCTCTGAGTGTGTACGACTGAACTTCCTACTAATTGGCAGGGAAATGTTTTATTTTGGCAATGCTCACTCCAATAGTTTAGTTTCTTGTTTACTTTGTCTTATCTCCTGTGGTAGGAAGCTCTTTCCAACAAATTAGGGGTGCTACTCTATTTACAACAGCCTTTAAAAAGGCTGTTGTATTGAATTTTATTGTATAAAATGTGACCAGGCATGTTACTCTTAGTTATTCTGTCCCACAGCTAATCCTTCAGGTACAATACATCCCAGTCACTGCAGTATAGCATAGATCTAGCCAATTGTCCTGAGCTCAGCTGTAACTTCAAGCAGCTGACTCAAGTTCCAGAAGCATGGAGATCAGTAATTTGCTTCTTGGGTGGATTTTCAGTTTATGTTGAGACATGTTATAATAGCTAGACTGCTGGAAATCGTGCTGGCTACTGCTGGCAGGAATGATAAAAGAGGATGGGAAAGTTTTGATGATTAAAAATGAAAGCCTGTAAATATAGTTCTGTCCCTGCAGGATAATTTTACAAGCTTGAATCAAACCCCCGCAAGACCAGGAGAGCAAAGTAAAGTTAAGCCCACTTGGTCTGTCTTCTCAAGTGCGTTCCCATCTTTAAAATGAGATATAAGTTGAGTTTCCCTCTTCCCGTTACCATTTCTTGGCTTACTGTAATTTTTCTTCATGTGCCAGCCAAGTAGATAAAAAAACAACCATATATTCTTAGGAAGCAAAATTATACTACTTACATTTTTCTGTCAAGTCAGCTGAAGTAAAAAACAACTATAAAGAACAGTAGCTTCCTGTAAAGCTGAACAGCTTTCACAGAGTTAGGCCTGTAATTATCACGTGCAAAGAATTGCAGCATGAAGCAATCCAGATAAAATTCAGAGCACAGTCATTAGCACTGAAGTCATCAGTCATTGCCTGCTAGGTAGTACTCTAGGTAGCCTGCTACTTTTGGAGGGAGGAGTCAGCTATTGCAAGAAAATAGTAAAAATAAAGCTCTGATAATTAGAAAAAAATATCTCTTTGTAATGTGGATCAGGCTGTATTAAATGGGATAACTGGTACAGACTGAGAAGAAAGATTACAGAACAAGTAGCAATACTGGAAGATGACCTCTGTTGCCAGCAAGAATTCAATTAGGAATGCAGTTAGAAATTTTACTACATCAGATGTGGTAAAAAGGTGTGGAACTGACTCAGTATCTTACTATTACTTAGTCCCAAGAAGGGAGAAAAAAACCCTCCAACAATTACTAAGTGATAGAGAACAATTCCATCATCAAAATTTTGTTTCATGGTGTATGTCTCTCTTTCATGATCTGAATGGAAAATACCAAAGTACTTGGTTTCTGACCCAAGGGGAATTTTTCCAAATGACTTCAAAGAAAGCTGGACCGCTAAAGTACTTTACATACAGTGTGTTCCTTTCTGCTCCTTCTTTTGTGCTTTCAATACAGCAAACCTGGATGAAGGCTCTTGTTAGCAACTGCTTGACTACTATAGATACACCTTGTTCTGTAATCTGTTCAAGTAAAGCTTGTGAAAAAGAGCACATAGCACTAAACAGCTCACTAGTTACTTTAGGGATTAAGTCATAAACTCACAGGTATCAAAGTATAAGCAGATAAAATTATTTCAGTCTTTCTTCTCCCTTAGTCTTGTTTTATTTCAGTCCAGTCTTCTACCCTTAGCTTTTCTAGTGGTCATTCCCTTTCCCTAGCTGTTTTTGTCCTCTTTCTTTCCTACTGGTTTTGACATGGGTGACCAAGAAATATGCAGGATAATTCTGTAGGCATAGTAAGAGAATGACAAGAAATCATACATACATATCTCTGCTTTATTGCTATGGGACTCAACTTTCATAAAAGTTCAGTCGGTGACTGCCTGTTAGAGAACTGAAGACAAAATATTGTGCGTAAGTTACTTAAACCACCTTTGCTAGACTGTAACAGGGCTTTCATGAGCAAGTGTTTGAGTGGACTGTCGTGGTTTTTTTGCAGTATTCTCCCAGCTTTATCTCAGATATCAATATCTCGTTTATTGCCACAAAGATTTCACACTTTCTATGTACCTGTTAGCTGAATAAATTCTCTGTATAGCTGAACGCAGAGCAGTAGTTAACCTTTGATTCAAATTTTCTGCTGGTGTGAACGTAATTCCCAGATAGAGATTCAGAGATCAGGCCTACTGCTTAGATTTGTTTACAGTAAGTTTTAAAAATGAGGATTTGAGTTTCATACTATGTTTAGTATTCTCTAAAATGGAGGCGTATGTCCTCCATGGCCTAAAATACTACCACATGATTTGCTTTTTTCCTAACTACATAATTACTCTAGTAACAGGAACAGATCCTCTTGAGTTTCCTACATCTCCTCCTAAATACCTGGTAGTAGGCAAGACTTCAATGGCTAAATAATATCCATCTGAACTTTTACTCATTACTGTCTCTATGCCACATTCTGCAGAATTTAGTGGAGTTTACTGGAATTTGTACTGCTATATATGAGGCCAGAATTTAGACCAGTTTAATTTTTAAAACTGTTCTGCATGAAAAAAATGGCACACACTACAAAGTTGTCAGCTTAAAATGCAGCTGAAACAACAAAAAGGTTTGCATCTGCACAGAATGTTTATCATCATCAGGACAAATGTGAATTTTTAGTAGGTTTATTCTCATTCCTCCCTCTTCAGTTAAAAGTTTTTATTAAAAGATGTTGACAAAGATCTAAAAATAACCAAATGCTCTTGGAACACATGCCTTTGTTAATGTATCAGAAACCTGTAGTGCTAACAAAGGGAGCCTAATTAGTCTTTCTGCTGTATTAATATTGTCCTTTAACTTTTTTTATAGTTTTGTTTAAGCACCACAGACTTGCCTTTCACAGAGAGGCTATGTTTATAAAATATGAAAGTACCTTTTGGATGCCTTAAGGAGCCTCTGACCTCATGAAAGTTGTCTTAGCTCATGCTGGAACAAAACTGAAAAAGATAAAATGCAAATGTAATAAAATACCCACAGAAGATAGTAGTATGAGAAAAGGCCTAACTATTGAACTCTGCACACGTAGGTTAACAGAAACACGTATTGACTGGTTAAAGATTTCTTAGTCTGCTACAGAAGTACACAAGACTAGTTGTACATTGTTACTACAATAAGAAGGTTTGCAGGTTAAGAAATATTCCTCACAGAAGTAAATGAGAGGTTGACTGTGGGGAAAGCTGGGTTGTATGAAATGGAGCTGACAGTTAAGCTTCATTTCAGACAGATGTTTTTTAGCCCACATTTGGCAGTGATTCACGATGCAGAACGATGACCTTATTTGTAACATCAGTATTTTGGGAAGGCTAGGCTGAGAGATAGTAAATTGTCTTCTTTTCCATTACAAAAATAAAACAGATTGCGTTCCTTCAGTTTAACAATAATGAATTTAATGATGAACAGTTAAATACAGCTTTTTAAATTTGTACACCACACAGTTTTCTTCTGATACCATTTATCCCCCAAAAGCAAGATGAAAAAAGAACTATCATTCGCACCTTGTGCAGTTCTTACATTTGCTGGATCTCAAACAAAGGAAGTTCTTTGCAGCTTTGCCAATAATTTGTTTTAAATGTGCCAAAAAATCTGAAAAGAATCAGAAGTTTTGCATATGCTTCATGGCTTCTTACCATGTAATCTTTCATGTTATTGTACAAGTCTAGGTGGGCTTCATCTGTGCTAGCACATTCTAGCCTCTGAGTTTACTACAGAGCAGATTTACTGAGG